>NC_092587.1:21038125-21672500 GCF_047663525.1 Anas platyrhynchos | reverse complement strand
GTAAGGTAATTGGCTTTATTAAGGGCCTTATATCAGCACAGCATCTCTGTACAAGGGACCAGTTCCAAAGTAATGAAGCTCATCTATCTGCTGGTACAAACATCTCTTCTGTGTTGCTGTAATGTTGGACTGATGAGCAGAATAATTCTTCTTTTCCTGGTGTCTAGACGAGGTAGTAAACAGGTGAACTCCACAGCTGAAATTTAAAAAGGATGAACTTTTTAATTTTTTTATTTTTATTTTTAACTTTGACAGCAAACGCTGCTATTCTGTATAGCAGACCTCCACAGTACGTGCCTGTACTGTTCATAGGTTTTGATTTCGAACTTGCCACCAGCTGCTTCAGAAATGATGTAACCGTCGGGTGAACGTGGTGCCAGGCAGCGGGGTGTGAGGCCTGAGTCACAGCAGCCATGCCTGAGGTGAGGGGCAGGGCTCCTCCGCCAGCCCACGGCCCAACGGATGGCCCGACATGCCCAGGGCTTTGTTGCTTCTTGCCTCTATCACTAACTTCCTGAAAGGCCCTTAAAAAAAAAATCTGCCGTATTGTGAGGGAAGAACTTCCCACTCAGCCTCATGTTGCCTATTTGTACACCGCTCAGTTAATTAAGAAGGAAATGGAGAAGTGTGCTATCACCCAAAATTTTAATTGAATTGTTTAAATAGCAGCGATGTGGGGGAGGATGTAGGATACGATATGCAAAAAGAAGTGTTTTTTTTTTTTTAAATACACTTATCTCCTCTCTGTTGTTCCCATAGCAAGGCCTGTGTAACTGCATTATACAGCTATTTCAAGAGAGATTGAAAAAGAACCACTGAAGCACCCAGGGGAGAAGGGAGTTGGGAGATTCTGTTCTTTTGAATTGCTGTCACAAACAATCTAATGTCGAACCACTCTGTAGTACAAATGTGATATATATATCCCCAGTCAGCTGCGTTTTCATTAGAAATTGAGACATTGAAAACTTCTCTTGATTCAATTTGTGGTGCAGTGGAGTGACCTCGAGAACAAGCTGGGAGGGAAGGGAGGCCCTTTATGACAGGTATTTTCCAAGAAGTTACCAAAACTCAGTGCTGCAAGAATATTTCGCAGAATTTTCCAGGGTTATTTACTGTTTTCAAACACGTACTCCACTATTGTTGCTTAAAAAAAAAAAAAAAAAAAAAAAAGAAAGAAAGAAAGAAAGAAAAATGATGGCATGCCCCTGTAATATACAAACTTTTATGCTGTCATTGAAAGTAGGAATTTATTGCTGCTGCTTCCACTGATATAAAATGAGTGACACTCTGAAGTGGGGGCTGTAGGAGGTTTAGAGAGAAGCAAGCCTGAAATGTTCCCCTCTTCAAGAAAAGGCAACCTAACCCTTTTAATAAATGGGTGCTTGACACATCGTGAAAAAGCCAAATCTTTTACTAGGGGAATTATTTCTGGACACTGACAACCAATCAGCTTAGCTACATTAAGGCGAAACCTCCTCATATACCCATTTTGGACATTTTTAAAGGCATTTTAGATGTGTATAACTTCCATGTGCAATTAGCGGAAGGATTGGCTGCTTGTAATTTTTGAATCATTCAGGAAAGTAACACCTGCACGGCTTCTAAAATTGTACCTTCATCATAGCACCACCTAGTAATTATTATTCTGAGTCATCAGCTAATGCTCATTACCACTTCATAGTAGCAGTATAATTAAAAATACTGTGCCATATTCCAGTAGTGATCAAGCTCAAAAAACAGCAACTTCAGAGAAGTTAGTTGCAGTATACTGCTATGCTTAAAAACTTCTGAATGCTCCTCAATTATTCCTGACCTAAAGCTGTGTTTTCATTTTTTCCTGGCATGTCTTGCATATAAGCAAACATTGGAAGATAAGGGAGGTCAAGGCAGTAAAGGACACCAGAGGGAGGGAGTTCTTGGGTTTGCTCTGAAAGAGGCTGGGGTCAGGTCTTGATGGAAGTGAGCTCCTGCAGTCATTATTTAGAAGGTCAGAGGGGGTCTACTGAAAAGCGAGTGGCAGACCAAATATATATGTATATAAATAAATAAAAGGAAAGAAAAATCACATTCTGTTAATTCTGTGGTTAATTTTGAGTTGAACAAAATATTTTGGATTTCCTCCTCAGTTCACACATAGGTGAGCCTAAGACATAGGTTTGCTTTGTGTTTTTCTCGGAAGAAAATTGAGTGGAGTAGCCAATGGTCTTTCCTCAAGGCTTTCATATGTAAAGTGTGGGGGTGGATTCAGAGGGTATTTTCAGCCTGACTCAGGTAGTTTATCAGACTGGATAGTAGCCTACCCATCAGTCTATCCTTTCCCTTTCCTATCTTTCCCTGGCCCAAATGGAATCTCTGTATATGAAGTGAAACAGCTATGGTAGGTAGGAGAGAGCAAGGATTTTGAAGGTAGTTTAGTTTCTTGTTTGGGAGATGAAAGACTGATCTTGGAAGTTGTTTTCCAGCTTAGAAGAAGAGATGATTTACATGGAGATCCCTAGGTTTGATGGCTGCCAGAATAAGTCATAGCATCAGGAACTGGAGAAATTTTGTATCAGTGCTATCGAATCTTCAAGTTCCCAAGAACAGCTTCAGCCCTGCAGATTGGCATTCTCTGATCAAATCAGCTCTAGGTGAAAGATTTATCATCTATATGCTGACACTTATGGGCAATGATCACCACCTCTTTACCTTCTCTTGGATAAATTAAATGGATTGGCTACGGTATCTGTCTGAAAGTCTAGTTCTTAAATAGAGCCTGTTGCTTTCATCTGAGCTCTTACCGCTTTAATGACACTAGATGCAGGCAGTTGATGTCAGGAACAGACACGTTCTAGGAGGACCAGTGTTAAATGGCGTTATTACTTCTTGCAGTTTAAACATGGTACTTTGATGCTTTGTGCGTTGGAGTATCACATTTGTTTTCAATCCACTCCACAGAGTGATTGTTCTAGCGGGCAAACCACTGTGACCCTAATGTTCTTTTAAATTACTGTCTTCCAAATTGCATTCTAACAGTGTGACCTAAATTTTGGGTCTGCCTTTTGTATAATCTTGTTTGGTTACAGTAATAATGCCACTGCTCAATTGAGTCTGTTGTGCTGTGTGATCCACATTACACCTTTGAACTTGACTTGTTCTTTCTTGCAGGTCATGTGAAAAATGGTGGAATGGTAGATTTACACCAGCACTGACTTTCTTAAATAGAAGTTTCAAGCTCCTGGAAGACTTTTGCTTCAGGTCTCGATTCCCATAAAGACTAAAGGAGCTGTTATATCCAATATTAAATGCCAATGGTCAAGAATGCTGAAGCATTTAAAATGCCTTGTTGACTTGTGTAGCACTGTTTTTTAAATAGAATTGTTTAGCTATAATAAGCTAACGTGCTTGGTTCACTGAAAGACACTTAACTAAACTTATCAGGCCGGGGACACTTTCTAGGTAGGATTGTAGGTCTGATTTTCCTAAAGCTACTGACTGTTTCTACTAAGGATTCTGTACCATAGTTCTGCATGGTCTTCATTTTCTATTGACACGGATTCTGTTGCTTGGGATCAATACTGAGTTAAATGGCCTGTAGTTGCTACAGTGACCTCATTCACAGTTCCTAAATATTACCAAAATACTAATGATATTTCATCAGTCTTCAGCCCCAGTGGTTCCTTGGCCTGCTCTTCTGACATCTCTGGGAACAAGTGATTCAGTGTGATAAATCTTAACCATTTTAACTTTTAACAAATGGTGTTAAACATCTTCTGTAACTTGCTCAGAAAATGGTTACCTACCGACTGTCAAAGCTCAGGCAAAATGCTGCTGATGTAGGGTGAGGAGGTGACAGAGCCTCCATCTCGGTGCACTTGAAATCCTCCAGTTTCCTAGCAGAAGGCTGGTGGTGGGAAGCCACCACTGAAGTGGGGACCTAAGGCAGGTGTACCCAGTAGCCCAGGCTGTGCTAATTGGAGCTTTTGGGAACATTTGCTTCTGCATTCTCCTGAAAAGTGACTGATGAGCACTCAACAATGATCTCGTCATAGTAAGGGTAGCACATTTTACTGCTATTGGTACCTGCATTTCAACCATCGTCTAATCTCACAGATGTGGTTTGATTTAACTTAATTTGAGGGTAATATCCTACAATATTGAGGGATATTTATGAAGCAAGTTCTTTGAAGCTCTTTCCTCCTGCTCTTAGCATCACTTAGTCTTGCTGGATGCCTTTTATCTTGGTACAGATTTCAGCCAGCCATTAGGGAAGCTGAATAGCGGTGCTATTTCAGTTGGCTCTGTGATATTTTGCTCTTGCATATTAACTTTGCTGTTCTGCTTCCTATTCTGGTTGAGCCTTAATATTCTTGCCCTGCTAGTATATTCTTGCTTGGCTGTTTATTTCAGTTAAGGCTGTGTTTGCTGCAAAGGGGGAGAAATGGAGCAAGCAGTTAGCTGAGGAAACAAGGGTATCCATATATGAATACCTATATAAACATTTAATGATTTTTCCAACTATATCAGAAAGGCGGTTCTTCCACAGAACACCTGTAGTCTGTTCACACAGCACAGGATCTCCCCATTTCCTGCTGCAGACGACATGCTCAGCAATTCCTGGTTTGTTTGCACGCTTGGAGCAGAGTCGAAGGAATGAAGGAGGAAGAGGAGCCCTTGCCAGAGCAGCGGGGAAAGGAGATTGCAAGATGGGAAGTCTCCCGGGGTGGGGAGAGAGGGAGCAAGCTGGGAGGTGGCTGTGCCCTCCCCGGCATGGAGGGGACAGAGCAGATGCTGCGCTTGCTGCCTCTGCTCGTTTCTATTCTCAGCCAGCGAAACTGCCTGAGTTTCCTGGTGTGCTCTGCCAGGGCTTTGTTACAGCACTGTATTCCGTGTTCAGTCTCCCCAACGTCTTTAACAGAGCTATAGTCGGAGTTGGCCCTCTCTCTCCCACTCTGACCCCCCAAATCCTCCTACATTTCAGAGATCACAAAAGCATGCATACTTTTAAAGAAATTCTTGATGAACATCTCGATTTGCACTGTGCTTCGTTAGTGGGGAAGCTGAAAAAGAGCA
This sequence comes from Anas platyrhynchos, assembly GCF_047663525.1. Lineage (NCBI taxonomy): Eukaryota > Metazoa > Chordata > Aves > Anseriformes > Anatidae > Anas > Anas platyrhynchos. The sequence continues at coordinate 21,667,448 of NC_092587.1, read as the reverse complement.
GTTATTTCTCCTCCTTGCATGCAAAGCAGAAATTCTTATCAATATTGAGAGACTGAGGTATTCATACATATATCAATACATATTTTACATATACCATAGGAGAGAAAGTTAAGTAAGAAATACAATCTCAGCAGTCTTAGCTCCAGGGGCTTTTGGATGTTATTTCCACTTTCTTTTCTTCTCAGGGAAACTTCCCGCAATGAGTTGCTCAGCTTTTTTGGACAGTGCTTATGTGACTAATGGTTATGTTCTATTTTTAACTTTGCGAAATAGTTACCAGGAATATTTTCATACTGAACCACTGCAAGATATTTTTTAAATGACTACTCTGGCCGGGTACATATCAGTACTACAGGAATACAGGCAGAACTGGGACACAGGTGTACTAAGTCCCAATCGTGTTCCAAACTTCACATCTTTTTGTGGTTTTGAGGTATAACTATACAGTAATTTCCCCAAAGTGCCTTTCTCCTGCTCATCCAAAGGAGGATGCCTCCTGCTTCTGTTGCTCTGAGTGCTTGCTTGGCCACAAACAACTTAAATAAGTTGTTAAACTATTTTTCTTTCAAATATCAAAAACTTTTCACTTTTTTTTTTTTTTTTTTTTTTTAAATCCATGTTGGTCAGATGCCAGGTGACAACATGGGGCACAAGGACTTGCACAGCTGAGGTGGAAGCATATAGCAGTGTAGGTGACTAGAGGCTGGAATTTCATAAGCTAGGTTGGCTGCCCAAAAAGGCTTAATATATAACTATCCCTTTGATCACAGGACTTGATACCTGTTAGAGCCTTTAGAAAGACTACAGGTTTTTTCTACCATGCCTCATAAGTTTTTTTTTTTGTAATACGATTGTTTCTGAAGGGTAGAGGTGAGAACTGCAGAAGAAGTAAACGGCAACCGTCAGCCATTGTAAATGGAACGGCTTTACCTAGACTAAAAAAAAATAAAGAAAGAAGGAAAGAATTCCAGCCTGTTACCTCTCTGTTCCTGAGAAGAAATAGTCCAGTGAGTCCTATTATTTTGGAGGTACAACTGTAAAAAACGAGCAGCGCAACTGTTAGTTAATTTTCCACCACTTCCTTCTTGTGGGAAGGAGAGACTTGTTTTTTAGGCCAAGTTGTGTCTATTTCTTCATTCCTATTACCTCCTACTAGAAAGCAATTTGTTTCTCCCTTTCTACTCACTCTTCCAGATCAGATCATTTGAGAGTTCAGCAGCTTCTCAGCTTGGCTCTGGCTGGCTCTGAATTGAAATCTCACCTGTTCTAGATGGCCTGATGCTTTTCTCTTCATGCACTGTCAACAGTAGTCCTGCAGCAAATGTCCCTAAAGCAAGGAAGATGTTTGACTGCTCCTTTGCACTGGTGCTGCATTGAATTGGTTAGTGGAGGAGCACACGTCCTGCCTTTTGGAAGCAGTACAGAAAGGATTAGAGAAATGGAGTTTTGCTCCTGAGGTGGGGGAAATGTGGATCAAAGCTGAGGGGTTGTAACAGATAATGAAGAAAAATTCGTATTCTCCCTGGATATAGACTTCAGGAGTCCGGATTAGCCAAATAGCCTGAGACTTGAGGTGTTCCGAGCATGTCCTCCCTGAGATACCTCAAAGGGACTCGATCATCAGAAGAGGACGAGCATGCAGCCTCTGAAGCTGCTGCCCTCTGTTCTCAAGATCAAAAGATTATTTAATCTCTCTGAAAAACGTCCAGTGCCTGTTTTGCATTTCAGCTGGTGCATGTAGAGGCAAAAAAGGAGCCGACACTACCAGCAGTTAGACATTGGCCCCTGGCCCTGTGTGCCAGCACACAGAAACACAGGCTCTCCAGCTTCCAGGCAGCCTGTGCTTGTGAGGATTTCTCCCCCAGCTGCTTCTTGTTCTGCTGTGCTCCTCCTGAGGTCTCCAGGGCAAAAGGCTGAGCAGGGCTGTTTACTTCGGAGTGTTCTCTGGTATTACAGCAGCTCAACATTACTGTGATATGTTGCTTGGAGATTCTATCTCCAGATACTTTATTATTATAGATGAGAGCTTTGAGCATTCAAAAATTTATCCTCGTACCTCTGTGACAGAGGCAAGTGCTATCACCACTTCAGGTGTACAGGAGCTCTGGATCTGCTGCCCACCAGCCACAAGTCCTGACCACACCATGGTCTTGGCCCCCAAGGCCTTGGTTTGCAGAGGGGAGAATGAAACGGGGAGGTGGCTGAGGTGGTAACGAGAGAAGGGGATATGGCAGAGAAATTCTGGCAGAGTTACAGAGAGACAAAACTCACCTATCTGACTCTTTAAAGTGGTGTTTTTCTACTGCCTAATCAGAGCTGAGAGAAGGAAGATTTCTAACAGAGTCCTTTGGGATTGCTGCTGACATACTGAGGTGTGTTGCACAAGAGGATTTTCTTTTCTTTGGTAACATGCAGGCAACACAGGCTGCTCCTGCCCTGCTAAGCCTACAGTCCTGGTACCCGGGGATTTGCCCCAGGCTTCTTATTCCCCTTCTGCATTTTGTTCAAAGGGTCAGGAAATTGATTTCTTGTATTTCTTTTACTGCCCATATTTGTGTCACCAGGATGCTGTGCCAGCAGCTGCCTCAGCAACCTGCAGTGACTCCTCCAAGAGAGAAACCCGTGGGTGCCCAACGCGTAGCTGCTGACAGGCAGCTACTCATCTTTTATGCTCTCCTGATCCATCCTCACGTGAAGCATTATCCTGTGTGCCGCTGGGTCTGGACAGCTGGTCTCTGGCAGACCTGAGGTGGTTATTTGCTTCCAGAGTTGTGACAGCCAAAAAATCTGGCTTCCCCAGGGTGTGGAGACTGAGCAGTGTACTGTGTCTATCCCACCACCTTTTTTTTTTTTTTTTCTTTTTAAATCACAGAATTATACAATCATAAAATGGTTTGTGTTGGAAAGGATCTTAAAGACCATCTAATTCCAATCCCCCGTCATGGGCAGGGACACCTCCCACCAGACCAGGTTGCCCAAGGCCCCATCCAATCTGTCCTTGAACACCTCCAGGGATGGGGCATCCACAGCTTTTCTGGGCAACCTCACCACCCTCTGAGTAAACAATTTCCTCCTTATATCAGATTTAAATCTTCCTCTTTTAGTTTAAAACCATTACCCCTTGCCCTATCACTACACTCCCTGACAAAGAGTCCCTCCTCAGCTTTCCTGCAGGCCCCCTTTAGGCCACTCTAAGGTCTCCCCAGAGCCTTCTCTTCTCCAGGCTGAACAACGCCAACTCCCTCAGCCTCTCCCCATAGGAGAGGTGCTCCAGGCCGTTGATCATCCTCATGGCCCTCCTCCTTCTCTAATATGTCCTTGTCCTTCTTGTTCTGGGGGCTCCAGAGCTGAACTCAGTAACATTTTTCCATAGGAACAACGTGAACTGTAGTTTTAATAGCTTTGAAGTATCTAGAACTATCCTAGGATTGGCAGGCTTTCTTAAAGACTGACTGATCCTGGGTGGCATTCAATACCATGCAAGTTTGCTTTGCCTCTTACCATGATTTATCTGAAGAGGTTTTCAGAGACTGGCTGAAACTCCTCAATTCTTACAAAGTGCCATTCTTGTGGGCTGTGAAATTATATGGCTCATCTTTCATTGGGGAAAAAATAATAATAATAAAAAAAAAAAGATTGATGATCTTCAACATTTGTCTCCATAATGTGTATGGTTTCCCTTGTAGCAGAAGAAAGATCCTGAGCCCAGCCCTGTACCCCCTTCTAGACTTAGCCTTTTAAACCCTACCCTGTTGTACAGTAAAGGCCCTGGGCTTCCTGAGTGGCAACTTGAATATTATTATTTTTTTCCAAGGCTGTGGTAAAATAGCAAAAAATCTGGAATGCCTATATATTGTGGTACTGTCTTAAAGATCACCTGCTAGCTACATCTACACCAGCTTCTGGAAAAATCTAGCTTTAGCTTACTTCTCGTGTGTTTGAGCCACCTCATTACCGCAGGGAGCCACCTGAGAAATGTGTTAATGGCCATATGCCAACAGGCTCAGCGCTATAAAAACCGCTGAGATGAACCTGCTCTGACTGCCGAAAGCCAGAAACAACTCTGCTCTTGTCTACACCAGGAAAACTACAACTTGTTAATTTGCCATCGGCCAGCAGCTGCTCTTGGGCTGGCAATGGTGGAACTGGTAAATGGAGCTCAGGCATATTTAACACTGTAATAAAACATAATTTAGAATTATAGAGCAGGCTGGTAATGCTGTCTATTATCAAGGTTGTTTGACACTTCCCATTATAAGACTCTATTTTCAGCTGCTTACAAGTTTGCCAAATTTTAACAGCTTGCACTGAGATTTCTTTAACTCGGTGTCTGTCTCTTGCTGAATATTCTGTTATTGTTGTTCGGAAAGAAGAAAACAGCACTTAGCCAGAGCAGCTCAGTTGTTTCTAAGAAAGAGCACGGGGAAAATATCTCGTTACTCCTGTTAAATTGAGGTGACCTTTTCTTTTAACAGCTCCGAGGCAGGATTTGGCAAGAGGAGGGAGCCATTGTCAGAGACGCTTGTGCTCTTTCTATGAATACTGACCAAAATAAGTTGAAGTGCAAAGTCCTCAAAACATTTCAGTTAACACCAGCTAGCAGGTCTTTAATGCCTAACAGCTATGTGCCCTGAAGAGGAGGTGCCCGCAGGCCATGTGCCAGTGGAGGCTGAGCAAGGCAGCACATGGGTGCTCAGGGATGCTGTGCCCGGCTTCCCCAGGGTGCCTGACCAAGCCTGGGCCATTCAGAGAAGGAGGCTGAATGAGTTAAATGGGGCAGAATGCAATAGTGAGCCTGAGAGCGATTCCTGGGTGTTTTGGAGAGCTTTAAGGTGTGTGTAATATGCATGCATAATATAGGTAGCAATACCCATAGGTAGTAGATGTGCATTCCCTGTAATTGTCTTGTATGTTAAGGTATAAAATACAAGCCCAAAATCAAATGTTCTAATAGCATTTCTTAAGGGCTTCTTTTTTCCTTTTTTTTTTTTTTTTTCCTTCCTGGCTATGACAGTAGACATTGGATTATGATCATAGAACACTATAGGCAATCAAAACTGAATTAATTTTGCTCTGTGACTAAAATCACTGTAGGTTTTTGCTGGGTAACATGTGGCTCTTTAATTATTCTTTGCTTTGCTGTAAACACACAGTTGAAATTAGGTGCTGCTTCTACCTGTGCAATCCTACAGGGTCTGGTGAGATTTTGATCCATCCCTACAGAGACCCAGGCTCAGTGGCCAGGGGGGAGGAAAGAGCTGAACCCCCATTATTAGCCTGCCAGCCAAGGAAATGTCTCTGCTTTTAGCTACACTGCCAATCCACCAATTACAGTAGTTGTGATCTAGCCATGAAAATTGCCCTATCCTTTCAGTTTTCTATTAGCCTACTTCTATGGAAATTACAGGAGCATCTCATAGCTTGGCTTGCTGAGCTCCTACAGTCTGCAGACTCAGCATAGGCAGCACTACTCTTTATCTACTATGTATTTACAACTGCAAGTGGTAGGGCAGCTGCCAGCCTGCACCAAAGAGTTCAACGTCAGGGAATCATGAAACCAATTACATTACTTACTTCTGGGCAAACTAGGTTACGAAGGAGTTCAGCAGTCCAGACACATGCGCTTATGGCTGGAGATGAGGCATGGCTGCAGGAAGACTGCATTTAAATTTAAAAATAACATTTGAAAACTTAATTAAAACTCATACCTCTCCTCCCTTCTTAGTGCGTAATGATATCAGGTTAAGACACTTTAAACCTAAGGCAATTTTGTATTTTTATAGTCACAATTTATTAACAGGCAACATTTCTCCAACCTCCCCGGGTTGCATGAGAAGCCCACAAAGACAGAAGAAATCATGGGGGAAAAAAAAAAAAAAAAAAGTAAGAGAGAATATAACTCAAAAGGCTGTCAAACACGTGTAGTTTAAAAGAAATGGTGCAAGATGCTTCCTCTGCTTTTTTTCCTTCTATTATCTGCTTTGTAAAACCATTCTCAGGCTGAAGGTGGATGGGAATCCTTTAATGATCCATCAATAAAACCACTTAGGAGAGCTGAATAGCAGCAGTGACAGGTGACCTTCCTTTTTTTTTTTTTTTTTCAGAAGAGCTCTATTAGTACTTGTTATCTTGCTTCTTGGTCACGTTTGGGGGCCTTTCAAGGTCCCTTCTTTTTCTCCTCTGAAATAAACTGTGTTTCTTTCCATCTGGAGATGAGTCCATATCAGTCGTTGAGAGAGGATGGCATTCACAGTAGCTGTGCAAAAATAGCTTCCTTGCCATTGCAGAAGTGCTCTCGTAAGAGGAAGCTGAGGCAGGTGAGGAAGGGCAGAGGGATGAGGTGGTCTGAGTGGAGCTGGTTTAAATTGCATGGTGCAGCAAAATGCTCGTTCCTCTGCTCTGTTACTGATGTCAGTGGTGCCACCTCTCCCCTGTCTCCTGTGTTTATTTCGCACAGCAGCTGAAACAACCTGCCTCTCCTCTGGCCTGCCTGTGCAAAGTTCTCCCATTGCTTCAATGTTTCTCCAACTGAGGAATACGTATGAAGCCAAGTGACAACTGTGCAGGGATCTCATTTCTGCCCAGAAAATACTCTGCTAAGTGGTTTCCAGTTCTGTCCCCGTACAGGTGCTGCTGAGTTCTTTCCATCTCTGATTTCTGGGATTAGAAAAAAACAATCAAATCCTTTTTCCTATGGTGTCTTAGATAAGACTGTGAAATTCAGTGGTTTTTTTAGTTGCCAAAGAAGAGACTTTCTTGACAGCATTTGCATCAATGTTGTTTTTCTTCCTGTGACTTGTTTTGTGCAACTTGGATCTTTGCAGCAATGTTGGTAGATGGTAGTAACGCATAAATAAATAAACAAATCTGCTAGTAAAATGCTACATTTTGTTCTGATTTACTTATAGATATTTGGGTGGATAGGAAATCTGGCAGAATTGATGTGGAAAGGGAGGGAGAAGGAGACAGCTCTTTACTGAGGTATCTGTTCCTCTGAAGTAAAATGAAATGTTATGCCGCAATATCGTGATCGGGACAGTGTAAATGTCTGTATTTCACCTTTTAATAGCAGCACTTTCTTATCCATTTTTGCTTTAGACATGGAAATACAATTTCTGAGGCTTTATCAGGCAAAACAAGAAACTTATCTTGGAAGGAACTAGAAATGAAGTTTCTACAGACGTGTTTTCTTTTTGTAAATGCTGACAAATAACTCCTGCCAAATACTACATAAAGGAGAAAAAGAAACATATGGCAATTCAACGGGAGTGAAAAGATGAGCTAATCCAGCATCCAACAAGTCTTTGGATGAGACTAAAATAAAACCAACCAGCCTTTATCATGCTTGATAGCACCACTATAATTAGGAGTCTGTCACCAGGTTCATAATGAACCCTTAGCCCTATTTTCTGGGGTTTATAGTCTGGTAGTAAGAGTCACTTTGGGTTGAAACTTGGCATAGTAGAGCTCACTGTACAGAAGGCTCAGATCTAGTGTGCAGGTTTTAAATAAACTGACTGTTAAAAGTTGGGGGAGTTGCGCCAGCAGTGATCTAGCTGTGCTTATAATCTGTCCGAAATGTTTAAGGAGTCAGCGTATAATGTGATTTATTTGCCTTTAGCATGAAAAATATAAATGTGTGGCTCAGTATCCTGATGTGCTCTCTGAAGCTGCCATGTAAGCAAGCAAGAATGTAAGGAATCTCATTTTATTTTTATTTTTCCTTCCTTGACTTTATGATCCCTCTTTCTGCCATGGTAGGAGCTGCTGCTGCAGAGCTAACGTTTAGCAATTGCTGTACTCTACCTTGAAAATGCACTTGTAAAAAAGCTCATTTTTGAGAAGTCAAGTTTTCAGTCTTACGGAGTTGTAGGGAGAAGTCTGGCAGATGAGCAGAAAATCCAGCTTGCTGCTTTCTCCCATCTTTCCCTCCATCCTCGAGACTCAGCTGCTGGCAGTGGGACTGGCTGTGCAGAAGTGCACACGTTAATTCTGAGTACAGTGCTTTAAGCTTCAGAAAATACCCATTTTTTTTCTGAACTCAGAATTATTGCATACCTAATCCAAGGTACTACTACCCTGTGTGCCAAGAGCTGAAAGAAGTCTCTTGACTGTATCTTCACTGTGTGTTGTTCTCTACTCATACCTGCAGTGCTGGAGTTTCACAGCACCGCACTGTTCAATGGAGCTGTTTGTGAACGTCTGTACGAGATAAGGCAGAGCTGTCACAACATCTTCTCTGTAGAACACACATCTAGTAAACAAAGGTCAAATATTTGTACATTAGGGAGGGCCGTGTGTTCAAGGTGCGGGTAAATTAATAATGAGTGAGATTTTTAGAAAAATGGAGGCTCTTCTGCATCTGTATGTGCCAGACTCTTAAAAGCCTGGCTTAAAAGGAATAACTAACAACCTCAATAGCCTGAGCAAAACCCGAGTAGGTCAGTCCTGTCCCGGTATGATTCAACCTTCTGACTTGTATGTGAAGCAAAGGTGAACCAAGGTGTATCCAGTTCACATTTAATATACAGTAGATGTTAACTTTCCCTCCCAAAGACTTCAGGGGAGACTTTGATGTTCATTTGATGAAGGTGAAGAGGTTGGGGTAGGATTAAAGTTCACCAAGTGCTGCAGTAGTCCTATGGTGAGCTCAGCAGGCAGCTGAGCGGTGTCTCTGAATCTTCATTCTAGACAAAAAGATTTTAAAACTGTGCACACCAGTACTGGCAGCAGACTAGGGGGGTGTATCATTTAAACCCACCACCCCCATGCCGTATTGCTTCTGCTTTTCAGAAAGTCTGTGCTGTGTTTCTGACAAAGAGACCTCCACGAATAGCCACATTTATGAATTAGTAATTCATAAATTAGCAGCTGCAGGTTGGCAGTCTCTTAAGGGGGATATGCCAGATTATATTTTGCTCACTCAGATGAGAGGCTGACCCACAAAGCCTGTGCCTGTTGTCCTGGGAGTTGAGAACCCCTGCCCCCTGAAGAGACAACATGTTGTTGGAGGCCGTCATGCCTTGTCTCCAGGTGAGGCACTTCAAACCCCGTGGGAGCCAGAAGCTGCTGCCTCTCGCAGATCCCTTGGCCCCAAGCCCCTGATCACACTGTACACCATTCACACCCTGCAGGCACTCCTGCTGCTGACTTCTGACCTAGCTGGCCGGGGAGGACAATGGGAAGGAGAGAGTGGTAACATATGTGCCTGTATACACACTTACTCTTGGCTTTCTTGCCTATATCTGCTGGCAACCATGTGGTAGGAAGCAGCTGCCGACACTACTAGTTGCATTACACTCTTCATTTGGGCCCTATGCTTTCCAGCAGGAGCCATGGAGCAGGGATTGGAAGTGAACCATGACAGCCTTGTGCAGAAAGAGGGAGTGAGCACGTGAAGAGCAAGGCATGGCAGGCAGGCGTGCGAGGCAGCACGGCACATATTCTGACATACCTGTAACCACGAGGGGTTACCATGTGTAACCTCCATGGGGAATGAGTAAGATTCATTCAGGCATCTTCAAAAGGCAACCAGTTGTACAGCACATACTCACGCTAACAACTTTGATACTGGTGCTAAAGGCTGGTACCTTGAAGATTAGTGTGTGAACATGAGGGACCTTTGTGAGTAGGGTTTTGATCATTAGAAAAGAACAAGCTGAGATGTTCAATCAAGAATGTAAAGCTGATCACAGAAGGAAGCCACTATACAACAACCTGATAGAAAAGAAGGCTTTTTTAAATTTCCATTAATTAGAATGTATTTAATCTCTTGGCTTCATCTTCAAGAGAAATATGGAATCACCCTCCAATTTCTACTTCATATAAGAAGCTCGTGTAACCGTTCAACTCCTGGCATTTTCCAACTACAGTAAAGATTATGAAAGAAAAAGTTGCAGTTGATGTAGAAATGCAGTCTGTATCTACAAATTCTTCTGTCTTAAAATTCCAATTTTACATCCAGAAGGTGTGACAGTTCAGGTTATAAGCAGTTGTTTTTGTTGTTTTTTTTTTTAAATATATATATATATTTGCACTGTTAAACACTTCTCTGGAGGAAAAAACAAACAAACAACACATGCACAAAAGCCCTAAAATGAGGAGGAAAAAGCCTTGCCATGTTTTTCTTCTTTCTCTCTCTCTCTTTCTTTCTTTCTGCCTGTCTTTCTTTCCTTCTTTCTTTTCTTCCTTCCTTCCTTCCTTCTTTCCTTCTTTTTCTTTTTATTTTTTAAAAAGCTACCTAGCAATTCCTATACTTTCTCTGGAATAAGTGCATTATTCACAAAAATATAGATATGACTTCTGACATTACTGCTACACAGAGCTTCAAAATTCATTATTTTGTGCTTAAAAGCAGCTTCCTACTCTGTTGCAATCTGAAAAAGCCTATTAAAAAAAAGATCAGCTCTCAAACAGAAAGGACAGAATTTGGATGTTTATCTTCTCTAAAACATACCAGATGTTCGTCTCCTCAAATAAGAAAATTAGGTATTTGCCTTTTTTTTTTTTTAATAAATATTTTGCTACCAAATGTTACTTATCAAAAATGGCCCTTGCAGTTTCTTTTCGTCTGATCTATGAAACAATTCCTTTCAGAAAACTGTTATTTTCTATTGCATTAATAGTCAACTGTTGAGCTTCAGCTGTCAAGCTAAGAGTTTCATTTTTTTTTCTCACTCTTCCAGAGCTTATTTAAAAAAAATAAATAAATCTCCAAATATAATTCTACTTAACTGTTGTGCTGCGGAGACCTAAGCCTTCCCCTGTTTGCTCTCAAGCTTCCAAGTTCCATTTTGAATGTTCCCAGCTTTTGGCAACTTGCGAGTCTGACAACGCCACAGAGAGAAGAAAAGGCAAAACAGAGAAGAAGGAGCCAAGCCAGCAATCTTCACCCCGATGCAAGACCAAGGCCTCATGCCATCATCTCTCCCAGGAGGCAGGCGCTCAGGGAACCTCTGGCTGTTCCTCATTCCTGGGCCGTGTTTGAGGACTGAATGCTGGCTATTCACTGTGCCTTTTGTCTCGCTAGTAGATGCCTAAAAGTTTTATCATTCACTCACTCTTCTTCCAAGTGCTAGGAGGGGAATGCTATTATTTCATCTGTTGCTAACTCCCTGAGCAGCTTTAAGAGTTGTTCTCCGTCCTCCCTGTATTTCCCCTGAGGCTCCAGAAAGAGAAATCTCAGCTACTTTTGTTCCCCTCCTCAGCCTCTTCAGTCCTCCTGCCTTGCCAGGCTCCTCCTCTTAAATTTCGCAGCAGTTCCTTATGGCTTTTCCAAAGAGCTGCAGTCTATAATTGGCATGGTTCTTGCCTTTTTCATTAACGCCATTGTTAAACTCATCATGGAGCAGTTAAACTGCCTGCACTTATTAATTTTATTCTGCTGTTCTTGGTTGTAAGGAGCAAGAGACTATTGCTGCCTGTCTTGGAGCTCAGGAAGAGGGCACCGACATGCATCAGTCTCCAACTTACCAGCAAAAACTGCTTTTAGCAGAACCTCTCATTTGCCAACGTTGATTATTTAGGTTTTCCATTTGCCCAGCATAAGATTATTTTTCAACCTCCTTATATGTTTATAACCATAGACATCCATTTTAAAAAATCAAATCACCAAGCAAGGAAGCAGAGGAGCCTGCACTTACTCAGCATGCCGCGTGGACTGATGGTTGCAACGTGACATGAGAAGCCAGCCTAAACATTTGCAGTGCTCCCTCTCCAGCTTTCTTCCCAGTTTGGCTACTTCACAGCACTTGCTGCTTTTCTGTTCACCAAGAAGAAGGGTTGGGAAGCATTTGTGGCTTGACAGAATTATATTTCAGTGAGAGTTTCACTTGTAAAAAAGGTAGAAGATTTTTATTTTTGCAGGCAAAAATAGGAAGAAATGAGGCTTCAGACACAGGCAAGAGCAGATACTTAAAAGCACTGTGGTTTGAATCGATGCAGTGTGTGTTGAATTTGTGCACACACAGTAAGAAAAGCCAGCAAAAGTCTTCATAGGATTTTACTGAGAAGTTAATGCAAATGCCAAACCCATTTATCATATCTTTGGTTATGTGCCACTATCCCTTACTACCTTCTCCAACCTCAGAGCAATGAACACTTTCCCTCCCATTACAAATGCTTGCTTTATTTTTAACCACTTCCTCACCAATCCACTACTCATGTTTTGTGGCACTAGCAGTTTTTCCTTTTACAAGGGGCTGGGTGCATTGTTTTAAGAATTGCAAATGGTTGGAGAGGGAACAGAACTGACCTGGAAACAGCTTTGGAGGATTTGTGGGACTTCTGAGGGGGGAGGTTGTTTATGACTGAATTTATACAGGACTGCTCAGGATCTACCCCCTTTTTCAATTAATAACTTTGTTTTTTTCCCCACTCTATTCTTCCCCACCAACATTTCACATTAGAAAGCATAGTTTCTATAACCTTTTTGAGGTCTAACCAGTCTAACAGTGGTATCAGGTATAAATTCTTTCACAGCCCTGAGGAAGGTGCTGTGCCATGGTTACTCCATCCAAGAGCACGGGCAATTCATAGCTTTCCTGTGCTTCAGTTCAAGGTTTTTGCAGTCATTCTCTTCCATTTTTGCTTGAAGATACAGCACAAAGTATGCTACCAGCACTCTAGTTCATGGTCAGATAGCCTCCTGTGAGCATGGAGCAGGACACGTACTTTGGTTTTTACCACTCTCATCCACCTGAGCCTCAGGTGTTGACATCAAGAACTGCTGGGCAGATCACAGCTCCTGCTCCCACCACAGCCCTATCAGCTGTTCCCATGGTCAGAATTAGCAGGGATTACTTAAACAGTTTAAATAGGCCTTCACACACCTGGCTGCTTTTGACAGAAGTGGGCTAGGGAGCATCATCCAAAAGGCTCTGCTGGCAGCTTTAAGGGGTTGCAACCTCCACAGGGTCCTGAGAAGCACTGGGCTGAGGGCAGTTGCTTCTGCAGCTGGTGTAGCTGGAGCTGGAAAATGGTGTCTGGTCATGGGTTGTAACTAATTCCTGTAACCTGTGCCATGACAAATCATTTCTCTTAGGCTGAGCTTACAAAGATGTGTAGGAATGTGGTAAGTCAAAGAAGTGTGTGCTTCAAACCTAGAGCTGTGTCGTAATGTGCGCTTTTAGCACTGTTGTGTGGCCATGGGATCCAAGAGGATTTGTCATAGCTGGCTGTCAGAGGTTTCTCTCTGAGCATCATGAATAGACTATTCTACAGAAGGTCATGCCTGAGTTCACCTCAGTTTAGACTTCAGTGGGTGGAATGCAGCAAGCATGTGGTTAGGCCTGATGACAGATCTTAGTTCTATGGGAAGTTAATTCACACAATGTTCAGCTGATGCTTCCTGGAGAACTTCGAGATACAACAAACGCAGTTATCAACAGATAATTTAGTCAGGGTAGTGGTAGAAAAGGATCTGTTGGTCTTCACATATCTTGTGATGCTCTTCCAGCATGGTACAGGCATGTATGAATGTCAACTTGAAAGAAGAGGTGCTTCACAAAGCACTGTCAGTTGGAAGGTCACTTCAGTGGTACTACCATAGGAAGAGGAATTAGATCTTCTGTGTCATTCCTCAGCTAAACCAGATGGAGAATTTCTAGCTTTTGTGGTTTTTCCTCTGTTCCCACTGAAGTTCACCACCGCCTCAAATGGTGGGACAAAATTTTTGGCATGCATCTGTATATATTGGTGTATGAGACAAAAACATACAGATATATACCCTTCCTTTGTTCTCTGTTACAGTGTTTTTTTGTTTGTTTGTTTTTACGGAATGGATTCTGTCTCTTTTTGCTCCATCTTTTTGGCAGCCTATTTCTGAGTTGGGTTGCCCCCCTTCCTGGTTTGGTAATGACACTGTGGCAGCAGAGCTGAGGGTGGGTGAGGACACGGCCTGGTGTAAGCACAGAAGGACTATGTTGTGAATCCTTGGCCTCATTTGTGTCTGTCAAGCTGTCTGTGTGCTTTAAACCATGCCTGGGAAATGCTTCAAAAAACACTTGAGCTGAAGGAGTGGTAACCTCTAGCAGAGGGTGTGAAGGGTGTAGGAAGTATAAGGGGAAGGGCTGGAAGCTCTTCCAGCCACCTTTATCTCCAGAGGATCCGTCACATGGAGTAACACGCTAAAGCTCCATTGCTGGTCCTCTCAGTGCCGTAACATAAGAGATAACCACGGTCTCTTCCAAAGTGAACTGATAAAATCTGCTTCCTTTGCACAAACCTGCATTGCTCCCTTTGTGAGAAAGAAGTTGATTCTCCCTGTGGGCCCCAGCTGTAATTTGCCTCTATTGCTTTCAAAGGTGCCTGCCTATCCTGGATAAAACTTAATTTAAGTCTTCATTTTCCTTGGAGCCTGCCTTCGGACTCAACAACAAAAACACTGAGCAAGTGAAACTACAGGCTTGTTCTTCTCTTGTTTTGTATTGTTTTCCAAGGACTGACTTTGACTGACAGTCTCTCTTACAGGAGAAAAATGGATCCACATTGACTTATATTCTTTTCTCAATTAGCTTAATGGGAAAATGAGCTCCCTATGTCTTTTCTTTCTCTCCCAGGTAAATTCATAATTAATTCAGTTTGGGTACATTCTTCTGACCAAACACTTTCATTCTCTAATCTGCTTAATCTCTTTCACTGTGGTCAGGCTAATAAATTCCTTAATTTTGGAGACATAATTCTGAAGGCTGAATTTTGGTGTTTTCTCTGGACCTTCATTCTCTGCCAAATTAACGAACAGCCTTTGAAGTTACCGTCAGCATAGCTTTGGCCTTTGAAAAAAACTTATTGAAATGAGAACTTCTGTCATCCAGTGACTTGCTTTTGGCCTGAATTTTGGTTAATGTCATTAATATAGTTCAGTCTGATGTGGACTTAATAATCTTCATGGCATTCCAATATTTGAAATTATTATTATAAGTCTGCCTAATTTGAGTTGAGAAGACAGAGTGGGAATTGGCCTTGTCTGTCTCATCATGCCATCCTGTATTGATGATACCATCAACTTTTCTAGTGAAAGCTTGGACACCAGCGTAATGAAATTAAGCCTCCCAGAAACAAGCTTGCTTTTCTTAGGAACTCCTTAAATTGGGATCTGCAGATAGCACAGTGGATGGCTTCCAGCAGTACAGCACAGCTGTTCCGGGTGCATTGCTTGCACAGCTGTTTTACAAGGTTCCCTTTGCAGGGTCTGCACTAGTTAGTACCAGGTAACTGCTGAGGCAGCGCATGGTTGTGTGTTTTGGATTTGGTTCATGCCTTGTTCTCCAGAGGCAAGCCACTCCAGTTTGTGAAGAGACCTCAGTATAGAGGCAGTTGCTGTCCAATGAACGTGTTATTTGGCTTAACATATAAAAACATTAGCTAGGGTTTTCTTATGCCTGTTGGCACAAAGGTGTTCTTTTAAAGAAATGCCAATAATAACAAGAGCTACTTCAAGTAAGGTCTGAGTTTCTTGACTATGAGTGGGAAATTATGTAGATTGCCAACCCTGAGAACCCTCTGATACTCAATGTCATGATTAGAGGGTGTAAAAGTCTATTTGAGGGCCTGGTTAATTTAAACTACTTGAGCTCCACAGCAAAATTATTTCAGGTAATGCTTCACAGCTGTGTTTTCCAGCAGTAAGGGCTCAATGTGTTTTAGAAGACGTAGTTTGTTTGCTGTTTGTGACCTTCTCTAATTTTCAAGCAATGCTTGTGCTAATGACTGTTTTTGAAGGCTTGGGGAGGGGATAGTTTAGCTAATTGTGTTCCAAGAAGAAGTTACGTGATTGAACAGATGTTTACTTTTTGCTTTGTGACATAGTCTGATTTGTTGGCTTTGGAAGGTATAATTGGAAGATAAGATGGCAGATATTTTAAGAGGAAATTGTTTGTTTTCTGTACTCTGTATGAGTCTTGCTCACTGCATGTGTGCCCGTGCATATGATTTAAACCACATTTCTGGAACAGACCTGGAATGTATTTGAAGGTGAGAGATGTGTAATATGTATGTGAACTGCAGTGTTATGATTTTAACTATGTGTATATATACTTCTTATATATACATATACATTGCTGGCTTCTAATTCATTTTTATTAAGACTTACCACAAGATCCTTACCAACTACTGCTGCTAGGAGAGTGTCACCCTTGCTGCCCCCCTCCAGAAATCTGCTATCAATGCATCCTGCTACCTTTCCCTTCCTCCTTTAGAGAGGATAATTTCTCCTATGAGAACTAGAGTCTACAGTGTGGAGACTTCCTCGAGTTATTTACAGAATATCTCATCTACTTTATCACCATGACTGAAGGTCTGCAACAAACTCGCACCACAACGCCACCCTTATTGGCCTCTTCTGACAACAGCCTGTAAGCTCTCACCCAGTCTATCATCTCTCCCATAAATGAACTCCATGTGTTTGAGTTGCTCATTCATGTAAAGAGCAACCACTCTCTGTTACCTTGTTTTGTCAGCTGGCTCTCTCTTGTAGCCTTCATTGCTCTAAAAGTCCCATGGTCGTAAAGCCAAGGTGCTGCCTAAGACCCTAGCCATGCAATGCAGCAAGCCATTTATTTGCAGGAAGAGTATGATCCTACTTCAGCATCGTGTGTCTTGATCATTCTTGATGTGCTCTAGGTCTCCTTTGGCAGTGCCATTGGTTCCAACATGGATGAGCAAGAAGGTGTGACAGTTTGTTCCCCCAGGGAGGCCATGGAGGAGACCAGGGTTGCTCCAGTCCCCATCAGAGATGCTGGGCAACCATATAGCCTGAGCCCTGAGGGTGATGGTGACCTCCTCCCTCTCGGGCTATGTCCACCAGTTTGCTAGGGTGCTTTCCCCAGCCAGGGCTCCTGATCCAGAACCTGCTAATTCATTTGGGAAAAGTAAAGCAGAATGGCCCCAGGCTTCCTGTAGGGGAAAGGAAGCAAATGTTGCTGTGGATTCCCTGTGGCAGAAAATTGTACTGGAGTCTGAGTCTCACCAGGACAGGAGGATGGCAGCATAGCTCCTCAGCAGACGGGTGTGCACTGAGTTAGAGTGGTCCTGAGAGGAGAAAACCCACAGAGTAGCCAAGCTTGACTTTTCATAATTAGTGTTTAAAAAGGCTAGTCCTGACAATGCTGAGAAAATTTTTCCTGTTTTGCTGTCTCCAGGCATCCTATTAACAGTTCTGCTGTGGTCAAGTAATCAGATACAACAGTATAAAAAAGTGTAGGATTGGTGTGTTGTTTTTTCTTTCCTTTTTTTTTTTTTTTTTTTCTATAGGGTGTAGCAATGTCTTTTATGTACTTTTTCTGTCCTTGGTGCCAAACTGAAACCGGTCTCTATTTTTGATAGTGTTGCCATTTATAACCACATTTGTGATAACTTCCAAAACCACTTGAGGGTTCCCCCATGAAAGTCAATAGCATTTCATGGTGTTGTTTATTTTTTTTTTCAATCCTGGAGTGCCTCTTCTTCATTCAAATACAGACCTCAGCCTCATCAAAATATTAATAAGTAGGTTTTTATGCATAAGTATTTATTTCCAGACCCAATTTGCAGCTGTTATGGTTTGTTGGATCAGCGATTTCATTTTTTAATGAAAATTCTAAGGAGCTTTTGATTATGAAATGCAATGTCTCGCAAAGAGCTATTAAGTTTTAATATGTCAATATCTGCTTTTCTTTTTTTTTTTCAAATTAGTTTTAAAACTTCATACCTGTTTAAAATTAGATGAACTGTAGATAAAGTAAAGGTCTGTGTGATAGCAGGCTTCCGTTCCCATAAAAATTAAAAAGAAAAAGAAATTAAAGAAATTTGCTTTTGTGAGTCTGAATTTAACTCAAAAGTAGAGATTTTAGGGATCAGTGCTTTAGACTACCATGCAAGATGGTTCCCTAGGCCTTTTCTGTGTTCACAAAAGCCCTTTGAGGAGGTTTTGGGGGCATTTTAAAGACCATTTACTAAGTTTAGTCTTATGGTTTCTGTTGTGAAGCTATGGTTTTCCAGTGAAGCTGGCTGATGGGACCCTTTTAGCGCAGGGAAGGAATTTCGGCAGAAGGACAGAGTTAACCAAAATCACATGGTGTGACTGCCAACTGGAAATTAACTGTACAGCTCTTATCCTGTGGTTTCATGTTTTAGACAATGCTCCCACATCAGCTCCTGTGAAGCTGTGGGGAGGAGAGGGAAGGGGGGTGGGCTGGGGTGAATTTGTTGCTTATTTGGGCCTGCACAAGTTAAAGTGAGCTTTACTATGTCAGGGAGGAGGACACAGGAACAGCATGGCTTTGGGAGAGAATGCATGCCTGCGAAGGTGGCGAGACAGCGGTTTACAGTTCACTGACAAATTGCTTGGGTTGGATCCAGCTTCTGCTAACAACAGAAATTGCAAGCTGTGAATGCACTGGATCCTGTGGTCCCCTACAGCTGTTCACCAGATCTCAGCTTTTATGGGGACGGCCCCCCACTGGCTACTCCCAGAGCAAGGCCTGGCAAGCACTTTGTCCCAAGACAGATTATTCAGCAGAATCCACCAGAAAACTCGCTTCAGATTTGACGGGGATTTGCTGGCCCTGAGACTGGCCTGTCTGAAAGGAAAACACTGCTGGAGGATGTCTGAAGAGCCCCTGTCCCTGAGCTTGCCTGTTTGTTTGTTAGCATTGGCAGAGGGAGGGAGAGCTTGGGGGTCCATTTTCTGTTGCACAGAGCAGTCTTCCAGTCTGTATTCAGCTGCCCTGAGAAAGAGAGGAGAGAAATGACAGGAGAATGATTAACCTCAGCTGAGCCACTGAGGTTTTCCTGATGTGGGTGTCAGGGTTAAAAATGACATTCTAGGTGTGCCTCAGGTGCTCACATACATGTTTTATTAGGCTTTTGTTTTCCTTTTGGTCAGGAAAGCAGGCTGGGGGCATTTCCGTGTTACCTCTGCCATCTTCTCCTTCATCAGCTTTGATTGAAACACCTAAAAATGTTAGGCCCTACCAAGCTCTGTGAGAACAGGAGGCAGAAGGAGGGGGGAGCCTATGAGTGTCCCATCAAGGGTGTGTTTTTTTCTGGGAGCTCAGACTTCTCTGCACATC
Source organism: Anas platyrhynchos (assembly GCF_047663525.1). NCBI lineage: Eukaryota > Metazoa > Chordata > Aves > Anseriformes > Anatidae > Anas > Anas platyrhynchos. The sequence goes on along the minus strand of NC_092587.1, from coordinate 21,648,399 downwards.
AGGGGATTCACATGAGGGGGCTGCTTCTGATCGCCAAGACAAGCTGAAGTCCCTGCCAGAGAGGGGCTGACTCAGGAGTCAGACAGAGTGCCTGAGGCAAGCTCCATGACTCCTGATGCCAGAAGAGGTGGTCCTGCCCCATCTTCCCTCTGTGGCCTCTGGAGCTTGTCTGTCTGTGCAGCCAGCCGGCTCAGCTGCCTCATGCAGCAGAAAGCTTGCCAAAGCAAAGAAAATGAGTTTTTTGCTAGATTAGTGAGTCAAATCAGTTTGTTCCTGAGGGCCAGCTGAAGGGAGGTGCTGAGCCTGTATGGTTTGGGCTCGGGAAGGGAGAAGGCCATGTGCAGGCAGAAGATCACCCTGCTTGGTGGTGCAGATTATCTGGGTTGGCTGTCGCAGAGCTGTGCCTGAAGCATTTGTTCTTGGGTATCCACCAAGATGCAAACTCAGTGAAGCTTATCCTGTAGAGAGACAATGCTAATCTCAGTCTGCCTCTCTCCTCTGCTTTTCAGTGCGGGTTCTCTCTCCAATATTTGTTTGGGTGATATTCTTTACTTTCACGAAATTCTGTTGAAACAGCCAGTCAGCCACAAGAGGACAAATATGTTTTTTTTTAAAAAAAAAAAAACATTCATTCCATTGCTCATAAAATCATGTGTGCTATAACCTATAAAAAAGATTGGATGTCAGAGAAGCTATTCCGGTTTCCTGGTCATACCAAGTAGAGCCGCTGTTAGCACTGGTGATCCCTCACCCTAAAATATTAAAGCCATGGCTATGGCAAATATTATTCTTCAGCTCAGTAATTCTGTATCTTACAGCAACAGCTTCCATGAGTCAGCGACGATTGTAAATGCCTCTGTCTTGCAGTGAAATGGATTTTCTTAAAAAAAAAAAAAAAAAAAAAAAAAGATTTTACTTCATTTTTTCTGTTAATTAAAGTCAACAGAACTTGGAAAAAATACTCGGGGGGGGGGGGGGGGGAGAGTAAGTCTACTTTATCTCTACAAGAGAAAGAAAAATGAAAGTGTATCAATTTGAAGATATGATAGTTTGGGCAGAACTTCCAGTGCTGAAAAGTATTTGAAAGAGACAGTGCTTCAGACTTGACTTGGGTTGCATATTTTTCAAGCATTGCACAGCAGCTCAGTCTGAACTCCTGAAAACCTTTCTGGATATTTCATAGAGAAGATGCAAAATTCTGAAGACTTCTAGTCTTTCACTGGGCAATGACAAACAGGCTTGAGCTGTGCATATTTGCAGTGTTTTGTTAATCAGCCTTCCTTTCTAGCAAAGATTAAAGAGCCAGACCCTTGCAAACTGCAGGAAGCATTTATGGACTAACCATAGCAGAAGCTGATTAATCCTTTGTCTCCTGCAGACACTGCTGTATAAAGAGATAACAAGAATGAACACCAAGCATGCTACCTTGCCCATCTACTTACACTAATGCAGCCAGCTAGTGATTAAAGCCATCTAGTTTCTGAGGGCACCAACAGAAACGCTTGGGAATTTCATGCTGAATTGATTTAGGAGGTTACTGCTCTGGCTGTCAGCTATGTTTCTTTAGCAGGGATGGTTGAAGGAAATGCAAGTTGACTTCCTGCTCATCACTGTTCACAATGTGGTATGCTAACTTACACTGAAATATGCTGGCCATCCTCTTCCAGAGATGGCAGCCTCTAGTAGAAGGGCAAGCTTGACAGTTTGGGGCGGCATCTGCCACCAGATGTGAACTGCTTGGGCTCATATGCCTACGCTCTGTTATCTTAGGGTCAGGAGACTGCTCTGCATGGTATCTCACCAAGAACTTTCACCAAATTATATGTGTTATACATTTGCATCAACAGAGAGCATGCAGGTTAATGGGAATTACATCCTGTAGCAGATGCAGTTGCCTCTTGCCTGCAGGAGGCAAACTGATGTGGTTTTGCATGTTCTAGGCTCACTTGGTGAAAGAGCTCTTCCATTCTTTTCACTTCGAAAGAACCCATCTGTGATTTTTTCTTTCTTTTTATTTCAGTACACTGTTTCCTGTTTCAGGGAGTTAAAAATCAGGCTCTCTGATGATGTTAACCTTTCTCTATGTGTAGGGCAGGCCTGAAAATATTTGTGTTACTGAAGGCATTTTTGAGAAGCTTTTTCTACTTATTCACAGAAATGAGAGGAAGGGAAGGCTCTTCTGACATAAAATAAACTCAAGTCAAACAGGTTTGAAGCTTCTCAATACCTAGAGGTATGTGTTTCTGCTAAAAGACTAGTTTCACTGCTGCTCTGAGTGCACTGCTGTCATTCATTAAGGTTTTTGCCTTCATCCTACAGCTCTGCTGTTTTCAGGATCTGGTCCCTGGGAATAAACCACGGTAATTTTGCAGGCTAGCCTGTGTTTGGCATTTTGAAGAGATGTAAACATAACACTTTCATGAACCAGAGTACTGTTGTGTTTAACAGAAATTGTGTAAGATGTAAGAGACGAATTTACAAATTAAAATTATTTGAATGGTTAGTTTTTAAGATTTCCTGATTTCAAGATTTCATTCTCTGTGAAGCTAGCGAAGCATGGCTGAAGGCCTATTCTCCTATATTGCCTGTTCTGTTGTGATTTGCTCATTTATCTGCCATTTGCCATAGCTCTGGCAAAGGCATATCCTCATGCCCAGCAAATACCTCTAACCCATTTCAGGTATCTTTGGTTTGTATCTTGATGACCAGCAATGCAGCCAGAATTAGGGAGATGACAATTGGCTGCCAAAACTCCTTTCTAGCTTTATGATTTGTCTGGTTACTGTGAAGTTACCTCTGTATTGTTTTGCTTTTCTGCTGGCTTCTTGGTATTTTCTACTAATGTGAAAAATCTAGGTTATGCATTCATTGAAAATGTCAATATAGCTACTATATCATTAGCTTAATAACCTGGGTCAAATGTGGTACTCGTGAACTGCTACGGATCAGTCCCACCTTCTTCAGAGCCCTGTCAGAGTGCATGGCCTTCAGCCTGAGAAAATGCTGGGCAATCGAAATGACTTTATTTCCATGCAATTTCCTTCTCTGAAATGTCTCTTGCTTTCTGCACTGCTGCCCATCACACACAGCTAAATGGACAAACATGAAACTGTTGTGCGTATCAGTATGATGCACATGCCAGAATGTGTCATGCATAATCTGAAATTACCAGCAGACATTTATCTGCCTTTTTTCTGTTTGTTTGCTGTTGAGTTTTCTCTCTGTGTGTATTTGGGCTATAGGTATTATGTATGTCATATTTTCTCTAAACAAATATAATACAATAGATTCCTTCAGTTCTGAGTGGCTTCTCCTCCCTACATTACATAGGCTTGTCCTAATAACTAAATCACAAATTCTATAGCAAGTCTAATAAGTGTTAAAGTTCTCATTTGAGGAAGCAGTCTCAGCAGGTGCTGTGTTTTCCTTTAAATCTGTAGGTTGCCAGCACGAAGTAACAATAACAAAGCAAAAGTATGCATTTTTGAAAGAGAATGTGGTACAGAAAATAATACTTCAAGAGGAATTTTGTTTTAATAACCTTCCTGCACAGAAGAGCTGTATCCCATGGTTCTTTGCCATTGCCATGTTATTTTTTTTATTTTTTTATTTTTTAAGGAGGCATGCATGGAGACCTTGCCAGTCCTTGCCTCGTGTTCACCAGTTAAAAATAACAGCAGTTGGTCTTAGCTTATAATAGCATAAGGAAGAAAGGACTTGGTCCCACAACTATTAAACAGCACAAAAATTCTCTGGAAAGCGATAAATGTTTTTACATTCTTTTTCTTCTTGGCAGAAAGCATGACAGGGGCTTGCATGCCTTTTTCCTCCCCATTTCTGCTGATGATGATCATTAACACTGTTATTTCCAGTATCATGTTTGAATTAGTTTCTTTCTCTCTCCAAGTGAAGTATTAATAGGCTTCTTCACATAGCAGTACATTTAAATTTGCTTCTGGTCAAGGCAGGACTGTATTTCTTCTATTCAGCTTTTGGCTACAGCGTTTGGATTAGGCTAAATGCCTAGTTTGTTGGAGGTCTTCTGAATCTAGTAAATAACCTGGCTACCTGGGCAGCAGCCTAAAAGCAGTCTTCTGCAAGAAGAGCTTTTATGAAAGTGTTGCTCACAAATAGGGGAAGTCACTTTGAAATTCTTTCTTCTCCTGAGGTGGTTTTAAAAAATACATTACCGTGAAAGGACAAATGTATGGATTCTGATATAATTTCTCTTTACTGTGAGCTATGCAAATCTGAGCACTGCTTTTGGAAGAGGAACATTTCTGTCTTTGAACATTGGACTATAGGCAAATGTTTTGGATATGTGACATCGTGCTACACATCATGATTCCCTGACTGTCTGTGCATTTTGTGTACAGTCTCTCTGCTTTACTACCTTAACTACTTGAGGTCAGATAGTTAATTCGTGTTCTTGTTAGGGCTGATGTTTGTGCTTGCTTTCCAAGGGAAGTGTAGAACTCCCTAAATGTCTTTGGTGTTTAAGAACTGTTTGTAAATATGTAAAAAAGTTACTACTGTGCAGATTTGGTATCCAAGGTCTTCCATTTTGCTTAATTTTTTGGGCTCTCTGAAGACTATAGCTATAGTTAAAGTGCTGCAAACTAGTGGAAACCTAGGGGCTTGCTTTTAACCCAAGATTTTGGCTATATTATTGACACCTGTGTGAAGGCAGCAACACTGTGTAATACTGTCATCTCATCAGATAATCGGTTGACCAGATACTCCATTACCTACAAATCAATTGTAGAGAAAAATCTCATCAGTAATATGAAACTTAAAATCAAGCAAATATATATATATTTTGATGACTGACTTCTGAATGCAGGCCAGACAGAAGCAATTTGCACATTGAAAAGTGACAAGCTCACAGTGTAGAATTTTAATCAATGAGACATTTTAGCTCATCTGCATATATTATTTATGCTTGAAGACTAATATCAGAATGAAATATGGCAAACTTGATCTTCCCAAAGGAGAATTTGGAGAGAGTATATAAAGACTCAGTGTGATGAGGTTAGACACGGCGAGAAGCACTCTGCCCCATTACACTGTTAATCAAAGCGGTTGTTTACATCAAAAGGTACATTTGCTACCATCTTTGATTTAGTAGAAACCTTCCAAAATGCTGGCACTCTTCCAGTTTCTTGCGTTAGAACTGAATTCCAGAGCTAACACTACTCACTACTGGTGGGCCAGCAGTGCTTTGCTTTACGGCACACAGTTCCTTTGCTGCTCTAATCTGCGAGGTTAACTGACTGTTGTGTGGAGTTGCACTGTGCTTCACCATATTCCTGGTGCCACAGAGCCTTGCTTGCAGCCGACACCTTCACAGGCCTCAGATCAAAATATCACAGATCACCTCACAATACAGTGTACGTTACAGAAACTTCCAGAGGGGTATGCACTTTGCGACTGTGGAACATGGTTTTCTTCTTAAAAGAACCACGATGGCATCCTTTGACCTTCCTATTGTATATAGGTGTCATCAGTCATTTCCTGTACTTTTAGTATGTTATGTAAAACGTATAGCTCATGTTTTCTTTTTTTTCTAAACAAAATCAACAAACATGAGTTAAAATATCTTATAATAAAAAGGAATTCGTACATACTAAAAAGAAATCTGCGTTCATAAAAGGAACATTGAGATCACTGGAAACTTCAAAGATGAATTTGAGAGGCAGAGAATGATTGACTTGTATTAATAGGGGGGAAAACTTTATTCCCAGCTGGAGAGGAAACAGCACTGGCAGAATATCTTTGAAGCATTTGTTCATAACAGAACAATCTAGTCTTTGGGGTTCTGTTAAATGAATTAAAATCAGCTTCCTTTCTCTTAACATACTGAATTAACAATAAGAGATTAACAGCACTAAGATAGAATTCTAAGAGTTCTGACTCGGTTAGCTCTTTGTAAATGGGTAAACTTTATTTTGGCTGGTGTTGAACAAATAACTCATTACAAATAAGTAATTCAAGACGAAGAAGGAATTTTTGCTCCTAAGTTCAACTGCATTATTTAAATGCATTCCATGCATTCTTCTCTCCAGCGAGTGGGGAAGGAAGAAGAGGTACCGTAGCTGTTCTCTCTTCTCAAGTGTGGTTAGAAATCTCTGAAATATTATAAATCCAGAAAAGGGGCAGAAGGGTGAGGTTCTTTTCGATTTCCAAATGTTCTACCTGAGAACTCAGACTACTTCAGACAGCCTTCAAAGAAAAGCAGGGTATAAATACCGAAGCTGCAAAAGCTGTGTATGTGGTTTGGCACAGTAAGTAGAAAAACTTGCTGGTGGTGTTTGTATTTATTACAGTGAATAATTGATAATTATCAATAAATCACATATGCTGATGGTTAGCTTGTATGTTCTTCAGCACTATGGCTTCAAGGCCAGAGTGTGTGTATGGGGAACAGAGTGTATGTGTGGGAAACTGCAGGTGGATGGAGCTGCATCAGTGGGTCGGCTGATGCTGGCTCTTACTCAGATCATAGCCTGCAAAACTGGTATCACACCCCACGAAAGAAATTATTATAATTGTCACAATAAAATAATATCATAGATCACTTTCTTTTTGTAATCAGCAGTTCATAATGATTGGGTGTGCTGTTTTATAAGTTTAGCTCAAATGGGCATACGCATTTGAAATGTAAGCAGGATTTTTTAGGGCCTCATAACTCTGTGTGCATTCAGATCATTTTTTAAACTGCATTAATACTTTATGTAGTTCTTCACATAATGCTCCTCCGGGATTTAGAAAGACAGTAATTACATGGTAAACATATACTCATTATTGGAATCACTTGTTGCAGCTTAAGAGTGTCCATGCAGATTTGTCACTTCAGTCTCTGAGGGATTATGTGAATTTAATTTTCAGGTTCTCAGTCTGCCACCCATCACAATTGCTAAGCTCTGCAGTGGAAACAAAGGGTAGTTTGAGTAATCGGTAGCGGGTAAACTCTCTCTATTAAATAGATGACAGGTGCTAGGGAGATATTGATGATGTCCTAAGAGTTTGTCGGGGAGTTTTCATAGATTATTTAAGACTTCTTTTCCCTTCTGTATTCTTAAAATAAGCCTTCTACAAACCTGACTTCTGATGATTCTGTTGGGTACCCTGTGATTTTTAATGTCATGAGGTATGGTGGAAATCATGTGCTACTCATTTTCTCTAGGCTACTTACAGTTTGTTTGACCCTGGTTCCATCCTTCTGCATCTCTTGGCAGGTTTGACTGCTAGGCCATGTAGTCTCATGTCGAAAGGTTTCTTGCTGCCCTTGTTGCCTATGTACATTTTTTAAATTCTATGGCTATCAGTCCATGGAACATGCTTTGGGTAGTTGAATCTACTTCAGATTTGTGAGGAGTGAGGTAATTATTTAGTCTCCAGTTAGTTTGGTGTGTGTTTGTTTGTTTTCCATAGTAAATCCCGAGGCCTTTCTCAAATTCTGCCTTTGTCTTCTGCAAATTTGCATTGGCCAAATTGTTTTGGTATAACTCCATGTGAGGAAGCATCCCCTTTCATTTCACACTAATCCTGTTTCTAGCTGATTGCTAAGCTGAGATGCAAGAAATGCTCTTTCCAGGGTACCTTAAAGAGACAACTCTAAGAGGGGAAGTCAGAGGTGTAATTGTGCAGACTGCTGGATTTTTTTCCTTTTTCTTCTATCTGATTAATCTGGGACTTTGGGAGCAGAAATCAAGGCTTGAAATAAGTTTGGGACAGTTGCACAAGTGTACAACAGGCACAAACTTTAGTAGCCTGTAGGGCAAAGTTCAGATTCTGAAAATGGGTTGTCCTGTGTTTGGAAAGTTTGTGTCATACTGGCTCATTCAGTGAGTATATAAATTTCTGAGAATACAAGATGTTAGTATATTGTGAAGCAGTAGAAATAATGTAAAATAACATTTGTAATAAATATTGTAATCCTGTGTAATCCTCTCACTTGATTAATAAGTTTTCCAAATTAGGAAAGTATCTACAGATATTCTTCAGGTAATTTTGATATATTTCTGACTTGAAAAATGGATTTGAATTTAAAACTGCGGTTCACATCTGCCTGTGGATTTATCTTGGCTAGCATAAAGACAAAGGTAGAATGCTGTGTGTGTTTTAAGATTGTCGCTGCCAACAAGCTGATGAAAATCTGGATACAGTTTGGGAAGTTGTGTTAAGGAATACTTAATTATTGTCATTAAGTCTGTTGGTAGTTGAACTGTTTGGTCCTTTGCAGTTCTTGTAGAGTTATCAGCAGTAGGTCTTCTAAAATTTCACCTTTGCTTGGTAACAAAGCAGACCGAGAAAAACCCTATTGTCAGGCAACGCAGGACAATGAAAATCTCAGCCTGAGAAGTGATATTTAATTACTTACTGCCTAGATAAGCTTGTAAAACAAATTTAATTACATGCAACAGACAAGCTGCTGACCTCCACTTAAAATCCTGTGTACACAAACTGACCTGTGGGTCTGACCTGAGATTGCAAGGAAAAAAAAAATGCATAAGTTCGCTCTTGTGTGCCACCAAAGAGCAGCTGCACTTTATACACTCCCTGGGGAAACAAATGCATTTGCTGCCTGCCCCACAGTCATGACAGGGAAACCAAAAGAGAAATTTAACCATGGTAGAGGTTGAGATGAGTCAAATTGCTTCTAACCACAGAAATACTGAATTCAAGGCATTGGTTGAACAAGTAACGCTGTGCTCAATCTGCCAGTTCTTATATTCAGCTATCTCCCCAAATGTTAATTACTAAGGACTTTATTTTCGTACCACAGTGTAACAAGAAGCCTTGTGTTGATTTATGGTGATGAAGACAGATAGTTTCACTGCTCAAGTTCTCTCATGACAAGGAACTGAATTTAGGTCTTTAAGTGTCTTTGCAGGAGGGAGCAGGTTGGTCATTTGTTTTCCTCAGTGCTTCAGCACTGCCTTGCAATTCAAAACTAAATAAACTTGCTTTCCCATGAGGAGCATCTGTGAGGCACAAGCACAGTCCACTCACTCAGAGCTTGCTGTGGAATTGGGCTGTAAATGAGGGGAAGGTTGTTTGCAACTTGCAAAGTAGCAATGCAATATCTTTTTAGGGAGTTAAGAAAGCAAATGCTTCCTAGGAAGTGCTTTGTGTACAGAATTGGAATGAAAACCTTGCAACGAATGCCAGAGAACAGAAAAGTCTTTACGATAGCGGCCTGGGAGCAGATCATGCTGTTGCAGAGACACAAGGATCGCAGCAGCCAGTTGCAGACATGCTCCCGTGCTTTTTGCTGTTGTTTTTCTCTGAAGTTCTGACTCCAGCCACCTATGTAAGGCTTGGACTGCCCAACTCAAGCAGATGCAGCTGGGCAAACTGCAGCATTTACCCCTCCCAGGCAGCCTCTTTGCCCCTCTGCTGGAAACTGCAGCCCCCTAGCAAGAGCTGCCCAGCCCGACGTGGAAATGCAAACAGCCACCAACTGCAGTTTATGTTACGATGGGGCACTATTGTAAATGCCAGCTGATCTCAGTTTATTTTGAATTAATATGTAGACCTTACTAGTACGTTTTGGCAGGAAATTACCCAGCAATATATGCCTGGCCTGAAAGATGAGCAGCTATGTGCTAGTGTCTTAGATGTTTGCCTGTCCTTGTAACTAATTGAATTCCAGGAATATGTATACAGTGAAAAAGATACAACCCTGTAGAGTTACCGTTGCTGCTGCTAGTGTATCTATAATGCACATGTGCATAAACAAAGGAAAAATATGTGTATTCTAAATAAATCCATATAAATATGGGAAACTGCAACTTTTTCTCGTAATTGTGTAGTGTATCTGTGTCCTTATATATATGTTTTGCCTATAAAACACAATTTTATATTCCCCAATATTAAAATGTTTGATCAAAGCTCCTTGTACATCACTGCTGAAGACTGAGATATGTGTTATTGAGAAACCAAATTGAACAATAAAATACTATTCCTCCCAGGAAAGTTTGGAAACTTTATAGATCATCCTCTGCAGAGATTGCTCATTTTTACAAGGAGGCAAGAATAATTGCAGTGTTACTTACAGGGAGAAAATAACACATCTTCTTTTTACAGAAATGAACTTAGATGGATTTCCGGGGGAAATAGGGCAGCAGGAATATACTAAACATTTTTGAAAGTCATCCGTGGCAGTCCAACGTTACATCAGAAAGCTGTTGCTCTGAATGTCCATAATTTTAGCATACCTTTTGTTCTCTCTTTTTAGTGGTTCTACTTTAAATAAGCTCTGCTAAAAATCTTGCTGTCAAGTCTGGGAAAGGACATGCAACACCTTAATTTTCCAAATTACAAAATATTCTGAAATGCTTGCAGAGGGATCCCAATTCCTGCACAGAGTCAGCTGAAGTAATTAGGGCATGATGCAATTGTTTCTTTATGGGCCTGAAGCCTTCGTAAGAAACACAAGGACTTGCTCATTGTTAAAGGTTGCCTAAACCATTGGTCAGGTGGCTGCCATGTTGTGGCCATATGGTTTGAGCTTCTTGACAACTAGGGCCGCCAGACCCCAAGTCACTGTGCTCACAGGACCGAAGCTCAACATGTCTCCGAATTTTTAGGAATCACAGAACAGCCTGGGTTGGAAGGGACCTTGAAGATCATCCAGTTCCAACCCCCCTGCCTTGGGCAGGGTTGCCACCCACTAGATCAGGTTGCCCAGGGCTTTGTCCAACCTGGCCTTGAAAACCTCCAGGGATGGGGCTTCTTCTCTGGGCACCCTGTGCCAGTGCCTTACCACCCTCTGGGTGAAGAATTTCCTACTATCATCCAATCTAAATCTTTTATTTTAAAGTCATTTCCCCCTTGTCCTGTCATTGTCCACCACCTGAACAGAAAGTTGTTCTCCATCTTTTCTATAAGCCCCCTTTAAGTACTGAAAAGCTGCAGTGAGGTTACCCCAGAGCCTTCTCTTCTTCAGGCTGAACAGCCCCAGCGCTCTCAGCCTATCTTAAATGGAGAGGAAAAACAAACCCTGTCAAGGAATATGGACTATTTATTTACTTTGCCGCAGAAGGATACATGTACCATTAATAGTCTTCTACTTGATGAATCAGAATCTGAAACTGTTTTGGCCAGCCTATGTGTTGTCATCCTCTCACTTCCTTCTGGAAAATTTTGGCTTTTACAGGAATTCAGTCATAGGAGGAGCAGCCTTTCTAACTGCTGAGAAGAGCAGTAAAGATCTGCAAAGCTATCTTCATTCAGATTGGAGAAAGTAGGCTTTGAAGTTGGGGGGTTGTGCTATGTGCTTCTTCTTAGGATGCTATAAATTTTGCTTTTTTAATGGAATGTAGTGAACCCAGCATTCTCAGACACTTTGAATGGTGATGTTGTGCTTCATTTGCCTGCCCTCACTGTGGTAATATGAACTGATGCTGGGTTTTTATCTAAGACAAATATGGAGAAATACTTTCAGAACTGAAAAGTGCTTTGAATGGGTTGTTTTTTCTTTCTTGGTTTCAGTTTTACTTCGGGGGAAAAAAAAAAAAGAGGTTGGCAGGGCGGTTTTTGCAGGTTGTCCATATAGAAAATGTGCATGCACATTTCATATCTTTTCTCAGAAGCTTGCAATGATTATTTTAGGCTTTTCTTTCTTCCCTGAGTAAGTTTCAGTTAAACACTAAGGGTTTACTCTCTTTGCAGTTACTTTCACCGTTTTGACTATTGAGGCATGGAAGGGACATGTTGCAGCAGTCCAAATGCTGATGCAGTATGAACCTGTTTTGTCAACATTTCCTTTGTTTTCTTTATAGGTATTTACACTGAATCTTCCATGTATAGGGTGGGAAAGTGTTATCACTCCTAGTGAGTAAATAGAACTGCCGTATTTTTAATTCACTTCAAAATGCATAGAGGACTTGTTGACCGTGCCTTCCCCAAAATATGCACGGCCAGTTCTTTAAAAATCAGTTTGTGACAGTGAAGATGCGGGCATTTCTGTGCTACCTCTGCACACATCAACAGCTCGGGTAAAAGCCTGACCGGAATAGGTATGTGCCAGAACTGTGACACCAAAGACTGAAGCTAAATAGTGGGGACTGATGAGGATTTTCATTATCCATTTTCCTTCTTTGTTCTAATAAATCTTAATTTACACCAATCTTCTTCATTACCTCTAAGCTAGCCAAAAGCCTCATTAAGTGCATCATCAGTAGCAAAAAGTGGGAATTGTGTAGAGGTATAAATAAATAAATAAACGCATGTAAATTAAAGCAGCTGAAGGTCTATACCAACTTCTCACATAGGATATTATGGCATGAAATCTCTGTGTAGTCACATTTCATCCTTTTTTTTTTTTTACATCATGCTCAAAGCAGATTCTCCAGCAGCAAGCTTGTATTTGTTATTGATTTTGTTTAATTTTCAACTTTGGACCCAAGCTGTTTAAACAGATTACTCCCTGCTTTCATCTGAGTCAACTTCCTCATGCTTTCATCAAAGCAAAAGAGATTATTTGACTTTCTGTCTGCTAATACAGCATTACAAGAAAGTCATATGTTAAATGACAGTGATGTGTTAGGTAGCACGGAATGGCCACTCTGTCTGCATGCAAGTCCCCTGTAATTGTTCCCTGGCAGAGACAAAAACATCTCATTCATATTTATTTGGAGGATATTTATTAATTTTCATTACAATAATATTTACTCTCTAACTGGAGCTAATACATTTCAGCACTAGGATTAGGTGAGCTGTGTTTGAATGAGCCTAATACTGTGCAGTCAGGGTATGTTTGTATCCTGGCTCTAACACTTTGACTTAAGCAACAGTTTCTTTCTCTTTGATGCACGTGCAGTGTTTGTGAACTGCTTAATAACTGTCAGGAGGGGGACACCCTCTCTTCAGACCTTACAGTGCAGTTGTGAGAATCGAATGATAACCAGCACCAACACAAAGCTCCAGCTACACAGGGGTGTTTCTGGCGAGAGCAAGATCTTCTATAATCCTTGACATTTTATTTATAAGTAAGTTAAGGTTGAAGTAGTGAGTCAACTACTTTCTCCATCGGTTGAATCTATGGAAAATACGTGGAAGACTCTGATGGGAACACACAGAAACCTGTCTGAATTTGTTTCAGTTCTGCAGAAACAGGTTAGAGATGTAGGATATGGGTTCCCTCAATCAGGGTAACAGGTAAAATCAATAGGGATGATATCAGATGCTTTGGAGTCACAGCATTGTCAGCGACTGAAGTGTTGGCAGACTGCACATGCATCCATTTCCCTGGGCTTCCTTGGGCTTTGTGCTCCACGCTGAGGAGGTAAAGCACCAGGTTCTGGGAACACTTCGTCCTAGAGAGGGATCGCAGGTATTTGCTGCCCTCATTTAAGATGTGGAAGGAGTTAGGACTTCGAGCTGCAGCAAATGACAGCTCCCAGCCACAGTCTCAATTCACAGTTGAGCAGGCAGAGAAACCCTTCCAGGGCTTTCCTGCAGAAGGCACGTGACACCTTGAGAGCAACGCAGATGCATTAACTGCTTGTTACGGTCAGACTTCTCTCTGCATTGTTTCCGTTCTGAACAAGCAGTACTTTGTATTGAAACCTCAGTCACCACGGGCTTTGTCATTAACCTGGAGGGAGCAGAGGTGCAGGTGATTTCAGCTCGCTGCAGTAAGCCACAGAAACCTACCATGAAGTCCTCCTTTGAATGCAGGTCAGGGATACCTCCCAGGGAGGGTGACCTGGACGGGGCCCAAGTGACAGAGGAGAGTGCACAGAAACAGGAGCTGCAGTGAACCCGGGAATGGCACGGGAATAAAGCATTCTTGCCTGTTTAAATTTTTCATGTAGTTAGCTGCTTAAAAAGAGCTGCTGGAAATGATCACAGCACTTGCAACTATTGAAGGAGTGAGTGTTTCTTGTACAATTCAAACTTGAATACTAATTGATTGCGTTTCTGTAGGAGAATCAGCACAAGGCTGAAGCTGCTATACTTTAAAAGATTATGTGTCTAGGCAGTTTCTGAGATGAGTAGAGTCTAACCTCTGGATGCATTGCAGTCTTGTTTGCAACCTAAAGTAGCTCTAAAAATATTTCTTTACTGGAAAAACTCAATTGCATCATTTGTGTAGTTATTGGCACCTATGGATTTGTAATCACAAGTTATTTTTTCAACATGATGCATTTCAAAATCAAGATATGGATTGAAAAGCGTTAATCCTGAAATTACAGTGGCAGTCCTGATGTGAATGCTGAATTCAGAAAATCACAGAATGGCTGAGGCTGGAAAGGACCTCTAGAGGACATCTGGTCCAACCCCCTGCTCAAGCAGGGCCATCTACAGCAGCTTGTCCAGGACCACGTCCAGCCAAGTTTTGAAGATCTCCAAGCAGGGAGACCCTGCGGCCTTTCTGGGCAACCTATGGTTGCTCCATTACCCACAAAGTGCTTCCTGATGTTCACATGGAGCCTCCTGTGTTCTAGTTTGTGCTCGCTGCCTCTTGTCCTGTCCCTGGGCACCACTGAAAAGAGGCCAGCTCCATCTTCTTCACACCCTTCCTACAGGCGTTTATGCACATTGATAAGATCCTCCTGGGGCCTCCTCTTCTCCAGTGCTGCTAGCCTTCTTTGTGGCAAAGGCACTTTGTTGGCCTGTGTTCAAACTTGGTGTCCACTGGGACCCTAAGTCCCTTTCTGCAGAGCTCCTTTCCAGCCAGGTGGCCCAGCACGTCCTGGTGCCTGGCGTTGTTCCTCTCCAGGTGCAGGGCTTTGCGCTTCTGCTTGCTGAACTTTGTGAGGATAAATTGTCACTTCTCTGCTAGTAATAAATAAACAAGCTTGCAAATAGCCAAGCTTTTCACTGGCCAAATTAGAACTGGGTCAGTTAATTGCACGTTACCTGTTTTTACCCTCCCTCGCACATCTGTTTACTGAGAGATTTGTGTATATGCTGAGAATGGAGGAGAAAAAAAAAGGACCTGCAAGGCCTTTTATGTTTGTATTGAGGATTTATATATTTTGGAGGTTTTTATGACACTGTGTAACAGTATGATCACAAACGGTGATTATAATTATCTGTTAATTTCAAGATACTGCAACCTACCTTTCTTTTTTTATAAAAGTATATCCCTAAAGCTAAGCTTTTCTCTAGCATGAGTGCCTAGAATGTTATTAAAACCTGACCTCATTTAAGTACACGATCAGTATTAAAGTAGTGTATCCTACATCTCAATCATTTAGAAATTATCTGTGCCTGAAAAGATGAAATGAGAAACTCACCAATTAGTAATGAAAGTCTTAGAGGAGTAGAAAGTGACTTCAAAGAACTTGGTTATATATTTGGGTGGTGGGGATTTTTTTGATATATATCTTTTTTTTTCTTTCTTTCTGAAGTACTTCCAATTTGTAGAAAACTTTTAACACTTTTTTAGCATAATATTGGAACATTTGAAGCTTCTTTATCGTTTGTGTGTAAACTAAAGGTAAAAAGAACATGTAAAATTATTTTAAAGCAAAACAATCTGTTTAGTTTTTAGAGATGAAAGGACTGAAAATGTAAATTCTTAGTCTGCCTGCACTCTTCGGCTGAGCTATTGTTTTCTTTATATGTACTGTGGGCTGGGGTTTGATCTGGCATTTCACCATGTTCCCCAACTCTTCTTGTACAGCAAAGCTTTTCATAGTGCTTTGTGTCTGTATCAGATCTCCTCTACTCACCTTTGTGAGGTGTTTGGGCTCATGTGATCAGATGGCATCAACCATCTCTACAGAGCCCAGTAAACCTCCAGTTCCCAACCTCCCTCAAGTTCAAAAGAAATTGAAGCCTCAACTCCTCTGCAGAAGGCTCCCACCTTCACAAGATGAGCATCCCAGTCTTGGGCTGGTTTAGTCCTTTGGTTATACCTAGGTATGGATGGCATTATCAGCTTCAGTTCCTTCAGATTTGAGTTGCACTACATCTTGCTACCAAAAAGGTTTTAATAAAATAGCATTCAAATAGAGAGTCACATGCCATATAATGCCTACCATGGAAAGAAAGCAAGTGTTGTATTCTGTGTGCAACGTCCCGGTGCTGCCTTCTAGTTTTCCTTATAACAGACGCAGTAGGGGGGTTGTTGATTTTTTTTAACGTTTCCTAGTTTCTGCAGAAATTTAAGCAACACTGAGGCTTGCTTTGGCCATTCTGCAAGGGACACTAAATGAATAATTCAGACTTAAACCTTTTGACCATGCCATTGTATAATGGTGATGTCAGTAGGATTTCTTATCACTGCTCAATATCCTTTGTGCTTCCTACTAGAGTGGGAGGTAAGGAAAGAGCAGAACATCAAAGCAAATGGTGTATTTTTGTAACACCACATGTATAAATATTGGTACAGTGGTGCAGTGGTGGTAGTTTCCAGGGTAAGTGCCAGTAAAAAAGTTTATTAAAAAAACACCTCAAAGCTGTAGGTCCAGAAGTGCATAGTAAGGCACAAGAATTAATAAACCATTTAAATGGTGAGGGTATAAGTGAGAAGCAGACTGGGGAGCATACCTACGGTCTTGAGCTCTGCTGTGGGAGGAGGAGAAAGCCCAGATATATTTTTTAAAAAAGGGAGAAAACAAAGCTCGTTTCCATCCCACACTGTATCACATTCCTCGCCCCCTAGCTTTTTTAAGCCTCCACAATTTTTAGAAATTATTGTTTAAGGAAAAATGTAAATGTAATTACACGTAATGGGTATTATCATAAACATACACATAATTATGTAGTTTACAAAGACGGGATAAAAGCCATTACTGAAATAAGAAAGCACTTTTCTATCAACTCTAATAATGTTTTTCCTCATCCCTCCGTTTCAAAATGGAAGCGAGTGATATCAGCATGAGGAAGCTGTTCCTGCTGCTCCCCAGCTGTGGATGTGTCAGCAGAGATAAATTTCATGTGGGAGAATATTACCCCTTTCCCAAGGACCGATTCATGCACACCTTAAATTCCACTTTGCCAAAAACAAAGCTTTCCAAGGTGTTCATCTGTTCCCTCAGCTAGCTTTTGAGATGTTGCAAAGTGTTTGTACAATGAGATTAAAGGCCCGTGTGACTAAATAAAAACAACCCCAGCTGCTGTAAATGGCTGCTTTCCTCTGCCTTCCTTTTGGAAGAGCAGAGGTCAGGGATATACATTTATTTTCATCGTTGTCACAGCTTTTGCTGTGCCCTTCCAGGCCTGGTTTTGTCTGCTGTCCAGCTGGGTCATTGGCCAAAAAGCAGAATTTGCATTTCTGGCCTACGCACCTCAGCTGGGCCTCCTGGGGCTGGAAGACAAGCAAGAGACTCTTCTTGGGTCGCTCTTTTTTACAATCTGTACCAAGATCAGCAATCTGAGCAGTTTTTTGATTCAGTACTTAGTCTTGGGGCATATTAAATGTCATTTCTATCAGATTTATTTATCCTTCAGCCCAGAAAGTCTAGAAGGGTGTCCTGCCTCTTTCCTCAAACCATTATTGTTCAAGGTGCTATGCTGAGTTTAACTGAAATGTTTCAATGTATACATGTATGTGTTTTCTAGAGGGGGAACAAAAGTTTTTGGGGTTTGGTTTGTAAATTCGTGTTCCCCCCAAAGCTGTTTTTGCTCACAAACTGCTCTTGCTTACAAAGGTTCATTTGTATGGATGCTTAAGAGAGGGTCTTGGTGCCTTCCAAGTGTAGGACCCTGCGCACTTTTCTGTGCTGGACATTACCTCGTGGAAGTTAGCCCAGGGTTATTGTAAAACCGGTTTGCAGTTAAGTAACTGAATATGAGAAGGCTTAAATAAAATGCTTTTGGAAATAGTAAATGACAAACTTCTCTGAACGTGGTTTACAAGAGCCTTGCAGCCTAATCTCCTAAAAGAAGCAGCCGCAATCTGGCTTTATAGCTGATACACAACGAGTTTGCAGACAAAAGCCTTGGTAGGATTTCAATTTACAGCCTATGATACATAGGGTTCTCTCTTCCTTGTAATGCTTTAAACTGAAATTGAATTTTAAATTAACTTGACACTGTGCTGTTTTGAAGCCAGATAAATAACCATGTTCCTTTTCCCTTTTTTCATAATATATTTGATATCTTACTATGAATGTATTTCCTGAATTGATATTAATATTATACATTTGCCTGTCCTTACTTTCCTTCGGAAAAAAAAAGTGAAACATCTCTATCTTTGCTGTATTGTTTGCACTTTGACAATGATATGGTTTTGTAGTTTAAGAATTTTCCAGTTTTATTTCTGTTGCTCACTGTAAAAACTTGTGTTTTATTCCCGTGTTTTTTCACATAACATTGATGAAACACCGGCCTTCAGAGTTACGTTCTTTGAGCATGCATGTTTGTGATTTCCATTTGTTTTAATTCATCAGAGGGCCATATTCTCCACTTCGCTACCCCAATTGCAGCATGAATCAATGTCTCAATTCCTCTAGTTTGGGAGTGGATTTTTCTACACCAGTGTTTCCTGGTGTTTTAAGCTGTTAGACCCACAATGTACGGTAGCTTGTATAATATACCGGGTAGTCATAAACGGTGTCAGTGGTTAATCTGAAACCTGATAGTGTAATTCTCTTTAACGTTTGATAGATCGTACAGCTAGAAGGAATATTGTAAAAGAGCTGTTTTACAAAAGGAAAGGGGGTGGGGGGGATATTTTCTGAGTATTTTAAAAGAAAAGAAAACAAATATCCACAGCTCTGAATGTACATATGTAGTAGAAAGGAAGACTGGTACAGTATAATTGTTTTGTGTTTTCCCCTAATTCTCATGCCTGTACACGAACAAAATATTCTTATAAAACTGTTTCTGGATCTTATATTAAAAGATATACGGTGGTATAATTCACAATGTTGGCATGTTAGGCAAAATTTATTTCTTCTGTTCCTGGTAGAAAATGTGGCTAACACCACCGTCAGGGTGTGTAACTTGAAATAAAAGTATCCAAGTGCATCCTCCCTCCCTTCTCCCCCAGGAAGATGTTCTCCAAACGGTTCCTTTTCATACTGTTTGGCTTCTTGCATGACATTAGCATTCCAGAAAGAATTTCTGAGCCCCGAGGCTTTAGTAGTGGTCAGGACAGGCAGAAGGAAAAATTACCAGGCACATCCCCTGGTAGGCTGAGGGGTGGAATTTTAACCAGGGGCTTTCGGGAGCATATTAAAGACCATTGTTTTTCTTGCTCCCTCTTTCGTTATTCCTTTGCTAGCCAGTACCAGGAAGACTTGAGAGCCTGACTTGACGCTGTTTTCATTAACGAGCATAATGAAGAAATATTTGGAGTATTTTGTCTCTATGTGTGTCTTAATGAGGGAGAAAAAGAAACTCTACCTTAAATAGGACAAGAAGTTATGCAGACCTGCCTGATTCGGCCAGAAATTCTCTTAGGCAGAGGAATGCCACATGAAATTGGAAACTTCTAAGTCAAATAACAGTCAAACAACAGAGCCTGAGCTCGGCTGCTTTTCAATGTCTTGTGCTCCTGTCACCTCCTCTCCCCTCTCCCTTTCCCCTGCCACTCCCCCGAGGTATTCAGATGGAAAGGATTGCTTTCCAAGGTATTTGCACAAAGAAGGCATCTTGCAGCAGATGAGACTTCTTTGAATCCAAGGCATTACAGCATGCTCTGATCTTTCCCCAGAACTTAGTTAAACATGCAGAAAAGGGACTCTTGCTCGGTACTGTGCAGTTACTGGTCATCTTGGTGGACATTGGCATTGCACATCCCCGTGGTGTTTAGGGATATTTGTTGGAGTCTCAGCCAGGACATGTGCCAAAGAGATTTCGCTTCATCTTTCATCCCAGGGAGAAGAGAGCCTAAATGGGTTTATCGTGGGGTTTTCATTCACTCTGTCATTTCTCCCTTCTTTATCTTTCGTTGCTAGACTTCTAATTTTTCCAGACAGCAGCGCACACCCCTGCAGCTGGCCCTGCATAATGATTCCCTCCTCCTCGACTGACATGAGGGTGGATGCATAAATCTTGTGCCGTCAGGGTGCCTCCTTCAGCAGACACTGTCCCCTCTCCCCCCTCGAACAATATCTGTCCCCTCTGCAACGTTCTCATTTACCACCTACCAGCCTTGCCTGCTGAGCCAAGATGCTGCCTGTGACCATTATCCAGCCTATGCTAAACATTGGAAAACGGTTCTTTTCTGACAAAAATACAACCATTTTTTTTCTTCTCCTAATGACAATTATTAGTGTAAATTGGAGCGCCTTTAGCAATTGTGTTTGACACAAACATTATACCATAAAGCAGCCAGCTCCTGTGAAAAGCAAGAGCTGAGTGATGGTTTGCATTAGGAGCTGGAATATGAGAAGGACTCTCAGGAGGAGGAATTTTGTCTGAAACAGTGGTCTTTAGGAGGTCTTAAGTTGGAGGTACCCTTGTTCTCTGAGGCCCTGCATTAATTCAAAATGATTGCTTTGAACCATTGAGTAAGGGCAGAGCTGTCAAATCTAGGGCTTGCCAGCTGCTGAACCCATCCAACATTTTGGCAGTTCATAAATCTAAGGGGACTTGCAGACTGTTTATGAAGTATTGTTTTAAAATCTCTCCTCCTTCGTCCTCCATCCTCAGTTGTCATGGTGGAATATAACATCTGGCTAAAAATCAAGAGTAGTTTAAAAGGCAGCAATCCCTGTTCCTGTCCTCGAGATGAAAGCAGGCACAGGATGGATGTGCGATGTACAGGAAGAGCTTCGTCATTCTTTACTAGCACCAAAGGGCTACGTAAAGGTCAGTGTCTCTTCCAAGAGCAGCCACACAAAGTCCGAGATTTCTCCCGTAGGTGTTCAGGGCTGGCTGGTCTGATATTCGTAGTCAGTTGCTTTGAGAATTCAATGTTTTCCTCCAACTACGAGGATTTGACTGTTTCTCTGCTGCTGTCCTTACGATGAATCATGTTGCAGTTATTTTAAAGAGGCGGATAAACTGCAATTGTTTATATACAAACAGAATATGGCATTGGATGCCAGAAACCAATCTCACTAATATTTGGCTTGCTAGGTTGCATCGTTGTCGCATGTTTTGGCTATCAGAGAGAGCAAGCTTAAGATTAATTGAAACGATTTTTTTCTTTCCAAGTGTTCTCAGTGCTAGCAGTATTTTCTCCTCTGTAAATGCTGGCAATTGATTATAAAATGTCAGAGGTGTTAGCCGTGTCAGTGACCTTCATCTAGCCAGCTGGAACACTAGGCAGGACTTGCATTAGGACAGGCTGCAACCACCAGCAGGTTTTGTTGCATCTTTGTATCATTAACAAAAAAAGACTGGATGGGTGAGAGTGGATTGTAGATACAACAGTGCTTATTCACCTAAATTTACTTGAAAAATGGCTGTGGTAGAAAAAAATAATCATGTTGTACTCTTCTGGGTGAGCCTGGAGGGATATGAGCAGCCTGGCCTGTCCTCTTCCCAGAGGGGTGAACAAAGCTTCCTCTCTGCTGCTGGGGGCCAGCTTGTGAGCTGGTTTCTTTCCCATGCACTGTCATTCACTCCAAGTTAGTGGGAACCCAGTAATCTGCAGAACCGTGTCCTTCAGCAGACGTCCATGCCAGCTGTGTGTCCTGTGCAGCTGTTCTCAGCTGGCAGGGATTTAAGAATTCTTAAATTTAACTTCACGTCTCAACCACCCCTACTTAATATACTGAGCATCGAAGCAAACTGTGAGGAGGATGTTGAAGGAAAAGTCCTCCATTTCTAACAACAGTTCTCTTCAGATTCTGTTTGAGGCTAAGGCTCAGGTAATGCTGTTAATTTATTTGAAATCATTTTATTAGAATAAAGTTGCAAATGTGCTGTATTGTGCCTGTGATTCTTGAAAAAATGAAGGAGGATGTGTATCCCCTTCCTGGGCAGCCCCATGCTAGTGGTGTGCTGAGGGAATTAGCTGTTTCTTGCCTTGGTGGTCCATAGCAGCAGTAGCAGTGGTAGAGTTGGATGGCCAACGTGCCCAATGCTGTGATTAGAAAAGTATCTGCAGTTCTTGGAGAGGAGAGATAATAGGAGTGTTAAGCTTTGAAAAGCAGTACAAATTAGGCTTTGCTGTTGGACTTGAGGAGAACTTTCTAATCCCATGGCATTCCTTCATCATACTGGTAGAAGAAGCATGTTTGTTTTGTAGTTGAATGTTTTGTCTTTATGATGTCTTTGGACTGGAATTCTTGCACTTTATTCCCTGGATATCCCATCTATTAAATTATGTCTTTATTCCTCTCTAATGAGAGCCGGTACATGGGGAAGTGGAACTTTTTTTCATTACATTTCTTGAGTCTACTGCTAATCAAAATACATCCATATAACAAAGAATTTGGAGGGGAAAAAATCATGAGCAAGTTTGCCTTGTGCAGGTCTCTTTGAAAAGTCATCTTTTAACTGCTCAGGACTCTGCCAACCAGTTACATGGTTCAGCTCGTGCACATGGTGGAGCCGGCCAGAGGTGCGAGAGATGCGGGCTTTGCATGTCCCAGTGCCGTGGCAGAGGGAGAAGGTGTTACGGGAGTACCGTGCTGGCAGGGAGAGGGGTGTGCAGCTTGCTAGGGATCCCGCTGCTCTGCTGCAAGCAGCAGTGACAGCTGCAGATCACACTGGGGCTCAGTCTGATTTTAAAAACAACGTCCTGATTTCAGAATCACAGATAGAAAACGTATTACTGTGAACTTGGCAGTTCTTCTTCTACAGTCAATACTACCACTTTTTCCCCTCAAGCTCTTCCTCATTATTGCCTAAGTGAGAACACAGAATATGTTCTTAGTTTTCTTACTATGCTAATTTTCCCTAAATGTGTTAAATCATTTGAGTTTATGGCACATGAGAAGATAACTTCTGCTAATTTAAGATTCAAAAAATACTTTCTTAAGAGTTTTCACATGTAAAGCTCTCATAGAGTTGGACTATTGAAAGACTCCCATGTCAGAGAAGATGCATATAGTTTAAAAATGGCTGTAAATATACATATATATTTAAAAAAAAAATAAAAAATGGCTTGAATTTCTGAGAGGTACAAACTGGTCTTTGTTCATGCTGGAAAAAATCACAGGATAACTTAAGTCGGAAGGGAGCACTGGAGGTCATCTAGTCCAACACCCTGCTCAGAGCAGGGCCAGTGAGGTCAGGTTGCTCAGAACATATAAAGTATTTAGCAGTCTGCTCTACATAGCTCAAAACTTAAGTAGATGATGGTGAGTTTCTTGGAATTTCTGATAGGGGAAAAATTGAATTGTAATATGTCTCTTTTGTCTTCACCTTTCAGAAGAAAATAAAGGAGGAAGGCTGGGGGAAAAAAAATCTTTACTATCCATTCCATTTTATTTTTAGATGGAAATAAAAATTTCATCAGGCTAAATCTTACTTTCCATACTCAATTATTCCCCAGAAAGTTGAAATAAGTACAGGTGTAGTCTTTTCAAGAATATGCTCCTAGAAGTTAATTTCTGAAGTGAAGGGAAACTGCAAGGTGACATTGCTTTGGGCCTTAATAAAGGGCTTCATTTAGGCATCCATCCTTATAAATGGGTGGTGAACTATCTAAGGGTTGGAAGGGAAAAGGGAAGAAGGGGGCTGCAAGAGAATGAGAGCAGATAAAAGTACAATGTAATTTAAGTCTTTGGTTAATGTCTCCATTTGAAAGTAGCACTGGTTTATTTGGTCCGCCAAGCATTGGCAGCTCACAGTCAAATTCTTACCATAAAATCTTCTTGCCACAGATGAGGCTTGAATAGGTTTCTTATGGGCCTATCATTATCTTCTACAAAGTGGCCCTTTGAAGGCAGAGTAAGGATGCTTTGTAAATATCTTCCTAACGCTTTGCATTGCCCCAAGATGTCTTAAGTTGAGAGGGCACCTGCACTTGAGAAAGGCAAAGAACCACACTTGTTGACGATGGCAGCTTTAATGGGTTTCCCCTTTCATAATGCTATACCGAATCTCTAGCAGCCAACATGAACACCCATCACTGTGTCTTGAAGCCGAAACATGCCTCACTACAGTGCTGAGGTTTCTGACAACATGTTCTGTTGTTCCAGGTGAGAAGACAGAGGGGGAAAAGCTCTGGGCACAACTTTGCAGCTTACCTGGTACCCTCTGGAGCACAGCTGAAAAAGATTAAACCCTGACACCACCTCATCTCGTCCTGAAGTTCCAGCAGAAGTCAGCTCTTCTCTCCCAAGCTGTGGTGTGCACACAATTCTCATGTGATATTTTTGTTTTTAGGTAAGCTTGCATTTTCTTTTCTTTTTTTTTTCTTTTTTTGTTTGATCTATTTTTATTTTAAAACGGGATGCTATCATTCTATTTTCTCGATAATTTTCTTGCTATTCATCAAAACTTTCAAATGTTGCTGGAGCATATAATAAATGTTTATTACTACTAATGGAGATAAAACTTCTAGGAGCCAATCTTGCAAGAGGCATTAAAATTAGTGAAGGAAAAAAAAAAAAAGAAAAGAAAGAAAGAGCAGCTTGGCAGAGGTTCTGTATTCATAAACCTATTTATAGCTGGTGTGCCTGTTAGGAGAGCAGGTTTGTGCCTCTGCCAGCAAGATGCTCCACCTGACTGCCATGCTAGTGCTTGCCCTAATTTTGCACTTGGGTTCTGAGACTCCCACTGGGATGCTGAGCAGATGTGTGATTGAACTGAATGTCGAAGGTGTTCAGGTCTGACTGCATCTCTGAGGACAATCAGAGAGATTCGATCCAGATCTTTTCCAGGACCTGTTCACCTTGATTAGCACGTGTTGTCTTGACAGGATTCTCAGAAACTGGCTTGTAAAACCCCTTCCTCCAGCTAAGAATTTTCTTTAATTGAGCATCCAAAGAGACCTGAAGTTAAGATTGACAGAGGGGTTGCTCAACCATGGCTCTTGGTCTGTTCTTTAGCCGTAAATCAGTTTAAAACCGTTTAGACATCTTGCTTGGTGCTGGCGACGTTCCTGGAAGTGGCACTGTCTGGAGTTCTCGTTCCAGTCTGGTGTGAGTTTGGAGGGAAATGCGAAGAATTTCTCTGGAATTACCTCTGCAGCTTAAATCTCAGCCTTTTGCTGCTGGTAATAATTATCCATAGACTGTGCTTTTTGGAAGATAGCACTCAGCCTTTCCAGAAAGAGAAATGTGTGTCTCCTGTATGACACTGAAGAGAAATGAAACAATGGGAGAGGAAAATAAAATTTACAAGGAACCAAGTTAAGAAAACCAAGTGTATAATAGCATTTAGCTAGAAACTGGCTACATGCCAGTTTGGGAGGTTTTTCTTTGTTGCTGTTTTTTACACTCAGCTTCTGTGTATAAAGTTTTTACTTCCCCTTGAAAACTACAGGGAAGGGGAGGGATCAAAATATAGTTTTACATGCATGTGAGCTGCAGAATGAATAACAATGAAGACAGCTGTTTTAAAACAAAAAAAGTACATTCCCTCCTACGCACATTCATTTAGATACCTAAGACCATGATTTTTCAAAATGCAGAAAAAAGCACGAAAACAGCTACTATATTTAAGCTTATTTAGAAATATGCACGGGGGAAGATGAGTATCATGAAGGAATGTCCTGCGGAGGATGCGAACATAAGGGTGGACTCTCTGAAAGGGAGTAATAGCAGAGTAGTTCTTGTAATTTCGCTATGGAATCTTAAATCAATTACGTGAATAACACAGGATATCTTCTGAGACTAGCCAGAAGCACTTTTTTGCGGGTATAGCTAGCATGGTTGTAGAAAGCCTCCGTGCCAGACTGGGATTAGCGCTCCCACAACAGAGACACCACAAGTGCTCGCGTGTTTGTCTCTGCGTCGTCTCCCTGTGCAGTCAGCCTTCAGTGATCTGCCTCCTGGATGGTAAATTCTTCAAAAAATGCACCAAGGTGTGTCTGATAATACGTGGTACTTTGGCGTGTTTGTGCGTCGGACTGGGAAGTTTGATGTTCAAAATGGGTTTGGTCTTAGGTTTTGCATTGATTAAACGTTTTGATAACTTGTGTTATTAAAACTTTCAAAGTCTGCATTAGACTTCTACTGAAATTACTGCGAGTTGCTCAAAACTGTGCTGATTAAAGGTAGTATTTCCTTTTCAAGAAGACTTCACTGATCTAGTTGTTTCTTGAGGTCTGTTCCTTTGAAAGGAAAATTAGCATCCTTGTGCTTTTTAATAAAATGAGCCGAGTACTAAAAATACACGGTCAGCAGTTTGGTTAGAACACCAGAGTATGTGGCTCATTGCTCTACAGAACATGTACGATATTAAATGTGGATATTAATTTTGTTCATTCCTCCATCACAAAGAAAATAGAAAATGCTTACATAAGGGGGCAAAATAGTTTATGGAATTCTTCAGCAGTGCCTTTCATGGTATGCAATTATAAACTTTGATGCATGGGGGATATGAAGTGCTTCCTGGAGTTATCTTGTGTAAATACGTATAAATCAGGTTGGTTGCTGGTTTACAACCCTTTAAGCAACTACATGGTAGTGCTTAAAAAGAGAAACAAAAACTGGGTAAGCTTTTCTCCTAAATTTTCTTTTTCTCCCTTTTTTTTTCTTTCACTTCAGAAGCTTTCCTCAAACTTCATTATCTTCGAAGTTTTCCCTTTAAATCGGCGGCTAGCATAAGCGTTTTTGCAGACTCATTTCATACAAAGATTTTGCCTCTCAAGTTGTTAAAGCCAGCATAGCTGCAGCTCTGCTTCACTTGTGTGGCAATGAACTTCACATGTAAATGGGGCCTCTAATAAGTCCGCTTTGTGCTGGAAGGTGCTAATGGCTGCCATCAATCAGAGGGCTGGTAAAAGTTGTTCGCCCCCTCCCCCTGGACTAAATGAGACAGCAATTAAATGCCCTTTTGTTGAGTGATAGCTGAGACAATAGAAATCAATGTCCAAAGCACAAACCCGAATGGCAAGTCTTAAGTATAAGCTAAGCCATGTGTCCCAAGGGATTGGCATGTTGATTTGCTTACAGCTGAGGGTGGATATGAAAGGAATAACTGGACGTGCAGACAGCAGGAGAAGCTGTAATGCTCCTTGGAGTGCAGCCAGCTCGCAATATTTCCTGGGAAGACTTCTCGATGGGGCCTGCTTCCATGGGCAAGTGCAGCCCAGCATCAGCCAGCAGCACAAATGGGATCCAGAGCAGGCCCTGGCACCAGGTTGTGATCAGGAGATACGATACCAGCAGTGTTGGTGGTACGTTTTTATGTTGGCTGCTCAAGAACAGGCAATATCTGATCTGGTAGGAAGCCTGCTGATACAAGTTTAGCCTTTCAGCTTTCCTGTAAGTACTTCGACTGGCAGGGTGAGTTTATACTTGACCCATGCCGTTATTACAGGGTTTGAGATCCTTTGACCAGGAGTTACAGTGCTGTCAAGGCATGCCCTGAGAATGAGCCCCCACAGCCCCCAGATTCCATCAGTTTGCTCCCCAGTGCTTTCAGGTGCAAGACCTACTCTTGTGGTTCTCAGTTGTGCTGTTTGTAAACAAAAGAGAAAACAATCAAACAAACAAACAAAAAAAAACTACAACAAAAACCAATTTGCTCATCAATTTCTTGAAAATGAACATCTTTTGATACCCTTAGTATTGGTTAACAATTGTGTCCAAAGGATGTGCAGTCATTTAGGTTGCTGAACGTGTTCTGCCTGTCTGACTGACTCCAAACCTCCGAAGCTCATTGATGTCAGCGGGACACTTCCTTTTGACTCCAGCATGCTACTCGCAGCTCTGCTTTAGCTTTATTGCCTCGCTGAAAGGGCCTTAAGTTACTTGTGTGCACAGGGCAGCATTGTCTCTAGTCTGTGTGGGTTTTTGTTTTTGTTTCAGTTTTTTTCCCCTGCTTTTGTGCAAAACTGTAAATGCATCGAGAACAATAAGCTATTGCATTTACTAATGACAAGGCATGCTGCTGTCTTGCAGTTTATATATGCTGCTGGCAGGGACTGGCAATATGATGTTTTACAGCAGCTCAGCTAAAATGAGAGTCTTTAAGTTTGTCTCCAAATAAATGTCACAGGAAGAAGTTATTTTATTTTTGTGCCTAAAAAGTATGGCACACAAATGACCAGAGTCAGAAAAAAAAAAAAAAAATTAAAAAAAATATCTGTTTAGAATATTGACTTTGTTCTGTGGAGTGCCGTATCCATCATGGCTCTTTTGGGGGCTTAAACAACAACAACAACAACAACAAATAAAAGAAAAAAAAGCTACCTGTATTAAGAGGTCCATAAAAATCAGATGACATTAGGAATGGACTTGTAAGGACTTTATAATATTGACAACTACTTCAAATGACACACTTCACAAACCCATTGTTTTCATGTAAATTCATATATTTGTCTATGACGTTAACTCTGCTTCTAGCCTTGACTTGCAGCTTGCTTTTGCATCAGGTTCTCCACTCAAATAAAAAGCAGAGGGCTGAGGAACCAGAGACTGCATAGGCACAGCAATACATTCCCATGTTACCAGCATAATTCTTTAATCCTTTCAATAAAGACCTTTATTTGTTAATATTTTTCACTGTTACCAATACAAATACCTTTTTTATATATATAAAAGCATTCTAATCAATAAATATATGATAATAAATTCTACAACATGGCCAAGCTATCTTGAGATGAAGGTAGGCATAAAGAGTACAAAAGCTATTTGTAATGTTTTATATTTACTTATTCAGCATGTAATTTTGAATAATCACAGATTAGCTTTTTTTAAGCATCTGCTTCTGTATGGCAAACAGCAGTCCAATAAAGCAGAGCTGTTGACTGAGATTTGATGTGTCCATTACCTCCTGCAAATGCCTTGGAATACAATGGGGTAGCATGCAGACTTCAGAGCTGTCATGACAGGTATTAAGAATGTGTCAAATCCCAGTGATGACTGATAACATATCTGTCATTTGTGATGGGATTATTAGGAAGAGGAAAGCCACTAGGAGAAAGATACTCTAGGAAAAAAAAGGGGGAGGGAAAGGCAGGAGGAGAGAAGATTTACTGTTCTTCAAAGCTGCCTCATTTAATTAAGCTTTGTCTAGTCCATAAACAAATCTATTACCTTCCTGACTGCTTTGGCAGCATAGGCACTTTAAGGCTGCAGTAGTAATTCCAGAGAATTAGGTTTCTCTTTGGTGGATAACTGCACTATAGGCATTGTAGCTGTGATGAAGGTTCTTGAGGAGTGCCAGGAAACAGCTAGTGTAATATTACTATTTTCTTTATTTTCAAAGTAAGAATTTAACAGAATACTGTAGAAGAAAGAATTCGGTAGGCACCTAAGACATTTGCTGCGTGGAAACTCTTAATAGAACTGAAGAGCATAGCTTGCCAGCGTCATTTGATTTGCTTCTTTGGTTAGCATAAAGCACATGAACTATTGCTTTTTATTATTATTATTCTGAATATGTATCTTGTGTGGGTATGGTAAGGTGGCTGTGTTTTGTGTCACTTGTAAAATTAGGTTGTGCTGAGTAGGTCTCCTGCACATAGTGCACAGACTGATTCCTGTCAGGCATCTTAGGCTGAGCCATAAACACATCAAAGGTCTAAAAGCGGTTAAATATTAAGACAGAAGAAGCATCTCTTTTTACTGTTGTCTGGCACTTAAGCAATGTCAGGACAGAGGAGGTGACCTGTTTGCTTCTTGCTGTCAGTATCTTTTGTGTAGGAGCATCTCCACAAGAGGCTGAACCAGGGTACCTATCCCATAAGGCCCCCACATACAGAATTCAATTTGGGGGGCATATTAGGTGTCAGTAAATGGGAGACTTGAAGCACAGTGGGCTCAAACAGCTGTTCTTAGCTGTCAGATGTTCCCATAAATCCACTTTCAGCAGGATAGCCTTTGAACAGAGATTCATAAAGCTGTCTATATGATCTTTTCAGCCAGTCTTTCCATTGGCTTTTTATGGAAAAGGACCTGGTCTTTACCTCTGTCCCTTCTATGTGCTCAGCCAAGGTGCTTATCAGCTCTCTCAGGTCCCCTAGCCCCTTCAGTGGAGGTTAGCCCTGTGCCCAAGTGGACACTTGGGTACCACTGAACAGTTCTTGGCAGGCAGCTACCTTCATAGAATCATAGAATCATAGAATATCCTGAGTTGGAAGGGACCCTTAAGGATCATCAAGTCCAACTCTTGACACCGCACAGGTCTACCCAAGTTCAGACCATGTGACTAAGTGCACAGTCCAATCTCTTCTTAAATTCAGACAGGCTCGGTGCAGTGACCACTTCCCTGGGGAGCCTGTTCCAGTGTGCAACCACTCTCTCTGTGAAGAACCCCTTCCTGATGTCCAGCCTAAACTTCCCCTGCCTCAGCTTAACTCCATTCCCGCGGGTCCTGTCGCTGGTGTTAATGGAGAAAAGGTCTCCTGCCTCTCGACACCCCCTTACGAGGAAGTTGTAGACTGCGATGAGGTCTCCCCTCAGCCTCCTCTTCTCCAGGCTGAACAGGCCCAGTGCCCTCAGCCGTTCCTCGTACGTCTTCCCCTCCAGGCCTTTCACCATCTTCGTAGCCCTCCTCTGGACACTCTCCAACAGTTTCGTGTCCTTTTTATACTGTGGTGCCCAGAACTGCACACAGTACTCGAGGTGAGGCCGCACCAGCGCAGAGTAGAGCGGGACAATCACCTCCCTCGACCTACTAGCGATGCCGTGCTTGATGCACCCCAGGACACGGTTGGCCCTCCTGGCTGCCAGGGCACACTGCTGGCTCATATTCAACTTGCTGTCTACCACGACCCCCAGATCCCTCTCTTCTAGGCTGCTCTCCAGCGTCTCATCGCCCAGTCTGTACGTGCAGCCAGGGTTTCCCCGTCCCAGGTGCAGGACCCGGCACTTGCTCTTATTGAACTTCATGCGGTTGGCGATCGCCCAGCTCTCCAACCTATCCAGATCCCTCTGCAAGGCCTTTCCACCCTCATTTGAGTCCACAACTCCTCCAAGTTTGGTGTCATCAGCAAACTTGCTCAAAATGCCTTCTATTCCTACATCCAGATCGTTTATAAAAATATTGAAAAGTACCGGCCCTAAAATGGAGCCT
Source organism: Anas platyrhynchos (assembly GCF_047663525.1). Classification (NCBI taxonomy): domain Eukaryota; kingdom Metazoa; phylum Chordata; class Aves; order Anseriformes; family Anatidae; genus Anas; species Anas platyrhynchos. Next base: position 21,617,397 of record NC_092587.1, on the reverse strand, counting down.
TGAGGGACCCCACTGGTGACCGCCCGCCAGCCTGACGCAGCCCCATTCACCATAACCCTTTGGGCCCTGCCCGTTAGCCAATTGCTCACCCATCGTATGATGTTTTTATTTAGCTGTATGCTGGACATTTTGTCCAGTAGGATCCTATGGGAAACCGTGTCAAAAGCCTTGCTGAAGTCCAAAAAAATCACATCAGCTGGTTTCCCTTGGTCCACCATACGGGTGATCTTATCATAAAAGGAAATCAGGTTAGTTAGGCAGGACCTACCCTTCACAAACCCATGCTGGCTGGGACCAATGACTGCTTTGTCCCCCAGTTTTTTTTTTTTTTTTTTTTTTTTTTTTTTTTTTTGATATAGAGATTTTTTTTATTACCCGATCGGCAAAAAAATAAAATAAAATTCCAGAGTCGGTTCCACAACCTGGGGGGGAGGCTGCAACAGCGGCACCGGCCCCTGCGGGGCCTCCGGGCCCGGCCTCCCCCTCCCCAAAATATACAAATCAAACCCGATGCGAAAAATAAATACAGATTCTCGGGGGGGGAAAGGGTTGCATAGAGGAAGATTTAATAAAAAAGTTTTTTTTTTTTTTTTATTTCCATCATGATTTAATATTATTATTATTATTATTATTTCTAGCATCTCCCCGCAGAAGAACCTAGGACCTGATAGTCGCGACACGATTAACAAAAATAATTAACCTTCTCCCAATAACTTACAGCGGTCACCCAGGGGACTTGTGCTTTTTGGGGGGGGTGGGGAGGGAGCCCCGGCAGCGACGGGGGGGTCCCGGCTGGCGATTTCGGAGAAACTCCTTGGGAGGAGGCGGAGGGGAGCCCCCCGCCCGTACTTTGGTCACTAGCTGTGTGCCGGATCCTGCCCCCCCGAGCCCCCCGCCCCGGGGCCGCGGCACTCCCTGAGTCACCCCCCGCCCCGTTCTGCCTCCGTTTTATTGATGTTTTATTTTTTTTGGGGGGGTCTCCCGGCTGTCCTCAGCGCCCTCGAAGGAGGAGGCCCGAAAACACCCCCGGGGAGGCCATGGGGGGGGCCCGGCCCGCGGGACCTGAAGCTCCCTGAGCTGCACGCGAACAAACGTCCGCCCGGCCGCGGGGCCTCCGGCCTCCACCGCGCTGAAACCACGGAATCAGTCTCCAAAAAGCAGCAGCAGCAAAACCGGGCTCCCTTTCGGACCGCGCCGCGGGTGCCTGCGGCGAACGCCGGGCGCATCCGTTCCCTGGGCGGCCGGCGCGGCCCCGTACCTTGTTGGACGTGTTCAAACAGGGTAGTAGCCAGCTTGGATGATCCAGCTGGGGGCCTGGTTGATGGCTCACTAAGGAGCAGCTGATGGTCTCAGATTTGGGAAGCAGAGGTTTGGGCCGCATTTCAGACCAAACTGCAGCTGCCATGGCTTGAAGGGAACAAGGTTTGGCTGTTATGTAAGCAATGGACCCTGTTCCTGACAGCCACTGAGGGCAAATCAGCTCCCACACGCCATCCGTGCCTGGGCAGCTGAGCTGCCTCTTGTCCTGCGGAAAGGCCTGCTGGGGCAAGGCACAACACCGCAGCACACTCGTTAGCTGGTGAGGCCCAGGCCATGTCTGTGTTTTGGGTGTAAACGCAGGCTCCAAGCTGTCGGGGTGGGTGTCGAGGAGTCGAGGTGCAGCAGCTGGCCGATGGTACCCGCCATCCCGGTCGGATACCTCGTGTTTACTGTAGGGGAAGAGCACACACGAGGGCAGTTGCAGCTTGCCCCTGGCTCCGGAGCGAGTTCACACCCTTGCTTACCTCATGGAAACTCACTCGCCTTCCCTCAGGAAAGACTTTTTTTTTTTTACTTCCCCCCCCTTCTATAAATGTATACTTACCCCACCCATAGATGCTGGCTGAGCAAAGACCGTAGAGCAATCTGCAGCAAGGACTATGGGGTTTTACTTTTTAATATGTGATGTATTGTGGCTTAATTCATTTCCCAAGGTGGTTCTCCAGAGGGCCTCATGGCAACCATCCCAGAACAGCCAGGGATTTGGGTACCTCAACCCAAAGCTGGTTTAGCTTAAGAGTTGTTAAAGGAGACGGATTTATTTATTTATTTATTTTATTTCCTCCAGAAGCTGAACTCAGCATTTCTTGAGAGTAACTGAAACTGTGCACACAGAGATCATTAATCATACTTTAAAATCTGGACTTCAACTTCTCCTTTTATACGTAGAATACCATACGGGATATTAATGTTGCGTCTTGCCGGCTGGCAATGCCTCATTTCATACCAATTAAAAGCGGTTTTGGAAAGAAGGATGACTGTGGAGAATGGCTCCGAACCAAAGAGCCCTTTCCCATTGATCGCAGGTTTGGTTTTGGCCCGGAGTGGATGTGGCAGCCATGTTCATGTAGACCAACCACGGGTAGCCCACAGTCTGTGACCACCCCTTTGGTGTGCCCACCTCGGGAGGAGACACCAATGCACACAGGGACTGTTGGCAGCAGTCACAGCCTATTTTTTTTCCAGTGCTTTCATCAGCTCCCATATTTAATGGATTTAGGTAGTGAATGAGTTTTCTGTCCTGGGAGAGCACTACAGTGCAGTGAACTTGAGCTTGGCATCATTCTCTGAGGGAAGCTGTTTCTTCCCTGTACTCTCTGACCCTTCCCCCACTTCTTTAGATTTTGCCAGTTTAAAAAAAGGGAACAGCAGCTCTTATCTGGAAGGTATTGCAGAAGTGGACTTGAGAGACTCAGCTATTTCTTTTTTTTCATTTTGCTGTACGTGAGGTGTCCCGAGATAACACAGAAAATCACGGGGTTGGGGGAGTCGCTTCTGAAGATCACTGAACATTTACTAAAATTCCTTCTAGGGTCCAAGATCAACACTGAACTGCACAGGCTCTGTCCTGTTGTACATGTGCTCACACTTAGCTGCAGTCCAGTTCTTGATTTATTTTTTTATGTGGTGATAAGATTAGAATCATCCTTTGAAAACAAAACAAAACCACCACTACCACCCAATTTAGATGCACATGGATATCTTAGAACAAAACAACACTTTAAATCTAACTCTTGAGTTTGTCACATACTTGGATGAAAACTGATTTCCGTGCTTGTTTGGAGAAGTAAAATATTTCCAGAAATTGAAGGAATTAGCAATGGTAGTGATTGCTGTTTGGGGGGAGAGGAGTTGCAAACAACATATTGCAAAACTACTTCTCGCTGATAACAAACAAAGCTCAATGGGAAATTTTGTTTTGAAAATATTTAACTGTTGACATGAGGATGTTTGTTAGAATATTTTTAGTGCCGATAAAGAAAAGCAGCATTCGTTGGAATTTTGGTAATCTTGAATGAAAACACATGTTAAGCTCTTTGTTAAGCTCCGTGCCTCTGCTCTGGATGGTTGTTGCGTTATGTTGGAAAGGTTTTTTCACAGCTGAGACTTTCCTCTATTGTTTCCACCTCTAATCTTTTTGTATTGTATTTGGAGGAGAGGGAATGAGAGAGAGAGAAAGAGAGGTTTGGTCATAAACAGAATAGTGTGCTGCAGGAGTGTCTGTGATAAGACTTTTAAGGTGGTGTTTGCAAGTTGCAAGGTTGCAGCTAAGCTTGTGGTAAAGCTGAAAAATTTGTGCTTGTTTAATTGTGGTGTAAAACATCATTATTATCATATGAAAAGCACCAGTGATGCCTTGACTTGCTTGATAAAATAAGAATCTGTTCATGGTAATGACCATTAACTCAGTGACAGGATGATAAAGAGATTACAGGGTTCAGCTTCCCACTTATAAAGAATTGGTTGGTGCACGTGCTATTCTGCTAGTCCAATCTCCGGGTGTGTTGTGGAACAGTCATGGAAAACATTTTTAATATTTTTAATGTGCTACCTGACAGCATGATCTGTATAGTATACAATTTTCAGTTCCTCTGACCTCTTACCCACCAATTGTATTGGCAAAACACTAATTAAACAGGAACAATATATTTATTGTGACTAGAAGTTGCTTTTATCGTGCTTCCTATTGTTCAGGTTCAAAAGAGGAATGAAAGAGCCTGCTTAAAGATGCTCTCAGAGCTCCTCTGTTTTAAGATGGCTCTTTGTTCAGAACTGCCAGAAAGTAGCAGCAAGCTATAAAAGGAAAACTTTCCCTCTATGTGATTTCAGTCCCTTGAGTCTTGCTGCAAAATGGTTTATATTAAAATTAAGCGCTGCTAACTCTGGAAGTGAATTAGTCTCAGTCACGGGCCATCAGTGTGTTTTGCTCTTCTTTAAACGGACTATATGCCACTTGATGGCACTTTGTAAGAAGGTAAAGTTTTGAGTAATGCAAAGAAAGGTGGGACCTCATAGAAATCCAGTGGAAGTCTTGCTTATCCTCTAACCTGTGGTGGCCTCTGTCAAAAGAATTACTGACTTTCCAAGGTGTTGTATATTGGAAGAGAATCCGTGAGCACCCTGGATAGAGAACAGTGCCTGTAGAAGCTATAGTAACAGCACTGGTGGTGACCATCATCTAAAGATCTTTATGCAGAGCAAATGCCTGGAGGACCGTGGATAAGATTTTGAGTTCAGGTTCCACCAAAGTCACACCCCTCAGGAAAGATTTAGAGCTCTGTGGCTTCTTACTCCTCTAATGATGTAATTTGGATAGACAAAACTGATTTTATCACCTTATAAGCCTTGCTTCTCTTGTGGCATACTACATGAAATGGCATGTAGCATCTTCAAATGGAAGACAATTGCAATCTCTTTGCTGTCCTAAATACAAAAAACAGTTTTCATTTGTGGCTGTCAGCCAGCATAGCTTCTAGAAAGTTGCACTTAGTCATGCCCTACCCAGCAGAAATATTACTGTTTTGAAGTGCCCAAATGAATTCTTGTTCATCTTATTCCTACTTCCGTACCGTTCCTGCTTTTCTGTTATAAAGCACTGTCCTTCCATGTGTCGAACTGACCAATTGCATATCATGCAAAAATGCAATTTGCTTTTCTTAACTCTTTCGTCCAGCTGTAGCCAGTCCCTTTGTCATGCTTCTAAATATTCTCCTCCCGTTTTTGAGTGTTGCCACGGCATTCGTGTTATTCTTAGTGATGTGTGAAATTCCCTCCTTCCCTCTTCCTCACCAGCCTCTGGCTACATGCATTTACATGAAGTAGAAATGTTGCCATAAGATACGGGACAGAGAATTATAGCAAAAGAAAGGCTGAGAGCAGCACCTCAAGCCTGTTAGGCCGTAAGGAAGTTCAATGCCTGCATTCACAAGAGGTGCACAGGTCAATCTGAGGAGCTGGATGCTGCCCACTGCTTTGAAAAATTAGGGAACCTTGTTCAAATCCCAGTAACGCCAGAAAAAAGTGGGTGCCCTGAAACACAGGATGGAGTAAGCAAGCTCTCACACTGGTATGTGCCTGGGAGCATTTGCCACTGCTCTGCTGTAGCTTCCCAGTTGCTTGTATTCAACTGAGCTTTAACCTCGGCATCTTGGAGATGGTGTTCACCTGCGTTGCAGTCATATCCTGCCAGCAGTTCTGGTGTGGCCTCAGAATTACAGTTCTTACTTCAGTCCTACAGCCTTTAGAGAATGTTAAACCTAGGACAGTCATCAGAGTTTATGTGTCAGGGTTCTTTATCCCCATCCTTTTCTGCCTGAATATGGATGAATAAGTAGATTTGATTTTACAATGTTTTTGTATGTAAAGAGCTTATCCTACCTGATTCTCTTGCTGATGTCCCTATTCCCTTGTTCCCTACTTCCTTTTGGTGAGAGGCATGCAAGCTGAAATTTGGCATTACGATATGCCAATATTACACAGTCAGGGAGAAAATTAATTGAATTTTCTGTCTGTGAAGTACAGAATGCAGAAATAGAAGCATGTAAATTACTTAAAAGGCATTGTATAGTTCACAACTGTTATGCTACCCTACAGTTATCTGGAAGGTCTGCTCTAGAGCCAGCCATCTGCGTAGTTACTTATATTAGTGCATGCTTCATATCTGGCACTCAAAAAATGATGTTTATTCTTTTGTTCCTGATGTGAAAGCCATTCTCAGTCAATAAACTGTCAAGCTACTCTTTTGTCATTGTTGCTGCCTATTTGTGCTTTTTCATTTTGAGTCTCCTCAATCTTGCCAATCTAATGTGTTCTTTTACAGGAATGTTCCAGTTTCTTGATCACTGAGAGATTTGCTTATCTTTTCTTTCTTTCCTTTTTTTTTTTTTTTTTTTTTTTTTTTTTTGTTATCCCTCTCCATCAATGAAATGCTTCTTGGTGAAAATACAAATGCAGTAGAAGCTGAAAAATTCAGACTTCCTTCACAGTCAATAGAGAAAAATGGGCACTTGTGGAGTGTGATCTAGCACACTGCTTTAGCTCTCCACCCAGGAGAAGATTAATTGCATTCTACAAGTGCCTGTTTTTCTCAGCTGATAAAGAGATGTTAGTTGGGTCACTGAGATAGCTATTTCCACACTGTTGCTACGTAATTTTAGGAAAGATGCTCTCCAGCATGTCGGTTTCAGCAACAAATAGCACAGCTAAGCAAGGACCTGCATCTCTTCTACTGTGTTTCAATTGAAAAACAAGCAGGCTGTTTGCTTGTGTTTCAGGTTCACATCACAAAGCTGGTCTGTGTGATTATCTCTTTCTCTCTCCTATTTATTTATTTTTTGTTTTTGTTTTTGTTGTTTTTTTTTTTACATGGAACCACACTTGGCCACAAACAGGCTGCTTTAAAGTTTGAATATTCAGGCTGAAGCTGAATCTGGTGAAGTGCTGCAGAAGCACTCTGTTTGTAATCCTCTCCTTAAAAGTACTGCATGCAAGTGCTGGGGAAGCTTTACCAAATACATGTAGTAAACAAATTATTCTTCTCTAACATTAGCCTTTTTCCTGCTATGCTTGGGGAGCTCTGTGCAATTGACTTTTTGAGACCATGTTATATTTCACGTTTTTATACTCATGATAAAGCAGAGAATGGGATATGCTATTTAAGGTGAAAATAATCTTGACTTCTGCCTTCCCTGAATTTGTATGGAGGGGCTGCAAGTCTGCAACAGCTAAGTTGTCCAATGTGTGTGATGAAGACAGTCCAAAAGACAGTCTCAGGCTTTGGACAGAAGGCAAAACTGGAAAATGTATAGGACAGCAAGAATTTCTATATCTGCAGTACTTACAAAGGAATTTTCCCTCCATATCAGTGCAGTTGTCCACCTATGTTTAGTCTCACAGAGCACTGTATTTTTTTGCTTAGATAAAAAGATGTGATACTCCGCATTATGCAGCAAGGAATGGTGTGCTTTTGAGGTAAAAGCCCCGTGTCCTCTCCATAAGCAGCCTTGCTGCTAGAGGATATCAGTGTGGCCAGGCAGAGCTGGCAGAGCAGGATGTCAGAGCCGTCCTTGTCCTTTCAGTGCCAGGTCTGCAGCCACCAAGAGTGGTTTGAACTGACCTGGATGACTCTTCAACCACAGTGCTTACAACGAATTGCAGTAGAAGATCATTTATTTGAAAGACAAATGAATAACTTTGTGGGGAAAAGGGTTTCTACATGCCTCCCACCACTGCTGTATTGGGTGAGGGTAACAAGTGTTGTGGGAAGTGGTGATGTGGTACCACTCCAGCTACTGCTTGAAGAAAGAGCTTGTCCAGAGCCTCAGAGGTGTGCAATTTCCAATCCCCTAACTAGGTTTGTGCTTGGTTCAATTCCTGCTGTTATAGTATAGGGTTTTCTTCTAGCCACTACATGTCCTGTCTCTGTCTGAGTTCTGCTGATATGCTGGCCTTGGTGACAGGGTCAGTCACTTACACACTGTGTTTTCTTTTCAGAATATATTTTCTTTTATTGGTTCGCATATTTTTACAAACCAAGTCAATGTGCTTGCTTTGTATTGTTTGAGATTTAATTTTATTCATTTTCTTTCTTAAGTAAGTATCCTTAGCCTTTCCAATTTTGTTTCACATGGAAGCCTTCCAGAGCTGCATTGCATGTGTTTGATTATAATTAATTATGCACTGACTAGTGATATGCATATATATATATATGAAGCTAATATCTTCAGTCATTTAGCACAGAAAGGCACTTTTCCAAAACAAGAGGCCTATACTTTAAGGGCTCTGACTCACGATTGCAGGCAGATTTATTTCTTAGAGTCAAAGAAAGGTTCGGGTTGGAAGAGACCTCTAAAGACCATCCAGTTCTAACCCCCCTGCCATGGGCAGGGACACCTCCCACCAGACCAGGTTGCCCAAAGCCCCATCCAACCTGCCCATGAACACCTCCAGGGATGGGGCATCCACAGCTTCTCTGGGCAGCCTGTGCCAGGGCCTCACCGCCCTCTGAGTAAAGAACTTCTGAATATCTAATCTAAATCTGCCCTGTTTAGTGTAAAACCACTCCCCCTTGTCCTATTAGCACACACCTTGACAAAGGGTCCCTCCCCAGCTTCCCCACTGTGACCTGTTGTTTTTAAAAGGCAACTGTTTCCTGAATCATCTGCATCCCGTCTTCCTCACAGGCTCTCACTGGTTAAGGTGTGGAGTTTTGGTTCCTCTGTCTGTATAATCCCCCAAGGCAGGATCTCTGAAAACTGGTCTTAGTGGGGTGTCAGCCCCCGGGGTCTGCTACAGGTGGCCCAGAAGGTCTGATGGGGTCATCACCTTTAAAGTTTCCCTTTGAGTCTCATTTGAGCTGGCTGAAGTGAGTCCTTTTAAAGTCTGCCACTAAATCACTGGGCCTAAGAGTGTAAAATTATCTTTTGCACTTAAACTGGGCAAAAAGGAAGCTCAAGATACATCTCCCTTACCAAGGATCCTGGTATTTTAGATGGATCTGGCTTGCTCAAGGCCTTTTTATCAGGTGATGTTGGTGCCCTTTTGCTGCCCTGGTGCTCCCAGTCCTCCAGCTGTCTCTGTTGAGGCACGGGGCAACGTTTCAGAGCTCCCTGAGAGCTCCCCACTCTTCAGGCACCGGCATCCTTTGATCTTCCTTCCCCAGGTTTGGCAAACAGCCCTGCCAGCAGGATTGGCTTGAGGAGACCTTCGAAACTATAAACGTGGCTAATTTGTTGGAGGGGAGGCTTCTGAGCACTGGCCATTGTTTTACCTTTCCTGCTGAGGCACCTAACTCGCTTTTTATGGCTTCCGTCTGGTTTTTAATTGTTCATTTGGGCAGGCAATGGAACAACAGAACAAGAAGAAAGATGCAATGGTTGGTTAAAAAAAAAAAAAAAAGCCAATGTAGTTGTTTTCTTCCCTCCCCAAGCCTAACCCCATTCATACAGCAGGAAGATACCGCTTAGCTTTAATTTAATGCCCTGCCCTGCCCTACCTCAAAGTCCAAATCCATTTGTCACTCCACCAAGTTACCTTTCGCCCATAGTTCCCAAACACCACCCAGGCATTTAAAAACAGAAATGATCAGAGTACAGGAACAACAAAGGCTCTTTCTTAATTCATTTGTGTTTGTGTGTGTTATCTGTGGGGAGGCATCTCCGAATGTGTGGCGCTGCAGTTACTTGTCGAGGTGGTGCTATTTTAGTCTCCTCCTGCAAGAGGGAAGTCCCGTGACCGTAGCCAGCCAAAGTTCTCCCTTCTTCACGCATGGATTTCCTCCAGTTTAAACCACCTCTAAGTGATGTCTAGCGCCCTTTGAAGTTGCTAAAAAGGATTTTTGCTCTGTAAACACTCCGTATATAGCCTAAACACCCGCTGCTCTGGCTCACAGAAGAGTTCACAATGGCTAGGATTCCTGAAGGTTTTTGAGACTCAGATACGTTTTTGTTATAATGAAGTGGCTAGGCCCAGCATTTCAAATAGGTCTTCAGTGGACCCCCAAACCATACAGGATCATTTTTTCTGATGTTAACATCTGGATTCCAACATGACTCAAGTGCTTCCAGATTTTTTGTTTCCCTTGCATTTCTCAGCATGAAAATACCACAGTGGAGAAAAGCTATGTTCCTGTTAAACCAATAATGGATGTAAGAAAAGTATGTAAACAGTGTATGGCTTCCAAATCGTTAGCTGAGTAGGTTCACTCCCTCCCCCCCAGTCACTTCTATTAATAACAGAATTTCACTGCTTTCTTCTCTACCACTAATCCCATGGGGGGAAAAAAAGTCATCTCAGCCTTTTGGAAGGTAAAAATATCCTGCAGGAGTCTCCTGACTAGCTAATAAGAGGTTAACTTCTAAATAAAACAAACAAAAAAAAGGCTAAGTGCAGAGATTTTACTCTGGAAAAATCCTGTTGACTTCACAGCCCATTGGTTTGAATTAAAAACAGTAAAAACATTAGGTCTTCATGATGTGGGACAGCACAGAGATGGCTGCCGACCGACTCCTGTGTTGCTAGTTTTGTACACTGTCATATATTCTTTGCTTTATCTGCCAAAGACAGTAGTTTGCAATTCAGACCGCCAAGGCAGCTTCTTTGAGGGTAGCAGTATTAAAAATATTGCTGCTTCTTTGGCAAACCAGCAACATTCTTGTGTGTGTATAAGAAAGATGGACTGGATATTTTTGGATGCTCACTAATTCAATTCAGCTGTCCTTGTTGTTGTTTTGTTTGCTTGGTTTGGGAAAATGAGAGCAAAGGAGACTATATAGAATTACATGAAAAGCAATTCTTTATGGAGCTCTGGACCACCTTGATCATATCTTCTCTATATATCAAAAAAAAAAAAATCGATCATTTGCTGTCTGTTTTAATTTGTAATTCAAAACGTGTATCCTTGTAATGGGCAGGCCAATTTGGTTTTATCAAAGTATTCATCTGAGGGTAATATCTCCTGCACTGCCTGGTATAGCAGCTCACGTACCTGCAGTGTCTGTTTATCTTTGTGTTTAAGAATTTACTTACACAGCAAAAGGTAAGAAAGCCTATGGGCAGGAGAACATATCTTTTTCAAATGGTAGCAAGGCTTGTGGAAAACATTGCTGCAAAACCTCCTTTGAGGGATGGTACCCCAAACCCTGAAGCAAATGCACACTTTGAAAGCAAAACCACATTATCCCAGGATGATTGATGGGTTTCTGTGCACAGGAAAGGAAAATGGGTATGGTCGGAGGACAAGCTGGGGCTACTTTTCATCTAAACCCATAGGCAGCTGCTCTCTTTGCCATGTGGCTTCATCCAGCAAGTAGAGCAGGCTGGAGCGGACAGGATGCCAGCCTTGTGCACTGTTATAAAAGGGTGAAATATAGTACAGGATGGGAAGGAAAATGAAAGCTGAGCAAGCAGACAAAGGGAAGAAAGATTAAAATCTCCTTGAGATACTATGATGCCCAAGAAAATCTGTAGACCTCTGAAGATAAGTGGCTGCTATTTGTTCTTGGGTTTGGGTTTTTCTTTCTAGGGGTGCTTGGTGTATCCTTTGTTAAAAGCGAGTGAGAGGGGGTTTCTCCATATTGAGAGGTCTCTTTCTTACCCAGCCAGAGAAGGTGATTACTCAGGAGAACGTTCTTAAAACCCCACTGAATCTTGGGATCCCAACAGATAGTCCCAATATATTTAACATCTTAAGCCTTGTTTTTGGATGGCCTGTTCCTATTGCTCCTTTACCACTAGCAGGAGATAGACTTTCCTATGTTGCATCTGTAAGCAGTCAATAGCTTGGCTCATGACAATTGAGAGCTTGTACCAAAACCATGGGTTTAGTGTGCTCAGGAGCACTTGGAGGTTCTTGACAGGACTGGATTATTTTAATTGACATAATGAACTCAATGTACTGTACAAACAAGAGAGAGACTGTTTTCAGGTTGAGGCACATTAGTTTGCCAGGAGTAAAACCTAAATTGCAGTGTATTATACATCCATTCCTAGAAGATGTGAGTTGATAAAGCTGTGTAAGAAGTTCCTGTTCCGACTGCTGCACTCTGGTTTTGTACCTTCTCAAACCTCTGGCTTCCCTCGGAGCAACACGAGTCTGAAAAGTGAAGGCACAAACCAGGGAGTTTTCTGTGTACGGTTTACATTTATTAAGACTTGTACGAAGGAATCTGGGCTAAACGTAATGCTGGTTGTACGGTGCGCTCAGGATGCTTAGGTGGAGAGGGAAGTGATGATCAAAACACTTCCTACAAAAACTGAAGCCTATACTGACTTTTGAAGCTTTTAAATAAGTACCTTCCTGCATGGTTAGTTTATGCTGTGGCATCGTCGTTGTGGATGATACATACAACTGGCAAAACCTGCTGGTTATGCTCCTGGGATGTTGACTTTTTTCATATTTTTTTGTCTCTCGATGGGCAGCGTGTGGGTTAGGCTTCCTATGGGTGACTGCAGCTTTGAGCATTTGCTTCATAGCTAAAATTGGAGCACAGCTGAGAGGCAGGAGGGCTGCTAGGCGTCTGTGAGATCCTGCCTGCTTTCAAAATGTATTTCCAAGGTTTCTAATTGACATAAATCACCTAGCCCTTCAGGGGCAGCTGTGTTTGTTTTAAACTTGCTAGGGAAGATTTAATGTTGGAGTAAACAGTCGGTCCATAGCAAGAAAGTTGAGAGGAATCTCAGGACTGTGATGGAACAGTCCTTATGAGGCAGATGCAACATTACTTCATCACCAAATTAATGTGTTTTGGGTCAACCACATAGGCATAGAAACCATGGGGGCATCACTGGGCACGCTGTGGTGGTCCTACAGCTCAGACTGGGCTCCCTGCTTCCCTGGGCTGCTCGGCTCTTCGTCGCATCTCATCACCTCCACTCCTTTCTGCATCCCCCCCTGCCTCCTTTCATCTCTTCATTTTTCTCCTCTCTAGTTGGCCAATCTCTCCCCCTCACCTGCAATGAGCGGGTTTGCTGCATGTGCTTTCCTCGAGCCTTCCTCCATGGCCCTTTGCAATGCCTGTTATGGGCTCCTGGGAGCCAGCACTGCCTACCAGCTGGCTCACGGTGCCCTCCTGTTCAGTAGTCAGGCCGGTGATGGATATAAATGCAGCCTGACATTATTTCTTATATAAAGATACCAGCCTAGAGCTGAGGGTAATTCATCGCTGCCCTTGCTAGCCTCAGAACAGTGTGGCTGGAAGCAGGAGGTTGGGCACGTCTTTTTTTTTTTTTTTAACCTGGTTATAGTTAAACATAGATGAAAGGACAACAAGTGGTTAAAAACAACGTCAGGTGGCTGGCTCACAGGGACTTAAATAGCATAAATACCCAGGAATAATTTGAAAGGCGTCTCAGGTAATATGAAGATGTATATATCTGCTAACTGCCTGGGCAAATTAGGGAATTAATTGAAAGGGAATGTTAGCTTGTTAGCTGAGCAAGCTAATGTCAAGAAAACCTGCAGCTTGCTTTTGAGTCTTAGTGATTTTTTCCAGAATAACCTCTTATGAAATGATTCTTTGGAAAGCAGCCTCTGAACAGAGGCGAGGGTTTGGATAAATTAGCAGCTTCCTTATGTATTTTAATTGCATTCTTATTCCAAGAAGTGATGTTCCTTCTTCCTTCCTGCCTCCTCTACACTAGAGATTAAACAACACGCTTAAAACTCATTTCTGACTGGGGAAAAACATTGTGAGCAATTCTTACATTTGTGCAAGTATTTGTATATTTTTTTAGGTTCTATTAAATTGCTAAGATTTATTCAGCGAAGTCCAGATGCCCGTTGTCAAAAGGAGTACTCCAAAGTGCTTGAAATTTGAAGGGCACCTTTGAATATATGCCCCTGTAGAGGAAAGGTGGGCGTCTTTCCACACTTTGGTCATGCAGTTATTGCAATGTGTGAGAGGGAGGAGAGATGGGACTGGTGTAAGTGTTTATAAGACTGAGCACTGAGTAATAATACAGAACCACCCTGCTGGAAAGAAACCACCCTGGATAAGCGTTACCTTTATTTGTTTCTGTTTTGGGAACCCTGGGGATCAGTTACCACTCCTTAAAACTACTAAATTCCCCAAGTAGAGAGGAGGAGGGCTTACAAAGCAGGGAGAAACGCTTGGCATCCCATGAGCCCTTTGCTCCTAGAGATGGGGATTTGTGAGCCACTCGTGCAAACCAGGTGAGCAGAGAGGGCAGTACAGGAGGGCTGTCAGCTGCTCCGTGGGTGCTGTGCTATGGGTGCCCAGTAGGTCACTGCGTGGCTGTCACTACGCAATCAGTAGTGCCACCCTAATCTGGTAGGGAGGGGACAGGAAGGCACAAATACATGACATAGTGCAGGGAAGGATATACAGTTCATATTTCCCCTTTTTAAAGTGGATTTGGATTTCAAACAGCAGTCTGAATTCATGTGCAGATCAGATTGAATGCATACAGTGAAAGTTAGCACTTCTTAAAATTTTTGTTTTGTCAGGAAGCAGAACACTATCAAAGAGCGTTCTGCAATTTGGTGGCCTAAACCTCCTCTCAGGTATCCTAATTCTGAGTTACAGTTCATCTTCCAAGGGCTGATAGCAACCTGGTACAGTGGCTGATGTGAAAAGTAAGAACAGATTATCGCTAACCATACTTGAAAGAGAAATGCATAATGGCAGACTTCAAAGGCAGCCTCGTGATCATGGGTGTATGATTAAGGTGGAACACTTTTTTTTTTTTTTGGTGGGTTATGAAATGTTATCCATGAGTATTTCTGCAAGTGGAAGGAGGATTAAATATATATATCAGAATTAGCATATTATGGTTTGATCATAGAATGGTTTTGGGCTGGAAGGGATCATTGCAGGTCAGCTTTAAGCGTGCAACTTTCTTCCGTAGAACGAGCTGCAAACCATGGGCTGCATGAGTGTTTTTGAATAAAATATTTATGCGTTTAGTGTTCGCCACTGTTACTGATTTAGCCTAGTCATTGGAATACAATGTTCTATTTATTGTGTATTGTTACAGCGTAAGTGCTGCCAGTTGATTTATAAACACCAATAAAAATTGGTATTTTTAATTCCTTCTTATTTTTAAAGGAATATGCCAAAATGCATGCCAGTGTCTTCTAGTATCTGCAGCGCTCTGCGCAGGTGCATTTTGATTGAAGTGAAGATTGCTCTGAAATTAAACTTCGAACCCTTAAGTGGGTAATTGGGAAAGGAAGCCATAAATTGTTTCTTCGTTAGGCAACTTGCAAGACTGAGAAATCAATTGCAAGGGGAGGGGGAGAGGGAGGGATGTTTTTTCATTTTGTTTTGGTTTTATTTTTTCTTAACAGTGCCTTTTGAAATTAAAGATTTGGGAAAGAGAAAATAAAAAATAATAATAGCATTTTGTCCAAATTTGGTAAGCTAATTTTATCTTGGCAAACTATGTATTTAAACAGCACCTGCATTTTGCATGTTTATTAAATGAAATACACAATATCGCTATTAGGGCACCCCTTAAGGGAGGACACCTTTTTGCTTTTCAAAAATATTATGATTTTATGCAGCATCTCAACACATTACTTATTCCATTTCAGTCTCTTATTAGTGCCTTTGGGGAACAAGGGGCTTTTTCCCTAAAACTCGCTAACTGTAAGCTCTTGGTATCAATCTCGTCTATTTTTTCACAGCTGCCTCGCATCTTAGTGCTACCAGGGGATTTCCAGGTAGCTTTTTTTCCTGTGCAAAAGCATTATTTCTTTCTCTGCTCTTCTCCTAACAAGAATACTGAACAGTTGGGAGAATATTTTCCTGTCAACTCCTTTGAGTTGGTAAGGGAGTGGCCATGTTTGTTACAAGGGAGAAGATACAAAAGCTGACGAATCCTCTGTAAAGAGAATCTAATTTAACGTCTGAAAGTTGCTTGACCAGATATTATTGGCTTGATGGATGACAGTCCCTCAGGAGCATATACAGATAAGCTGCCTTCATTATTTATGGGCATTCATTAAAGTAAGCAGCAAAAACCTTATTGATCGTCCAGATTCACCTCTGAGGAATTAGAGAAGTCTGTTGTCCTAGGTGAGAATCCAGAAAGATGTTTTTTTATGAGGGTATAATGTCAACAGATTGTAAGATTGTATGCTACAGTATCCTTACCTAGATGAACGACCTTTTTCAAAGTAAGCTTTTCCCTTCAAAGTATGAACTTTTAATTTTATGGAAGATGAGGAAAAATGGAGCTCTCCAGGGATCTAAGTTACTCGAGAGTAAACATTTCACTTCAGTAATTTTATGCCTGCAATCCACACTATATCACTTCAGGACGTTAAGCTGCGCCGGGGAGGTATGAAGTGCTTTATCCAGGCTAGAGCTGTCCCTGCCAGTTTATGGAGCAACTGAAAGATTGCTTGCTGAGGCACCTCGTTTGTAGAGCAGTCAGTCCCTGAAAGTTTAGGGGTGGAAATGAAGCAAAAAGCATTTTGTCTGCTGCCTTTCTGTCGGCGTATGGTGTGCCATGGAGAACAGGGAAGTCGTTTCCCTGCAAGAGAAAGGAGCCTCATTTAGTTGGAGTGATGTCTACGAGACGCCAGCTAGCTCTGTGGAAGGACCATTGCCTATAAAACAGACTGGGGGGCTGCCAGAAGGCTTGAGCAAAGTTTGGAGTGTGCCAAGCCACATGTCTCCCAGCCTGTTCCCTTCCCTTGCATCTCTTCGTTAGATCCCTTATGTTTTTGTGGAAGCTGGGGAATATGCTAGTAAGCAAACAATGCTCTAAGTAGATTATTTTGTTCCATTTGCATCCAAAAAAACAGATACAGCATAGCCAGGCTGACAGGGAAAGGAAGGGGGGGAAGAAATATAGTTGTTAAATTAATTAAACAAGTTACATTTGTCCTTTCTGACAACGTATCTTTCATATATCTTTTTCATTCCCATATGTACTTTTTTTCTGTGTGTGTGTGTGATGCTCATATGCTCCTTGTCTTTGCAATACCGACATATCTCGCATTCTAGATCTTCATTTACCCCCTTCTGTCTCTTTTCTACCTTTATACTCTTTTCTTTCCAACCACATACCGTGCCGGATAACATGTTGTTACGAACAAGCCACGCACTCCTCATTCCTTTCAGCAAGGCAGTGTTGCAACGCTCCAGACAGGGACGCCCATTTATTTTCTCTCGCAGGACAAACACCACTCCTACGCACGCAGGTTGACTCACCGGAGAACACAGAGGATAGAGGCACCAGCTCAAAACGGCAGCACCGGGGCTGCTGCTCAGAGCTGGGTGCCCTCCAGTGACCTGGGACAAGCTTCATCAATCCCCTGCTTCGGTTGACAGTGGGCTTTGCTGCAGCATGACCGTACTTTCTCAGTTAACATAGCATTATTAATTACTAATGCTAAAATGGGTACGCTCCGAGTCAAGTTAAGTACCTGTAATGCTTAATACTGAATGTTGTAAAATGCCTCACCAGCAAAAACGCGCCAGTCTTTTTTTTTGTCGTTAAAAGGCAGCGTGGCTCTCCTGAATTCTGCTGAACATGCTATCAGGTAAATAATACAGGCGATTAAATGGTGAGATGCAGGAGGCTGTGCAGGACCCTGGCCAGCTTTGGGTTGAGTTCTGGGATTTCTGGGCTGGAAAACCCCTGGGGCAGGGAGGGGAGGGTGGAAGTTCACCCCACTAGCATGCAGCAGCACACTGCTCACCTTTTTAATTCATATTGCCAGGCATCGCCACAGCAAAAATAACACACAGATGTGAAGAAACCATATCATGCCATATTACAAGTTTGGAATTTTAGGTGCTGCGTTCATTTGTCCCATGTCTTAGAAGCCTCTGTCTCAGTTTGTGTACATTGTAGAAGGGTGGCCTGAAACACAAATCTACCTGTTCTCCTAATTTTGTAGTTATCAAGAATTCCTTCCCATTTTTACACTTGGCCTTGGATGGGTGTACAACTAGCTTCATTCATCCCCCTTGACGTGCTCTTGTTGCGCATTGCTGTCACCTTCACCCTGGGGTGGGTGAACGTGCAAGGTCTGCAGCCCAGAGAGCAAATCGGTCGTTTCTCAGGTTTAGAGTCAGCAGGCAAGAGGAAAACCTTATTGGAAGTTTTTCTGTCCTTTAGCAAGAGGATCCCAGCTCCCTGCCCTCCCGTAGCCAGCTCTGCACAACGTCTTCCCAGGGGGTGTGGTGGATGTACCACATCCACCCCTGGATCACCAAACCACACTGACCATGGAATCAGAATTGCACGGTGCCAGAGCAAGTAGGATACCATTCACCTGTATATTGGGAAGCGAAATATACCATAAATAAGCTACATATTGTTGCAGTCAATTTAACAGTCTTTAAAAAAAAAAAAAAAAAAAAAGCATTAAGTCTTTGTGGCTTTATGCGCACAAAAGCTTGCAGTCACTCATCTTAAATGGTTTTACCTTCCTCCCGTTTTCCCCTTCTTTGTAGGTTTTAGCTTTTCTGCATGGAAACCAAGAGTTTCTCAGCAGAAAGGTGATGCATTGAAGTTCTCTAGCTGAAAGCTTGTGTTCTACTTGTCAGTTCCATTATCGCATTTAAATAGTCAATGGTTTTATGATTGGATTTCAAATGACATTAATCATTTACTGGCTCTAGAATGCGAGCTGATCTGTATTTTTATTGAGAGCTTGTGTAGCTACTGAAAACTTGTATCCCAGTCACTTTTTAAGCAGAAAAGACTGTAGCATAGTGCCTGCATCTCATAGAGGGCTAGTTTGACTTGACGACAAAGCAGATTTAAAAAAATGTATATATTTTTTTAAAGGTAGAGTGAAGCAAGTATGTTTTCTGATAAATGCATCCCCACCCTTGCATTAAATGACATTGGGCATATTCTTACTGCTTGTGGCTTTTTTATTTTATTTTTTTCTAATGGGAGCAACATATTCTTCTTCTACAAATCCACAGTTAAACAGAATTCGTGCCATAGTGCTATGGAGAATAAGTAGCATGGAGTAAGGAGCTACCCTCGAATCAGAGCAGCTACACAATATGTGGGTGGGCCATCCATATCTCCTCCACAGCGCAGGGAAAGGCTGCAATCCGGTGGGAAATCTCAGCTCCCCATGAAATCACAAAACCTCTGGCTGCACCCCACATTTCCTCATTCCTTCTCTTGAATCAACTTGTGACCTTGCCTCCGCAGAGTTGCTGCTGGCAGCCCTGCCCTGCTGTGCTTACAGCCTTCGAAGCCCCTCTGGGGCAGGGGGGCTCGTTCACATCCTCCTCAACAGAGGACATCAAATTGCCTGGGACACTCACTATTTATCACAACATGGGTAACACTCAGCCTCCTCACGTGACAGTCTGGTTACACCCTATTTAGCTTAGCACTGGAAGAGCAGAGAGCTGAGAATACTGTACATCACACACTTCTGTGCTCCATGTCTCTTTTTCACCCTGGCAAGTTTCTTTCTTACTTTTGTATTATTTATTTGTAAACTGTATTTCCTGTTCGTCTAATGTAATCTGCAAGAGTTGAGTTTGGACTGTGTACAACAGGTAGAAAAGGAGCCTTATTTCAGGAGAAATAGATCCTCATAGTTGTATATCTAATCAAGGTTAGAACATTTCTGCTCACAGAGTAACTTTGCAGATTTGATTTATTTTCATTCTACCTTGAGAGCCTTTATCGATGTTGGAACCTGTGTCAAGTAAATTTGAACAATACTATTTTGTCTGAATCTGTAAAATATGCTTTTGGTAACTTTCTCAGTTTCTAAGTAAAGCTTTTAATTTTTACTCCTGCCAGGCAATAAAACTTAGCAGAGGAATATAAGGTAATTGCATGGATGGGTTCATTTGGAGCTAGATAATTTCATGGTTTGTTCACTTGGTTAGAGAGTAGGAGAGAGGAGGATGAGAAAAACAGAAGGTGTTTTAAAATGCAGTTTTCAGATTTCTCGCCTAATAACGGCTGACACTGGGGTTTGAATAGAAATGCATAATTTCAACTTGTATAATTTGACTGCGGTGGTTTTGTAGGTGCTTCTATTTTGGAAGATATTTGTGTTCGATGGTTCTTTTCTGACAGTTTTCTGACTTCTCCTTTTTGATGCAGCTTCCTTTGGAAGTTCCTTGTTTTCATTCTGTTGTGTTTTTTTTTCCCTCCCCTAAAAATACTGTGGCGACTAATAACCGCAAAAAGCTTCTTTGGATACCCTCCCACTTGAGCTGTTAAGAGCTTGAGTAATCTTGTTTATCAATTTCCACAGAACAAAAGATGGAAATGTCGTTTTTATACAAAGACTGTTGCAGGGCTTTGTTTTTCAGACAGTTTGTTGTGGTCACCATAGATGTGAAAAGTGAAATCTGCCAGCCTTTGCAGCTCGGGTGAGAAAAGTTCAAGTATTATGTGGTTGGACATTGGGTAGGCTTGGTTTGTCTGCAGATGGAACTGGCGCTGGGAAAACTCAGCATTTCCTGCTTAAAAAAGGCTTGGCTTATTAGCAAAAGGTCTTCCAGACGAAGCTGGAAATGTCACGGTGTGGTTGCTGGTTGGGATGGAGGGGGCTAACTGCAACATAAACCAGCTCCATGGTGCCGCTCTGACGTCACTCTGGGGATCTTACAAGTCTTACGAGGAACAGCCGAGGGAGCTGGGCTTGTTCAGCCTGGAGAAGAGGAGGCTCAGAGGCAACTGTATCGCACCCTACAGGTACCTTAATGGAGGCTGTAGAGAGGTGGGGGTTGGTCTGTTCTCCCATGTGCCCGGTGATAGGATGAGGGGGAATGGGCTAAGCTGCACCAGGGGAGGTGTAGGTCGGATATGAGGAAGAGCTTCTTTACTGCAAGGGTTGTTAGGCATTGGAATAGGCTGCCCAGGGAAGTGGTTGAGTCACCATCCCTGGAGGTCTTTAAAAGACGTTTAGATGTAGAGCTTAGGGATATGGTTTAGTGGAGGACTTGTTAGTGTTAGGTCAGAGGTTGGACTCAGTGATCTTGGAGGTCTCTTCCAACCTACATGACTCTGTGATTCTGCGATCTTAACCACTAAGCTGACTTGGAAGGAGCATCTCAGCCCGGACCTTCGGTGTAGCAGATTGGGAGGGTGAGTTCATGCAGGCATTTTCCGTGCCAGTGAGTGCTTACACTTGCATGAGCAGGCTCGCCCCGAGGAGTGAGAGCTATAGACACCCGAGCATAGCAAGGGGCGGCAGCAGCAGTGTGGGAACCTGAAGTCACAGAAAAATGAGTGCACACAGATTTTTTGTTTGTTTGTTTGTTTGTTTTGTGCTGTTGCACCAAAATAGCCACTTTGCATGGCACTGAGGTGCGCTTGGGTAGGCTGAGTGTGTTGGCACGTGTGGCATGGGGGATGTCCGATGGCAGGCTGGTGCCACCACTGCATGTCATTCATTTTAAGATTCAGCACAGAACCATGAAGCTTTGATGAAACCAAAGCTTCCCTGGCTTTCATAGGAAGTTCACTGACATTACAGAGCAACGATGGAGTCCCTGTTACTAAATTTGAGAAGCTTTGTATTACCACTCTGGAACCAGAGCAGCTTCTGGAACTGAGGCTCTTCATACCTGAATATGGCTTAGGGTATTGTGGAGTTTGCTATTACAAGCATTCCTTCACAGCCCTCCACCTCTTCCAGATTTTCTGCCAATTCAGGTGAATATCGAGCAGGGCAAATTACAAGTGTTGGAGGAGAAGTATTTTGAAAGGAGCTCTTTGATTCACGTCAATAGCAGAAAGAGTTGGTCCTCCCATCATAACAGTTTGTATGTTTTTTAATAGTTCTGCTTGGTCTGAGGTAGTATTATGGAACACTTTAAAATATCAGGATTTTAGAGTTTGTCTGAATGTCTCTGACAATATAATCATTTTATCCAGCCCAAGAGGGAAAGATGCAAATCCAACAGTTTTCTAAACACCCTGAACAAACTCATTTGTCAGACTGAGAAAATGTTGAGTACCCATATGGCAGAGTGAAAAGTCAACATGTTAATTCCTTAAGTTAGACAGGTTTTGTTGTGTTGGTTGCTTTCTTTTTTCATTATACAAGACCTGTGCTGCCTACATTTATCCTCCAGCTATGGGCTGAATTCCTTCATAATGAAGTGAAACTGTTCGGATCCTGTTTTACCTGTCCTTCAGCTTCCTATTTCACTTTTCTTTTGCTCATATTTTTCCCCCTGCATGTTTTACCCTTGTTCAGAACATGATAGTCATACAATCAGATAAGTCCCCTTAGCCAAAACCTCGGGCACATGGTTTGCAGTTGTTTTTAGCACAGATTTATTGTCCTGAACTTATGGGGGTGGTTATTTCTGGCGACCACCCAGTTCAAGTGCTGTTAAGACCCACAGCTATATGCAAAATGTTGTCCTAAGACACCCCATATCTTACCAGAACAGCTAAAATCAGCTGGAAAACCATGATTTCCAGGGAAGCCAAATGAGCACCCCCTGACATATCACTTTTTTTTGTTTGTTCCTTCTTTCTGTTGGCCTTTCAGCCCTTCCCAACTGGAGCAGTTCAAATCACAGAGATGCACATCTTAGAATGGATTTTTTGGAATGTCTGTGTCTGTCCATGTGTACATTTCAGGTTTTCAGCACTGGGATGCTATAATTGCTTGTATTTCTCTCTGTTTGTCACACTGTTTCTTTAATGCAATCCTTTGGGAGTCATCTTTGCAAAGTGTGTAAATGTGCACGCCTCCTGCCCTGGACAGAAGCACAAGCCATCAAGGCAGGTTTTCGATTTTGGCTCAGCAAGCAAAACCATGTAACCTATGCTGGGATACAGAGCAGGAGGAAGAGAAATGCAGTGTTTGAAAGAAAGGGAGTTTGAATCAAAGCAGAGCTCCACTTCCCCCCACCCCTGGGTTTTGCTGAGTGTACCAGTACAAGTCATTTTCATTTATTATTCATGTTGTTTGAGCCTTTAGTTTTACTTCAAGCCTTGTTGATAAGAAATTTTGACGATGTGCAATTGTAAGTTGGTTAGGAAGTTTGTTATCCTCCCAAATAGCCAGTAGCTAAGAGCTGAAGAAGCCTAGCTGAATTGATCCTTTATGAATAAATTTCCCAGAGCTGACCTCAGAAGTGGGTCTCCCTAATGATTTCATCGTCATCTGCCTGCGGACAGGAATAATAGCAGGCAATCTTCTTTGGCTGCATACAAGCAACTGCAATACATCTGTCTGAACAGCCCAGCCATCCATAAGCAACTTCTGAGCTACTCAAAACCTGGGTAATATGTGGAGGATGGCAGGCAGCGAATTGAATTTCCTGGCACTTTCATGCACTCCTGCTCCCTGCTGTTTGCTGTGTGGTGGTGAACTACTACGGGCTCTCTCCACCTGGTTACTGGGAGGAAGCTGGCAGCATCCAGGACCCTTGTGCCCTTCCTCGCCCTACTGCCATCACTGTCACGCGCCCTGCATGGAGGAGGAGCGTGGTTGTCCCAGGAGCAGTGCTCTGGCCACAGGTTCTAACTTATTAAAATAAATCTTCATAGAAATGAGTCTGTGCTGAGTGAAGATTGGCTGCCCTGCGTGTGCCAGGGAGCCAGCTCGCCCTTTTAGAAATGCATGAAACATCCCGGTGCGCTTGACAGTGCCAAACACTTCCCTGTCTGTCTCGGTTTTCCCTCCAGATCATCCTTCCAAATAAATAGCTTGCTTGACATAAAAAGGGACGAAGTTAGTTTGAAGCCAGACTTGGAGTCAAAGCATATGTGTCCTTCCGTGTCGGTCACTGGCTGGGTGCGCCGGCTGCTCCTTGCCCAGCTCCCAAAACTTCCCACCAGGGGAGCAGAGGCTGTGGCACGAGAGCCCTGACCTGGGCTTGGCGCTGCTGTTGCAAGACCTGTAACTTGTCCACCGTGTCCACGGAGCTGCTTTCCTGGCCCGCACCCAGCACTGATTGTGCCAGTCTGTTCTCAGCTTCTTGGTATAGTAATGGGTAAGGAATGTTACAGGCACTTGAGTCTCTCCTCCTGGCAAGCTCTCTTCACTTAGCTCTTGCCTACCAATTACCCTGCACAACCGTACCTGGCTTTTCTTAAGCTCTGCCTGTCACCACATGGGCTGTCCTGTGCTTACAGACCCGCTGTGAACTGACTCAGCCAAGGGATCCCAGCCAGCACCAAGGCAGTGCTCAGGCGTTGGCTGCTGCCTCCACCGGTGCATAGGAGCCCCATGAACAGGCTCAGGACCTCGTGGGAAATCAAAGGCCTCTCCTAGAAATGTCGTTGGCATCCTGTAGCACTTCAGAGCTTCCCCTTTATGC
The DNA here is from genome assembly GCF_047663525.1 of Anas platyrhynchos. Taxonomy (NCBI): domain Eukaryota; kingdom Metazoa; phylum Chordata; class Aves; order Anseriformes; family Anatidae; genus Anas; species Anas platyrhynchos. Next base: position 21,593,326 of record NC_092587.1, on the reverse strand, counting down.
AAAAAAAACAAACAAACAAACAAAGTCGGCCGAGGCAGTGATGCTGAGACGATAGGCACATCAGAGACGAGAAAGTCGAGTTCAGCCTGCAACACCGCAGAGCAGCGGTTTGCTCTTAGCGTTCGTTATTGGTGTTACCGTCGTATATTGACATCATATGGCAGCTGGGTTTTTTAAAATGCTTGCCTTCACACCAAGGCCGTCATTTGCTAATTGTCTGTTCTCTGTGTTTGGGGCCTGAAATGTGTGCTAAGAGGTTTTTCTAAGAGAAATTGCCTGTTACAGGTGGGTCTGTGTGCTTATTACACCGTCTGGAAGGGAGCTCATTTGGATATCATTTTGAAATTCAAAACCAGTGGGTGCAGGGAGGAAGAAACAAGCTCCCTTCTTCGCTCTTTCCTAACATCTATCCACAGCCTGGATTGCCAGCTTTTTTGGTTTTGAGTGCCTTGCCGCTATTCTGTTTTTCTTGATTTTTTAGTTTGCTTCTGTTTCAGTTTAGGAATAGTTCTCACTGAACACTTTCTTCCTTCTGTGCCACCTAACAAAACTAATCATGGAATGATCTATGCAGGACCTCCCAAATTTCTGCTACTGTACAGCATTATTTCTGTGCTCTTTCACCACAAAAGACATGGAAAAAAGGAAAGGGACAACTAAATAAAAGGGAGGCTTATAGCTGAGAGACAGAAGTCTGAATTTGCAAACTAATGACTAATTTCCCTAAGTACTTGCCTACTCCTAATTACGTCTAGATTAGATTCTTGGATTGCTTGGGGCAGGGATATATTCTTTAAGTGCCTTGCATGTCTACGTCATAAGAGAATAATTCTGAATTATGTGTAGCCAGTGAAATGCATCCACCAGAATTAAATTCCACTTCTGTGCTCTGATTTTGGGGAGAGAAAAACAGCTTGAAGATCATAATCAACCTGAGAATACTCCAGATTTTCCTGGCAAAATCATCATTTACTTTATCCTAGTTACCCTCGTGGAAAAGCTTCAAGATCTCTGGGACTCTCAGTACTACAAAAATATGTATTTAACACACAGTAATGCTGTGCACACGTCACTGGGGCCCTGTTAAAGTACTGAAGAATGAATGATCGTGGTGCTTTAAAGAAAGTCTGCATCACTCCTTCTCCTGGCGAGGTTTTGCTGAGCCTGCTCCTGCCTTTCTTAATAGTTTCTGTGTCTGCATGGTGAGAGGCAGTCCCTCCTGAGCATTCTCATACCATGAGTGAACACATTTCTCCACCCAAAACTTGTTGTGACACATCTGTTTCATATTGAGACTGCTGGTTTGCTGCTAAACCCTCCAGCACAGAGTAGTCTTTCAGGCATTTATTCTGCATTCCAGCTCAGAGCTATTTGCGAGGGGAAGAGAAAGCAATGCTGTGTCTTTCATTTAAGAAGAAAAAAAAAAAAAAAAGAGAAAATGACTACCTTTTGGAATGCAACTTGCCTTTTGTAGTAACCCACGTGGAAGGGGAGGCTGTAAAGAAGACAGAGCCAGTGCTCGGCATCCCAGATGGAATAACTGAGTTGCTTTGGTCGGCATATCTTAATATTTCTCCTCCATCTTCCAAGGTAGTTTGTTCTCTAGCTCATACTTGCTTCTCTTACCTTCTTTTCTTTCTTTTTTTTTTTTCTTCTTGTTTTGTGTTGTTGCAAGTCATGTCTTTGGCTGTGGTAGACATCTCATAGATTTCTGGTAGTAAAACAAGAGTATACAGTTCATATGAAACTATTGAGGAGGGACCTAATGCATCTTTGTGACTTGCAAGCACGTTCTTGCAAGGGCAAAATAATTTTCAGGAGTTTATGTTAGGTGATGTGGTCATGGGCACTGCTGTTGGCTCTCCTCATGAAAATTGTTTCATATGGTGGGACAAATTTTAGCCAGGTGTTTCCTTTTTCTTTAAGTTACATATTTTTTTCCAGAAAATTACATATCACATAAATGCCATTCAAGATTTAAGATATTTATTTTTCTAATAGAGAAACAAGCAAACAAAAAGTACCCATTAAAGCAGTTCCAATGAGAACTGATATTGTTACAGGGTGTTTTGTATTCAATTATTATGTTCCTGGCTGCAAACACTAAAATACTTCCTGTTGAAATTGGTTACTAACTTAATGTTCTCTTTAATATTTAGGAGTGCGATTCTTGGTAGCTTTTGACTTAACTAGGGCTAATTATCCTTCTTGCCAAACATTTTTTTAAATCCTTTCTGTTCTATCTCTAAATGATATGTCAGGAAGAAAAAAAAAATAAACAAACAAACAAAAAAACAACACTAGTAATAGCATTTGAATTAAACTTGCTGAAGGGGAGTAGGATGAGGAAGCAGAATTTTCATTTAGTTTCATAGGGTTTTTTTCCTTACAGAGGTTCATATTGTTTTGTGCAAAGTAATAAAATCACTAGCTTTTAATTAAATTAAAACAATGGCTTGCCTAAATCGTAACTACATAATTTGTAAGTACCTATATGCATGAAGATTCCCATTTAATTATGAATCAACCCAGAATGCTTCCTATAACCTGAAGAACACTGACATCAGTGGCTTCCATAAACACCTACAGCCAATGCAAATGTCCTGTTTCTTGATTCCTGTTGTGTACACTTCAGTTATGTTTAATTCATTGTGTTCTTCAATCCCCGCTGTCTCTCAGACCCCTCTGGCTCATTTGCACGATGTAGCAAACTGTACTTGATCGTCGCTTTTGTACGGTATCGGCAGCCTCGGGGAGGTGGGATGGTGTTCCAGCTGGGGAAGGCCTCTGGAGCCAGGGGTCTGAGCAACAAAATAAATAAAATGGTCACATTAGATCTCCTAAATTGTGGCCCTCTTCAAATTACTCAGTGCCTTTTCCTAATCAGTCTTGAATTGTGCTCTCCTCACATATCCTAGCTATGTTCTTCACAGTTTGTCCTAATTCGTTCTACATCAGGTCCAAACATCTCGTGAGGCATTTGCCTTCCATGCGCGATTACCGCTTCGCACAGATGTCCTTAGGAGTAAGCTTGCGAGTGTGGAGAGAGCTAACCTATGCGTTCTTGGGTCAATATTTTGGGTGATATCTTGGGCCATATTTTCTCCTTCCATCTCCACGAGTGGCATCTCCTTCCATCTACTCTCGGCATGCAGTGGCCTGTGAAGCATGTAGGCCATGGCTGGGCCCCGTTGGCTGGCAGGGCCAACCGAGAGGCGGAGGTGCCAGACGGCGCGGGGGCAAAGCTGGGCAGGAACACCTGCTCGGGGAAGGCCCGCTGGACTGGCACCCCAAAGACACCCCCGCCACTAATGAATGAGCTTGTTAAAGCTGTTCCACCGCTAAAGCCTAATCTTGGTGAAAGGTTCAGAGCTCCTTTTTATGAACATTGTTAGGCTAATCTAACTCTGCGGAGTTGCATCTAAATGTCCTTGCTGAAAGTGGTGGGTATCTGCAGCGCTCTTTCTTTGAGAGAGAATGCTTTGTTGGCCTTTGTCAAAGAAATTTCCATTAAAAAAAAAAAAAAAAAAAAAAGTTGAAGGAATAAGGAAGATCTTTAATCCACCAGTGGTTGTTTACAGATATGAAAATAATATAGGTGACTTAAATCCCACATCCAAGAGAAAGCACAGCAAATGCTATGAAGTTATTTCTTCCACATGAGAGCGAGAACCTAAATCATTCTGTGCTCTTTTAAAAGTTTGGAGATATCTTTTATTTCAATGAGAACCATATAGGCTTTTGTGTGTGCTCAAATGTGCAGAATAAATTGAAACTCGCATTCTGTGCGCTGTCACACATCGCGCCTGGAATGTGGTTGTACTTCTGGCCTGGTGAGATCAGGTTGGTTTTTTTTTGTTCAAACATAAGGGTAATTCATTCTTCATAGTCAATTGAACCCGAGCATTTTCAAGCCAGCTGCCAATTGTGCTACGTGCATTACTTGCTTTGTGGTGTGTTCTTTTGTCCCTGCGGTAAGAAAGTAGGAAGGCTAGTCTGGTGACCTTAACCTTTTTGGAGGTAAAACCGAGTCCCTTGTTCGTCCAGACTAAGGTTTTCACTGAAGTTTTCCATTTTTTCTTGCTTTTCTTCTTTTTCTCTTATCTGAGAATAATGTCCTTCCTCTATGTGTATGAATTTTGCAGAGCCTAGGAAAAGCAAGGAAGCATATCGGTAGGCCTTGGTCCTGGAGCCCAACATTTCCGCATTTCCTTTCACAGGGGAAAGGTCACCTTGTCACCCAGTGCTGTGGTAGGCTCAGAGCGGCTTTTAGAGGGGAATGTGAAAGGAAATTCATCCTTACCTGAGGGAAAAAAAAAAAAAAAAGAAGAAGAAAGAAAGAAAAAAAAATCACTATTAAAAAAGCTTCCTTGGAGGTTGCAGTTTTGCTCAGTCCCTGTCTGCCTCTGGGACTTTTCTTTCTCTCTTTTAAATTGTGACTGTGCAATAACATCCTCACCCTAAATGGGTAAGTGTGGGGTTTTCTTCTCTTTTTAAGAGTTTTAAATGATCAGAAATTAATATTTTGATATATTGCTTAAATCTGTAGAGTATTGGCACCTGAGGCAATCACCAAGATTGAATCATTTTAAAACCAGTATATGCATACTTTGGGGATAACTTGAGGCATTTGTAGGGTTCTGAAATGTTTTAGGGGTTTGGTTATCTTCTGCCTGTTTTTGTGTTTTCCTCCTGTTCAGAAATGCTTCTTTTTCAGCGTAGTTTTGTGTTGGAAAAAACGGTTTGTGTGTGTTGTGTTGAAGTGCAGTACAGGGCTGAAATCCTGGGAACAGCGTAGTTTCTTTCATTGTCAAAACATGTTAAGAGTGAATCCCAGAGAAGGAGCTGGTGTACATACTGTTATTTGGCTAGCTTCTGTTTCTTACCAAGTAGACCAAAGCGGTTACTTTAAAATTAGATAAATTTTGGATCTGTTGATATATGAGGTATGTTGCTGAAATATTAAAAAGAAAAAGGAGGTGGTAGAATTGAGGGTTTTGACTGCTTCTCTGTATCCCTCTGTGGAATACTAAAGTTGCCCACTTCTATGCGATAAGTTTCATTGCAAACCCCAGTAATTTGTGCTTATGCTTGAACAAAATGAAATAAATGAGCATTGGCCTGTAGGTGAGTCTCACAGGAGACTCCTGCAATACCAGTCAGAAGTGCTGACACTTACAGAGTTTGAAGTGTTGATGAAGTCTTCATTTGGAATAGTTTTCTCTTACTGCCTTGTATATATCTTAAAAATGCAGTGTTTCTATTTAATTAGAATTATTTTTTTTCTTGCAGTTGAAGGAGCTAATATTATTCCAGCATTGTGGTTTAGATATTACTGTTATACCACTGGGCATACCCAAAGACAGGCATTGTGAAACACAGAAGGAGTATTTACAGAGCAGTTTGTCAACTAGCCTGACAAAATGGTGTAAAATATGCATCTGGAGTTTAGATTCTATTTTATTATGTTCTGTTTACAGATACCAAATCTAGGAGATTATCAATCCACATTATCAATGTTAAGGGAGTATAATTGGTTATGTCCCAAGAATCAAAAGTTGGCAACGCTTACTGTCTAGCCAAACTATTGAGCTTTTTACATGACTATCAAAGATGTTTGTTGATCTGGGATTTTATAACCCTGTATTCCTTCTTCCATGGTATTACATTGTAGACTTTGGGATGTTTAACTCCAGAAATTAGACCCCCTTATACTCTTCAAATAGTTGTTTTTTCCTTTCATATATTGCTTTGGTCACCAGATGAGAATGGAATAGATGCTTTTGTTAATCTAGCATGAAAAGTTGACATCTGTTGTCCTGTAAAGCAGATTTCCAAGTAAACTGTAGAAAATCTGTAATCCTAATAAGAGGATGAACTTGACATAATCACTACTTTTAATAAAATAATTTTTCCATTTTATTGGAAGATAATTTAGTGAAACATGGGAAAAAAAAAAAAAAAAAAAGGAAAAATGTAATGATTACATTAATGAAACAGACAAACTTAGTTTTGTTATTCCATTGCTCTTGCAAATCCATAGCGTAAAGTCCTGATCTGTGAGTGAAACTGAAGACTGGAATCAAATATGAGAGGGCTTTTTTCCATATCTCCAGCCTTTAGAAGGAATAGCAAACCAAACACCACCAGGAGTTTAGATGAGCAGCTGGATAAGGAAGTAGCTGGGAGAGAAAATTGCAGAGAATATGGAAAATACTTGATCACCCTGAAAGGAAGGATACCCTTGGCTGATCTGTGGGCATCACCAGTCCTGTGCACGCAGCACCTGGAGTGCCTTTGCAACTGATAGAGAAGAGAGGTGGGTGTATAGGCTTGTCTGGGATACAGCAATAAATTGGGGGTTGTTAAACTTCCTTTCCTCCCTGCCCTCCTAAACTTGTAGCTTCTTTACTCAGTTTCAGGTAGGGTAGAAGGAGATATTACTCGAGTGGAGTGGGAATCATTGAGGAAGAAAAGAAGGCAAGGTAGTCATGGGATTTTCATGCAAGGATGCTGCTAGATCTTGATGTTTGTCATAGTCAACTATATATATTTCTATATACTGGTAAACCTTCTGCTTAATAGGGAGAAGCTGGAATTTCCAGATCTTTTTTGTACTTCGCAATTTGCCACAACAAAATGCTAAGAACTAACTAGTATCAATGATAAGCCTGCAAATCTTCATTTACTTTCTAAATAACAGCGTGGGTTTTTTAATTTTCTTCTACTTCACCTGGAGGGGTAATGGGCTAAAGTTGCACCAGGGGAGGTTTAGGTCGGATATTAGGAAGAACTTCTTTACTGAAAGGGTTGTTAGGCATTGGAATAGGCTGCCCAGGGAAGTGGTTGAGTCACCACCCCTGGAGGTCTTTAAAAGACCTTAGATGTAGAGCTTAGTGATATGGTTTAGTAGAGGACTTGTTAGTGCTAGGTCAGAGGTTGGACTCAGTGATCGTGGAGGTCTCGTCCAACTTAGACGATTCTGTGATTCTGTGAGTGAGACTAGCTCCTTCTGACTACCCAATACCCTTCGAACAAGACCGATTTCACTCTGGTGTTTATGCATCGTTTTCAATGCACAAATGTGGGCCCCCTTTGAAACTACAGAGCCACAAGATGCTCAGATGAAGACTGTCAGTGGGACCACAGGCTTCCCACCTCTGATGTGTCCTTTTTTTTCAGTTCTCTTTTAAAATGTTTCCTTCTTGAGAACTTCACAGTAAGTGTCTGAATGCATCAGCAGTGACTTTCATTTCACCTCCTTGAGTCTCTTCTTATAGCAACATCTGGGAAATTCGTTTAATTTACTTCAATGTGAAATTACTTTCAATTTGTCAGACATGAGCTTTTTACTTTAAGTGTTTAACTCCCAAGTGAAGCACATATCATTAGCTGATATTATTTCAAGAGTTAAATTTTGGGTAACTAATATTCTAAACCGTAGCCAAATCCAAATATTTTGGTGACCGTGCTTTAATAGCTCCTCCAATTACTTTATGATAAACAGAAATAATCAGGTAGTGTATATATAAGCATTCATTTTTACAGCAACAATTCTTCCTCAGTAAAAAGCACTGTTGTAATAAAACTCAGGAAAAAGAAACTAGGCAGATCTGTTTAGTTAGCTCTGCATTGTCAGCTAAGAGTTTCAACTGACAGCAGAATGCAACCTGAACACTTTGGGTGTAGGCATTGCAGACACCCCATATAAAGTCATCCCAGGAAACTATCTGTCTTAATGTTATGGTATGCAATTTGTCTTTCTGCTTCCTCAATTATTCCACCATTTCTTTTTACCCTATTATGCCCATCATCATGGTACATGAGTATCTACTGCATGATCTTTTCCCAGCCTGTCCTGGAGGTATGCATGCATAGAGTGGAAATTAATTTGGCATGAAATGCTAACAGTACATAAGAATTCATGTTTAAGCTTACCTCAGCAGTGGAAGATACACACAATATAAAGTAATGTCATCATCCTAAATATACGCAACAGTGTCTGATACCCTAGCTATTAGCCAAATAACCAACTTTGTGTGCTGCTCTTCCCCAGCCAGCTGTAGGCTCTGCTGACACCCTATAATACTGTGATCCTTTCTACAGGGCTTGCCCATTGCCATTTAGCAGCTGAGAGACAAAGGGATGACGGTGATGAGACATCGCCTTTCCCTCCCTTCTTGTCCTCTCATGCCCATCTCCCCCACCCATGCACAGGGATGCAGAGCGAGGTGCGGGAGCAGAGCAGCCCCACGTAGAAGGATCTGTGAAAGGCAGGAAGGCAGCATGTAGGGGGATTATACTCAGTTAAGTGGCCTGGCATCCAAGGATGTCAGTGGACAAAGTAGAGGATTCAAATGCCCTAGTTTTCACTTTATTACTCTAATTTCTATTACATGTATGACAGACTGAAATCCCTCATGGACAGCTCTAAGCCCCATTCACAGATCCCCAAAATAGCACAGACTCCTGTCCAAAATGTTTCCATGGTGTCTTGATACTTGTTTACCTGGAAATGGTATTGGTAAAGGGCTATCAGTGGTCTTCACCCTTTCAAAGCGTGCTTTTCTCAGGTTTCTGCTTTTTCAAGCAGCTCAGCCAATATATTGGGCTTTGCTTCTGAAGGACCTCTTCTCTTTCCCATCCAAATAAGAGCAATAATAAGCCTCTTTGATGAGACAGTGGATTAAAGCCACTTAAATCCTTACTGGCCTGTCAGAGCAGTGAGGAATTTAGATAAAGATAACCAATATGCATAAGATGGTGCTGTATTTACACATATAGGAGTGTGTGTGTGTGTGTGTGTGTGTGTGTAACTAAATGAGCAAATGAAATATATAAGTGAATGGGTAGGTGTCACGTAATAGGGGTGTCAGTGATTGCCGAATCTCTGCACTGAAACAGGATCTCATAGAACAGGCCTGGAATTCAGCAAGTACATATCCACTCAGGAGAATTAGTAGCATCACTGTGTTTAGATGACTTGTTTAATTCAGAGTTAATTATTGAATTCATGCTGAAAAACAGTCTGCTCATCTGCTGCTACTCAAAAGCTCCAGGAGGCTGGATAGTACAAAACAGTCATTTTTGAGGAGTGATGCTGAAATGCAAGTAATTTTCTTACCTTTTAGCTCCTTCGTGGCATGCAGCCCTTATAACTTCAACCAGGTGGATTGGAAAGGTGCTGCCAGTAATCGCTGATGAGTTCTTCACAGAGGGAAGTGAGGGATGGAAGCTTGTAGCTGCATAACTGTTTAAAAATCTTTCTTCCAATTATGCTACGTGCAACAAGGTTTGTAAGCATCCACTGAAGATACAATTTTCTGAGCTGCAGAAATTTATTGATTTTGTTGTATTTTTTCCCCCTCCTTCGTGGACTTGGTGGGAAGGATTAACTTTCACTTAGACTCAGCCTTCATTTATCACCCGGTTCTCAATCCTAACCTGCTGCTGAAATGTGGCAGGTGGTTTTGCCAGTAATTGCATGCTACTTCATTCCATTTTAAATGAAAATATAGAGAACAGTGGCCTTCTTCTCTCTTCACCGGAATACTTCACAGCTGTATCGATTGAGAAAAGGCAGGAGAGTGGGCTCCCCTCTAAATTGGAGAGATGTGTTAACCTGCTGTACCTTCCCTCAGGAGCTGGTAACTTAATTTCTGGGCAATAAGTTTCTGACTCCAGCATGACTAAAAACAAAAAATTAAATGTCCACTTTTTTTTTATTTAATACAAATAACTGAACAAAATCTGTGGTAGGCTTCATATTTTTTGAGTATTTAAAATGAGCAGAGGCTTTTCCTGTGGACTGGAGGCAAGTTTCTTGTAGGGTATAAATATGCCTCATCTCATTCTGAGGCCGGTAACCATGCTTTGGTACAAGGTGGCTTTTCTTCGGCCCCAGCTGTGCTAAACGCTATTATAATTAGCACGACGGTTAACTTAATCAGAGCACTTGGCTCGGGAGAGAGGTGTTACAGAGTGCACCGTAATTAGCATTTTTATTCCTTTGATCCTGAGCATGCTCTTTATTGACAGAAGTATCAAGTACCAGTTCGTTTTTTGGTGTTTTTTTTTTTCCTCTTAACACTTCAGGAGGCAGAAATATAGGTGGCTGGTGAGATTACAAATTTATTAAGGAGGGCTTTTTATTTATTTATTTAAATACAGCAGCCCTCCCAGAGGAAGTAGAAGGGAAAATGATGTGCATATGTGGAAAAAAAAAAAAAAAAAAAAAAAAGAGGCATCAGGCCTCACTGCAGTGTGTGGGCAGATTTACAGCCAAGAAAACACCTCCAGGTCCAGCTGCAGCCTGTTGGAACTGCGTGGGCAATTTGAGCAGCATCCTAACAATTTTCAGCACGCTGCCGTGGACCACATGGCTGTAGTTTGCTTCTGTAGTTTGCTGCTGTTTCCTTAAGGTGAGGAGGAAGCTTGCTGAGAATGTGATCTGTCTGGCAGGAAAAAAACATGGGTTTGGATAATACTATGGCAGCGAAGGTCAGACATAGCTGCTGGTGTTAGCAACAGCTTTGGTCCCCGACACGCAGGCGGCCGCCCTGCCTCTTGTGCCCAATGGAGGCAGGTGGCCAGAGTGTGCAGCGGAGCAGATGAGTAGCTCAGCTTATGAAAAAACATAACATTTATGCTGTCAGACAAAATGCTGAAGACTTCCAAACTTGCATCTGGCAGCTGATTGCAGGGGAGGAGAGACAGGGAGAGCCGAGATGCCCGAGGGGCTCTTCTCGTTCCATGCCACTGAGTGGAGTGGTTACCTGCAGTAGCAGCAAAGCCAAAATGTTGAAGTGGGGGGCACTTTTGGTAGATGAAGCTTTTCGGTACTCTCACCTTTTGGGAGATAGCCTTCATTAGGTTTGATAAACATGCTGGCTTTTCTGCCTGCTCTGCAGCCGGATGCCTGTAGCACTTTCTATCTCCAGTGCATCCATGCTGCACTTGGCTTAATTTGTCCTGGTAAATTCTGAGTGTCCATTCAGCAATCTGGAAACACAGTTTTAGACTCCTTTATTTTATTTTTTTTTTCCATTTCTTCTCATCTCATCATTATTTTTTAAGTTTGGGGTGATGATAGCTCAGGTATTTGGTTGGCATATCCTCTGTATTCAAGTTTCCTACTGCCTCAGTAATTTTCGCTGTTGGTTTTAAAGAGAAGGTTCAGTAATGTTTATTACAGATAATGGAAAAAAATAAGGGAAAAATAGTGAGGTTCTCCTTGTACAAGCACTTTGCAGGTTTTTACAGTTTTTTATGTGCATCTTTTTCCAGCCTCTCACAAAGAGGAAGAGCTTTCACACACCTGTATTCTTGCAGTTCATTTGTATCTGCTTTGCCAGCAGAAAAATCATATGCTAATAGAAGCTGTAGAGAATACAGCCGTCATTAAGGGGCTTCCTATGTTATCCTTGAATTCACTAGATTACTTTTATCTTCTCAGGATGGATAAGTAATTTTTAAAACATTTATGTAACTAGGTTTTAGGTCAATAGCAGGTTAAACGGTTTACTTAAGTAATCTTTCCTGATGGAAAGTATGTGGAAAGACCCTTTCTCAGTATTTTTTCAAGATTATATTCATATCAGCATTAAAGCAGCAAGCAGCCTCCTTGACAGTAGACTTGGAAGATACCCATTATTTGAGAGACATGATAAAAACAGTATAATCTTTTCCAATACCCATACAAAGCCAGCAATTGTCTGTTTCTGCCATTCCAGTTATTTATATAATTATGCTTAATGCCACACAGATTGGAGAAGAAAAAGAAATTGTTACTGCTGCTTCTGATTAATATTTTTTCCATCCTGAGATCATAAAAATAGTAAATGCCTCTTATGGTGGTAAAGAGAAGAAAGGGCTACGGATTTGCAAGCAGTTTCACAGAGGAGCTGAACTGGGTGGGAGAGCGTGCCTTTCCTGAGTCTGTCTCCTGGCCACATACAGGCATGATTCCCTGAGTTCACAGACTGCTAGGAAACACTGCCAGCACCTAATATCACTTCTGCAATGTTAATGCCTTCATTAAACTAAAGCATGCGGTATTTTTGCAGTTGGTTTCAAAGGTACCGGATTTTCCTAGTCCAAACCTGGCTATATCCAGGCTGTCCTGCTTTGTCCAGTCCTACCGTGTGGCACTCCTGGTGAAACTCTGCCTGTTCATCAACCAACAAGTCTTTAAATACCAAAACACCTCCCCGTAGTCCTGCTGAACATAACTAGGCGAGCCGGGGAAAAGGAGCTCTAGGTGGTGAGCCCCTGCTCTCCATCTGATCCCACACGCTGAAGCGATCCAAGCGTGCCTGGGAATGCACCTGGGAAGCAGCGCGGCGCTTTCAGGCTCCTGGCTTAGGGGAGCAGTTTGAAGCTTTACAGACCTCTTCCTGTCTTGAAATGTGCTGCACTCGCCTGCACGCAGCTTTAGGTATTTGGATTACTTCTTCACGGTGTCTAAAGAGAAGGAAACTGGCTATGTGTTATGTTTACAGCATAAGGCTCAAGTGAGGAGTTCAGATTGGGTTCAGCAAAGCTGCTGCAGTCACTTAAAGCAGATACAGGAAAAACTGAATTGTGGAAGCCCACTCAAGAACTAAATATGTTCTTATAACATATATAATGTTATGATCATCTAGGTAGCTCAGCTGTAGTGTTATACACTTAGACAAATTCACTCAGCCTGTAAGTTCTGCTTGAGCTAGATAGTATCATTTTTAAGACATCCAATCTCAATTTTTTAAATACATGAGGTAATGGCAAATTCACTGCATGCAAATGTAGAAGGTTCCAGTGACTTCATTGCATTTTGTTTCTAACAGCTCCCCCTCATTTTTAGCCTGAATTTTGTCTCAAACTTCCATTTTCAGCTTTGTATTTTGTTGTACCCTTTATTAAATTGCTCTTTTTAATGTAAGTGTTTATGGACTGTGATCGAGCCATTTTGAACTTTCTCTTTGTGAAACTGAATAGATTGAATTACTTCTGGCTCTTGCTTTAGAGCATATTTTCCTGACTCCAAATCCTTCTTGCAGCTCTTTCCTGAATGCTTTCCAATTTGTCAATATCTTTTGTGAAGTATGGATGCCAGACATGAACGTGGATGCTTGCAGTCATTTCAGTATCGCAGAATGAAGTGACAGAAGTAGTCCCAGGCTTCTCAGCCATGTAAGAGAAACTGAATCCTGCCACTGCAGGAATGAGGGCAACATGAGCTTGCACAGAAGACCTGGGCTTGCCACCCAAGCAGTGGAAGAGAGAGCGTGGTAGGGGCTGGGAGGAGCTGGTTCCTGCATCTCCTCCCGTCGCCACTTGTGCCAGCAGTCACAGCAGGACGCTCAGCTCCAGCGCAGGCAAAGCAGGCAGCAGGTCCAAGACTACCACTTAAAGACATTGTTTTTCTTGCTACTCTGTTTCCTTGGAAGACCTCAGCTTCCTCTGTTCCTAGTAGTGTTCCTCTGAAGTATTACAACAATGTGTTTTTTTGCTCTGTGTCTTCCCTAGCTCATGTATTGAAAGAGCTCATTAATTGTCTTAGCCACTGCATCTCTGTCAGAGTTTTAGTTGTGGGTCCCTGTGGCCCTGAAGTCATTCTTCAAGTCATTGCTTCCCAAATTAGTTTGCCATCTTACAAGTTTAACCTGTATCTGAAGAAGCATGACCTTGCATTCTGCAACTGTTCAAAGTAATGTGTTCAAAGAGCCCCATATAGCATATTTTTCAGTTCACTCTGTGCTGGCTTGCTCTTAGTCTGCCTGCTGTACCATTAGTCACATCACCTTCACCTTGACTGCCAGGATGCTATTTTCTCCCACGTCACTTAAGACTATAGATTAGAGAAGGACCAAGATCTCTCCATACACAAATCACCCAGAAGTTTCATTTGGTCCCACCTTCCTGAAGTCTCTCCTATTTACTTCCAACACTGCCATGCTGGGGAACATGTGCCTCCACTTCATGCTCATCTCTGAGTGGAAGAATTAAGAAGTCATCTCTCGTCGTATGGTTCTTGTGTTGTACGTGTGGTTCCTACTACTGCAATGCAGCTGAAGATACTGCAGAGGGATATTTAAATTCAAGTCCCCCCCCCTAAAAAAAGCCTAATTAAAGTAAGGAAAAAATTATGAATGCATTTCTATTTTTAGGATTGATGAAACTTGCCTTAACAGAACCTTTGGGCTTAAATTAGTAGACATTCCATCTTTAATTGGAGCGTTTTGCTGCATATGATTGTTTAAAATGAAGGGTGAGTTAATTAGGCATTTATTTAAAAACTAAAACATTCGGGGAAGCCAGCGTGCAGTTTGGGATACGATACAGGCTGTGCAGATAAAGGGGCAGGGAAGGGAGACAGATGAGCAACAGACGCTCGCACAGATCGTAGCTAGCTGTGCTTTCTGGGTGCTGTCCTTAAGCAACCGGGGCAAGACAAAGACGTATCTCCAAGCACACCAAAACCACATTCCAAATACTGTTTTTCCAGCCTGCAGGATTGTAAGGTTGTATCTGTGTCAGGAGTTGCAGAGTATCTCAAGGGGTTTGCTTTGCTTCCACCCCCTGCTGTAGATGTGCTTCAAGGTTGTTGTCTTTGTGCCTTTTGCTGCTACCCACATTATGCGTGCACTAAAATAAAGAGGGATTTGCTGCCCTGGGAGTAATGTCAGCAGAGTTGTGGGTTGTTTTTTGTTGTGTTTTTTTTTTCTGTGTGTGTTTTTTTTATTTGAGGCAGCCAGCAAAAATATTGTGGCCTAATGCAGAAAGGGAAAATCGTCTCAGGCTCTGTGGCAGCCGGAGGTGGATGGCAGCTCCCAGGGGCAGCACTGGAAGATCAGGTCTGCTGATGAGCCCAGGTGATGTTAATTGCAGGAAGCCGGTCCTTTTCCCAGTGTGCCGGATCTTAGAGGAGTTATATCTGCGTGTTGCTGGTGTTTTCCATGCTCGAGGCTGTTTAAAAGAAGAGGAAAGGAGCGTTGGAGTCTGCAAGACTTGTTGTGTGTTTTCAAGTCACTGATGCTCAGCAACCACTTGCTCTTGCTGCCCCTTAGTCATACTGCCCTGAAAACTGCTAAAACAGTTTTTAAAAAAATCAAATATCAGCAGATTGGGCTTCTATTTTCTGTGTGTGACCGTATGCTTAGAGAACCAGACTGCAATTTTTTGAAAGGAGACTGGCCAGCCACAGTGCAGTGCTTCGTTCCTGCCCTCGATGCCATCCTTAGCCATCCTCTGCTGCTGCACGGCTTCCCTCCCAATGCTGGAGCTGTCAGAGATGCATCATTCCCTCCCATACATGCTGGCAGTTTTAAGTACCGTATCAGCCCCAGGATAACCATACAGCTAATCAAATCTGACTGCGAGAAGTATAGTGCTGTGCACACTAGCAGGAGTATGGGAGAAATGTCCCCTGAGTAAGCTTTCCTCTTGCCTGCTTAGAGCCGTGCAAAGTTCAGCTCTTCCAAACACTGCACAGCCACTGAAGTCACACTCGCCCCTGTTGTGTTTTGGAAGCACCTCTGTTTACCTGAATGACATCCTTCCAGGGTGCTTTGCTGCAGACTGAATTGTCCTTTCAATGTGGGTCGTGGAGTTCGGGGGGAATATCCCATGTTTTTTCTACAGTGAGCCTTTAAATCATGCTTCTCTTCGCTGCAGGAATGCAAAGTGGTGGTTTTCTTTACCGAGCACAAGCATGCGTTTGAATCTGAAAGTTGCAAAAATTATATATGACAGTTCGTGATTACAGTTAGCTCTGAAAGAAACGAAGTATTTTACTGATGTTAAACACTGAAAATTAGCATGAAAGTGGTGAATACCTGGATCATGGCATTGCAGAGTTTTTGTAAGAATGATTGTTTGATCTAGTCTAAGAATCCTAATTTCAGGTTTTACTAACTTCCATGTCTTCTCAAAAATGGACTGGTTCTACACCATCCCTGGAGGTCTTTAAAAGACGTTTAGATGTAGAGCTTAGGGATATGGTTTAGCGGAGGACTTGTTAGTGTTAGGTCAGAGGTTGGACTCAGTGATCTTGGAGGTCTCTTCCAACCTAGATGATTCTGTGACAGTTGTCCTTCAGTAGATTACATTTCTCTCCTCAGAGAACACTCTGCTCTGCTTCTACTACATTTCCAGGCCATACAAAACGTAATTAAAAGAGGTTGAATTTATCCGTGAAGCATCAACACAGAAGCAATAATATCATATCAGGAGTCATTTTGTTCCATTGTTCTTAATGGTGGCAGAAATTTGAACAGGGAGATCCTGGTGGTGCAATACAGAGAGCAAATAGGAATGGATGTTTTGAGCATAGTGCTTTAATTTTTTTAATAAAAACTCCAATATGTTAATTTTCATAGAGCCATACTACAGTGCCACAGCACAAGCTGTGCTGGTTCGAGGGAGGCTCATTTTAAGGAAGGAGACTTCCTTTTATAGCAAGTTCATAGCTATCCTTGGTAATTCTCTATTATGAGTGTATTTTGAAAACAAATGGTCATCTCCTCACCCTCTTCTTTCTTTATTTTATTTTTATTTTTACTGTGAGCTGTTTGATATTCCGGAGAGATCCTCACAACAACCTTTCCTATCCTAACAACTCTGCAAGGAAGAAATCAAACCATGTTTCATTATTAGCCCTGTGCAATTCAGCCAATGAAGGAAATATATATATCTTTTAATAATTCCAAGTTATGGAGTTAAATCTTGGAAAGTTATTAAAATTATTCATGCTTAATAATTAGATAACTTTAAAATGCAAATCAGTATAATAATGCTGAAGCTTAGGTATAAGTTATTCTACAGATAGGCAAAAAAAAGGACTTCACATTTCTGAAAAGTTCAAAGTATGTGTTGTGGCTCTCCTTGCAAAAATGAAGTATGTTGTCTTTGTGACACACTTTTATAAAAAATACAAATAGTAACGAATGAGCCAGTGTTTACCATGGGAAGGAGTATGTGGACGTAGCCATTAGACAGGGGAAATTTAGGTTTAGCATTATCAGTTAGAAATACTGCAGTTGAGTGGAATATTTTATTACACGAAAACATCTGTAACCAATATATCCCTCGAGAAGCTTACGTGACCTGTGATCTGCTCGGAAAAAAATGTTTGGGTTTTACGAGACTGTTCAAAAGAAACTATGCACAGCAGGCCATGTCTAAATGAGCAGGGAAAGGCCTCCCTCCTGTTTGCACGCCTCTTGGAAATTTCTGGGAGCTACAGGAATGCATGTGCTTTCCAGGCTATATTTTTTAAAACTTGCTCCCTGGGCCTGTGGCACAGGAAGAGGTCTGGGGAACGTGTGCAGCCTTGCGTAGTACCGTTATCAGTGCCACCAAGTTCAATTAGCCTTGCTGTGAGCTGTCCTAGAGCTAACATAGTCACGGTGGGGTTCGTATCAAGAGGCATGATGTAGGCATCCGACAGCACACATATATTAGATCAAAGTGTGCTGGTGAAACAGGAACAAATAGCATCTTTACCATATTTCTCAGGCCTCAATGTGTACCTTTTCATGCATTTTTTTTTCTTTTCTCCTTCAATGAAACCAGAATATGTCATCCCAATTTCTATTTGGAATGCAGTCACCGCAGCTTACATTTCAAAGGGCTTTGGCAGGAAAACAAAGTGTGCAGCTGCCGAGGCCGTCAGTCAGGTCCTGGGCACTTCAGGAGCCACAGAGATGGGCGGATAGACTGCCTGAACCTGACAGCCCATTAGGTACCTGACCTTCTGCTTAAATGACTATTGAATTCTGGAAAATGGGGATTAATGCTTCCATTTGTTCCCTTAGTTCAAAGGTGAAATAAGCAGATATGCAGGGCGGTTAGAGACAGCTTTGCAGTGAAACGCTGTGTGTAGCAAGGCTGTGTTATGAGCAGCGTCTTAACGTGGTGTTTCTGCAAAAGGGAACCACTGAGCAAAGCTGCAGCTTCTCTTCAGAGGGGGAAGAAGTCAGATTCTGCAAGGATCTCATTGCACTCTAAAGCTCCATAATTAGAGACAGAAAATACTTGTTTCTAGTTACTTCGGTTACTGCCTACACCCAGCCATCAAAATTGGCCAGTACGTGATCTTAGGCTATGGAGGCATGTTCTAGAAGATAGTAAGTCTAGCACTTTTCAGCATAAGGCTACGAAACAAATAGTTTTTTTTTTGCCAGGCGGACCACTGCATTGCCTTCCTGGCATCACTTCCAGTTCACACTTCCTACAAGATGCTCTTCAGCTACTGACACGTGAATGCAGAAGAACAGAGAGCATGCCTAAGTCAAAAAAATATTTTTTTCCTTACAGTCAAGTGAGCTAGTTCTGCTTTTTTAAAAGTCAGCCTTGTTTTGTTAATATTTATACCACAGTGCTGCCTTTAAGTACTTTATTGGCGTAAAGGCAGAGAAAGCCTTTACAAGCATATGAAGCACTTCTGTAACAGGCTCTTTTGCCTGTGATAATAACACTATGCCCAGGACTGGACACTGAGTGTAATTTCCCCCCACAAAAAGACCATCTGAAATATATATGAAAGATATTAAAAGTGTGTGCTAATGGGCTGGTGACGGCGCATGTTGGTGGAAGGCACAGAACTGGCAAGAGTACAAGACTGTTTTGACCCCAGCAAGCAGGGATGCTCTAAGGAAGGCACATCATTCCCAGCATGGAAAATCCTAGATTTCTGGTACCCTGTGAAGTATTTCCCACCCTGCAAAGTGAATCCTGTGAAACGACATTGCTCCCTTTCTGTAAGGTAAGATAGGAGTGTGAAGATGCAGGGAGTGAAAACACGTGCATCTCAGGATTTTACCTCTTCTTTCAGAATCGCAGGGTGGCTGAGGTTGGACAGACCGCTGCAAGTCATCTGGTCCTGCAGGACCTCCCTGCTCAAGCAGGACCACCTAGAACAGGTGGCCCATGACCATGTCCAGTTGGCTTTTGCTCACATAGGGTATGAACTGGAGCCCTGCTTCTGCAAGGGTGTCCACTCTGGTGTGGAGCAGATACCCCAGGTTGGCAGCAATGAACAAACTGCTTCTGTAAGCCACGTAACGGCTTTGGTATTGGCTGAGAGACAGGGCTATTAGCCATAAAACAATGCCAGGTAACTGATACTCTTCTTCAGGGACCCCAGCTAGGATATTTTATGTTTTCATGACTGTAACTCTTAGAAAGTCACATTAAACACGTCACAGATGGGACAGGAGGAAGGGGATGTCTTGTGTCACTCTGGAATGGGCAGTGACTGCTCCGTGTAGACCCTCAGAAACAAAGATGAGTTTCATGGCTACACCTTATGTGTACACAAGGCAGTTGCAGGCAAGCAAGTCTCTGTATGACACAGTTGGCTGAGCCTTGTTTGCAAAAGGTCACATCATTTATCACAAAGCCGCATCATTTGTCATTGCTGACCGGAAAGGGTTTCAATCCTAAGACCACTGTGCAGACAGTGTCTTGAAATGGGACGGCTTGTTTTGTCTAGCGTTTTGAGTCCACCGAAGCCAGGAGGTAGAAAGTTCAAGTCTAACATGACTGGCTGCACATCCTGTTATAGGCAGATGGGACATAGGGAAGGCTGTAGGGAAAAGCACAGAGGAAAAGGGCAGAGAAAGAAACCTGACTAGGGAAGGAGGTGTGTTGTGTGTTGAAGGGAGGCAGTTCAGCCTCCCATTTGGAGCATAAACGTGGTGCAAAGTCTGTGTTTTCACAGCGTAAAAATAGCCACACTGTTGCCTTGAGCAAAGGAGTTGGTAACAGCACGTGGGAAACTCTTTGATAAAACACCTACCTCATTGCTTAACTTTTCTGCTCTAATTAAGTGTTAAAAGGTGAAGAACATTCTCCTGCAATGGCTGGCTACTTTTGTAATCTCTGAGTCCTTTTCACAATGCAAAAAAAAAATACGAATTCCACTTTTCCTTTGAAATGGTGGAAATATTTAGCTGGAGAGAAATGGTTAAGTAGAAAGAATGCAGAGCAGTATCAGACGGGTGACATGACAGCAGCTGCTGGCATGCTCATATTTTACCCATGTGATTCCTACCCGTTCCAACCCAAATAACTGAGTTAAGAAATGTTGTAAATTAATGTAGCTGAGTTTTTTATTATACAGCAAATAATGATTTCTGCTGTTCTGCTATTGACATCATCTTATTTCACTGCTGTGATGTTTAACAAGAGGTGAGTAGTTCTGGTAATCCCCAGGAAATCTGCATGTTGTTTACCAAAACCCCCTGTTTTAGAGAAGAAACACGCTTTGCCAAGGGACCTGTGGAATGTCAGACTAGGAAAATGCTCTTGATGTCAGAAAGGAAAAAGCGCGTGTGTGTATGTAAAAGCGTGCGCCTTCACGGTAAGCACACGGAGGCACTTGGCCAAGCCATGGTGCTTTGTTTCCAGGAACAGGAGGCCACTAGGGCCAGCTGCTTTCATGAGTCTTGCTCCCAGGTCTGAAGACAGTGGTTTCTGAGAAGGACCTAGCCTCTTGTATCTGAAAACACATCTTGCCTTTCACCTCTGAAACAAGTGGTAAGAGACAGCTCTGCCTTTTTTTTCTTTCCTTTCTTCTGTTGTTGTTTCATCCAATTTGACAAAATCATGGATTTAAATTTGTTCTGAGTGTAATATTGTAGGATTTTTTTTTCTCTTTCAAATTTTCCACTTAGTTTACTGATTATAAATGCTTAAGAATCTGTTTGAGCTCTACAATCCACTTGTATTAATGAATTTTCTTTTGTGCTACTTAGCACACAAGGTGAAACAAATGAAAATCTGTATTAATAATTCATTAGCCAAGGAATTTCTTTCACTGTAACTCAGTTTAGGATTTGTAGACCTCTTTGCATAAATCAATTGATTTTAATCATAATATTCCAAGAGGGTTTAATTCATAATAATTTAAATGTAATTGTCTTGGGAAGTTCTTTAGCCTTGTTATGGGCAGCTGGTTCTTGAAAACAAAATTTAGGAATTATTTAACTTCAAAAACTTGGAATTATTTTTCCACAGCTGATATAAAGTAAAATAAATAAATTAAAGGTGCCGGATTTTCTTTGTATAAAAGGTTAATTAACTCCAAATCCAATTGTGTTCTAATCTAAAATTAAACATGGAAAATAAAAAAAATAAAAAAATAAAAAAAAAAAAACCACACACACACAACCATGGAGTAGGTGCAGAAAGTTCCCTAAGCCTTTCACACCTCACCATGATTCAGGAAGAAGGAGGGAGAAATTAGTGCCAAAGCAATCAAATCTTTTATCTCAAGCACTATTTTCAACAAGGTACACTGATCTCGTTTTCCATCCTCCCACACATTGGAGCTTTGGGAATACTCGGAATAGGGTTGTAATAGAGACTTCAGTGCCAGGTGGCTACCAATCTTTCAAACAGACTACTGGTTTGAGTCACAGCAGAAGAAATTAAGGTATATCAATTCAAACAGGAAGCTGATTTACTGTGAATTGTCAGAAATCTCTCTACTTCCTATGCTTCAGCTAGTGTTGAAATCTTTAATTGCTGCATGTGGAAGGAAATATTCCTTGTCAAATATGGTTTTCTACTGGATGAGTAAGTTTTTAACACTGCAACATTACCAACAAGCACAGTGGGGCTGTTGGGCTTGTGGTGACTTAGAGGTAATGCCATGACCTGCTCTGTAACCTGGGGAGTGGGACCTGAGGTGGACACAGTGTGAGAGCAAGTGTTTCTCAAGATGAGAGCAACATCCACCTCCAAAGATGTCCAAGCACTGGCTTGGACAGGTCACTGGCAGCAGATCTGGTGAGCGCAATGTGCTGCTGCCATGGAGCTAGCCTTCGGCCTCTTCTTGCTGATTCTTCCTCTGGCGGGCACTCTGGTGTCCATCACCATAACTGATAAGAGAAAGCCCTGATGGAGAGATAATCACAGAATCACAGAATATCCTGAATTGGAAAGTATGCACAAGGACCATGGAGTCCAACTCCAGGCTCCGCACAGGACCACGAAAAATCAGACCATGTGTCTGAGAGCACTGTCTGAATGCTCCTTGAGCTCCAGCAGCTCAGTGCTGTGCCCACTGCCCTGGGGAGCCTGTCCCAGTGCCTGACCACCCTCTGCGTGCAGAACCTTTCCCTAACCCCCAGCCTGACCCTCCCCTGTCCCAGCTCCATGCCGTTCCTTCGGGTCCTGTCGCTGTCCCCAGAGAGCAGAGCTCAGCGCCTGCCCCTCCACTCCCCTCGTGAGGGAGCTGCAAGCTGCCATGAGGCCTCCCCTCAGGCTGTTCTGCTCTGGGCTGAGCAAACCCAGGGACCTCAGCTGCTCCTCATCCATCTTCCCCTCTAGGCCCTTCACCATCTTCATAGCCCTCCTTTGGACACTCTCTGATAGTTTTGTGTCCTTCCTATACTGTGTCATCCAAACCTGCACACAGTACTAAAGTGAGATCCCTTTCTGGGGGATAGCATGGCAAACCATGGGTTCTGCTGAGAATGGTTCCTCCTCCCATGTGTCCTTGATGCATAGGGAAGCACGCACCAAAAGGGAAGGGAGCTCCTGCTGCACTGGCCACCACAGTGGTGGTGGCGGTGGCAAGGAGGGAGCCGCCTGGCGAGAGCTTCCAGCCGGGCCTGTACAGGGGTTCAGGGAAGTTCTCAGCACTTTGTGGAGCCAGTTTCAACAGCTTTAATTACGTCTGTGGTTTGGATCGCTTTAGTTGGCCATTAAAATTCATTTTACAAAGAGTCATATCGAAAGGAGTGAGGAATATTTGTGGCCACTGTGGATTTCCTCCAGGCCTACAGGAAGAGTAAATTAGTTACTGAAAACTTGACAGTTTGTCCCGCATGCTTAACTCTTTCCAATCTGGAAGCTGCTTTGTCATAGACAAGTGACTTTGAAAGGAAATAATATGCCCGGGGCTTTTTCTTCTTTTTCCTCCTCTTTACGGTAGAGCTGTAATTGCAAAAACAGCAAGGAGTGATTTGTTTGAACAGGAAGTGTGGGAACTTCCTTTATAAATATTGTCTTTCCCTTCATGTGGAACCAAACATGGTTTCCTCAGTTTGTGGAAAAAAGTGCTCGGACTGAATAAGCAGCACTTTTTCCCGTAGCTCATGCCCTTTCATATAAGCATGAAAGGAAGGAGTTCCATGAAAAAGGAACAGATTATTAGTCTGGGAATGAGTAAAAATTCCCAGGTGAGCTTGGCCATCAAATCGGCTGGCCGTGTGCCTGGTCATTGCCTGTAGATGCTGGCAGCCGACCTGCCGTGGCACTCTGCAAGCACGTGTTCGTCCTTCAGTCGCTGGTTGTGCTCAGTAGCACTGGGCAAGTTAAGGTCCCATGGAGGGGGCGTGAAATCAGTGTTTGCAGAGTCTGTGCTTGCAGAGCCTGCTGTGACGTCCTCCACCAGATATGGCGGGATCAGTCTGAGCCAGGCTGGTATCTCAGTATGGAATGTTTTCTTTTAGGGAAAGAAAAATAAAAATGTATCTTTCCTAGTGAAGTAGAAACAACAAGCCTACACCCTTCTCAGAGCGCAGCAATACCTCTGAATTATTTGCAGAGGAGCAGGCGGCAGCTCTGCAGGCTGGATGCCACGGGAGGCCAGGCAGCTGCCCTGGCACAGTGCCTAGGGAACAGGAGCTGGGGAGGCACAGGGGTGGCTTCCTCAAATCCAGGTGGGTTAAGCTGACAGAGCAGGGAGCAAGTTCTAACTGGGCAGGCAAGGCGCTGCTGGACTTCTTACTTTCATGTTTGTTTTGTTAAGATGGGCACGGTAAGCAGATGCAGGAGGCCAGCTGGCCCGGCTTGCTGACATAAATAGGTGCGGATGATGGGAATCAAGGCAGGGGGTCTGGTTCCCAGCTCTGAAGGACTCCAGATCAGGAAGAGAGCTCACAGAGGAAACAGGGAGGGGGGCTCAAAAGTAGCTGGCGGATTCTCTGAGAGGCTCTGAAGATGGAGAAGAGCCCTTGTGCTTGATTTGAAGGAGGGCAGTGTTCTTGTAATGCTGATAATTAGGCAGCGTTGTCTTGTTCCTTCATTTTGATGGACAAATCAGACATCCCTGGTATTTAAACCTGGATTGCTCTCTTGCTTGCTTATCTGGCCAGCAAGAGGCTACTGTTGTATTAATGAGAACGTTCTGATTTTTACACATTTCTCGGTTGGAAAGATGAAATTTCCATCAAGCTTCAAAGCAGGCTTTGTGGCAATTTCTTTTTTGTGTTCTTAGAAACAAACAAAATATATAAAATTTTCAATGCAATGTGCTATTCCAGAAAAAAAAAATGAAGTTAACAAGACATCTAAAACTTGACTGGTCCTTTCAGTGGGGCTCTGGCAAGGCTCACCGTGCCGGGAATGCTCACAGTGTTTCAGATTCAGCTGCAGAGGAATTAGCATCCCAGGCTGGGGGAGTGGGAAGTGAACCCTGGGTGATCTTTACTTTCTTTCCTTTTTCTTTTTTTTTTTTTCCTTGGCTCTACACTCAAATTAGCTATCTCTGTTCCTCCCGCACTTTCTTCTCTGTTCAATGTCTTGCAAACACATTTAAAGCAAAAACCTGCTGTGTTCAGGATACACTCTCCATCCTTTCAGGCTTTCCTTTTGGTTTCCACAACATCCTTTGCTGCTTTTTCCTTACATGACTTATTCTCTCTCATCCATGTCATGTCCCCGTCTAACAATCTTTTCTCCTTTTTACCTTCCTACACTTAACATTTTTTCCTCTCCCTCTTCGCACTCCCACTGCCATGCCTGCTCATTTTTCCAATACGGCAGGCTTTTTCTAATTTAGGGAGTAAACCTTCAAATTCTTGTGCAAGTCCTTCCACTGACTGCATGATTAAGGGACTACCGGACTGGGCTGGAGTTTGTCAGATGTGTGGGGAAAGGTAAAAGTCTGCTAGTGAAGCCAATTTTAAAGCAGTCTTAATTACCTTGGTGGTTTGGATCGCTTTGGTTGACCATTAAAATGCATATTTCTAAGGCGAGGTGTGCACCAACGGTATTGTATAAGTAATAAAGAATTTAAAGAGCTTGATATAAAAGACTTTATAGAGGTAATATATTACTTCCAGTCGAGAGAAATAGAGGGCACTTTAAAATTAGTTTTACTAGCACCGTGTGTTTAAAAAAAAACTTCTTTTTCCTTTTGTTTAACCTCCTCTGCAAGCCTGGGCTTGTTTGAGGCTCCCAGGATCCAATTTCATATAGTATCCTATTTCAAATCCAGGCCAGAGCAGATCGATAGAAAATCAGTGCTCTCAGAAATAAAACTGCCTGTGGAATGCCTTCAGCTCCGTGAAGATGAAGGGGGGGATGTAATACCACAGACACTGATTTTCTTTTCTGAGATGGGAGGCTCTGAAGCGGTGGCTGTGGATGTTGCACAATTTACCTTGATTGAACAGTAATGATCATTGGGCAATTTGGGTGATTTTTGTGTGTGTGTGTGTTCTTCAGTTTGCAGTTAACAGCTGTGTTTTGTGAAGGGGAGGCTGGGAGGGGAATTGTTGCTGAGGTTGTTTTAAGCCAAAGCAGCAGCTATAGAATATTTTATAGCGGGAGCAGAGCTACCTGTAAGTCTGCGCATAGCTCGAATACCAGAGATTTGTGGTAATTCTTGTGAGATATTTACTGGCATTTTGAAATGATCAAGCTATTTCGGTACTTTGAAATCTGTAGGTGAATGAAAGCTAGTCTATTAACTGGCCTGTGTTTATACCAGTATTTACGGGCAGCACAAATACAGATGACAGTCTGCTTCGTTTTCAGTACACTTCTCTGTGTGCCTCCTCTCTTCCATGGCCAGCAAGGAAAGATAAAGAAAAAAAAAAAAAAAAAAAAAAAAGAGAGAAAGAGATATTTGGGTCATTGGGAACAGAGGAAAATGGCAATATCATTTTAGGACTTTGATGGAATAGGCATTGATCAATGCTTTGAGACAAGTAAAGGGAACACTGAACTTGTGAGCTTTGGGTGATTTTGAGTGCAGGAGTTATTGACTGTGCCAGTATTATGTTGAATTCCTGGAAAACTGACAGTAAACTTTGCTCTGCTGGAAAGTGGTGTTCACCTGCTCCAGGTGATGCTAGTGACCTGGGGAGCATCTCCCACTGGTGGCACAATGTCAGTGCGGGAAGCAAGGCTGCACAAACAGAGCCTTGGCCCCCTGTGCTGCCAGAGCAAGCAGGGAGCCTTTGGAGAGAAATTGTGTGCTCACATGCTGGAAACATTGCTGTCCAAAGCCGGCCAAGAAGGTAACAGCAAACACAAAGAGCGTTTGAATTTATTTTATGGTCTGTCCCTTGGGCAGTAAAGACTTGTTTGTTGTGGACCTTGAGCGTGCTGTCCCCTTCAAGGGCAGGTACACAGAAGTGTGTTTCAGCTGGGCAAGGCTAGCTAAATGAACTGCCTCTCAAAAGTGGAAGTGGTTCCTGTCTTCAGCATGAGAGTGGAGGGTGGGGGTGCATCTGTAGCCTCTTCCTATGTCAAATCATGTGAATTTACAAGAACATGTATGTTCATACAGACACACGAGGTAATTGGGACAGCAATCCTGGCCTTACGGAAACTCTCACATACTTCAGAGACCATAGGATTTCACCTTTGGCCTTTGGATTAGCTCATGTTTTGTAAACTGCTTGGTGATTAACCTTCAGCTAGAATATGAAGTCTGCAGCAAGTGTTTACTTAATAGTTAGAGATTTGATTCCTGCTCCCAGGCAGCCGATATTGCTTGGCATGAGTTATAAATAAAAGATCTGTCTCCAGAATTTTCAGAGAGCCCATTCTGGTCTCCTGACAGATGCAGAGAAAGCAAAGTGCTCAAAGAGAAGACTAATGAGAAAACTGTTGGAAGTCTGTCTGTGGTCATCGTACGGACTGAGAAGGCCATGCTAAGCAGCTAACAAGAGAGTCTTTACTCTCTGTGCATGTTTATGCAGAGTATATCAGAAAAAAAAAAAAAAAAAAAAAAAAAAGCATTGATTAGTTTTCTACTAACTTCTAATTAATATTTTTTAAGCCAGAGGCCACAAATTAATAACCAGTTATTCTGTTACATAAAGAGGATATTCACTTTAACATGTTAGATTTCTAACTTGGGCACCCGCAATGCCTCTCAAGCCAACAGAAAGAAAAAGAAGCCCACTTTCCACTGCCTTCTGCAGAGCCTGCCTTTTCCCTTTGGCTGTCTTGAGTGTAGAGAAAATAGCAGATTTAGCAGGTGTAAACATCCTGTACCATGAGATAAGTTGATTCTCATGGGATTCATTTTGCAATGATTTGCCAAACAACATTGAAAAGTCATGGGCATAGACTGTATAGTTTATGATCTTGAATTTATCATCTTAACTCCATGGCATTCAAGTTGCAGATTAAAAACAAAACAAAACAAAAACACTCTAAAAGCATGGATATTTCTAATGCATATTGATCTGTCTATCATGTAGAAAGAATCTCATATTCTCTGGCTCACGTACAGTGTTGAGCTTGTCACATAAACTAGCCAGGGGCAGTGTAGGTATGTTTATACTTAACACAACCAGGAGTTCATCAGATATGCAAAGTTTCATTTTCATGATGAAAAAATATACAGCCATCACTGCATTAAAATCTGCCTCTCCTATTAATTACCAGTAACTAATAGAGTTGACATTACTGCATGATTTTTATATAGCATGTAATGCATTACTGCATCATAGCATGATTTTTGTGGTATCAGTTTGGGACAGCAATGTTATTTACAACCAAAAAAAAAGCACAAGTGAGTTACAATGACTATCCTAAATAGGTACCAGTATTTGTTTTATATTACAGCTCACTCTCAGGCATCTTGTTTGTGTCTCATAGCTGTGGATCTTTCAAATGTAGCTTTTTGTGTAAAGGCTTAAAAGCTGTTCCTGTTCTTGGTAGGTGTATTCCTATTTTTGGTATCCTTATTCTTGTAAATTTACCAGGCTTTATATGCCATTTGAAGATGAGGAAGTGAAGTTTAAGAGTCTCTCAAATAGCTTTAGAGAAACTGAGGTTGCTTCTCTGTTGCTTTGCATTGGATGAAATCCTTATGCCAGGCCTCTTGGACTGAGGTCTGATGGATCACCGTTAGGTGCTGGCTCTATACTGGGCAGAGAGGGGGCTTGTTGCCTTATGTGAGCAACAAGGCAGGGTACAATTTTGTCCAGTGTCAACCGTAAGGTTTGATAAATAACAATTTGAACAGGCTGGAAAAGTGTACCTCACCACTCCTTCACTGATACTTGTTTCAGTTCTTTGTCCTAAAATGTGAAATACTGGACCTCAACCGGTTCAAAGAGCGCGTTCTTGCTATTTGATCTTTGCAGTGAAATACTGTTGAAAGAGCAGGTAGGCTTTCTAGGCTGGTCAGAAGGGACAGCAGAGAAAGTGGCTAGTGCATTTAATTCCGTAGTCAAGAAATCTCTGTGGAAAAGTCTATGAAGAGATAAGGTATTCAGTCACATTAAACTGAAGTGAAGGATGTTCACAAAGGCTAATGGAGTACTAATTCTTAGTTTTCAGTATCAAGTTGTGCTGGTCTTTGTTCTTGTATCTGTAAAACTCAGACTTTGGTCAGAGACTTTTAACTTAAATTTTAAGAACATAAAACTCTATGTGCTTTTTCTTTTTTTCTTTTTTTCTTTTTCCTTTTTTTTTTTTCTTCCCTGCAAACTGCAGGAAAAGAAAAATGAAAGGGCTTAGTGAAAGTGGTGGTTCTTTTGAGGTACATCCAGCAATATTAAACACTTCCATCATCATTTTAATATAATGCAAATTTTTGCACAGAGGAGATCAAGGTCTTTTCATAGCACATAAATTTCTGGACAAAAGGATGACTGGAATCCAAAAGGATGACTGGAAACCAAAGCAAAAGAAAGAATTTAAGCAGTATTAGATGTAAGTGTACTAAAGGTAGAGCTATGTCGAGCAGCTTCAAGAAAATGATGATACAAAGCCTGAGGTAGCCAAGTGGAGGAGACAGGAAGGAAGTCAGTGATAAAGCTTTGGAGCTTGTATGTTAGAAGTGAAACCGGTGTCTCTGAGGTCAAAGAGCTGTAAAGGGCAGAAAGGGAATGACCAAGAACAGCTTAACACAGGGAGCTGAAGGTCAGCAAAGATGCAGAGTTGGCCAGGCATTGCAATGTAGTAGTGTGATAGAGAGTTAATTAGAAATGTAAATACACTGTAATGTTTAGGGTCTTATGCTGACATTTAATACCAGCCTAAAATTTTTAATAGTAAATTCTCTGTCCTGTTTCCATATGGACATGATCTTGGTGTTGTAACACAGCATTCCTAGCACCAAAATGTGAGGATCCGTTTTCAAATTTAAGCTCAAAACAGAAATACTGGAAGTGTTATCCTACATGCTCAGAACTATCGAGTGCACCGTGCTTGTTAGCTAAACAGCCAAATAGAAGTCCTGTGGGTGTGTAAATGCCTGTATGAAAAGTATCTGCTCAATATGTTCCTCAGAGCTGATGCTCGAGGGAGTAAGGCCTGTGTCTGGGAACCGGATAGTACAACTTTCTATCCCTGACCCAGCACGTGCCCTTTTTAACAAACAGACAAAAATATGCCTCAAAGAAATGTGGTTTGTAATCTGTTTTTAGCCCTAGAAGCAAATAAACAAAAACAGCACTTAATACATTTGTACTTTTAGCAGCACTGGCTGTGGGCTCAGTAGGACGAGTGCTACATTTGTTCTTTGCAGCCTTCAGAAGCCACCGTTCCTCCAGCAGCCACAGCACGGGAGCTTCACTCAACATTTAAACACAGCCAATCAACCTGGGCTAACCATCTTTTTGAAATGATGGTACCTAAAGACATTCACCCTACTTGCTGAGACAGAGTTGCATGGTGAGCAAGAGGGCTCTTGCAGGAAAGGGAGTTTGTTTGCAGCTGTGCTGGACAGTCTTAACTGCATGACATGCCCATGGTGTTCATTGTCCTTTTTTCCTAAAGAAGTCTTTAGATTTGAAAGGCAAAAATTATGTCGTGTGAAAAGGTGGAAGCTTTTAAGTGCATTCAGATTGGAATGGGGCAGGATAAGAAATAAATGCAGTCTAATGGCAGTCATCTCCATACATGTCCCTCTGTGGGTCATGGAGAAGAGAGGGAATCTCCTCCAAAAAGCAGTTCAGAAAAGCCAGATTCCTCATCCAGAAGGTGACCCATGGCAAGACCCTCTCTCTTGAGCCAGTAGAAAGAAAAGAAGCAAGGTGGGCAAGATGACCTCCAGAGGTCCCTTCCAACCTTAACCATTCTGTGAAGGTCAACCTTGTTAGACTGTGAAGTTAGCTTTTGTGAATGTCCCCTCATCCCACACTTGCTCCTGCTTCATGCTCCTGGTTGCTATCAGCTTTAAAGAAAAGTTCACTATGTCATCTAAGTACTTTTGACTTTCAGTCAGCCTGCAAGAGCTTGCAGCTCTCAGGGTCTCTGATAGCAAAGTGTATTTTAGTTCCTGTAGTTCAAGCATTTGTTTTCGTCCAGCCACCTGGCCAAACCCATGCTAGGAAAGACGAACTCCTTGCAGCGTGTTCCGTGTAAGACACTGAAAAAGAGCTGTTGTGCTACGAGCAGGAGGTAAAAGGAAAAAACAAAACTAAACAAAACCAGGAAGCCTTGTGGCAGATGGTACAACCGGCGTCCATCTAAACCTAGCCAAAGCAGTGTGTCGTCTGGGAGCGAAGAAACCTGGAAAATCTGATGACTCAGTTTGAATAAGTAGGGAGACAGCGAGTAAGATTTCTGGCTTGTGTCCCAAACCTATTATGAAAAAGGCTATGTTATATAGCGCAGAAATCTGAGTACAGTTTGGTGGCATCCTTCTCAAGCACAGATAGTTACCAACCGTAGACTAAAATGCCCAGGGTACACATGAGAACTGACACATACAGAATCTGATTGCTCTCTGCCAGTTCCTCGGCTGTGGCTGAACCTGGTTTTCCAATAAATAGAGTTTTGGTATTATTAGCAGGGTACGTGCTCTTATTGTTGGGAGTATCACTGGCTGGACACAACCATCAGAACTCACAGCACCCTATTCCTTTTCCAGACACAGCCGAATTCTCATTTCCAGGCACTTCAGTTGCAAGTGCAAAGATGAGCTGTGAACCAACTGTTCAAGAAATGCCTAAAACACCACTCAGTAATGCTTGCAAAGGGTTTCTAAAGGAGAGAGATAACACAGACATAGAAAGAGAACTCAGCAGGGTGAAATCTTGTTTTCTTGCTTACTACCTCCACTTCCTTCCTTCTCAACTGCTGTTGAGAATATGATCTTTCACACCCCTAGCACTTCCTTTTACTTCTGTATTTCCGTTTCCTTTATGTGTTTAAGTTGCACCAGGTCTGTTTTTTCCTGTGTTAGTAAGACATGGAAAGTAATCTGCCCTTTCCCTTTGTCCTGAAGGCAAGATGCTTGTCTCTCTCATGGGCTTACAACTTTAACTTAGGCCTCACCTCCCATGCTGTCCTTGGGTTTCAGTCTAAGCCCGTTTCTCCTTGTAGGTCATATCATCCAACTGTGGTCTAAATATCACACCCTGCTCTTCTCTGTCTCCATCTTCCCTTCTTTATTAAAAAAGAGAAGTCCTGACCCAGAATGTCCTCTTCACCTTGATACTGTTTGATCTTTACCTCGTGTTCCTGGTGGAAGATCCTTGCACCATCTCTTCCCGTCTGCCCCCTATCCTTGTTCCAGCCCCTTCCATTTTACATACCCTCCCCAACCTCTCTTCCTATTTTGGATGCTCAGCCTCCCAGGGTGGAAAACACTCTTTCAAGTCACTTCTAATGAAATGCACAAATATTGAAGCTAACAGCACACACCGTGGTTTTGCATCTCATGGTTTTCCTGAGCATCCTTGTGAGTGGGCAGGTTCCTCAGACAGCTTTTCCTCAGGACCTCACATAGTGTTGAGCAATTTGTATTGTCAGGAGCTCTAGGAGGAGATGAATGTACATAGTCCTAAAGAATGTGTTACCACAGCAACTAGATATGGGGAATGCAAACAAGAAATTAAGTCCCATCGAATATTAACGAAGTAAACACGCTTCAGTACTGGGCAGCCTCAGGGCACGTGAAGAGGAAAATGAAAGTCCTGCTGAGCTTTATTTCTTCCCTCCCCAGGGAGCCAGTGTTAGGCAAGTCTCAAAGTCAGCCTCGTCTGGCATGGAGATGAGATGGCTTTGAAGATGAGGTGGTGGATTATGCTGTGTGTTCGGGTCGCTCTCCCCTGGGGACTGCCATTTGATGATCTTTTAGTGCATGTGTTGGCATTTGCCATGAACTGCTTAAGTGGGCATCATGTGCACTACGAAAATGAGCTGATAACTATCAGTATGTAAGAATCAGGTTGGGGCATTCAGCACTCACTACATAGATTGATGGGGATATTTTATTGAGGACAGTTGTCATGTTCATATTCAAGCTGAACAGTCAAGATTAACACTTTCTTAATCACTTTTTGGCATATACAGTAATGTTAAATGATATCAGATGGTATTTTATCCTTCCCTAGAGGGACAGACACTGTTTCTCTTCCATTCTTAAATGTTTGATCGTGGGAGGTGCTGAGAGCTGCCATTGATAAGAGCATGTTCAAGCTCTCGCAAGAAGAGTGCCAAATCATACAATACCCCATCTGTAATGCCAGGCATTCTTGCTGGTAATATATCAGCTGAGCTCTCAGTTCTGTAGTAATTAGTTGTACATCTGTGAGCAACTGTCCCTCTGATTTATTATCTGAGCAGCTACTGAAATACAGAACATTGCCCCATTTAGCCTTGGGATTGGAAGTTATGGTGTGCTAAAATTGTGTTTAAAATGTAATAAAATTGACTATATTATAAACAAATTATAAGTTTATGGCACACTATAGATGATCTTAAATCAATATTTTAAAGTTCATAAATTCAAGGTGATTGAGCATAGCATAATGCATATGGATATAGTTTTAATCACTGCCTTCTTTTATTTAGTGAGAAGATTAAACGCTGTCCTGGAAAATAACTTGATTGTAGTAAAGAAGAAGTAGTGGAAAAGTGAATGTAAGTATTTCACAGCATGTAAATGTCACTTATTTATGTTTGCAAACCAATAATATTTGGCTTTTATAGATCATGCCAAATTGGCAATCTTATTTACCTAAAATATGACTAAACATCGTACTTTTGATATAATGAGAATGCTGGATCTGAATATTGTGCATGTGTGTATGAGGTATAAAACATCTAATAAGTATTTTTTAATATGGGTCTGTAGTCAGTGCATACCTAAACATCATTAATGTGGCCACATACAAAATTATTTGCATGCTTATGATCTGCTTGTAGGAAAAATGTCAACATGAAGTTGTCACTAAGTGCCCTTAAAAGGAAAAAAAAAAAAAAAAAACAACAAAAAAAAAAACATAACCCTCTGTATACATACCCAGGGGGATCCTTAAGTTCTGTAACACAGACATATTTTCCATTTCCAAAAGAATTTAGTCTAACTTGGAATAAAGCAGCCACTGTACGGTATTTTTCTGTGTACTTGCCCCAAAGATGTGAGCTGATAGCAGAAGAAGATTGCACAGTGGATTGGCAATTCAATTTAGAATGAAATACAGCGGCTGCAAGTTCCAGGCTAAGTGCATCATTGCTCACTTGAGGTCACTTTTTCAAACCTGAAGTCAATAGTTCTCTAACAATAAGAGCTTTGGTTCATTTTCTAGACCCTTTTGAAACTGTTACTTTGCTGGTGAATACCCCATTATTTTTCTTAAAGTAATTGCTTTCCCTGGCTGTATTTCATAATAATGTGAACTCCATAACTGTGTGTGTGCATATGTACGTACATATTTGTGTGTGAAGCAGAGGCCTATCTTTGCAAGTCATATCCCAGGAGGCTCTGAGTGGCTCTGGTGTGCAGCGTAGTGATAGTCATAAACTTTAAGCTGCCAGAGATTTGTTCATTTTTTTCATAATACATTTTTTCCCACGGTCTCACCTTCCATTTCCCAGAGCTTGCCTGATGAGTTTGGAAGCAGTCAGCTAAGTCTTTCCAAATGCTGGATTACATACAGAAGTCATGACTTAGATGTCAAGTAGGATGGTGATCCTCTCTTAAAAGTCACGAGCTGGGGCACTTCTAATATTAGGCTATGGCTGTTGGTAAACTTGTCTTCTAAAATTACTAACTGAACAAAATAGTACCAAAACAGTGAGCTACTACAGGAAAATAGTGAAATCTGTCTGTTTTATAGAGTTGTCTGCTGATATCGGACTTTCCGAAATGAGGGTCCCAAGATTTGACAACATCTTAGCTTAGTGCCTAAGCTAGAGATTTACAGACTAGACTGTGCATTTACTCTCTACATTACTGGTAACTGGCCTAGCTTGAAAGCTGTATAAGATATAAAACTAAACCCTTAAGACCTTCCAGTGTGTATTGAAAAAATCAAAACACACAATCAAAAATACCTTAATTTAGCTTCAGGGTCCTAGAAGCACATCTCTAGAGTGACCTTGTTATAGCCAGTGGTACTACTTGATCGGTTCCATGTGTGTGTGATGAGTTTGTCTGTGTAAAAATGTTCTTAGAGTTACTCTCATATTATTTTTACCAACTCAATCTTTGACTGTTTCTCCAGGGAAACTTCATTTATCGTCAGTTCCCTCAGAATTATGAAATAAGAAGAATATTGACTTCCTTTATTTGTGTCCTGTTTGTTTTTTGTTTGTTTTTTTTTTAATGCTTGTTTAACAGGAGACAGCCATTTCACTATCAGTTGAATTCTAAAACTAACAGCCATGTTAAAATGCCATTTCATATATGTGTGTATATGAAAACAAATAAAATATGTGAAGTGGAGCTGTACTTTAGGAAGTTCAGTGGGGATAGACTATTGATAATGTGATTACTGTCTGGCCATGAAACTGTCAGAGAAATGAACACATCTGTGTGGTGGGTTGGATACTAGCACTTTGTCCTTGATGTGAAAATGGATAGTCTCTGGTAGATCTTATTTTTCTGATATTTTAATTTTGTGGTTGTGTAGACTGGGTTCCTAAATGAAAACCATCTTTTTGATCTGGCTTTTGCAACTATCAGACATGAAAAGTAAGGATACATCCTTCTAAATATATCTACCGAATAATTTCCAAACATCACTTGGCCTCACGTTGGCTGGGATTTAGGGAGTGACATGAAATTAACAAGTATAGGCAGAGAGGAGAAAATACCTTTTCATATCTGCTTTTGGTCTGGTATCTCAGACATGACTATGGAGACATCCTCATATAAACAGTCACAGAGCCAGCAAGAGGGAATAAAATCACTTCCCAGGCACTGAGAAGAGCAGTGGCTCAACCTGCAGTCACTCACAACCTGAGGCAGAGTCCTCAAACCAGGAGATCCAGCATCTCCTCTTATGGTCATCCTCTTTGATAGCATCTCCTCTTATGGTCATCCTCTTTGATACACAGTGCATTGCGATACTAAATAAAATGATTATTTTCAGTCAGAATTGGAGATGAAATCTTAAACTTGGGTTTGAAGTACATTAGTTTAGCTTAGGTTTAGTAGGATATCTGGCAGGATTTGGGACTTCTGCTGCCTGTAAAGCCAGAAAGTGGAAAAAACTTTCAGAAAACTTCTCTCCCCTATTCTTTTCCAACAACTTTCCAGACTGTTTTCATAGAGCTGAAAGCCAAAGCTGGGATAGTGGAGGAATCTGAGAAATGTTGGTTTTCTGTGTTTCCTCACCTGGGGAAGAGGAGAGTTTAGATGGGGAGAGTGATTTCTCTGTTTGTTTTTCTTCTTTTTTTAAGTGGTAGGGCAAGGCTGGGAAAAATGTAAGATGGTCTGGAGGAGATGATAAGCTGATAACTGTTCTGCATTATGCTGATGATACATCCTAATAACCTTGAGGCAGTGAATGCAAGTAGAAGGAAGGGGGGTGCAAGTTAGGGAGCCAGGAGCAGGCACCATCAAGTAGAACACAGTGCAAAGGGAAGTGGGGGAAGAACACCCAGCCCTAATTAGATGCCAAAATTAGGTTCTTGCTGTTCATCTTGTAATCTGAGATTCCCAGAATAAGTCTTTAACATAGCATGGGGAGTTTTGTTTCCTGTTCTTAACATTAGTTATGTAAAATGTGTGCACCAGCACCATAAATAGCCTGGTTCAAACACTTTTGAAGGGTGAGGACCATGTCACACCACGTGCTCTCACTAAGCTCTGCTTGCTGGCAGGCAGATTCCTTCTGAAAAGTCTATGGAGATGCTTTTTAGGCATACTTGTATAGAAAGTAGTTGCTAAAAAGCAATGACCACCTCCAAAATGTCCACCTTAGTTTCAGGATCCAGCTGGGTATTGTAAAACTAATTGTTGTTTATAAGGACTTGGTTCTTATATCATGAACACTATAAATAATTACAGGCAGCCTTTGGATAGCATGGTAAATAAGGCACAGAGTCATACTGGATAATGAGGAGAAAAATAAATATTGAAGAGCTGCTGGTTCATTAAGTAATGTCTGTGTTATGCATGAAATGAGGCAGGGAAACAGTACAAAAAGTCTGATCATAGGGACCATCAGAAACAATTCACATAAGGAACTTCATTTCTAGTATTTTCTTGCTTTTAGAATTTAGCTTTTCAATGTTACAGAAATAATAAGACACTGTTATCAGTATCTTCCTAAGTTCTTCTACTTTCCTAAGTTCCTTTGAATAGCAAACTTTGAGTGGCAGTCAGGTTGAGCCCTCAGAGTCACCTGTGAGACCTGTCTTTAGATCTATAGGACTGAAGCTGCTGAAGCGTCGTGTAACATTTGTTCAGTATCTTCCACGCATCGTGAGCACCAGGTGAGGATGAGATGTGCACGTTGCAAAACACTCTGGCAGAATTTTTTCTGTTTTCACCCCAAAACCCAAGTCTCTAATTGGAGTTTGGGGGAAGTAGGCAGGAGTTACATCTATCTGCACGCTTGTGCTTTCTGAGATCTCTTTCAGTACCTGTTGCCTGTCGTTTTTTCTTTCCCTCTGTCATCTTTGTGTTGCCTGGGTGACAAAAAAATGCAGAGGATGAAGGAAAGAGGATCTCCCTGTGCTGCCACCGTGAGTAGCCTGTGACACCAGGTCAGGCTGTAACTACCAGAGGCAGCAATCACAGGGAAGCCCTGTGTAATGATCTCTCTGGGGTGTGCAGAGAGGCCTATTTGGAGACTTCTACTTTCCCATATGCTATCAAGCACAATCTTTGAGTTCCCTCTAATACCAGTTCATATTCACTGGGCTATGTAAAGGGTGAATATCACACCTTTGCTCCTAGATCTTTGCAATGAGTGCGCCACAGTGGGAGTGCCCTTATTATCGAGCACAGAGAGAATGGGAGAGAGCCAACTCCTGCAGCAGGGCTCTGCTCACTCTGTCTCTGGCAGCAGCATGCACGGGTGGCACATGCATCAGAAGCATCACAAAGCTTTGGACATGTTTCATGTCACTGACTATGGAGGAAATTGTACTGCAGTTTTGCCTATATGTTGGCACCTTTCTCTCATGGAGAAATGAGGCCATACTTCACCAGGAGCTGCAGCACTTGAATATCTTCAGCTTCTCATATGAGTGTTTGTGAATTGCCTTGTGAGAAATATTCGTAGGTGAGGTATAAACAGGTGTTTGTTATGGGCAGTTTCCCTTCTCCCTGTGTTCAGTAACATTGGAGCTAAGTCTACAGGTCTGGCTACAAGGCCCACAGGAGAGCAGATTCTTGCAACAAAGTGCAGACAACTGTTCATGTCAGTCTGTCTGTCTCATGCTTCTCCAAAATAATCTCCTGGGAAATATGTAGAAAAACAAACAGTAGATTCTTTACTGTTTTGGGAGAGGGATGGAAACAAATTTAAGTACAAAACACTAGCTTTTGTAAGTGCAAAACAACCCTTTCTTAATTAATATTTGGCGGAGTACTTTACAGATCAAAGTGTCAATATTAGCTAATTCCCATGACACACCTGTCAGGTGAGTAAAAATTATCTCCATTTATAGCCTAAGAAGCTGAAATAATGGCTAGCATCAGCATTTCCACAGTTGCTACCTACTTAATTTATCCAAATAACTAGTCTAATTCTCAGCGCTTCTGCATATTCTTGTTGTTATCCTACCTTATTCTTGGAGCTCCAGCACATTCACACTTCTGAATCTGAATGCAAGTATTTTTGGTACAGACATTTTGGATATAGCAGCTGAACCTGAAACAGATGCGTTTTTAAAACTCAAGCACCTCTCAAAAATCTAGAGCTGGATGTTTGCTGCACGTTGTGGGTTCGCAGGCTGGGCTCGGGCTCCTGCCCTGCCCAGCTTTCATAGGGTAAGGCCAAAGATTGCTTGGTTCCCAGAGGAGCTGCCACCGCCTTGAGGTGTAGCTGGGCTTGGGAGGCTCAGTTTAGGGAAGGTTTTTTCCAGGAGGAGCATTTAGAGACAGAGAGGGTGCTTGAAGTGGAAATAAAAATTGCGTGTGATGGCAGTTAATTTTGTTACGTCCCGCTGTTGCTTCCATTAGAAATGTAGGTTACTTTGTTATTTCTGTCATGGCTCTTTCTCCTTTTGTTACAGCATCAGCAGAGTGGTATAATTGGGCCGGAGGAAAAATTTTAGCCATGCTGTTCAGCAACAACCAAAAAGGAGAGGGGATTGTGAATGACTGCTGTGTCCCCTTCAGTATGCAGCGAGCCTTGTTTCCAAGTGTTGTTTTAGCTGGAGCGCTGCTGGTTTTCGAGTGCCTCGCTTTGTCCCTCCCAACAGTTTTTGTAACCTGCTTGGTGTGTCAGTAATACCCTGAATACCCACAAAACTCAGTGGACGGGGTCACTTCGGTCCCGTCTGTTCTCACTCTTGCAGGAGCAGGTGGGAGCGAACAAAACAGCAGCCAAAGGCTTTCCATGGAGGGCTTTGGCACTTTGAGGAGGGGAAGGCCTGGACTACAAAAAAAGGGGGTCTCAGCTGATTGCACAGCCTGGAGCAGGGTCGCACGGCTGAATTAGTGCTGGGAACCGTCCTGCTTTCACATGCAGAGGGCTTGTTTGCCGTCTTGGCCCCGCTCAGAGGGAGAAAGTGCTGCTGCTAATAACAAGGCCTAAACCAGAGGAGGAGCAAGGGATTAAAAGCAGAAAATGATGACTAAACCCTCCCAGCCCCCCTTCCCGGTTTCAGTCCCAACCAAACCACTTTACCTCACCAAAGCCCCGGTGGCTTTTCCTTTATAAATAACCCTGTGTTTGAAATGTTAAAACGTGTAGGCAGGGATTAAAGGGATGTGTGATGCTCCGGCATTAAAACAGCACAGGCGTCTTCAAGGGAATTTTGAAGGAAAATTAAAACATAGTTATTTTTGGCAAGGACTGCTGCATCCTGTGGAGATCAAGAGAAAGACAAAAGCAGTTTACCCGATCCTAGTGAAAAGAGCAGATGAGGTGGAGGTGCTAGGATAGGGCTTCGCATCACTTGTCTGTGCTACTAAATTTTTAGTAATGATATTTTTATTTTTTTAATGATTTTGAAGTTGCAGGGTTATCACAGTCCTTGGAGGGATGCAGTCAGGAGATTCACTGAGAAATTTCTTCTGAAGGTACCTTACCTGTACTTCTCCTCTTGTAAATGCTGGTGAATACAACTGCTTTGCTATCACCCACGTTGTAACAGATTTCTTCCTTCTCATAATCCACCAGATGCACGGACTCCTGTAACACTACTAAAACACAGCCCATGGGGTTTTATAGAAGAAGCAGGTTCTGGTGCCCCTTTGGGGGACAGGGGAATGAGAATATTGGTTGTGTTCAACAACTGAAATCAAGAATTGTCCCTGTTTGGAAAAAGAAACAGGCTTAGGCAGAGGGAACTGTTGCAAATCAGTTGTCAGCATTGATTCCAGCATTGATTCTGAAGTTTGAATGTCATTTACAGTGTTGTTCTCAGATGCTACATTAGTTTTGTCTCTGTAAACCTCTGATTCTGGGCCAACGTGAGCCCTTTCCTGTGGCTGCTACTGGTGGAGTTGTGAAATCAGCTTCTTTACCCTCCTTCTTTTTAAATTTAGGTGAGTGAACAGGCAATAAGGACACTGTTTGCTGCTTTTCTTACTGTCAATATTGCTGCCATTGTCTGCTCGCTGGTACAGAGCAAGTACCTCAATGCTGTGCCTGTGGTGACTCTGCAATTGCTAATACATGAACAATTTTAGGACTCCCCAGTCACTTCAGGTCTAATTAATTTTTGACTCCACTGAGCCTGCAGAACCTGGGAGCAGGGCTCTGAGGGGAGGTCTCTGTGCTGCTCCCCCCATGCCAGCTGCCCCATGGCTCTCCTCTGCCCTGTGGGCTGTAGCGGTGACCTCTGCCACTCTCAGCTCCATCCATGAGGATTTCAGCCCAGGGCTTTCAGACCAGGCCTTCAAAAGCTCATTTGAAGCCCTCTTCAACTGATCCCTTGAGTGTGGAGCAGGAACACCCTGGCTGCCAGGGGGTTATGGGACTCCCCAAACATACAGTCTGCATACAGAGTACTGGGGGACTTCTCCACCATTCCCACCCATCATCCTGCCACTTGACAACAACAATTGTACAAGCAGTTGTCATGTGTGCTGATATGTTGCTTCACTAAATGGAGACAGTTTGCATTAAAATTGTGATTTGTATGGTGTATGCCACCTCTGCTGCTCCTAACCTTTGCTGTTACTTTTGTGGTAGCAAACATGAAAAAATGCCCCGTGTTCGCAGGGTGTTACTTTCTTAATGCTGTTTGTATGAAGCTATTTATAAGGCTGGCTTGTGTGCTTGTTTTGTTTTTCTCCCAGCTTTAATGCACTTAAATGTATTAGTTGAGAAAAACCTCTTTAATAATCCTTAGTTCAATTAACGTTATATTTAATTAAAGGATTTAACAAGGATAAAAGTAAGAATTAAATACTTGTCCGCTTAATTTTTTAGGGCTAAATTCAAGGCAAGCCTCAGCCTTGTTTGTTTCTGTTAATACAATACATGCGAAAAACACATTTAAAAATAGTTGTTCCTTTGGACATGCAGACACTATTCTAGTGGTTTGTTGCTCTAACACTCGATTTGATCAAGCACGTCACCAAGTATGACAAGAAAGAATATTTAGTGTTAGATACTAAATTTCCTAGTGTCAGTTGGTAAGTCAATGATTTAGTAAATAAAAAGAGATTTAGTGATCTTCCAGAGATACACAAAATGCAGTCTTGTTTATCCTTGCTGGTTTTACTTAAAATGACATCAGTTGAATTTGTGACTAGTTAATGAATTGTCTTGAGTTACAGTTCCTGGGAACTTCTGAGTTTGCGAAACATCCTAACTCCAGAGTTTATACACAGCCAGTATTTTCTTGAAAAAGTGTCTGGAAGTTTCAAGGCAACTAAAGGGACCTGCCACGCTTTGCTTCACAGCTAGGCCTGTGTGTTCAAAAACCATAGTTTTTTAGTTTGACCTTTGAACCTGGAGTCAGGATGATGGTACTGGTTGCACTAAGATGTGCGTAGCTTTGAGAAGTCTGTCTGGTTATTTTTCATATATGAGCACAGAGCTGAGTTTAACTTTATCTCTAAAATATATATATACAAATAAATTTGCCCCTCCTCTAGACATGACGACTTAATGAACTGTGGTGTCCATTATGGGCATTGTTATGGGGATTTATACTCTTGACACCCTCTTATTCGCCTTTCTGCTGAGATCGTCTGCCTGCATGGATCTGTGGACGGCACAGGGAGTGCTAGGGGCCCCTCAGCGAGAACAGAAAGATGGCTCATGGCTTTGACTTCAGCATCCCCCCCATCAGGTCCACACCCAAACCTCCCCACCATAGGCTACTGCGCATTTGGCTCTTTAGGACATGCATAGTAGGGGAGGGGGAAAGGTCCCAAACCCATTTCTGTCACAACAAGCAAAAGCATACATTAGAACTGTTGTCAGGGATGGTGGAGTGTCATTAGAAAGCCTGAGCTATGTATTTTGTACAGGAGAATCCTAGATGGGCTAGTTTGGTGTGTGCTCTGGTTGCCAGTGCTGGCATTGCTTGCCAATGCCTCACCAGAAGTATCCAGACACGGGGTGACTGCAGAGAGGTCTGCATGGTCTCAAAGCCAAGAAGATCCTGTTCCAAAGTGCTGGGAGGGCAAGGGGCATGTGCTCAGCAACCCAGGGGTAAGCTGATTTGTTGCATTCCCAGATTTTTCGTACCCTTGGGTGAGCTGAGATCAGGCCATCCATCCATATGTGAATTTTTCAGTTGATTGACTTGAAAGATGTATTGGGTAACATTTGTTTATAGTGGCCCAAGCTGCAGGATATGGATTTTATCTGGTGTATAAATATTTGTGGGGCTACCCTGGGTTTGCTTTGCAGGATGTGTATGTTTCCTTCTTGAGCTGCACCACATGGGAACCTTCTACCTGTTTGCATGATTGCAGATGTTGCCTAAAGGAGCTCTGCACAAAGACGTTAAGTCTCCTAAGGGAGATATATGTGTGCAGAGCTTTTACAGCTGGGGGGCAAGCTATGCTGAGAGAAATGGTTCTTTGAAAATATGTCTTTGAAGTATGTATAAGACCAGGAGGAAAAGAAGTATATGATGTAGACTGGGGATGGAAACCAATAACTAAACAAAGGAAAATGTTCCAATACATTTTGCACAACTTGAGCAAAAATTGAATATACTAACATATTATTGTAAGCAAATGTGGTACCCTGCAAATTGTCATCCTATACCACAGCAGTCATTTATTCTCACGAAAGAAGACTGAGCAGAGATAATATCCTCTCCCTGCAAGCCTGCCTGTTTTCTCTGACAAGGTGAGAGACTGCATTTCTTTTTCCAGCTCTAGGACACCTACTGAAGTTACATTGCTTGAATTGTGTCAGGACGTGTTTAAACTGTCACTTCACTGGGTACCCATCCACACTGCTGCTGCACAGGATTATTTGGTTCTCCCGTCTCCCCTGGCTGCTTGTTCTGCCACTTCCATGGGTGGTATAAGCGTGGGTGTAACCAAACCTTAAGTCTGAGCAGAGAGCTGAAAGCCAACCTGACCAGGAGCTGAAAAATGGGAAGTTTCTGCTGGAGCAGCTCTGTGAGTGTGTTCACACCTCCTCTTGCTTTCCAGTACCAGCCCAAAGCAGAGACATTCCCTTCAGAGCAATGCCTACTGCATTAAGAGGCAATATAGCTTCTTTCTGGTGATGAAACAGGTATCCACTGTTCTGCCCAGATGTTCAGCAAAGGATAACGTTTACCCAGGATCTTTCTTTGAACCAAATGGCAGGACAGCCTGGGAAGGGCAGGGCAAGCTGCTTGCTGCCTGATTCAATAGATAAAACTGAAGCTCTGACCTTGTGGGACAGTAGAGGAAAAAGGAGGTGTTCCAAGTGAGGTATTAGGCATGCTGTGATCTTCCTCTTGCATCTCCTGAACAGCTGACAGGAGCCCTGCCTGTGACTGCAGTCGCTGAATAACTGGGGAGAGGAAAGGAAAGGGAAGGCGGGGGCAGGTTTGATGTTTTGTGATAGATGACTTTGAGGAGAGCATCTCTGCAACGATGCTTTTCGTCGTGTTCTGCCAACTCCTTTACTGAAGCTGAACTACATTTATTGTCTTTGGCATTTCTAATACATCTAACGTTCTTGGGCAAGGTAAATATCTGACAGCCCCTATGCAATTAATTCGTCCCCACGCTTTAAAGAGTTGTGGTATCTGTGTAAAATATTGTCATATACGAGTAGTGGGTGGCATAGTGCATGCTGT
Source organism: Anas platyrhynchos (assembly GCF_047663525.1). Classification (NCBI taxonomy): domain Eukaryota; kingdom Metazoa; phylum Chordata; class Aves; order Anseriformes; family Anatidae; genus Anas; species Anas platyrhynchos. The sequence goes on along the minus strand of NC_092587.1, from coordinate 21,549,514 downwards.
TACAGTAAGGAGAGCAGAGCTGTTGCAGTATATTCTCCCAGCAGATGCACATTAAACCTTACCACTATTTTTTTCTCTAGAAGTGGCTGGAATTGCACAAGAGTCTCTCTTATTTCCATTCACCAACCCCATAAAATGCGAAAGCATCTAAGAGACGGAAATTAGTACAAATTGATGTCATAAGTGTAAATTTTATTAAAATTCTTGTCTGTCAGTGTGTGAGTGATGCTGATAAATTAGATTACCAAATGATTTTGTTCACGACAACTTTGCTTTCATTATGGGTGAAATATGCAAAATAATATCTAAATAAAGACTAAGTTAAGCTGTTAAATGCTGCTTCCGGGAGTAATCAGACATTTTCTGGCTTGTGCTTTGATTTGAAGGCTGTCTGTCAGCCTTCATCTTTATTCGTGGTAAATAAAACCTCTTCCCTGAAGGGATCAAGGTATGAGAGAGTAAGAACCTTAATATTATGCCTATAGCAATCAGTGATTTTGTAGGGATCTCATTAAAGTTCAAGTTCTTTACCTGCAAGGGAACAGAAATACCAGTATATGCAGCAAAGACATCAGACACTGTTAAAGGGGATCGAGAATACTGATGTCCAAAAGCTGTAGCACTCCTCTTCGGGAGTCAACAGCTTGCAAACTCTCGGTAAAAGTAAAAGCATATGGGAAAAAAAAAGGGGCCCAAGCGTTCCAGAAGCTGTTTAAAGAAAAGGCAGCCAGCTACAGTCAGTAGAGAGAAATCAGCTCAGCACAGCCTGCCAGCTCAGTGGTGGCATTTATGATGCCTGTGGACAGCAGCAATAAGTAGTGGGTTTTCTTGGAGTAATGTCTTTTGGTTCACCTGCTCACCTGGAGGCTGTGCTGACCTGTGGTAAGAACCGAGCTCCTTACCAGCACCGTTTGGCAGAAAAGAAGCCTAAGATGATAAATTCTGAAGATGATGGTACGATCTCTCCCTCAGTCCTTCCTCCAGCCAGCAGCTATTAGTCGTGTGCTAGTTTGAAAACCAGGCAGGTGACAGTCTGGGGAAGCACAGAGAATTCATTTGATGACTGGATAGCAAAGCAGAACTAATGGAGGGACTAGCGTTAAGAAAGGCACATGTGAAGAGCAAGGTGGTGTGCACCATACATTGGTCATTGACGAATATCCATATAAATGGGTATCCTGTTCATATATAAATGAATATTTCTTCTGCACGACCCTTTCTATGCTCACCGTCAATAGGGCTGTGAGAATGGGAATATACTAAAGAAACCAAACTTTCCAGAACACCTTCCATGGTGATGACGGTCAGTACAACACACCAGGAGGACACCACACACAAATCCAAGGGCAGAAGGTGAAGTGCTGCCTGCAGTCACGACAGACTCCACACCAGATTTTGGGGAGTGGGGATGGAACAAGGCTGTTAAGTGGTTAGTACTGTAGCAACCCGTAAAGACTCGGTGCAAGTTGAAGTGGATCTGACTGAAAAGCTTCATGCTCATTCAGGAGGAGGCAGCTTTTCATAATGTGATTATGGATATACATGAAGATCTAATAGATGGTGATGTGGAGAGGCTGATGTCCATTGTAACAGCAATAAGAGGTCCAGGTAGGAACAAAAAGAACACTGCATATTCTGTGAAAAGAAACCGCTGCACACAAGTGGCTGAGCATCAACCTATGTGGGATTAACTCAAAGCTCTTTAATGCACAAAAGTGCCTGGCAGTGTCTGATAATAAGCTCTGGCTGAAACATGCTGCCTAATAGCAAAACATTGATTGACTCTCATTTCGTATTATTTCTGGACTGTGGCGTATCTGACGTGGCCCAGATTTTGAGTGACTCCTCTTCCTGGTTTGTTTCTGTGTGAATGGCCACCGTATCACAGCACCTGGCCAGATCGTGCTTTTGTATGCTAGGAGTGAAAGGACCATACAACAGGTTTCTCGACTATATATTGAGATCATACATCACTTGACAGAGTGTTGCTTTCATGTGCAGACAAATCTAATACTCATTTGTTGAGAATACATTAACAGAGTGTAACTGGCATATGAACCAACAGATGACATAAAGCATTTGGTGAGAATTTAAATTGCTCAAATACTTTGGAGTTTTTTCTATTAACTGTTTTCATAGAATAACAAAAAGGAATGTTGACCAAAATCTGACATTTACTTTTTATCTAGTAAATGTTGCTGCTGCACAGTCTTACATTATTAAATACATCTATATCTTTCTAGCTGTTTAGTTATCCATTGTCCTCTGTCGTTACTGCACAAATAAGGATTTTACAGTACAGAGGCTGAGAATTTGCTCTGTGCCAAATAGTGATCCACAAGATAAGGCAGGGCTAGAAATTCTTGGCTTTATTCACTAGACTGTCCTGGTTTAGAGTTTGGACTGTGACGACTGTGCTTCTTTCCTCCATACCTCCAAATTCTAAACACATCTATTTTCTGAAAGCTTTTGTATGGAAGTATTTGTATAGGTTATCATACATAATTTCCCTGTTGCCTTTGCTTGGGTGTCATTTCTTTGTCCTGCTTTGGTTCCCTCTGAATTTTGAGCGGAGCTCTCTGGGGATCAGCGTGCTGGAGATCGCCATGGCAACCCTCAGAAAAATGCACACCACAGGCTCGAGGCTTCGTGGCTCTTATCCCTGCGAGAGCTCTGATGATCTCTGGACTTCTGGGCTTACCGGGGGAGCTGCAAGAGGAACACAGTAGGCAAATGAGAGCTGCGTGTACCTCGTCTATTAAAAACATTTCCTGTGTAATTTGAGGAACTCTGGATATTGTTCACTGATATACAGCCCTAGCATCCAGCATTTTCATAGCTTACCGCTGAGATTTCCATTTGCAGCCTGTAAACCCTTGTTTTTATTCCACATAATTCTAATACTAGTCTCCTACATCTTAGCTCTCCCCATTTTCACTCAAGACTACTGTGGGAGCCATTGCAAAGGCAAAGACTGTTATCCTGGTAAAAGCTTAAAGATAGTTGGTGATAAAACATGTCATAAAGATTATGATGCAGGCTTTAAAGGAGGTGAATGTTTGTATCCCTGCTGTTCCCAAATCTTTTTCTTTTTTTTTTTTCGTGAAAACATTCAAGGCAGAGTTATTTCATAGACGAGTATTTCATGGCTCTGGTTCTGTGAGCATGGGTTTTCTACAGCAGCAGGAAATAACTGAAGCTGGATAAAAGTGCATTGCCATCTGAGATGAGAAATAGGGGCTCCCGGTTTGTGTGACATCGGAGTTTTGTTTTATAGTACTGAATTAAGAAGTACCGCGTATACCAGTACATGAAGTGTTTTTTCTTGTGTGGTTGTTTGGTTTTGTGTTTCTTTTTAGTGCTATCTCACCCCACCAGACATAACTAGACCAACAGAAGGATGTGGGCTTGTAATGCTCAGAGCAGTGACTAATTCAAGTGTAATCAGCAGCCTCAAATAAGGTGCCTCCACTTCCAGTTCCTGCATGGGTTCCTGCAGAGATTGGGCTAGACCTTAGAGGTCTTTTCCAGCCTGAATGATTCTGTGATTCTGTGAGGAGTGCTGAGCCCATCAGGGCATGATTCATGAACAACAAGGATGCAAAGCAGAAATGCCCAAAATAGTTAGCAAGGAATGCCAAGGAGAAAAATGTATTTGAACTCTTTCTTTTTAGGGATTTTCCCAGTCTCATTCTTGGATGCATAGAGACACACCAAACTTAGCTTCACAACCTGAACCCTTGAACAATCAGATATCTGGTGTTCTTTGGGATAAAAATGGAGCAAGGCTCATTCTCTCTTGAAATATGTTGGACAAGGTATGTGGCGCTGATGATAGTGCCCTTCCCTTTACATCCATTCTGAAGAAGTGTGGTGTCTGAGTTCATTCTCAGCCTGAGAAAAAATGGGAAAGAGAAGGAGTAAGAGATGAGATCTGGTTCCTGTTCTGAACATGGGTTAAATGCTCTGCATTAATCACTGGGTAAAATGCACAAGCTGGTCCTGCACCGGGGAGCCCAGATCAATGCCCTAAGAGTCAGGTATCCCTGTCTGTTCCTACATGTAGCACTGTTTCTTGTACAGCACTGGGTGTTCTTTAAACAAGATGATCGAGGAGCCCCCTTTGGCACAAAGACATCTGGTAGCAAAGCATTAGAGAGATGGGTGCAGATGGGTGCACTCAGCAGCCTGAACCTGAGATTCCCAATTCCTAAAAAAGCATTCTAGCTACCGAGTTACTGTACAAACAGTGCAGTGTTATCAGCATGTTCTCCGTCTTCCACTCCCTCCTGCCACAGGTTTGCATTTCTTTCTTAATGGAGGTGGCTCTGGCTTCTGAGTGCAGCGATCCCCACTGCTGTGTTTAAGTGCTCTAAATCCTGGATTGAGCTTCTAGGGGAGATGAATATAATAGTGTTTAGTCTGAGGTTCCCAGACAACCTTGAGCATGGGAAAAAGAGCAGAGCTGCTGAGCCCTGACAAGGGGAAGGTAGTTCAGTTTCTGTAAGATCCAGAATTTGGGGGAATTTGATTGAAAAAAAAAAATAATAATAATAAAAAAAAAAAAAAAAACACTAATGGTATGCATAGGCAGAAATTTTGAGAACAGCTCTGGTTTGACGAATAAACCTTAGGAATGCTGCTTTCATTTTTTGTAGTTAAAGGGTTTTGAATGGTTTATTTCAACATGCAACCATTAACATGGAATAAATTAGCCAATTTCCTTCCAAGGGCAATTAATTAAACTCATGCATGCCTCTTTGAAAGAAGCTGTAAAATTATAAGTTATGCCACATATTTTAACCCATTTATAGACAGTAAAACTGCAGCAGATTAGGGGGTGTTGAAATGTTCCTGTGAGTGCTGTCCAAAGAATACAGCACTCTGAAAGAGACTCGCAGAAGAGAAGCAAAGTTCAAGGGTTAGTTTAACTTCCTGTTTGTCTCTATTTAAAGTTCATATTTTAAAACCAGGACTGAAAAGCATATTCCTGCAATTCTGAAGGCTCCGATTCCCAAGATTTCATCTAGACAAGACTTTTTAGAACTTAATGTTAAGTATTTATTGGTGGTGGTTCAGTGCAACCACTAATTACAAATGCAGTTGACAGGAATGTCATAAGTCAAAAAATAGTTTTACCTGAGCCCTTTATTGTTTTTTTTTACTGTAAGTTTAAGACAAAAATGTGAAGGTTATGTGGGTCACCTCTCTGCCAGAATGCATAATGTAAACAGGATAAAATAACTGGGTGTTCGTGGAATCTCAGCATGAGCAAAGTTTTAAGTGCTGACTTCTTACTACAACTTCCAACATCAGCATTAATTGAATCCAGTGTATTTATTTTCCTTTGCCATTATCACTAAAATTAGCTTGTTTACATTTTTGAGCAAGTTAATGGCATACTTAGTGCTTACTTGTACTAGGCAGAAACAAGCCAGCAGAGAAACAACCTGCTTCTTTTACCCCTACAACACAATTACTATGAAATGACTAGAATAGTGGTGAGACAAGTGATGTTCTATGGAAGAGTTTCTTCTAGATCAGGAAGTGAGAGGTTTAGCTCAAAGTGCTTCTGATTCTTCTCCTGTGCTGAGATGCATAACTCTCTTGAGATACGCTATACGCTATAGTCGATTCTGACAGTTCCTGAGGGCTCTGCAGGGAAAGAAGGGCAAATTTATCTTGAGAATCTTTCCTAGAAAAATAGCTTTTGGTCTTGATCAGGATTAATACCCAGCATTGTTTGTTACAAGTCTGTTTGTTCCTAAAAATGTAAATGTCTTACTTATCCTTGAGGTTCTTGTACTCATTTGAATGTGTCTCGACTTTGATGTGGAAAAGCAATTTCTGCCATGGCTAAAACGTTATGTGGAAAAATACATTTTACTACTTACATAGCTAAAGAATTCTTCAATTTGGCCCCATTTCTCTACCTCAGCCTCATTGTTTCTAATGATGCTTTCACCTGGAAAACCCAGGCCTCGAAGAGAATAATGCAGTAGGTAACACTTTTAATCAGTATAGGAAATATGAAACAGCAGGGAATACATTTCCAACTGTGCAGACAAGGAAGAAAAAGGAAAAAATGTGAAAGCTGTTTTTTCATTTCTTTCTCCTTAGATTGGTCCTACCCATGGGGCTTTTATGGTGCCACAGTTGCATACTTATCAATAATTGTTTCCTAATTCTGCTCCGTTTCTACGCTGAAGTAGTATAAAATGTCAAGCTCCATGCAGCCAGTCAATTTTCAGGATCCCATGTGGACAACAGAAACCAGTGTGCTGTTAGTAATCTCTTAAAAGGATAATTTTCCTCCTGTATCGATGTTTAATTGGATGGAATCTCAAATCTTAATAGTACCTACGCTGCTTGAATAGCCTTCTCTTTGAGGTATAAAAATGGAGAGGGGAGGACCATGCATTTGACAAGGGAGCTTCAGTCTAATTAATCGAAACCATGAGTAGAAAAAACAAAACAAAACAAAAAAGTTTACTGAAATCATTTCAAGAGTCAGAATTGGATGCCTCCTCTCAGCAGCTGTTCACGTACACCACGGCATTGTTCAATGGTGAGTAAACTGACCTCGTGCCTGAGGGAGCTTCTCGCTGACAAGCATTTCGGCAGGGGAGAAGGCCACAGCAGTTGCCTGTCACTCACCACCATGGTGGCTTTGACCGTAGATTTTGGAAGAGGGCCACGTCCCTCTACCTTCCACCATACCTACCGTGGCTGCTTTGGCATTGTGACAGGATGGTATCGCGACCCAGAACTCACAGTTGTGGAAAGCTGCATGAGGGCCTGCACCTGGCTGCACCCAGTGGCTGCAGAACTGCGTGCAGCAGTTTCCTTCTTCTCTTTGTTCATTATTGTTTTTTATTTGACTTCATTATTATTTTTTAGCATGTTTGCATTCAAAAAAAACAATAATGGGAAGAGGGGATTTGTAAAAGGCTGTTATAGGGGGCAGGGAGGATTGAGGAGGCAGATGGGAGGCCGGGCCATGCTGCACGGGAAGCCCAGGGGCAGCCGGCAGCAGCCTGGTGAAGGGCCAGGAGTGAGCAGGAGAGGTGGAGCGTCTGCGCCGTGCTTGGGGAGCTTATTAGGAACGAGAAGCATCATTCAAAAAGCTGGTGTCCTGCCCTAATAAAGAAAATTAGAAGAGATCTTTAACTCTGGCAGATTGAATTTAAAAGATTGAGTGCACTTAGGGAGGCTTAAAAAGGCATTTGAAGAGTGACTTACCGGAGTAAGCAAAACTAATGCTAAGGCATCCTTTAAACACGTCAGGACCAAAACGCTCAGCACAGGCCAACAGAGGGCTGGGATTTGGAAGGACACTTGGAGAGGATGAGGCCATCACAAATATTTCATTCATTTTTGCTGCATCCGGTTCCTTCTGGAAGAGGTCGGAGCTTTTCACGTTGTTAAGACCTTTGGGTGGGTGGAAGGGGGGAAGCAGTGGCACAGGATCAGTTGGGAGCCTGTTTGAGTTAGAAATGCTCTAGATCTCATGTTTATACAGGAAAAAGATGACACTTTAAATAGGCAAAAAGGAAATGTCTTTTAGTCCCCAGATCCACACAGAAGAGCTTAGACCATTTTGCCACTGGGCAAATTTTGTCACTGGGCTCTGGTATCAAGGCTGTACCATGTACTAATGTAGTGTTTCTAGTAATTGTCATGTAGCCATTAGGAAGTGACTTATTTCTAACTTATCCTATTATTCACTGTCCCCTCTCTTTCTACTTTGTCTTCCATTAAAAAAAGTCCCTGGCAAAGAAGTGAAAAACAACCGAAATCCTTCTGTAAGAAGCAGGATTTGGTAATTCCCTGAGATGAAAGGAAAAGAGATGGTGAAACAGTGACATCACGGTTCTGAATTCTCATTCAGCCATCCTTGATTCACATAAATAGGGTCCAGTTAAGATAGAGGCTAAAAGGGGGTATGTTAGAAAGCCATTTATCTCCAAACATCTTTTTAAACAATCTCACCCAAGATCTCATGACTGTTGTCCACTACAGTGGGAAGGGAGCGCCGTACACATGGGTGTCCCATCAATGCACACGATGCGGTGCAAATCTCCTGAAAGCTTCCAGTCATTAAACTCTGCTAAACGACCTACAGCTTTTTTCAAAGAATGGTGCTCCTGCTTCAGCGAGCCGGCCATGATCCAGCCCTAATAAGTACCTTCTGTGTATCTAAATTGTTTTGTTTATTTAATTGAACAAGGTTACATGTCAAAAGATGTTATTGGGTAGGGTTGGTGGTGCTAGGACAAAAGGTACCGTGTCACCCAACTCACTCAGGTCTGGGTGAAGCAATTCCTACGTGCAGATCATAGTGAGTTTGTGCAAATCAGTCCGAAGCTCATGAAGGACTTCATAAATCAAATAGCGGTCCCAGTAAGTTCAAATAAAGCGTTTCTAATAAAAGTGCTGAACACCGTCAGGCCAACCAGACCACTCTGGGAGTTGTATGTGAATATTATTATAATACTCCATTATAATACCCCTGGCTCATACAAGAAATTAAGAAGTTTCTCCATATGCATTGCCCACCAATTTGTGGCCATTCCACCCTGAAGCCTAGAGGTAGTGCTGGAAGGGGCAAGGACCACTGACTCTTCTAGGTTGTTCCTTCCAAGCAGGTATTTTTCCTCCTGTCACAGCGCTGCTTCAAAGCTAATTGAAACCTTAATAACAAATTACATTTGTGTCGTCAGTAAGATAACCAGTGCACTTCCTAGAGCTCTGTTTCTGTTCTTGCCCCGCAGGAGGGGCCCTAGATGTGGCACGCACTGTTGCACGGCAGTTCGGGTGCCTGGCAGAGAGAAATCTAAAACCATCTAACACAAAAGGTGGCAAACAGCTTTGTCAGCAGTTACTGAGATTCTTCTCAGGATCTGACCTAGACTGGAAGGATATGAAAAAGACATTACAATTTAAGGAACTTCTTCAAATAAGCAAACAATGTTCCTGCTGAGAAGAGCTATTTTTGAGGGTTGAAGGTGTTTGTTTAATCACCTAATTGACCAACTGCAGATTTCCAGATGTACTCAGGTCGAGCAATGGCCTTTGAAATCAGTGGCTTAGTTGCCTTGGATTTTTGTTGTTGTTGTTGTTTTATAGAAGAAAGGATCTGGCCCACTCCTGTAGCTTTTCCTGTGGCAGGGAGCACACTTTTCATATTGGTGAGACTGAGCAAGGTGACCTTGCTTTGCTCTGTGAATTATTACTTCCTCAATTTGAACACTTGCCCTGCTTTAATATTAAACCACTGTCTCTTGCTGAAGGAACTGTGCAGTGGGAGTAGGCACACTTTAAACCCATTGCCAGAGAGCAAGAGACTTCATTAACGTGTGGAGTATTTGAATCCCACCGTTGTTGCTGTCCTTAGCATCAGAGATCAATTATTTCAATGAAATAACAAATGCACCAAATATAGGCAATTATTTTGCCCATTCCCCTTCATTGGCAGCTTCCATATCCCTGTGTCCTCTGGGTGGTTTTACTAAGGGGTTCTGTCCCAGAGGCTGGCCAATTTCTGTAGACAATTACGAAGGTAAATGACTTCTCACCATCTTCCCATTTCATTCTTTTTCCACAAATCTTGGTGCGCTATTAATGCTTTTACTTTTCAAAGGCTTGTCTGAATTCACACGTTGGGTTAACGTTACTGAATGATTATGTCAATTTAGCTGCATGCTCTTATTTGACATAAGCCTAACTATGTCTAAATAAATATTTATACTCAGTCTAAACAAATCTAAATGTTAAGTACTGACTTAAAAGCCTTAAAGTGCCTTATTTCAAAATCTTATTTAAAAACCAAATGAGACAAATAAGTGTGGGTAAAGTTAAAACCTAAACAAGTGTGACCATGTAATTGTGCACTTTTACAGCCTTCTGGATATCACACCATAGGAAAAGCAGTGAAAATCTATGAAAGCTGAGTCTAAAAATGTGTTGTCTTTGTTCTCTAGAGGCATTTTCTGCTTTCATTAAAATCAATGGGAAGCTTCTGAGGATTTTTTTTTATAGGATGAGACTGTATGAGAATTTCTTGGCATGTTGATGACAGGGGGTGCTTTCAATCATCAAATTAGCGGGAAGCACAGGGTGACAGGATGTAAACAGGGCAACATGGGCTAGTTTTTGTGAGTTTCCCTTCTGCACAGCTATAGCTCTTTCTAAATGCACATAAGAAACACTCTTGCTTACCAGTTTTAATGACCACTTATGGTCAGACCTGAGGCCAGTATTGAATACATTTATTATCCTCTTTTTCCTGCATGCAAATCCTTCCCACCACGCTACTGTGAAGCCAGTGTCGTGGCAGTGACAGAGTCCTGGCTCCATCCTGTCTGCATGAGGTAGCAGAACAGGAGGCACGGTGGTGGACATCAGGCCTTCCCTTAGTCACAGTGACCAAGGCTTCAGGTTGCTCAGCCTCCACTTGCTCCAGCCCCTTGTTGAGCGTGGTTCCATCTTTTGGCACCAGGTCTTTTCTGTGCCATCTTTCTTTGAATCAATATCAGGAGTTCACTTGGTGCTCGTGTTAACTCTATCAAATGGCAGCGTGCTCAGCCTGAACGCACTTCAGCTTTTTCTGGATGCTGGTACAGGACTAGTGGAGAGACACAGCCTCGGTGAATTGCAATTAAGTGAATTCTCAGAGCAAGAAAACATATTTCAGAGATACTCAAAGAGCGATCTTCATCATCTCAGACATCCCCACATTTCAGTACTTCAGTGACTAATTTCTGAATTTCTCCCTGTCAGTTACAATTTATGGCTGCTCTTCTCCTATCAAGCAGAGAATTGTAAGTTTGAGCTTCCTACTGGCTTTTCCCTGTCATTGTTTGAGTCCTATAGAAAGCACTGAGACAAAACTTTGCTCAGATACACACGTGCAACTCCTGCTGTTTCCTGTGGGATTACATTAACAAAACATTTGCAAAGCATCATAGAATACACAGGTCATTTACGACTGAGAGCGAAGTTTCCTCTGATGTGACTCCACAGGCTCCGTACACGTGCAGCAAAAAAACTGCTGGAAATGTGTATGTTGTTGAGAACTGGGTCGTGCTGCAACTCCAGCCCCCAGTTGGGGAAGAGGGATTTCTGGCCTCCGGGACTGGTTCCCAGCTTTGTTCAGGAAGGGAAAGCTCTTCCACAGGGGAGCTGCTGATGCTTCAAAGCCTTCCTTTGCCCAGCAGGTTCTAGCCTCATGTGTTTAACAAACCTCCATGGTTATCTTGCAGCCATGAGTTTGATGGCAAGCATATTTAAACCTTGGAGATACAAAGTTTCTGATGGCAGTCATAAATGCACAGAAATATTAGCATCTGAATGTCTTTAGAAATTCACATTGAAAAGATCAGGCCAAGGGGCAGGATTTTTTAAACTGTGCTAGCACTCTGTCATGGCTACAGATTGCTGGTACATCGCATCCAGGACATGCAGCATGAGCAGGCACATCTCTCCGTACTGTGATGTGACTGATAATACCTCTGCAAGCATCATACATTTCCACTAATTGGATGCTATTACTACCTCATGCGTAGGTCATTGCTTCTAATTAATTACGGGCCAAGAAGGTGCTTAGTACTTTACAAGATGCAGATGAAGACAGATGTCTGCTTGGGAAATTAAACTGTACCAGATTGAGGGTTTTATATAAAACCAGATCAACTATAAAAATCTGATATCTGGACAGATCCTAATAAACCTGATGAAAATTAGAGAAACTAGATCGGCTTAAAGCTAATAAAAAGTGATAGAAATGTTTAAAGTCGTCTCCAATTGCTTTCAGGAGGATTAGCGTGAAGCTTATTTTTACAAGGATTAGGCAGAATATTTTACAGAGTAAACTGGCCCACGAAATTGTTCTTTTTTGCTTGAGCCTATAGAATGACTTATCTCATGAAATGCACAGCATGGAGAAAAACTCACGTTCTTTGGCTACAGCAATCAGAAGTGTTCCTGAAACAACTGTGAGCTGTGCATTCTGGTTATTTGGAAATAAGATTGTCTAAATAAGAGGCTCAGAACATACAGAATTGAATAGTTGGAAGGAACCTACAGAGAGCATCGAGCCCAACCGCATGACCCCTTCAGGGCTGACCAAAAGGTACAGCACATTATGGAGGGCATTAGCCAAATGCTTCTTGAACACTGACAGGCACAGGGCATCAGCCACCTCTCTGGGAATCCTGTCCCAGTGTTTGAGCACCCTCGTGGCAAAGAATTTTTTCCTGATGCCCAGTCTGAACCTCCCCCAGTGCAGCTTTGCACCATTCCCTCTCATCCCATCCGGTTACCAGGGAGCAGAGCCTGGCACCTCCATCTCTATTTCCCCTCCTCAGAAAGTTTAATATATATTAAACATTTTAATTCTGACTGTCGTTCAGCTGCTTTGCAGGGAAATGCAGGTTCTCCTTTCAGTGTCATTGTGCTTTGGGGGCATTTTTGCTATTATCCATGCACATTGGTGCCATAAACTTTGTGTCTTAATGTAGCCCTATAAATTTCCAGTTTATTTGCTTTCAAACAGTTTCAAACAGAGAAGTGTTTATGCACGGTGATCGTGTCTAAAGAATTTCCTAGGTGGATGTTCTCCATTAGAAAGTGTGCAGGCTATGTTTGAAATTAGAGTTTATCTACTGTACACAATTTCTAAACACATTGAGTAGCCACTGTAAATTCCAATTTGAAATACATATATGCAGACGTACCCCGAGTACAAAGCAAACATTGTGAAATAGGCTTGGATTAGACCTTTTAACCACATCACTGAGCGCTGTAAAAGAAACATTTAGCCTAAGAGCTCAGAAGATGCATGACAAAAGCTGCCCAAAAGAAGTCTTTGGAGATTGCCTGAGTAATTAGGCACGTGGGATGAAACTGGTCGTGCAGGTAGGAGGATTTACACTTCTCTCTGTTTGCCTCATATACTGTAGCTGGCCCTTATTGGCTCTACTAAATCAAGTGTCCAAATATGCTTACCAGTGAAAAGAAAAATGTTCCTGCCAGCCATTGAGCAGGCACTCACTGTGGCCTCTCTGTCAGGCAACAAAGATGCAGAAAAAAATCATCGTATTACAGCTGGAACTGAAACGTGCTCAGCACCAGCAGAGGCTAAAACCCTCGGGAGTGGATGGCCTCAGCCTCACATGGAGCCTAGTCCCCATGGACACACAGATCTTTACATCACGTCTGTGGGAAGCCATTAACATGGGTTGAGACCTCTTTTCTTTTTGATCATATTGAGCAGCTCATGGGGAATATCTTTGCCTTTGTTCAAATATAAAATGCAGCTCAGGCCAGGAAGTGGGATCTCCATAGATGGGGCTGCACACGAGGCAAATGCTCTGCACAGCTTGTTCTCTGGCTCGTCTGGTCAGAAAGTGTTAACAGTTTGCATGGCGTTACTTGTGGGTTTGCATCCTTTATCGTGTGTTTTTTCATAGGGAACATTCATTTGAGCGGTAGGTTAAAGACACGCTGTGCTGCCAGAAGCAGGAAAAATGCCACTCCTTCATTTGACCATGGTTAGCCCAGCTCATCCATCAAGGATAGGGAGAGTTTAGAGTTACCAACGTTTAGGAAGAGTTAGGTCTCTAATGTTAGGAAACCAAAACCAGATGTTTTATTTACAGTGCCGTTTATGCTCTTTTTTTCCCCCCTCCCCCCCTCTTTTTTTTTTTTTTTTTTGAAGATATGTTTCTGGGTCTTGCAGTTGCTTGAGGTTAAAATGCAGTTTGGGAATGGCTTGATTTTAAAATCAGCAGGGAGATAGAGATAAATAAATCCCCCAAACCACGTGCTGTTATTGGTAGGAGTGTAAGGGCTGGTTTGCTTGTCTGTTGCTTTTTACATCCATGCAGCCAAAATTACATCCTGTGAACTTTAGAAACAAGGCTTGTGGTTCTTGAACGCCTTTAAAGAGACAGGATAAAATTGTAAATCTGGGACTAGTAATTATGGGGACAAATTCTGGGACTTAGGCCTAGAGTCTTTTTCAGGGCGGAGAAGAAAAAAGAAACCTACATGCACTTACTGCACAGCAGCTTTTCCAAGGAAAAAAAGTGCACCCTGCAGAGGGGAGTCTGATGCACAATTTGAGCATCACCTAAATGCTGCTAGATCCCCCAGCATGGGGATTTGCTGACCCTAGCATGGAGGGCTCACCATAGGGAAAAATTTCTCCTGCTTGGACACTATTAAATTGCAGGTCCAGCTGGGGTGGGTGCTGAGCCCCTCCAAGTAAAGGGGCTGGGTTTATTTGCATCTGCCCCATGCACACACAACAGAGCTGCCATGCAGAGGCAATAGTTTTGTGTTCAGCATGGCTGAGGACCGGTAGTCTTACAAGAAGAACCTCAGTTTTGGAGGGGTTAGGCAGGGATCTGTGTGAAATGGTTGGTAATACATTTTCATCACGCATTGTATCATGCTACTTTTTTGAAATAAAGTGCTCCTGGAGATGAAATCGTGTCGGACAACTCTGAAGCTAGGAAAAACACATTTTTATGACTGTGTTATGCATCCATAAAAAGGGGATTTTATAATGGTATTGCTGACAGGCCATTAAATAGACAGGCATAGGTAGGTGCTGCTGTCAGGTCCGTGCAAGATACTGGTTAACTGGCTATATAAATTTAGAGCGAAATGTAATGAATAGAAACATGGAAGAAGTGCGCGCGGTGTCTGTCTGGGCAGATGGGATCCATGCAAGCCGGTGCTGTTCTGTTAGACCCAGGGATGCTCCAGTCACTTATCTGAGCCTCCTTTGTTTAAAAAAGAAAGGGAAAAAAAAAAAAAGAGGTAGGAAAAGGTAAGGTAAATACAAGTCGAAACGCTGCAATTCTCTTTTGTCTTTTCTCGCCTGCGGCAGCAGACAACCAATACAGATAAATAAGAGCAATCAAATGCGACTTGGATGCACCCAGCCTGCTCTCTATTTGTAAGCATCAGGTACTTAACCCTTTATACTGCACGTGGTATTTATTTTAGCACATTCGATTTCTTGCAAACCCTCTGCCTTGTGAATTCCTTTTCAGTCGTCTTCCCACTATGTTAAAAGCCTCTCCAAATATTTGCCATGTGCCCTTTCTTGCTGCACTTCAAATCCGCTTCTCCAAGTGATTTGTGCCCTGTCTCCTCCCCAGGCTGGAGTGAAGGCTCAGTGTGTAAAATCAGCAGGTGTCGTGAAGTTAAGTGCTTCTTGCTCCATTCTTCTTCCCTCTGTTTGAAAAAGCACAAGGAGGGAAACAGAAAATGGAGCTGAGAAACAAAAGGGATGTTCCCAAGGAAGGTTGGAAAAGAGAGAGGAAGTCAATGAGGCAGTGGAGATGTCTGAGCTCCCCATCGAGGTCTGAAAATCACCTGAGGTTCTTGTTCTTTTTTTTTTTTTTTTTTTTCTCTTCTTTTTCTTCTGCCTCCTGCTTTGTCATCAGAGACTTTCCACACAAGTATTTGAGCTGTAGTGGCAGCAACCGTAGGGGAGGAAAACTTGGAGGCTGTTCCTGAGAAGAAAAGAAAAAGGTGGGGGGAGGAGGAGCTGTAAGAAGATGTGAAAAGATGTGTAAGGGAAGAGAAATAAAAGAGCTTTTTAGAAACTGACATGAACGTTAATTTGGAGGGCAGAGAAGAAAAACTTCAATCTCAGAGCAATCAAAATGAGCAACACCACTATGGACATACAAATGGCCCAAAGGAAAGTTTAAAGAATTGAGAGAAAGACGAACCAGACAAAACCCTGCGATTTATCTCCAGCAGCAGAAGCCAGGAAAAGCCTTCATTCCTCAGCTGTGTGTTTCTTGGCTCCTAATAAACTTTCTATTTCGAGAATGTCACCCATCTTCCTCTGCTTGTCTCTCTTCATGGCTTGCGCTATCAGCCGCCTGAGCGTGATGTACGTCGCTGTGCTCCGCTCGGCGTGGCTCACAGCTTCCAGCTCTCGCAGAGGGTCTGGCCCACCTGCCAGAATTCCCTGGATAAATCCGTGGCATGGCCAGAAAGCTGCATTAAAATGAAGAGTGTGGAAAGCTGTTCCACCCACGTGGGAAAACAAAATCACAAGAAGCAGAAGGATATGGAAGTACAGCGAGAGCGGGGATTGTGCAGCCATCACTGTCAAGGGAGAAGAGGGGTTAGGGGAAAGGACTTGGTTGCGTAGGGCTTAGGAACTGACCTGCCATATTTGCATTTCTCGGGCCTCATTTGCACAAGTTATAGGGAAAGTAAAACTTTGCACATGCCAGCAACGTCGGCCTTTCAATTTGATTTGTGTGTGTGCCGGATTAATGGTTAATTACGAGGGAGAACTGGTTCTGGCAAGGAAGGAGCCGGAATAGTTTGGGTTTGTTTCCACATGGTCATGCTCAGATTCCCCCGTGCTGGAAAAAAATCCGCCTCCTTTCTTGTTTCTTCCAGGGGAAGTCCGAAACCAGTCCTCGAAGATGACCTTAGCTCTGAAAACAAGCAGTCCGTTGTTGTAGCAGGGAGCTGGTGACACAGAGTCCTTTTACTATCAGTATAAATGCATTTTTCTCCTTGAGCCATAATACCCTTAGTGCAGGGAAAGGCAGCGAATTAAAGCTACCCCAGCTCTGTGGTGTTTCCTTCCCATGCTCTAGGCTCTCTATCATTTTCTGCTGCTTCCTCAGATAAAAGAGAACAAAAAGTTTTCCCAAGTTGCAGGAGGGCTCTGAGATAACACAGTGCTGGCATGGAGCTGGCACTGGTGGTTGCATGGTGCAGTCCCCGGCTCGTGTCCTGCTTCTCTGACTGCCCTGCTCAGCGATTGCTGTAGGATGCTGCTAGCCCTGCAAGCTTGGGCAACTCAGCTGCTGTGGGTATTTACACCTAGGCTTGTCTCTTGCCAGCATCAGGGAGAATATAAGTGCCTGTAAGCATCTTTGGTAGGGTCCAGAGGGGCTTTGTGGTCCTGTGCTGGCCGCAGACTGCATAAGGCAGTTCTGGGCATCACCGGGCTTAGTGCGCAATGAGCTTTGAAGAAAATAAGATAAAAACTTAAAGTTTTATTGGTGGAAGACCTCACAGCTTAAAAACAAACAAGCAAACAACAAAAAGCACACCAAGAAGCAGGTCAAAGAGGGGCTTCTGTGGGTTCAGATTCCTGCCGAGTCAGCTGCTTGCTATTAACCACGTCACTCGGCTGCTTTTCTTGCAGATCAACTGCATCTTTGTAAAACAGAGAAAGCGAGGCCTCATTAAAATGGGTGCTTCATTTCTACTGAGAAAACACAAAAAGAAAAAGATAGAGGGATGAATACAGAAGCCCAAACTGCAAGGGAGGTGTGGTCCAAGAAGGCCAATATCTGCAGTGCCATGTAGCCTGTTCTTGCAGCATCCTCCTTTTCCTTGCATGCTCCCGACTACATCCATGGGACTGGAATTACGTATATAGAATAATAATATTATATACATATATATATATACAATCATAGGAATTTGTGGTGACAACATAAACACTTTTCTGTGTAATAAAAAATACAGCAATGAAAATTAGGATTTGAAGAGATCTTTCTGGCATGAGCTACCTCAGACTATTTCATACTCAGTAACTGCTGGTAGCTAATGCTATAGAAGATCTTTCTACGGTGGCTTTTCTCACTGTTGTTTTTTGTTGTTTTTTTTTTAAGCTACTTGATACTGTGAACTCTTGAAGATCCTTTCACTTAAAGAATTTTTAATTCTTATAAGCAGCCAAAAATGCCAAAAAACAACCAAACAGACAACAGCAACATAAAATAACACCTTGGACTATGGCAGAATCCATGGTAGAAAAGGTTTTCAAAATCCAAATGCTGTTTAGGTCTGGCTGTAATAAGCCAGGGAATTCATTAGAGTTCAGCTTGGTGTAGCAGAGCTCTGCTTCTAAGAGTTCGTATAAATCTGCAAACTGTTTCTGGTTTTTTGATTGTTTGTTTGTTTGATTACCTGCTGATGTTGCAGAGACAGCACATTATTGGAATTTCTTGAGTTGGATTGCAAAATATGTAAGTATGCATTTTCTCAGTCTCATTAGCTGTTCTTAATGCTCTTTTGAGTGACTCCTAGCTGAAAAATTAAGGCTCACATTCCCCCTGCTCCCTCTCGCTCTGACTTTGGGTCTGGATCAGAATATTAAATGCTTTGGAGTTCAGGTGCGTGTGGATGAAAGGTTTTGATTCAGACTACTAACAGAGTTATTAATTTAGCTTGAAGCTAATGACATAATTATTAATGCAAGTTTTGAATTCGCTAGCTATTTGTCTTGTGTAAATGTTTGACTCAACTTTCGGTGTCAAGTTTGTGCAGAGCCTGTGAGAGTCCTTGGTGGGGAGATGCTCTCCTTGTGTTACAGGACCTACTGTGTTGTGTTCCACAGCTGTTCATTAATGGTAAAATTGTAATGCCTCAAGAAACCTTTTCCATGTTGGAACAGGAAGATATGGAAAAAGGGAGCTCACTGGTTTGCTGACTCATTTGTATATGGCAGTGCTATTTACTGAAGTTACCAGAGATGTTATATTTAATTCCTTTTTTCTCCCCTGTTTAATTCCCTTGTTCTCCCTTTGGAGACTGTGAGACATAAGGCAGGGGACGTGTTTGGAGATCTTTGGTAGTATGGCTGGAGGTACAGACTTTCAAACTCATCTTCTGACTTTGCAAGAAGCTTTATGAGTGGGATGACCTCGTAGGTCAATGTCAAGAGAAGTCCTTAAAATTCAGTGTGGGCAGCCTTGTGTATGTCAAACTGCTCCATCCCATCAAAACTGTCCCTTTACCCTTGAGGTCCCAGCTGGCCAGGCTGTGGGATGCCTCACAATACCCCCTTAGCTCCATGGTCTCTCTCAGGAGTGAGTTATCTGAGCTCTTTTTGCAAGAGGCACTGCCGATACCCCCCATCTTCTGGAAGATAAGAGTCTGCAGAGCGATAAAAGGATCTTCCTCCCCGTGCCCCTTTCCCAGGGGTATCATCTTGTGCACACTCTCCTGTTTTCTCAGTCACTGATGTCTTACTCTGAATCTGCTGGTACGAGTGATAAATTTACTCCTCTGTGGGTCCCAGAGTACAGCACGTTCCTGCCCAGCCAGACGAAGCCATGGTACAGGTAGCACTGTAAGATCACGTCTGCCCTCCTTTTGTTTTACCCAGCAATCGCAGCAAAACGCCTGCAGAATGTACAAAGCTTGAGGCTGTAATATTCATTATTTCCTTTACAAGTCTGTAATTTGCAACAGGCCTTATAAAAGAAGACCCTTATCAATATAACTATCATACATATTAAAATAAAGCTTATACTATTGAAAATTACTCAAAAAAAATGACGTTTTGCCTTGTCTAGCATTCTTTTGTCTTCCGCATAAGGAATAAAATCTGTATCATAAGTATTTGTGGTTTTTTGCCACTTTTCCAGTTTCACCAGGTGGGATGGTTTGTCCCATACAAGGATGCTCTGTATGTTAGCAGTTTGCTTCAAGAAGCAGTGAGAGAGAACGAAAATGAATCCTTTTATGTCTAAGCATTACAGGCTATCACAACTTTTAATGAAACAGATGTTGGTTTTCCATTCTCCGCAAAGGGATCTCCCACAGGTCGCCAACCCATGGGTCCCATCTGCTAGCAGCCGACCGTCAGCAGTGAAGGATGGCCACCCATCACAGCAATTGCTCTTCTCAGTGGTTCTACAAAAGCAGTCCTGGACTTATGCCATAGTCTATAAAAGAAGTTCTCTTTCCAGAGCCTTTCCAGCATGTTGCCTTGCTCTTAGGAAATGTGTTTGAATCCTGCAGGGTGTTTTTTTCCAGGTGATTCCTTTTCTGAACCAGTGAGCTACATCTTTGATTGGCTTCGGGAAACAGTAACAAGAGTTGTAGCTGTGGGGGAGGATGCTCACATTTACCTAGAGTTCTCATAAAATCAGAAGCTTTGAAATCCTAACCGAAAGCCCATTCATCCCCCATCCACACATTCTGCAATTTCTGTTCTGATTTTTTTTTCAGCTTAAGAATGAAAGCTGAATTATTTTTGTCTTGTGGAAAACCTGTCTGAGGCTAAAGGCAAAGTTAATTAAATGAGGGAGAAGAGAAATTTCTTTTCATTCCTCTTCTCTTTTCCCAAAATCTCTAAGCCACTTGAGTGCATATTTTGGATTTTTATCTTTTTATGTTGTAGTTTTGGGGTCTTTGATTAGGGGAAAGCTTGCAGAGGGAACTACAGTTCTCAGCATCAGTTACCCGAAAAACCCATCACATCAGTTTTGCATGCTAATCTGTTGGCAGAAGCATGTCTCTAGACCCAGCATTACAAGAAAACTTCATTTGGACTAGTTGAGGTACCAGAGTTAATTCAGGATAGTACAGTTAGAAAGGAACAACTCTGCAAAAAACACACAGAAGCTAAACCGGTGAGATTATTCCTTCACTAGAAGACTTTCTTACCTGTTCTTTTGGGAAAGATCATTTGCTTTAGTTGTCAGTTTTTCCAATTTTAGCCAAAACCTGGTATTCTTTCACTTCAACTGAAATAAATGTAAGAAATGAAAAAACATTAAAGTTATACTGAAGGCAGAAAAGAGGTAACAGGATGGCTGAAAAGTTGCAGGTTCAGGTATACTGGTGCAGTAGAGGAGGGAAACAACCGCCACGTGTAGGTCTGTGTACCACTAATGCTAATCCTTAAAGGTATTTAGGAGAGTTGTGTGAAGTCAATTTGAAACTCTCTTTGTGCTTGTGGGTTATGGATGCTCTTTTCTTTCTTCATGCCTTTTGAGGAATTGACTGTTAACTTAAGGTTATTGGTCTTGCTTGAGTAAAAAGACATAAAAGTTACATGCACTTAAATTAAAATTGATCTAGCTAGGAATGGGGCAGAGAGCTGGTAGCTGTGTCGTTCCTACATGGTGTCACTTCATAGCACTTCTCGTGTATGAAGTGTTCTCTCGGGTGCTTTGTGTTTCCTGCACACCACTTCTGGAGTTTCATATTCCTTGTAAGCCACATGATTGTGCTTGTTTTCAGTGGATTTCTTCTAAAGTGCTCAGTTGCTGACATCCCATTTTCCCTCTCACCAAATAATGCTTTCACCTCTTGAGTCCTGAGTGGCTGTGCAGGGGCTAGATGTTACCCACACGTTCTTTTTAATTACAATAAACCTTCTATAATATTTTTTCTACTGCCATTTATTACTACCATTTCATAGAAATCACTTTCAGTTGTCTGTAAAGGATGTGAATCAGAAGTGTGTATTTCAAGATGGGGGAAGGGTGGGGAAGACATTGATGAAAAGGGGAGAAATCCCAAAAGGAAATGCTTTTGCAATTCAAGTAATCTTGATGGCAGAGTGGTAAAGATTATGTTAGTGATATCATAGGGGGTGGGGAGCACGAAGCACGATGGAGGCAGGACTTCGGGAGTGAAAGCAATGATGTGATCAGCGGCTCTATTGGGCTTCTTTTATCCTGATTCTGCGAAGTGCTTAAGAGTAAGTGCAAACTTTGGTCAGAGGATGTATACCAGGCTGTGACAGGATCAGGGTATGACTTTGAGTAAACCGTATGAGGCCGTGTGTAATTAAAGTTACGTAAATAATCCCTTGGAAATACGTTTGCCACGCTGAATGTCTCAGATTCCATGCTCCAGCTTGGCTTTCTTACTCATTTTACCTTGTGCTGCCTTGACTTGTTCATTGAAAACAGAAGCTTTTCCCAGCAGGAACTGTTCCTAGGTACGTTTCCACAGCAGCTAACTCATAAGGCATCTGCGTTAAGGGCAGCCCTGGCCATGGCAGGCATCCTCCTGCTGCCGCTTCCCACCGCCTGAGGTTAACAGCAGGTGAGAGAAAGCAGCACTCATTGTGCTTCCCCAAGTCTGGGGTTTTAGAAGCAAACAGGGATTGAGTTCCGGATCTTTCCCATAGCTTATTTAATTTTGGTTTTCTGTTCCCTCTGATGAAGGGAGGGAAAAAAATGAAACCCGTGCAGACTGTGAAGGACTGTTGCCTTGCGTGCAGGTCTGAGATAATCTCGTTGTGTTTGACGTGACGCCAGGGTGACAGGGAGTGAATGCCAAAAAAAAAAAAAAAGCAGAATTAATGGAGAATGCATGTAGTTAAGGCAGAATTAATGGAGAATGCATGTAGTTCTGAATAATTTAAGCTGAAATTTTGATTTTAGTGCCTTATAGGATTTGTTTGCTGGGTGTTGCAAAAGATATTTTCTTCTAATATTTTTAATGGGATTTAAATGTCATTGACTTAGGTGGAGATCCTAATGAAGATCATTAATTTCTTGATGATTTTCGCTCTGTAGTCCCAAATGAAATTGGAATGGTCTTCTGCTGGCTAGTGGCTGGAATTTGATTAGTAAGAGCCTGTCTTTGTCATTCATATTTTAAATTTGAAGTAAACAAGGCAGAAAATAGTAGGGAAGAAGTGTTACCCATTTTTGTACAGGGAGATGAATTACTCCTAGAAGTATCTCTCTCTCTCTTTCTCTCTCTCTCTCTCTTTTTTTTTTTCGTTTCTTTTTTTCTTTTTTTTTTTTTTTTGCCTTTGTTCTCCTTTTAGGACAAAGGGAAGTACACTGCAAGCGCTGCCTCTGTATCATTAGATGGGTGCCATGAGTGGACAAAACATGGCAGAAGGGGGAGATCCAGATTAATGACTTCTGTTAAACAATCCATTTGTAATAACTGCATTACAATTCAGTACCTGCAGTACAATTAGAATTAAAGAGATGCATTCTGCTCTTTCGTTACATATTTTTAATCCACTGAAATACATAGACATGAGGGTGAACCAAGCCCAGAATTTAAGGTACAGTAAATTACTATCCATTCATTTGAGGCATATTTTATAAGCAGAGCTATTTATGGTTTTTTGATTGCGATCAGTGATGACAATAATTACCTTGTGGGAAAAAACATGAACAAATGAATCTGATTATTTTTTTTCACTTGATCCTTGCACAATAGATAGTGGAATGATAAAATTGTTGTGAAACAGCATTGACGCGGTGTGTCAAGCTGTTTTTTTTATTATTATTATTTCATTGCAGATAAACGTCAGCAACGATGTTTGAAACTAGATGACATGCATCATGACATGCCATTTAGCTGCGGAGATATAAGCTGGGGCCAAAGTTTGTTTGGAAAATTGAGGTCCTTGGGAGCAGTAAGAAATAGGAGTTTCTTACAAATAATAGCAGAATTCATTCTGAGTTCCTTAGAGCAGGTCTAAGGTTGTTGCAGAGAAGTCCAAGACTTCATTACCTTGCAAAGCGTGTGCTGAAGTCTGCATGTCTCAAGAATGGTGTATAATTCATAGGCTTTTCCTGGTCACTGTCATATGAGGTCAACCTATCATTAGAAGTTGGACTTGTGCTGTTGGTAATGTGCCGGCTCTTCTTTGACCCCTTTTTGCAGTTAACTATTCAGTCTGGTATGTGATAAGAGCTCTAGCAAAGTAAGATTGAAGTTAGCCTGTTATTTTGTCATTATTATTATCCTGAGCTACATTTAGTAGGTTTTGGGGTGTTGGAAGTGAGAAGCACTCTACCCTTAGAAAAGCTGATCTCACCATTACATGCACGTTTTCTTCATAGAGAAGCAAAATGCAGTCAGTGCCAGAAGGCAGGATGGCTTGTGATGCCAGGGTGGTTTGGGGACCTGGCAGATGCCTTGTTCTCAAAACAAAAGTTCCTCCCTCCCTGCTCAGACATTTGCAGCCCAGTTATTTATGATTAACATCCCACTACGGTCTGTTGCTGCTGCCAAAACAGAAGTTGTAGCTGCCACAGGAGGGTGGTTCCTTCATTGTTATTTTTATTGGTGTTTTTTTTTTTTTTTTTTTTTTTTCTCTCAGTTCCTTGTTTTGGCATTTTTGGCTATTTTCCTCCTCCTAGCAGACTTTCCCCTGCTAGGCTATTTTTTTTTAAATGTTTCTCTTCGCTTTTGTGGGGTTTTACTTTTTCAGGTCTATTCACAGTTCCAGATATTTTCAGATTTAACTTTAGATTCCATGTAATTTTGCAAGTTCCTTCCTCATCAGGCAATGGTGTCTCATGACTTACTTTGAAAATAAACATACTGGGGTTTATACTTGTTTTTCAATATTTCCTCCAAATGCTATTTATCTTTCCCCCAAAACATCTGTGTCCAAGCCTTCTGTTTTACGCTCTCAGAATGAAACACTTGCAGAAAACATAGAAAAAAATGTTCAGTGCTTAGGAAGCCAGTTTGGACTTGCCTCCTTGTTTAGCTCTTGAGGTTAAAATTAGGCCCCTTCTTACAAGTCTCAGGAAGTCCTCGTCTAATTGCAAACAGCCAGGCAATCTTCTTTGGAAGTAGAAACTGGGAGATGGATGTAGATGGGACACACACACACACATAAAAGTATCTTAAGCATTTAAAACTCTAAGTGATGTTCTTAAGACAGATTTTAAACCATTAAGTTGCAGTGTTAAAGTGAATTGAAGTGTTGGACTGTAATGTATGCTAGCAATCAAAGGCAGTGTTGCATACAAAGGGCTGTACCAAATTCCAGCTTTATACTGGTGAAGGATTAGTGTAACACCTTCTCAAAGAGCATCAACAGACGGATCCAGACTTAGTTGTAGTCAGTGGAAGGACTTTTTCCTTCATCAGAAAAGTCCTGCAACACCAAATGTCTCAGCTTCTTGTATGTGATGTCTTCCACTCTACCTGAAACACTATGGTCATCCAGCTTATTTTTAAAAACTCAGTAATCAACAATACTCACATTATGAAATGGGAAAGCACTACCACTTCTTGGCATGTTGTTTCAAATTGTCTATTGACCTCATTGTGCTTTAGCAGAAAATTGATTATCTAATTGGCTGTATGATAATCACTTAGACATCTGACCTTATTTCATCCTTCCCCAACATACTAAATTGCTAGGCAATTAGCAAGATTTGAGGCTTTCCATAATCTTTATGACGTCTACACATGCATAAGGATGAGTGTATTTGTCGAAATCAATAAAGAAAAAAACCTTCACATTGCTGAATTTCATGTAAACTTTATTTTTCAGTCATAATGTGTTTTTTTTTCTTTTCCTTTTTTAGGTATTACATAGAAATGGCTTTATGGATTTGGACTCTGAGCATTTTGAGCTGCTTTTGCATCACCTTATCCAGAAATGAGGAACTGAATTTTTTTCAGAGTACCACAGAGCTAAATCACCTAACAGTGGACAATGAGACTGGGATAGTCTATTTGGGAGTGGTAAATGCTCTGTATCAGCTCACAGAAAAACTGATTAAAATTAATCAAGTAGAAACAGGTCCAAGAAAGGACAACAAAAAGTGCACACCTCCCATTGATGAAAATCAATGTAAAGAAGCAGTACTGACTGACAATTACAACAAATTATTGTTGCTGGATAAGGCAGATAAAACAATTGTGGTGTGTGGAAGCCTTTTTAAGGGAATTTGTGCCATCAGGGATTTAGAAGATATTTCCAATGTTAAGTATTATGTGGACAGTAGTGGGGAGAAGTCCTTTGTAGCAAGCAACGATGAGAACGTATCAACGGTGGGATTGATCACTTCCTTGAACAATGACCGAGTGCTGTTTGTTGGGAAGGGGAATGGACCAAATGACAATGGGATCATAATTAGCACTCGGCAGCTCTACAGCAGAGATGGGAAAGACATTTTTGAGATGTATACAGACTCTGCGGCTGTTAAATCAGCATATCACTCATCAAGCACACAACAATTTGTCACAGTCTTTGAGGATAAAAATTATGTTTATTTTATTTTTAATCAACAAGAGAAACAGCCTGTCAATAACCGCACACTAATTGCACGTTTGTGCAAAGATGATGCCCACTATTACTCCTATTTTGAAATGGATTTGGGTTGCAAAGATGATGATGGTGCCTACGATCACTGTCATGCTGCTTACGTCACTAGCCCAGGAGAAGAGCTGGCAGAGAGCATGGCTCAGCAAAGACAAACTACGGATTCTCCCTCAGATGACAAAGTTCTTGTTGCACTCTTCAGCAAAGTAAACAAAGATAACGGCTCTCCAAAATCTGCCATGTGTGTGTTTTCTTTGAGGCACATCAATGACAAAATGGAGAAGAACCGGAATGATTGCTACACTAATAAGAATACCAGCATGTTTTACAAACTCTTTGCAGTAGAAAACCCGTGTGGATCACATGGACTGGTAATATCAGCATCAATGTTAGAATCTGTGATAGGAATAGTGGAAATTATATAACTGTGTGTTTTTTAGATGGCTTTGAGTTAAAGTCTAATGAGATCAAATGACTGAAAACTCAATAGCTGGATTCACTACAGAAATGGAATGTGGTTGGGGTTGTTGTGGAACAAGTCAAGCAAGAAGTGGCAAGATAGTTATAATTTGGAGTCTTTTAAAAAAGAGTTGATGTCTTCTAATAGATGAATATTATTTGGTTTCATGAATGCATTTATTTTTAAATGTTCCTTCTGGTATGGAAATTACTGAATCATATGCAGTGATTTGTTATGCCCATGATCAGCTTCCAGATTGGCAATTTGGTCACAGCCAACGTATCTATAATGTTTTTAAATAGCATTATTAATCCTGTAAGTGATATCTGGAGCTCAATATTATTTCTTACTTGGATAAAAATTTTCAGATAATTGGAAATATGCATTTTTCTTATATTTAGGTGGTTTTCATATGTTTTTCTGGCTCAGACTACACTGATAGCATGATGGCCACCTTCCATTTCTTTTCATGGCTTGTCATTACCTTGGATACGAGGGTTGTGGAGGACACTGTTACACCTCTCAAGATACTGATCTTCATTTTATGACTATGACTTTTAGAGGCAATTTTTCAGCATCTCAGTTGACTTTATGATATTTTTGCCCATACCACTGAACCTGTTTCTAAGCCCCACTTGTGCATGCCATTTGTTGCTGCAGCCAACCCTAAAGTGGGTTGAGGGATTGAATCACCTTAAAAATAGTTCAGCTAACTCGTAGAAAGATGTCTTAATTCCCCAGCCTTACACACTTAAGTAAGCAGTTGCTTGAGCGCAGCTTAAGAAGTGCTGTGCTACAGCCCAGGGGTAGGAGTGAACAGCTGAAGGGATGGGGCATGGGAATACTGGGTCAGTACTGGTATTGACCCAGAAGCCTTCATCTCATGAAACCACAGCCCCTTCCACACAGTAAGCCTCTAACACTGATAAGAAACCAAACCAACACTTTTTGCCTTGAATTTCCAGTATTTCTCACTGCTGTACCCTGCTCCTGAGGTGGGCATCAAATATAGAAACTGTGAATGTGACGAGTGTCCCTGGCTTCCAGCAAAAAGGAGTTGTGAATTTCTGGTCAGAAAGGCAGTCTCGTTACCAAATGTAGCAGCAAAGGCAAGGTGTGGATGAACTTCCTTCTGGTAGATCTTCCTGCAGTTTGGGATTGAAGCATATCGAAAAGGGAATGTGTTGAAAGTTCATGAAATGGTTGCCGGTGGGCTGCTTTTCCGTGGAGGACAGCAAATTAAAAAAACAAAACAGCATAAAAACAGTCTTCCAAACAAAATCAGTCAACCTGATCTATATGACATGCTAATTAAACAAAGTGGTTACTTTTTAATCTGTGCTTCCACAACGAAAAAGAAACAAAAAAAAATATTCCCCCTCCATGCCTCCTGGAAAGCAAAGGCATTGAAGCGGTTTGCAATTAGCAGGCTGCTTGTTGGCTTGGGTAAAATGGCCAGGCAATCCATTTCTCTTTCTGCTCTTCTATGTCTGAGGGGTATTATATTGTGGTAATAGGGTTGCACTTCATTCTTAGCTAGGAATTAGTGATCTGAATGTTTAACATCCTTCTGTATTGCTATTCCTTATTAGAATGCAAGCAAAAATTTCCCCTGTGGCTCTGAACACTTACCGTACCTTTTGGGAAGTAAAAATGGTGTTGTAGAGAAGCCGGTGTTACAAAAAGAAGGGATGAATCTCACGGCTGTTACTGTGACTGTGGAGAATGGGCACACCGTGGCGTTTCTGGGAACTTCAGATGGAAAAATTCTTAAGGTAACAAATCTGATTAAAAAAATTAGAGCATGTTGAAAAGGTTGCAAATTGTACTGATAGCATGCTTATGCTCTAAAAGTAAATGTGATCTATAAGATCTTGTATCAGGAGCAAATTCTCTTGGCACTTGGTATTTTTACTTTCAAAGAGAAAAAAACAAAACAAAACAAAACAGGTCATTTCTTGCATACCTCCACTTTCCAACACACAGTTGGAATTAGCATTGCCTGGATAACACTTTTCCCAAAGGTTTAGATATCTACTGGGAGCCCTATATTCATAGCCTTAGGTAATCTAACAGCTGCTCTGGCCTTATCTCTGTTCAAGCCCATGCTAGTTCAAGAGCAACTTTTAATATTACAATCATTCTGGCCATTCAGTAAATAGAATATAGATCATAGAATCACAGAATGGTTTGGGTTGGAAGGGACCTTAAAGACCACCTCGTTCAACCCCTCTGCTGTGGGCAGGGACACCTCCCACCAGACCAGGTCGCCCAAAGAGACGATATAAAGCTAAAGTTGGAGCTCTGGTAGATTCTGACTGTGGGGCTTGTAGTTCAAAGGTCTCTGTGTCTGCAGAGTTAAAATATCAGGACTGTTACACCATGCATGTCATTTTGTTGAAGGGAAGTGATGGCCGTGTGCCACTCTGAGGTTTGTAATTTGAACCTGATACAATTGGTTATTGTAAGGGAGGTCAGCAAATTTGAACACTTTCAAGTGCAGAGGCTCCAAGTCGAGAATTTTAATTTTACAGCACTCAAATAAATCAGTATTTCCAAAAAAATCAATGCAAATATTAGCTATTGTGAGCAGTGAGCAATTTCTTTTCCATTACTTTTCTGCTGTACTTGCTGCTTTTGATGCTAAATACTTCAAATTGAAATGTTTTCTCTGATATGAATTTGTGAACTTGAGTAAACACAGCATTTTCAATAATGATAATTGAAAAAAGAGCAACCTTTACCACCTTTCTTTCTTCCATGAAACAGGTGTTCCTGTCATCCACTGCAACTGAGTACAGCTCTCTTACTATTGAACTAAATAAACCCATAAAGAATGACCTGGTTCTTGACAAAACCCAAGAAAATCTATATGTGATGACTACAGACAAGGTAATGTATCACTCTCTTTTTAAGGACCAGGTCAAGTTTAACTTTCTCTTGACTTTACCTGATATTGGAATGTTTCTCTCTCATTCCTGGAAACCACCCTAAGTCAGTGGGACTGCCCCTGCTCCATGTTTGTGTGTGCACCTTTACAGGCAGAAGGAAAACAGAATATTACGAGTAACTGAAAACGCAGCTGGGGATGGGAGGTGGATGAAAACAGAAGGTGAAGGGATGTTCTCCTTTTACCAGCTTCAGCCTCCCTTTGCTTTGTGCTCCCTCCAGCTGAGGTGAACAGGAGGTATATAGATGGTTGTAAAGCTAAGCAAAGAGGGGTCCTTCATTTTTTAGTGTTGCCAGTTCTTCTGGCGTCAAGGTAGGTCTCTCCAAAAATGAAGACCTTCCTCAAGTCCAGGCTGATGAGCTTAATTGTTTGACTGTTACTTGGAGGGTGGTTTTATCCTTAATGCTTTAATGATTGGGAATAGGAGGTGAGTTCTCCTTTGAAGCTCTCCCACAGGGTCTGGAAGAAGTTGTGATGTTTGGCAACAGAATATTGCAGGGTCAAGCAGCTGCATGTCAGGGAGGATGCTCAAGCTGCCATTGGGCCTTTGCAAGAGCTTTTCAGGATTTGGGATGCTGGTGGCTGACGTAATAGCATTCACACATCTGTAAAGCTGCCAATGGTTTTCATGAGTCTTGCTGTCAAAAATTAAGAAGCAATGGAAAGAATTACAGTGTTGGGAAACACCCTTGTATGCTGGTGCAGCAGGAAAGGTCAGACTGTGCTCCGAAAGGAACAGGCAGTCTCTTCTCAGTTCCCCTTCTCTCAGCTGGCACAATGGAGACTTGTAAAGGCAAAAGGAAAGCAAAAAGGAAAGGAGGAGAAGAGAAAGATGCCAGACTTCTGGCATGGTAGCCTGCTCCTAACACTTCCCTCTGCGGTCACTGGAGCTGTCAGGCTCACACACATGGACCAGCAGTTCTCTGAGATGGGGTGGGTGACAGAGAGACTGCCACCATTCGCAGCACCGACAGGGACACAGGGTGGGACACGGGAAACAGGCCGGTCCCAGTAGCAAGGAGAGAACAATGATGACTGTGACAGTGGAGTACTAGGGAAGATGGTGAGGGAAGTGTGTTCTCTTCCTGTTTCATAAAAGATTAATATAAATTTCTGCAGTGTTAATGCTGCATTCTAGCTGAAGGATTTCAGGCTGGAAGCTCCATTGGAAAACATGCCAGATAAGTGACTGATAAAACATTTAGCAGTGTACAGTGTGTGAGAGAGGTTACTGCACTTTTTTTTTTTTGTGGTAGTTGGTACTTCTAATTTGGCTTCTGCTCAAATTTGGAACAGAACTCCAAGCCTCAAAATTGCCTGTGTGAGGCCAGGCAGCCTGGCACCCTGCATGGCAGGATGATGGCACGTTGCTTCAAAGCCCTGAGGTCCCCACCAGGCTATGCCATGGGCAGCACAAGGATGGGGGCAACCTTGAAGCAAAACAAGTTTTCTGGTGATAGTCTGCGTCAAACGGAGCATTTAGGAAGGTCCCTAATAATTCTGTCTCTGTAAGATGTTTAAATTCAGAAAGCAGCAAATTTCTGCCAAAGAAGGTATTTCAGTTTAATTTTTTCCAAGCAGCTCCCATAGACACATCCATTTCTAAATAATGGGAATAATAGTTTTCTTTTACAAAACCTGTTCAGCTTAAATATGAATAGCTAAAGTTGGGAGCTCTGTCACGGCATTACATTACTGTCATCTCCAGGAGTTAATTACAATGAGCAGTCCCACCCACTTTTAGAGCCAGATAGATGAAAGGAGAATGGAGGCCTTCGTTGCTGGAAGAAATTAAGTGACAGCAGCGAGAAGAGAAGAATAAATGCTGAAATACACACTGCTGTTTTCAGAACAGCTGTGAGTTAAGGGAAGAAATGTACCAGAACCCTGTCCTTGGAGTTCTTTAGAAGAAGGTAAACACTGAAGGGCACAATAGCTGCACTGATCTGCTTCCTTAATACTGACCTGCCAGGCAGATGCAGCACTTGCCTCACAAGTGATGTTGTGATGGGTGATAACTTGAAGCAGCCTTCAAAGAGGAATCAGATGGAGAGAAAATATGGGGAGGTTAAGAATTGTAGTGAGAAGTCAGAGCTTGCTTTCCTGTTTCACTTCTCCTCCAGCATCAATAGCAGTGGGTAGCTTGGAACAGATGCCTTCAGAAGTCAGCCCACTCCTCCCAGAGCTGGGGCAGGCATCAGGAGGAGCCCCTTGAAGCTGGGAAGGACCACACCACCCTTGCCATGCTCACATTAGCTCATTAAAATAAACAGAAGTGATAGGATCTCAAATTCCTTCTGATACATCTCATATCAGGAATAAAACTGAAGCCTGTGACAGCCACCATTCTCACCGGCTTTTCTGCTTGCTTTAGCTTTTACCACTCTCTCTGGCTAAGACCTACTATTAGAAAATCTCCAAAATGAGTTTCTCTGCATTTTGAAGATGACCGTAAGCCGGGCTGCTATTTAAAATCCATTCAGTTTACATAAAACTTGCAGAGACGGCAAGGGGCTTGTTACTGCCTGCCAGAATTATGAAACAAACACTTTGTCATAAAAAAGCCATTCACTGGATATTAAGTTACTCATGAGATTGGTGTTGGTTGGTGAAGCAGTGTGCCAGTAGCTCAACTCCAGTTACATAGCAACCTGAAAAGTACTAAAAAGATAAGCTTAAGTAGTAGTATATGCATGAAAACTACCAAATGTTGACATTTTCCTTAACTGAGTCAGGCTGAACTCTCTGAATGTGAAAGAAGGCCAAATTCAGACTTTCAAAGTAGCTTTGTAGCTGCCAGTAGTAGGTTTAAATGAGAGGATTAAGTAGAAGAAACAAAGCTTACATCTTCTAGTAAGCTTTCTGCAGTCTTCATAAGTGAAGTATAGCCACTGACAGTGCTGGGAAGAGGTATGTCCCCTTGCCCTCTTGCACAATTCAGCAGCACAATTAAAAGAGATGATAATGTGCCAGCTCATTTTTCTGGGCACCAAAGACCAAATTGTTTATTCTCACCCCCCGAGGAAATCAAAACCAGAAGCCGTGTATTTACTGGGGGACTGAGACCTGACGATGCTGCTTCCTGACATAATTATTTCCATTTTCTGTTGTAAATCTATTGCATGGCAGAAGGGTTATGCGTGGAAAAGTGCAGTAACCCTGAGCACCTGGGCTCTCTGAGGCTTTCAAACTTTCTGAAATGCCTTCTGGCTAAAAGTGCCACTTACAGTTACATTTCCAAATGATTTCATCATCATGCTAATGACAGAAAGGGGAGGATATTCTATTTAAAAATGATCTAGCCAGTATCAGGTTAGTCTTTAGAAGGTATATGTCCTGCTGTAGCAGTTTCTTGAATTGGAAGAGCTGCTCATGAAGTGTCTGTTCCGCAGCAACTGCTGTCATGCAGGTTTCTAGAAGTACCTTAACCTGCAGGAGCTGAATAGCTCAGGTTTTTGAGACTTTCTTATTTTTCTTGGTTATGGCAATGATCTACGTTACTTTGAAGAGAGATTAGAGAATATTGGACTGAGAAAGAGAAGGAAACGTGTGTAAATTTAAGCTTCATTTAGTCATGATGGACAGAATAACCAGGCTCCATTTTTGTGTGCATTTTGTTAAAAATCAAACTGTGCTCTAATTATAGTAACACCAGATCAAGCCTTCCACTGGCACAGGCAACATTGTACAACCCTGTCCATAAGCTTTTCAGCCTCCATGTGCCTTTCTTCACATACGTTATGGTTTGTCTTGCTTTTGTCTCCCTAGGTGCATCTCCTTCCCGTACAGGACTGCTTCAAATACTCTGACTGCGAGAAGTGTATGCAGGCAAGGGACCCGTACTGTGGCTGGTGTGTGAGAGAGGGCAGGTGAGTCCTGCATGTGTTCTTCGGGCACAGGCAGTGGAGATGCTCCAAACGTGACCCATGCCTTGCGTTACTGCTTTGCGTAGCGATTCCGTCTCTTTGTACCTCATGGTCCTGATGGGGATTTAATTTTATCACGCAGACGTTGGTATCAATCTTCCACGCACACAAATAAGTCCCTGTTGACTTCTGCAGATTTCATTAGTTTGGGAAAATATATATGCTTCTGCTGGTACTGAAAATCATTATACATCTTGCAACTGCAAGTTTTATGACTCTCTGAACCATCCAGTTAAATATTTTCCCAGAAATTAGGAGTGCTCCCTATTTAAAATCCTAAAAATATAGCATATATTTTAAGTAAAGAAGGAAAATATAAAAAAGAGCATAAAAGAAAAAATTGCTAATGTCTGAAAATAAAGAATATAGATCAAATGCTGTTTTTATATAAATGTCAGCTACTGAGACATGTAGCTGCATTGAGCTCTCACCTAATTGCAGGAGAACAGAAACTGGCATTTGGCTGACTTGTCTGTAGAGGTTATCTGAATTAATATTCAAACACATGTAAACTAGAAAAAATCTGGATGTCTCTTCTTTACACTGTGCATTGATTGGAGTGGTGAGAGGCAAGAGCGGTCTTACAGCTCTCCTTCTGACTACTAAGTTAATTAACCCCTTGGCATGAGCAGTTGGGAATTCATGATTCTAAGTACTTGCTGTTGGAACAAAGGGGCTATTTAATTATAGTATGCAGATGAATTTCAGACTTCGAGCTTCCTGCCTGAAAATGTGAACTATCACATTAAGTTACCTAACAGCCTGATGTGGAGCATAATGTAAAGCACTGCAAAGAAACTTATGCGTTGCATACAGTTTTATGCAATATACTGTACCTCTTCAAGCCTGGGCTTCAGCTTCAGTGGATGAAACCTGAGGATTTTGAATATACAACTCGAACTCCTCCTGGGCTACTGGGAGTTGAAGGCCGTGTCATATATCATACAAAAGGCAATTTTCCCTAGATTTCCCTTCAGGTTTCTGATATGACCGCTGACCTCAATAACTTGAAGTATTAATGATCTTTGAGAACAGGCAAACATGAATTTTTGCATTTGGTAGTATTTCTTCTAACAGAAAAAGAAAGAGAAGTGCATAATTTCTAGTGTTTTTCTTACCTGCACCAAGTTCTGTCTCGTGAAGGCATGCAGTGCTTAATTGTGTGTTTAGGGACACATATGAATGCAGACTTCGTACGTAAATGATATCCTTAGGGTAGGGCAGGCAGAACGGTGCAGCAACTGTGCTGTACTGAAGCCCCTGATGAGTTAATAGACTTGTGTTACAGCAGATAGAGATACTACAGAGTTTTCTCCCAAGCATTGAACAGGATGAAAAGAATATGTATGAGATCCCCCTGACCCTTTGTCGGGCTTTCAGTAGCCACATGTGCAGCTTCTGTCCTGCAGTATCTCTCCTTTCAATTCTTCCTGCAGGGGAGCTGGGAGAATCTCCCAGTACTTTTGGTGAGGCTGCACAGCCACTGTTGTCTTCCTGCAATGGTAAGAGTGCCCAGGCAGAAAGAGATCTTAACTAGTGGCAGGAGTCAATAAAACCATTCACCAGGAGAACAGCATTTCCCTGTGCACTCCCAGCAATACTTCTCTGTTGCATTTCTACCCTCATGAGTCAGATGTCTTCTTACTGCTAACACACAGGTGTCATCCACTTAGCCTACAGAAAAAAAAAAAGGCTGTGCCCACTCCTCCAGGAGTTTGTTATGTATTAAAATGAAGATTAATCAGCCTACTTTCAGAAGATCAGGCAATGGCTCCATTCTCCTTTTGATGCTACATAAAATATGAGTGCATGTCTATAGGTTTGAGTTGTCTAATCCTAGGTGGTGTGCAACATATATGTAAGTTTCTTCATTTGCTTTTTACATCTCAAACCTGGTCAATACTTCATCAATTATTCCTTCAAAAGTCCTCTGATAACGACCTGAATAGTTAATATTAAAGAAAATTTCCAGTCATCTTATGTTGTAATTTTAGTCTTTCATCCCAGAATTGTTGCATTGTTCACAGAACTCAGAGTTCAGCTATAATACTGGTTTGCTTTCGTTTTTGTTCCTATTTTGTCAGGTGCACAAAGAGAGCAGACTGTGAAACAGCTGATAAGGAGAACCACTGGCTCTGGAGTCCAAGTGGCACATGCGTTACTATCATTAGTGCAGACCCTCGAAACATGAGTCGCAGAGCCCCTGCTACGGTATGACAGGAAAATGCTTTCCCTGCTTGTTCTTAAAACATGCTGATGTGACTACCAGACAAAGGAATATCTGCATTTCTTTATGCATGGTGGTGACAGGAACTATAAAGTGTTTTGGGTATCTCAGCCTTTGGTGTTTTTCACACTGCTCTTCTTGCGGGATGCAGTTCATGTTTTCTCCTAAGAAATGCTCTTTTCACCTTCTCTGTAAACCACAGTGCTGCATTAGTGTGGATGACAAAGCACTTAGAGTGAATATTATGAAAGTGTTGCACAATATTGTATAGCCCATAAAAGCTAATTGATAGGGGAGATTTCATGCTGCCCTTGCATCCTCTTTCAGCTTACCTGAGCATAAACTTAAGTAAGTAGCAAAGTCATAAGCTGTTTCTTTAAAATCAGCAGTGGAATTGCCTACACGGCAAAGTTTGCTTGCATATATGGAGGAGGTAAATTCAGCATGCAAGGCTGCTCTGCAGCAACAAAACTGAGCGTCTGGAGTGTGACCAAGGTGTCAGAGCTTGCTCTGACTCCAAATGGAGCATGCCAATGAAGACTGAGGACTTCCTGGTGGTGCTCAGCAAGTAAAATCAGGTTAATTTTGAGTAAAGTAGCTAAATGACTTTTGATCCTTCTTAGTCAGAAAGAGATGTTAATTCAAATCAGTTTAATTTCATTCATAAATGATGTAAACAGCATTCTGTTAAGGCCATCTCTGTGTTGAATAAAAATGCTAGTAGAATGTAAATAGCCCACTTAAAATCCACACCTCTTCTTAGTTCAGATCTTGTCAACTTGTGTTGACAAGTCTTTGGTGCCTCATATCAGAATATCAAGTAATATCAAAATATCTAAACAACAAAAACAAGCCCAACTTCAAATGAGCATCTGCATGCAACCTTCAATATTACCAGTGTCGCCTTCTTCTTGTGATTACTTTACTCACCAAAAAACATTGCAGCTCATGAGACAGTGGACCAGTTTCAGTGGAAAAAGAATGATTACTATTTCTTTTCATACAAAATGGAAAAAGTTAAACTGTATAATAAACACACCAGAAATATCACATCAAAGAAGGCATCCAAAACTTCATTTTTTTCCTCTTCACTTGCTAAGTTTTCCCTTTCTTGTTTTTTGTTTGTTTGCTTGTTTGTTTTCTTTTAGTTTCTGACATGTACACTGTACTGATAATTTCCTTGAAAAAATTAAGATCTCACCATCACTCTCCCAGAAATTCTTTTTTGGTAGTAATGATAGATATCAAGGTTTGTGGGGTTTTGATGTTGTCTTTTTTCATGTACATTCAGTCTAGTGAAAGCCATTTTTCTACTCAGCCCTTTCAAACTCCAGCTTTTCCAGCCTATCCAGCCTTGGTTTCGTTGTTGACTAATAACACCTACAGTTAATGTAATTTTAATTAAGTTCTTCAAGTTTTAAGTGTTAACTGCTCTCTTTACTCTTGCTTAACATGGATGCTGTGTACAAGAACAAAAAGCTGTGGGTGTATCTGTACAGATATTTTTGTCCTGATCTAGTGCACTGACAGGACAAGAGGTGTTTGTGACAGTTTAATTCAACATAGACCCATCTGGAAAGTGGTAGAAAGATAAGAAGAAAAGATTAGTAGTTGGCAACAAATTAAAATTGAAAACGAGAACAGTCATCTATGGTACTAGCCAAAATATCACCTTTGATTGGGGAAAAAAAAAAAAAAAAAAAAAAAAAGGAAGAAGAAAAAAAAAAAAACCACTGAAAATTCTCTGGCCATAAATCTTACTGGGCATTGGTTAATTTCTTTCAAACATTTTACCTTTTTTATATATTGTTTGCAGGTGAAACTGACTGTGAGTCCACTGCCAGCTTTGAACAGCGATGACCAGCTTTTGTGTACATTTGGTGACACAACCCATCCTGCTCAATTAAATGAAGGGGTTATTAGCTGTGGTCCGCCTAAAGTAATTCCTCCAACTCCAGAAGGTCAAGGTAAAGAAATTGTGCTACCTGTTGTTTATAATAAAAGGAAGGAACACAAACCCCTGTTTCTAGTGTGATGCTTTTATATGAACTGCATGCACATTTTTTTCTTCTTCCAGTCCTCAGTCCTTTGCCTCAGATAGCCTATTGTTGATCTTTGTCTAGTCAACCATTAATTTGAAAAAAAAAAAAAAAAAAAAAGCTTTACTCAAACTTTTTGCATTGCTGTTTTCACAAGTTGTACCAATCTCCAGTGTTTGTATCGGGATAAGAGGTGCAGTGTCCCAGACAAGCAAAATCCAACTACTCTAATCTTAATCTAATCACCCCATGTTGTGAAGCTGCAAGAGCAGCATATGCACAAGTTTTCTTGTCTTAGTTTTGCTCACGTAGTTCAGTGGCTTGTTTTCTGGTCCATGTCACAAGGTCGTCCTTTCTGTTATAAAACCTTCTGCCACTTCTACTATGTGCCCTCCAGCTTCTGTAATAGTATGACCAGTGGAAAAATATGCGATCGTATAATTAAAGGCTGTATCATTGTTCTGAACCACTGATTATACACTTAAGGTCTGTTGCCAACCATAATTCTTGTGCTGTTTCCTAGATGGTGCTTTATTTGTGCCTTAAGTCCATATATCTTGATACATAAACACATGGGATAAAACCGGTGACACAGCACAGATTATGTGGTCAAATTTAAACAGACAACAGAAGAAGTGTTCTTGCATCCTGTATAGTGGCAGTCCCTGTGGATAGCCTTCTTATATGTACCAAACCTTCCCTGAAGTGTCAGAGTGGTACTTGGAAGCACTTCTTAAGACAAGCTTTGATTCTTTTAAGCAGGTCAAAATCCAGTTTTAGTTGTGCAAAGAGCAATGATGTTAAAATCTCTCTTAAGTTTTAAAATAGCTGGGGTGTGTCAAGGTATCAGACTGTGCAAAGTGTTAAAACAGCACTCCTTTACTTAGGGCCAATTCACATTCCCTAAATATTTTGAAAAGTAACACATAGAGAGACTAAGTTGATAAATATGACAGCTTGACATCTTCCAGCATAAAATGTAAGACTAGAAACCTGTCGGGAATGGCATTAGAGTAACCAAGTCACCTAGAAATACTGCACCTCCCTGAGTTTGTCCCACAGGGATCCATCTGAAAGAATGTTCAAAAATAATATCAAGATGTTCAAAAGCTTGGCAGACACTTCAGCAGAAGGCAGACAGTTATTAACGCAGGCAGTGGTTCCTGACAGCATGTGACAAAAAGTCCAGAGCTGACCACTTACTGCTAAAAAACCCTGTTGAGTTTAGAATAACCCAAGTTACTGGAGTCACGGTCAGTTCCAAAAGGAATGTGATATTTCTAGAGAAGAGGGATGCTTTTTTCCTGTCCCATTTTTAGGAAATCCCCTGGCATTTCTACCAATACAGAATATTTAACGGGAGCCAGTGCAGGCAAAAGTGACTTCCAGTCATGCTGCTCATGGTCTTCAAGAACCTGTTAAAGGAAAGCAGAGTTTGAAGTTGCCCAATAGCTTGTGAAATAGCTTGTCACAAGGGCTTAATGATTTCTGCAAAAGGTATTTCAAACAGCTTCACTGAAGAAAGCACCAGTTTCTAAAGATAAATTTTCCACTCTCAGCTCAGTAATGATCCAGATAAGTACATTTGTGGGGAAATTGCGTATGGCAAACTGAAGATCACAAGTGACTGTGGTAACTTAGCATTGCAAGCATTGTTGGGCATTAACTGCAAGGACCACTTGTTTCAATTCACATGACAATGACAGTTTTAATCCACAAATGAAACAAGTAATTTTACATGAAGACATATTCATATCTAAGAGAATCTTTGACTGTTCTCGTGCCAGTTTTCATCTGTGTTCAATTACCTTCTTACTCAGTTTTCCTTATGCTTTTAGACTCTTTAATATTCTAGCATGATGATAGTACCACTAACACTTCCATAAAGAAAAACTATTCTGTAATTTTGCTTCTTCCATTTATCCCATCTCTGCTCTTCTTCTGAAAACCATTTGCTGAAAAATTTTAGAGGTTAAAAAGACAAAGCAGGGCTCATAAATCTAAAGTATAACAGGTCATGAGATCCAGAGTGTCAACTGTGTAGTTAAATATTTGCCTGTCTTATAAAATAATAAAAGTATTATTATTGTATCATTCTGCTCAAGAGGTAAAGAATTCAACAACCACTTAGATAACTTTTTTTCTTTCTCTTTTGTGATAGATCATGTTTCAGTTCCATTACGGTTAACCTTTAGAGAGAAAGAAATATTTTTTGCATCACATACTTACCCTTTTTATGACTGTGAAGAAGCAATGAATCTCTATGAAAACCAGCCGTAAGTATTTCAGTTTCCTAACTGAGGTGTTTAGATTCTGTGGCATGGTGTTTCAGGTAACTGGCAGCCGAGTTACTGAATCATTTCATATTTAAGCCCTTTTCCAGTGGCTCAATTCATTTTTCTCACACTTTAACGGATTTTAAAAATGGTTGAAGCTGATAACGTAAGACATTTAGAATGTGAATATTCATGGCACATACAATTAAAGGCGAGTTCATTGGGTTTCCATCTTTGGTAGTATCTAAAGTATCTGCAGGTGAGCTCTGTGGACATCCATTTACTAAGTGTTGCCAGAAATGCTAGCTTGGAGCTTTGGGTTACGGTGCATTCAAATATGATGGTCAAAGCTGACTCTGCCACCGGCATCTTCCCCACTTGAGATGTTACTGCCCCAGGACAAACAGCCAACTCAAACCCTGCATTATTCAACCTGACGTATGAAGGTTGACCTAGATCACTTTCTTTCATCTTGGACCCAGTCTCAAAGTTTGTGAGAGGTGCCATGGTTTTCTGATCCTTGCTTATGTTTGAGAAAAATGTAGCTTTGGGGGGTTCTCAAACTGTTCCTACTATTTGATTTTCGGCTTAATATAGTAAGGACTCTGTAGCAGATTGATCTACTCTCCATGAATAAAGATGGAATTTAATTTACTTTTTTTGTCAGTGGGGGAAGAAGCCTGACAGTTTGTCATGACTATCATGTTATATTTGTAGATGCTATTCCTGTGCAAGCAATAGATGGAATTGCCAGTGGGACTGGAAGAGACATATCTGTGAAGAGTCCTCTTCAACAGAGGATGTGATCAAACAAAATATGGTAATGTTTAAAAATAAAATTTATTAGGTTTTTATTAGAAAACTTCAATATTTTTTCTGCTTTATTTCTCATATCCGTTGGTTGAGTTGGGGATTTTTAAATGATTCTAAAGTTAACTCCAGAAGTGTGAGATTTTTTTTAGTGACAGTGCGGGGGTGGGAATTTAAGGGTGTGATTGAGGAGGGGCAGTGAGATTGAATAACTCCTGAAAGGATATTTTTGTTCCTTTTACTATTTTGCTTCAATGGGAGGAACAGGATTTCAAGGCTGGGAAAGATAATCACCCACAGCTTTGACATATGCTGTAGTCATTTTTAGCATGTCTAATTTGAAAGGGTGTAATCAAATCTGTCACTGTATTTTAAGCATGAAGTTCTTTAGAACAATCATTCCATTGTCCGAAGGCCATCGGAGCTTGTTGTGATAAGACTTTTATTCTGAATAACGTGTAAAATGTTTATCTCCCCAGGAGGAAGAATGCCCACAGTTTCTAAACCCTAGCCCTCCAATAATACCCATGGAATACCGAACAACAGTGTATTTTGAGGGAAAACATCTAGATTATTATCTGGTAAGTAGATAAATTCAAAGCTAGCTGTCACTTGAATTCCACTTCTCCTGCCACACCCACTCTTAAGGCATTAGTTTCTGTGTTCCCGAGTGATTTTGCTCATAGTTCTTCTTAAAGAAGGAAAGGAGCTACACATTTAAGTTTGATATCGGATTGGTTACTGTGATAGGGTCTCTAAATGTGAAGTCATCACAAAGACAGATCAGAACTGGGCAAAACACTGTAACTGCTAGGGGATTTTTGTTTTAAAGAATGTAAGGTGGACCTCCTCAAACACCTTAAAAATTATTCTTCAGCTATCAAAAGGAGAGGATATTTAGAAAGTCTGAACGTTAAATATCTCTTTCTACTCTTTCTATTTAAATACTTACTTTTTGATAATTCATATATTAAGCACATAATTCAGTGTGCTTTCCAGTGCTCTTTCCACTTTTCTAGCAAAAAAAAAATGCACTCAGAAATTACATGCTTTTAGTTTGGGTAAAATCACATTTTGTTCTTTTTTTTTTTTCTCTTTAAACCATCAAACCAAAAGATCAGGTATTTTCCCAGTTGTAGCAAAGGTTTCTGTTTCTCGGTACCTGCTTCCAGAAGGTCATTTACAAGGCTTCTAACAAGTGAGAATTTGACTCCAAGTTTTTAATTGTTTTAACACCTGAACATTGCATAAATGTTAGTTTAGGTGATAAAAACAAAGCTTAAAAAAAACTTCTTTAGGTGATAGCTTGAGTATAGTTCTTGGTTTCTGCTGTTTGTTTCTGTGTTGTCTTCATGTAAGTACAATTTAATGATAGATATGCTGGATTGTATTGATT
Source organism: Anas platyrhynchos (assembly GCF_047663525.1). Classification (NCBI taxonomy): domain Eukaryota; kingdom Metazoa; phylum Chordata; class Aves; order Anseriformes; family Anatidae; genus Anas; species Anas platyrhynchos. Next base: position 21,507,587 of record NC_092587.1, on the reverse strand, counting down.
GCTTAAGCCACCAGCCGTCTATCAATTGAACAAAGATTCATGATTTTTGAAGTTTCTTTTTCCCTTGTCAAAGGGAAATTCCCTTGAAGTATTTTAACTCTTAAAGGCTTTCTATCACCTCTTCTTCTATGACTGCCAAGAGAAATAAAAGGGTAAACAGGACTGGAGTATTACAACAATATAAGAAGAAGCATGGTCAAAAAAGGCTAAAAAGAAACACATACATACTGCAGTCATATCAAAAGCATACTGTGCATGTGGTGCTAAACAAGCATATGTTCAAAAATAAATATTTTTGCTTGAAGACATATAAATATATGTTTAAAAAAAAAAATGGTGATTTTTATCAGTTTTCTGTGATGTCCAGGACTAGCAGGACATCTGGCTGGGTGAACGAGTCTGGTCTGACTTACACTGTGTGCAAGATGCAGCACACAACACTTAGCTGCAGGATTTATATTGAAAATGGAAGCTTATTATGGAGAATTCACTCCAGTTTCTTTGTCTTAGCATTGTGGAGAGCTGACAAACTGGTTTCTACACTAGAGGGAAAAGCTTTCCCTGCTCTCTTGATCTAAGTAGAAGAGCACATTCTATCTTGAGAACAAGCTCAGGGCAGATGCATTATCTAGATGTGCCGAATTTGCCTTTTAGAGGACTCTTTTTCTTAAAGAAGGAGAAACAGCAGAAGGAACCCACAAAGCTAATCTCATTTGTCTAGTTTATCATCTGTGAACAAGCACTTCAATCTTTCTGAACTACTAGTAGATAAAAGAGAAAGAAAATGCCTCTGTCCTTTTTTTCAGAGGTATCAATTACATATAACAAAGCCAGAGACATATTGAGGATTTGAATGCTTTGTCACAGGATAGCAACATCTAACAGTTTTCCTACCAACCAGACCAGTATGCGTTTATTTAACTGGAACCCAGGGAGGCTTACATGGAATTCAGGTGTCTGTAAGAAGTTAGATGGATGGCCCTAGGCTGGAAAGACACTGGAGAGAAATGAGTGTCTAGTGATGTCAGAATAATTTTTCTTAGGTGAGAGCCAAGTGGAAACAACATCTCTATCATGGGAGCAGCCCCATGTATCCTGGTACAGAGGTACATTTTTACAACAAAATAGTAATGCCTTCAGTGCCAGGACTTGAACAGGCACACACAGTGTCTACAGCTGTATGCACAGACCTCTAAGGATATGTGAAAACAGATAAATTAAATAGTTGTAATTATACAGGCAGTCGTTCTGATGTTATCAAACTATCTGAAGCAATAATTTGAATTACTGAAAGTACACTTGAGTAATGGGATAACCTACACCCAGTGTTCAATAAACCTCTCATGGAGGGCAGGGTGGCTCAGAAGAGTATGGACAGATCTTTTATAGGGGTTGGCACGCAGCCCACATGCAAAATAGGACGTGGCTTCTCACGTGGGTGATTTTGCCACAGGACATCTTGGGCATTATAATGTATGGAGGTAGCAGTTGTGCAGCCATGAGCACATTTAAGGTCTTTGTCGATTAGGACATTGGTATATATCAGGTTTCCTCCTATTGTCCTTGCCTTTGTTGTTGCTTAGGAAAAGGTGATCAGCAAAAAATGAATGTTCTGTTGTTACTTTGAATTACTAGCTCTATTATCTTAGCTTAAGCTTTGTTTAAAAGAGCATGCACAGCCTTCCTAACCATGGGTAAGCACACTAGCCAGCATCATGCATGTGAGCATCTCTACTTGTAAATGAAGATTAGCCTTTAAAGTTTTGTCTTATCCCATTGAGTAGGTTATGTGAATAGCTTCTGAAACTGCTATTGCAGCACTCAAGTTTAAAGAATAAGTTCACAATTTTTATATACACCTCTTAACTTGTGAACACTTACAGTACAATAAATAAATCTCGTTGTGAGAGCCTTTGCTGGAGGCAAATAGACTAAAAGAGGAGAAGCTGTTGACTGTTTTTCTGACCTTCCTTCCTCTAAAAGAATTTGACTAGGAAGCAGCAGTAAATCCAAAATGTCATTGTTCTCTTGAGAATAGCCACATCCAGAACAAGCAGCTGAGGGGCACTGAAGGAAAGTTTAATATTGATCAGTTGTATTGCGTGCAAGAGACATTCTCCAGCTAAGTCCTTGAAAGACCGGCACAGTAGAAGATACAGATATACCAGCATCAAGATCACCTTGATAGCTCTCGAAGATTTTAGTTAGAAGTAACTTCCCATTTAGATTTGTCTTTGCCATGCATGTCATATGTATAACCTGCTTCTCAATGTTTGCTGCATGTCTCTTCTAGCACCCAGGCTGCTGGGTGCCGTGGCCTCCTGCTAGAGAGCCTAGCATTGCAGCTCTTGTCTGCCATTCACTCCAGGTGGCAGCCATCACTCACATCGAAGGCCCCCTCTTCTTCCAACATGGTCTGCTAATGATAAGCACGTGGGAGAGCTTCACACTGCAGCAGCAGAATTTGAACACTTTTTAAAATATAAGATATATTGAAATGTAGAATAGGGAAAGTAAAGCAGTGTTCTTCAAAAAAAAAGATTTGTAAGGTGCTTTAAAACTTGGATGGATACATTTTCTGTAAAACAGAAAATGCAGAAAGGGCTTTTGAGAGCACAGCAGCTCATTTTCTGTATGCAGCTTCTGAGGAGGAAGAAGTAAATTGTCCGTTTCCCTCTGTAACATAAACGTCTGAGAGACTGGAGTCAGGTCCTCTGCCGGGTTAAGTGCATGCTTTTCCTCAGCCCCAAACCTTGGTGGGCTCTGGTGTCCAGAATGAAGGGACAATAAGAAAGGTTTACATTGCACTAATTAGATAAACCAGGTCTGTGAGTTACCAGCGATGTCAGCATTAAAGTAGCTACAAATAAACAGGATAAGGTCTACTTCCCTCATACATGAGGTTATACTTTCTGACCCTCCGAGCAGGAAGGAGAAAGCAAGTTAACAAAAATACAAAAATTTTTTTTCTGTTTGCTCTGAGATTCTAGTGGTTTGTGTTGAAAGCAGGGCCTAGAAAGCTTTTAAGGTGAAGGTGGTCATGTAGCCCCGTGGACTCTGCTTTCTTCAGTCTTTACCAGCAATACTGTCTAATACTGTCCTTGCCACCTGTTTCTTCCTCTGGGTCTTCTAGCAAAACTATTTGGGCAGCTGTTCTGTGGGCCAGGATGGGAACAAACCCAGCACAGAAACAGTGTCATGGGTTTTGCTTTCTAGCTAGCTCGGGCCCTTGATCGAGAAGAGGCATGCTGAGAGTTGTGCCAGTACTGTGCAAGTTACTGTGTGCTACAACCTAGTGGCAAGAATGAATGGATTTGGGACACAGGGAGAAGAGAGGGGAAGAAGGGTTGTAGGAGGCAGAAATACCCTTAAGCTGGTGCTGCCATCGAAGACTGTCTTGTGAAAACACAGCTGGAGTCTTGGTGAAGCAGGAAAAACAAAGCCAGCAAGGTCCGAGAGATGCTCATTCTTTTCTCCCATGTAATTCTTGCACTCCTGCTCTGCCCAGAATCCCCACAGAGAAAACCTTAAAGGGCAGAACTCACGCAGTTCTGCTAATGACACATCTGATGTGTGAAGCCATCCAGCTTTCACGTGTCTTGGCTTTTCCTTAGTGCTCCCTGAAAGCAAGTGCTAGATGTGTTCTTGCTTTATTCGTGCTACGTGGGTGCTTGCACCTTAAGGGAATGTTGGAGGGGTGCAGCAAAGCAGCAGATTGCGCTGGCTGGATGTTTCACCAGCTTTGTTTTCAGGTGACGACTTTAACTGGTTAGCCTTCTCCATTTGATCTTATTACTTCCAGTGCTGAACAGCATATTGCCTGGTGATGTTTTATTGCACTTGATAATGCTGTAAAAATTCTAAGCTGAACTCCTCTCTTCCACAGGGTAAAAAATTTGTGGTTGGAAACAGACAATTTGAATTCGAAACTCCTGTTGTTGAATCAGCAGATGGAAATTTTTCGTTCATGACTAAAGAGGTAAATGCAAAAATACGGTCCACTTACCAAATATATTCTGTTCTTATAGTCCTGTTCCAGTATACATCTGTGTCTGGAAATATGTTGTACTGGTTTCACTCAGAGAAGAAAGTCATCTCTGGTGGAGATTCTCCATTGGTGGTAGCAGTCAAAGGCAGGAGCTTTGGCTCAGTTTTCCTAATGTCTCTTCTTAAGCCTCTGGATCTTTATCCTACTTTTTACCTATGCAATCCATGGATTCATTGAACTGTCCCTGGATGAATATGGGACCATCACTCTATTCTCCACTTCTTATGCAATCCGTTGAAATCATTGAGGGTGAAAGATGAGCATTTCAGAGTTCTCCCTCTCTACACACCAATTAATTATCTTTCGAATTGCTTATTTTTTACACCTATAAAAATGGGAATGGTAACTGTATGTTGTTTGGCTACTTACTAGTTGTGCATCTTTCACTCTGGTTTCTCTCTTTACAGAGAAAGGAAATACTATTCAAAAAAAAAAGCCTACCATGTTCAAAGTTAAACTCAGAAATGTTATGCTGACTTTAACCTTTATGTCGTATCAGCTTGCTAAGAGAGTGGTTTTGAGAACTAATTAACATTTATGCAGCATTTGAGTCTAGCACAAATAATTTCCTTTATAAAGCCAGTATATTTTCCTTTGCCGTTTTTCTTTGCCACCTGTTGTTATTGCTGCTGTCTTTCCACCTGAGCAGAAGCCCATGTCTTGGAGCAAGTAAACCTTTGGCTGTAATGAGGGGGCTGCACTGCAAAAGATGCAAGAGATTTCCCCTCTGTGTGGTGTGAGCCTGCCACGGCCACAGAAATAATGGGGCCAGATGGTGTGGGAAGGGAGAACTCAGCAGGGTCAGCAGCTATTTACTGACACTGAACAGTACCCTAGCTGCTTGGATACTTATAACCAAACGTAAATTAAATTAATGAAAAATAGGTATTCAGATATTGCTCTCCTGTGGTACTTGAAAATTCTGATTGTGAAGGATTAGATTCATTAAAACATTTTTTTTCTATAAATACATTTGGCCAAGGTGAAAAAAAGAACATACGGTTTTGGATAGTTTCTGAAATCTTCACAGCTTTGATTACAGAGTATCATGGAAGGTAAGAAATACACCTTGCAAAATTAATATCTCCATTGTGTTGTCTTTTTCAGTTCTCCTATAGCGCAAATGAAACCGTACAACTTAATTTATCCATAACAACAAGCAAAGTCAAGATTGACAGCAAACTGATGGGTAAGTACAAAATACGGAAGTAAAGAGAGCTTAATTACAGTAAACAGAAATCTATTTATAATTTTGGAGCCATGGATAAGAATGTTACCTTTCTAGGTTTTGCTGGTTTTGTTGAAACAATCAAAGCTGACAGATCAAAAGTTATCAATACTAAACTCACACCAGTGTTTTATGTATTTAAGGCTGTTTTCAAGATGTTGCCAGTATTTTCAAGTTGGACTTTTCTCTGAAAGGCAATATTAATAGCAAATCTTCACAGTTCAAGCATACTTCAGCAGTTAGGTTTTTAAATGGTCATTTTCCTCCCACACTCTCTAAAATGAACTTGCTCCCTCTGATAGCAGAAAAGTGATTTTTCTTACTGCCACTCGTCTGGACTTCACCTCAAGTCTGCACTTTCAGCTGTCTCAGCTCCTAAGTGGCAGCTTCGGCAGTCTTTGTTTCTGCTGGCAGTCAGCAATACACTGTGTGCTTCCATCTCATTACTTTATTCATTTATTTCTATGGCAACAAAAAGTATATTTAGTATATAGCACAAATAAAGACTTGGACTCTGATATAGATCGCTTATTTATTTATTTTTACTTCTTTCAACCTACAACAATGAAGCAGTTATGTCTGTGGGTCTAGTCCAGTGCTGAGCTGAGAAAGCTCCATAAAATCAGTGGAGCAGTTCTGGGAACTGGGACCTGCCTGGCACTTCTTTGGGCTGATGTTTAAGGCACAATCTTGGAAAAACAGCAAAGCAACACACTTACTACTTGTGTGATGAGTCAACATCAGAAAAACTAATACTGCCCCAATGTAAATTCCCCTACAGATTAAATCTTCAGACTGTATTTTTCCATCTGTACAATACTTAAATTGATCCCATGTCACACTGGCAGCACAGAAGTATGTTTTCAGAAGATTTTCCCTGTGGCTTTTTTTGCAGTGATGGAAGCACTTAAAAGAGGACCTGGCATGCATGTTATGGGGAGGTCATATTGTAGTCTCACAGTGTCTTCATTTCCATTTTAAAAGCTGCGGTGTTTAAAATTACAAAATTTTGACCAAATGTTCCCACCATCTTTTTCCCAGTCTGGGGGAAAAATAGAAAAAAAAGTAGTAGCTAAATTATTAAAGAAAGGTTATCATTTGAATCAAAACATAGAACCCTTGCAAGAGGGGAATTGAAAAATTATCAACAAGTGTCTCATCTCTTTTTATTATAAAAGACTTTTTTAAATCTAACTTCTTTCCTGCTTTAAAATTTCCTTGCCATATGAAATCCAGAGCACAGTGGTTTTTATGCATCTTGAAAAGAATTGACTTTGGGTATATGGTTGCTGCTCAGAAGCACCTTTGAACTTGCCAGTCAAAGAACCCATTCTTTCTATGACACTTAGCGAATACTAAGTTACGACGGTGCTTTTACATCTTGAGCCATCAGGGGTGCTGAACGGTATGACATCCAATGTATCCCTTTTATCCTTTGTCCTTTTTATCAATGATTGCACAGCTGGCGTCTCAAGGTGATGGATAAGAGTCTGAATCTAATGAGTGGCTTGCTGCTGGTACATTTAATGAGCTGATCAGTGAACAAGGGGAGTGTTTAATGCTTTAAGGCTGTAGCTTTCTCTGCAATGGGATGTGAGGGACACCGAGACGTGGCAGCACGAGCATTGTTTATGGAGGGATGGGATGAAAATCTGTCTCCAGCCAATGAAGTACAACAAAGCGATGCAGTAGGCATGCTCCTGTGCATGGTCATGTTTGCTAGGTGGTCATGTGGCCGTGTGGGTGGGCAATGCAGGCTTTAGGAAGGCAAAGAGAAGAAGGAAGGTTTTGTTTAACCATATTGCCAGTCCAGGTTGCTGTGCAGTAGCAGTCTGAGTGCTGGATTAAGGAAGCAAACTGGTGCATGGGCATGAGGAAACTCTTCCTTGCTACAGCCTGTGCCATCTCTCCTGTCAATACAACCAAACTGATGTACCCAGGCTGTCTCACACTTTTCCCCACCGCCACATTCATATCCAACACCCAGACTGAAGAGTCAACTCACAAACTATTGGCTTATGTTTGTTAACTCGGCGACTTCCATGCTGATGCACTCAGTATATGGAGAAAATGATGTTACTCCTACTTTGTGCTCATTGATTCCTTGTAAATTTAAGAGAGGAACTGAACCAAATGCATGTTTTTTCTTATTGATTTATTGATACTAACGCCAAAGTCTCTCAGCTTTGCGTGCACCTCCAATGATAGCTTGTCTGAATGTGTCCTGGCAAAGCTGCTTGATAGCAAATGGATATGCTGACTAGATGTAAGAAGAGTTAAAAGCAGTCTTCAGTGTTGCATTAATTCTTCAGTGTAAGGGAGGGAATAAAATCATGCTATTCTACTAAAGGCTGTAACTGTGAAACTGAATGCAAGGTTTTTAAATATGCAACATTTAGAGAAAAACTGCCCTTATGGGGTTGTATGCTCTCATGCAAAAGGCAGAAAGGCTGTAGTGAAATTTTGGGCATCTGTAATAATTGTTCAGAGCTAGCAGGGGAATAAGGGCACTGCTGGAAAATAATGGAAAACCAGCATTACCTTTTTACTTTTTCATTTCAGTAGGAATTTGACATGGCAGCCTCTTAGAATTAGATTTTAAAAGCTGCTTCTGCTGCTATTATCTAGGATATCACGTGCATTGAAATGTTAGGGGCTGGAGGGTGGTTTTGCTGGTGTCCTTCCTAGAGTCCTACTCCTCTGAGAATAAAAGCTTTCTTTAAATAGACATTTTTTCTGGCCTTTACCACATGCAATCTCAAAGGGATTACCCTGGTCTCTTACCCACCTCTGGTCACCTCCGTTTTTGTCAGTTTGCTTACTGCATCCTTAAGGATGAACCTCCTTGGGGAAAAAACAATGTCACTAAGGGTACCGTTTCTTGAGGCTTAATGAGCTAAAACAGTTAATGGCTACTGGAAAGGGGAGATGTTGATTCTCTGTCGTGTACTCCCCACTCCCATCTGTGAGCACATTTAACACTTGAAAGAGCACAGGAGGAAACCTGGATAGTTTTCTGCTCTTCTGGTAAGTTAAGCTGATTTACAAAAACACTCAACAAGTGCCAGAGCCTCGGTGACAGAGGGGGAGGCTGCACAGCCAGAAAAGCAGGGCAGCCAAAAGGCACAGAGAAGCAGCATAAAAGGAGGGAGCAAGAAGCTCCCCTTTTTTTTGATACCCAGCTCACCTACCCAGAGAAGCACAGCACTCACGTGCTGAATAATCTGTGCCACATGCACGCTTCCCCACAGAAATGTGTGACATCTTTTCAGTCTGTTTCTTTTGGGCTAGCTCTCAAGCGCATCTCCAAATGTTTTCTTGCAAGGGCAGGCTTTCCTTATGGTGCTCAACCACCAGTTATGTCTGAAGTCTTTGCATCCATTTGGCAAAATTAATTCTGTTCAGTGACTGCATCATTCTGGAGATTGACAGAGGCCAAAATAAGCTTACCGTCTGGGACAGCTGGTGCTTGGTTCACCAGTAGGAGAGGTGTGACTGTCAGACCTGATCTCTTGGTTTTGAATTCCTATTTGGGGATTAAACCCCACTGCAGAAGGAATAAGGCGTACGTCAGGGTGGCAACCCCAGGCAAAGTGGAAATTGAAAGTGAGGAAATGGAGAAGAAAGGAAGAACAAAGAGGTATTAGGTTGGACAAAGGATAACACTTCACGAAGTGTTGACTTTATATTCAGTTCAGGTTTTAGTGATGAGTTTGGAAAGGCCCAAATGTCCTGTAAACAGCCCACAAAGGCAGCTCTCTTCTTTTAAATACACGATTGGCAGGGGTCCCACACCAGCTGATGCCTGTCCCCAGTGACATCCCCAGGGACTTTGCAGCTTTCCATGTCTGGCTCCTGGTACACCAGAAGGACCTGCTCATCGGAGCTGGTCTTCAAACAGCCACATAGCCAGGTTCCCTGAGGATGGTCGAAGAAAGGACTTTGGGCTCCAGTGTTCTGACAAAGTCCAAGTGACAAAACTGCATTTGGGTTCTACTTGGCAGCTTATTTGTACTCTGCACGTGGATGGTGTTGAGAGTTTTCTGCCCAGCAAAAAAAACAGGGTTTTCTCCCAGCAGCATTCAGGGGTTCAGTACATAGGGTGTATGGTCTTCACAGGATCAAGCTGAGCAATGGGTGTCTTTGTACATAGGATTAGTTTTCCTTCGATAATACTCTAAACATCCTTGAAACAGAGGGAAATGTCTAAGTGCATTCTCCATTCCTCTTTCAGTGACCCTGTACAACTGCTCTTATGGGCGAAGTGACTGCAGTCTGTGCCTCGCGGCCCATCAAGACTACAAGTGTGTCTGGTGTGAAGAAGATGGCAAGCCGAGCAAGTGTGTGTATGACAAGTTCTGTCATGCTCGTCCCGCTGTCACATGTCCTCCTCCGGAAATCACTCGTGTAAGATAGCTTTTGTTCTTCACCCTCCCAGTGCATTATTTTTCAGCAGAAAGCATCCAAACAAGCTCATACTGAAAGGCATTTTTTTCTTTTTTTCTTTTCCTGGGGTGTTAAGTAAGCCTCTGAAATAGCTGTATGGAAATAATGCCAGTAGTGATGTGTGCGAGAGATTTAGAAAGAGTCACAATAAAAGAGACTGAATGGAGTCTTTGAGACTCACTGTTTTTTAAGCCATGGCCTCACTGTGCTATAAGCCAGGCTAGCAGCATACCCTTAAACATGGCACTTGAAGCTTGGGAATAAGCATGGGCTTTTCTTCTCTCCCAAAGTCTGTTCTACCTGAAATAAGTCTATAAAAGAGGATCACCATGCATTCCACTGCAAACACTTAGCAGGCTCACTAACAGGCCTCAAACTAGACTTTATAAATAGCATTTAATAAGAGAGCTGCTGCTTTCTGCAGCACAATTTGCTTTCCGGGTGTCAGTGATACTGCCCAGTCCCAACCGGGATGCAGCCCAAGGCTGTAGAAGTTGGATGTGAGAAATCAGAGGGGCCCAATGCACAGCTCTTACTGGGCAGTGGGTCTGCGGTGTGAGCATCCCCCTGGGGTGAAGGAAGAGCCTTGCTCCACCCTGGGGAACCAGCAGCCAAAGCAAGAAGTGATAAACTCTCATCTGCTTTTAGCAGTTGCCTTTTGGCAACAAACCAAATGCTGTTTTTCTGGGCATAACATCCTAGAAAACAGTCTAGATACATACTTCCACTGATCCCATATAAATTACTGAGACAGGGGCATCAGTATGTCGAAACCCACACACACCATTTGATAAGGACATATCCCCAGCTATCACAAAATGCAGTAGTGATATGACAGAGGCCGAGAGTCGTAACAGGGATATTTCACTCCAATCAGATCGTTAACAGTTTAAGTCTGAAACCTGTGCCTCGTGCTGGCAGAGACACGATGAATCTCTCCTGAGGCTATGCAGCTAGAAGTACAGTGTGGGTACAGCCAGAATGGCAGCACGATGGGTGAAATTGGCTGTGACGCTATTTTTGGGAAGAAATGGCTGGTAAATATTTGAAGTCTGCCAAGGAAGGTAGATTTCCCGAAATCTTGACAGAAAGTGTAGAGAAGAATTCTTATATAATGCCCTTATCAAGATGATGTGAGTGGGAAGGAAAAGAAAAACAAAGGAATCTAAGAGTGATACTGTTTGTACATGATTACAGGTTAAATACTAACAATGTTGTGATATATTAGTTTTTTCAAGGCTTTTGTTAGGTTCAAATTTGAACAAATATTTGGAAACAGCTACAGACACTGCTGAGTCATTTTTCAGCTACTTTATTTATGCGAGCGCAAAGAGATGGCCACAGGCAAAGGATCCAGTTTTAGTAATTTAGTAATTTAGAAACAGGGGGAAAATCGAACAAGTGATTCTGGAGCTGAACTGGTCAGCAGGCAACAGCAGCAGTCCTGTGCCTGTGCTCAGACTTGCTTAGGAGGTAGATCTAAGACACTAACATCCAGACTTTCAGAAGATGAATTTGTTTGGCTTCCAGTTGCTCAATCTGGGACTGTGCAGTCTCCCTCTTCCAGGTAATAAATTTACAGCTCTCCAAAGCTGAGCACCTGAAAAGGTCTCAGTGGAAGTGCTCCATACATTAAGCAGCAAATCAGGTTAATATCCCCCAAAAATATTTAGAATTATTTAGAATAACAGAGTATTTGAATTTAAAAATCATATTTTAACCTCAGAAGTCCTTTTCAGGTACTTCAAGGATTTTTTCAGTCCTCATTTTATTCACAAAGTACCCATGTACTGCAGCACCCTACCAGCTGATGCAGTAAGGAAGACAAGGGGACTAAAGAAATTTTTGAAGAAGTTGTTTGGGGCATCGCTTTGTGTTTATAATGTGCACTGTTTGGTTGTGAACCTAAAAGGAGAAAAACATGTCAAAAACAACCAAAAAAAAAAAAGCTGGAAAAGTTCAGTGGGATGGTTATGAGGGAAGCTTGTTCAATTTGCTTGTCAAAATCCCAGTGCTTTTGTGGAGGAAGCAAACATAAAACAGAATAAACATCGGGCAAGAATTTTGTACGTTATAGTCTGCCACAGCAGACATGAAATCTGCAGCTGATGAATACTGGTTATGGGCTCACAAATGACTCATTAGCATTAAAAAGTTAGGGTACATAGCAAGTTTTTATGCAGGTCCTACAGGAAACATCTTTTTCCTTTTAAGTGCTGGTAAGTCTAAGTAGCTTTAAATAATATGGAAGAGCAACATGGTCACTGCAATATTTAATTTTGATTTTTATTTTTTTTTTAATTTCCCTCATGCAAACACAGATTGAGCCAAAAACTGGACCACTAAGTGGTGGAATTCTTTTGACCATAATGGGATCTAATTTGGGAATAAAAGCAGAAGATGTAAACAATATAACGGTGGCAGACAAGGAATGTATTTTCAAAGAAGAGTTCTACTCTGTTTCCACAAGGTAATCACTGGACATTTTTCATAAGATTTTAGACACCCTCCAGAAAGAAACCTCTGTGCATCTTCAGGAGAATAAGACATTCCTGTGGTAATAAGAAATTATCAAGAGGAGAAAAAACTAGTGCAGTATATGTGCAATATTTCATACTAAGATGTCCAAGTTTTTATTTAAAATTGTTATAGATTCTTATACAGCAACAAATTTATGATAGCATGCTACCCTCTTGCTTCTGATTGATTGACTTTTTTTATTTGTTTGAAAACCTTTCATAAACTATTACTGCAGATGTCTGAAAACTATTTATGAGTTTTTAAATTAAAGGCATTGTAGGTGTGCATCTAGCCATTAAAATCTTTGCTAAATCTCAACCGCAGTGCAGCCAAGCATACAAGATTTATGGGAAAGTAGGCAAAGCAAGAGGAAGCTTAATTCTTTTTGTTACAGTCCAGCCACAAAGTTTCTTTCCTGGGGGTAGGGAGGGAGCCCTGAGTTTTGGTTTAGCTTTAAATGACTAAGTTTCATCGCAGAGCCAACAAGCCCATGGATGTTGAGTTGCCTAAGCAGGTTGGTAGCTGTTTTGTGGATTACTTGTCACACTCTTAAGCAGTGCCAAAAGTAAAAACAAGGAGCCTAAATTCTTCTAGGTGTCTAGGTGTTTACTACAGATTATATCGAGCATCTAATTTCAAGAGGGAATTACCCTTTTGATACTTGCTGATAAAAAGCATAGCATAAAAGTTCAGTAGTAACGTTAATAGTAATGATGTATTTTAAGCAGTGTGATTTTTCTTCCATTCACTTTTGATATTTAAAACAGAAATTGAAACCTTGGCTTTCTCTCCCTTTGGTTATTTTAAAGTTTAGCACAGCAACTCTTTGCTATTTCTGTGGCTTGTTTTGAAAGAGATTTTAAAGGTGCCTAAGTGATTTTGCTTTAGCTTTTGAAGAAGCTTTGGTTTTAGTCAGTTTGTAGATCGTGCATTTAGCAGCTTCTTGGGCCCCTGGGACCCAGAAGTATATATACAGTTGTGTATCTCCTGCTACTTACCAAATCTATCACCAGCACTCCCTTTTACACAAGCATCACTACCCAGAAAATTCCCAACTCCCTTTTAGCCCTCTTTCCCCATTCCCTATTTTCAGTGTTGCAAAAGCTGCATTGAATCCCAGTGTAGCCTTACAAGAATTTCCCCAGCCTCTTGTTGTTTTTTTTTTTTTTTTCTAAAGCTTTTTGGTATTTTTAAATACATGGAAAGGAGCCAGAACTGAGATGACTGGCTCCTTGTATCATAGCAACATTACTGGTTTCCTAAGCTCTGCCAGTGTGGTAATGGGTGAGAACAAATGCAACTTGCATAATGTAATTTACCAACAAATTAGGGGGTTTTGAAGGATGTTCTCCATTAGGGAAGCCCTGAAAAAGAAGTGATTCAGAATCTTTAAATGGATATCTATAATTTTGCATCTTTATCTTCTTCCATTCTTTTGTTTTATTATTACCTTTTTTATTTAATTAAAAAAAAATAAAAAGAAGAAAAAGAAGAAGAAACACCTAGTGTTGCTGCCCTGTCTTTCCTGCAGTAAAAAGCCAGTCATTTTTAGGAGGTGTTTCTCCAGGAGTGGAAGGACAGCAAGCTTTATGGCATTGAAGGCTGCTCACTGGCTCTGCTGTGATTTCACTGTCAGCCTTACAGAAGTTGCATCCTCATCCGTTGTAGTTTTCCACTTGTAACGTGGGGGAAGGGAGGCAGTGCCAGTGCCGGGGAGGGGAGGGAGGGAGCTTTTCTCAATTAAAATCCTGCAAACCACGCTGCCGCGCTCCCCCCCACACACCCCAACCCTGGCCCCCGACTGCTTTCCCTAGCTTGACATATGGTAGAAATTCCTCCAAAGGCACCGTTTCCTGTTTCTGCCTGACAAGAAGATACAACTTCCAAGAATACAGTAGAGATGATGAGGAACAGACTCAGGCGGCCGTACACATGCTAGGACATGCAAGAATTCAGAGAATTTGCCAGTACCCAGGCAGAAAATTCTGAAGTGATCTGCGAGGGGACTTGACAATCCTTTTATTATAAGTCCCAATTTAAGTACATTATGCTCTGTAATTTGGGGCTGAGTTGTTTTTTTCTTTTTTTTTTTTTTTTTTTTTTTTGTAAGCAGTTGTGCATTGATTACAGAAGAGCAATAATCCAAGGGGAGAAAGAATGAAGAAAACGAACAGTGATTCCTAGGGTGTGTCCTGCAGGAAACTGCCTGTGCACGCTGCAGACGTTATGTGCATCCTTAGCCGACTGTATTAGCAGCTCACCGTTAAGCATTTGTCCCACTTTTCAAGTGTGTCGAATCCTTGTTGCATTTTCATGCTTATATTCTGCAGGTCACCTGTTGGAAACGTAAATTCAGACCTTGCAGCTAGCCCTCAGTGGCAGTGGGGGTTAACGCGGGATGTTTTCTCCTCCACTGTTCCTTGACCTCTGATTTTGTGTGGGTTATCTGAGGATTTATTTTCAGAGAACAGTAATTCTGAAGGGATTTTGATCGTAGGTGTGAAAATGCAGTAGCTTAAAGCTGGGAGATAGCAGGATGTGCAACAAAAGTATTAGCAGCTGAAATACACAAAGGTATAAGATAGCTGATTGATTCCTGCATCAAAGTAGGGGAGGAAAGGATTCTTTGGTTTTTTTGTTTGTTTTTTTTGACACATCCAGGTACAGTGAAAACCTTGTGTAGGTTTGGGTAGTTTTCTCTATGATTTCTGGACTGAATTTGAGTCTTCTGCTAAGAAGTCTGCTAGGTAGCTGCTGTACACATTGCTCAGGTTTGACTTTTACTCCATGTAGATACAAGATTAAAATATTCTTGCGTGGTTTTGGTGGGAATCTGAGCCAGAATTCATGTACCTTGTATAGGATAAAGCAATGTTTGTGCTTTGGCTGACAGTATGCGTGGTAGCTAACATACCTTGGATTTGTATTGCAGCTGCTAGTGCTAACAGATAAACTTGCATTGCTATTTCCCGCTAGGATTGTGTGTCAAGTCGGAAGAATGGATGAACCTACACAAGGTCAAATTGAAGTTAACATCAATGGAAAATTAGGTATATCACCAAGCGAAGTGCAGTTTACATACCAGGTAAGTGCATTTTTTGCATTGACCCGTTTTGTACTTTGCGCATGACTTAAATTCAAAGTTTACAAGTTATGAACACAAGCACAGCCGCTTGTGTTTGCCTTACAAACTTTGTTTAATCAATAACACTGTAGTTTAAGCATGTTAGAAAACACTTAAGTTGAAAAGATGTGGTAGAAAAGAAATGTTAATCAACTTACTCAGCAGTGACACTATCTCATAAGTGTCACTAGTGAATAAAAACAAGTCAGCACTGGAAAAAAATAGATTTTCTTTAGACACAGTTATTGCACTGTTTTAATCACTGTGCTTAGACTAGCCAGTGCTCTTAATTGCAAGAATTAATGCACAGCAGCTGAAGAATGAGTAATGAAGGTGCATTAATTTTTTTTAATAATTTATTTCATTCAAAAAGATGGCATGCAGAGACACAGACAGCATGATGTGGATTTATATTACAGATGTGCTTTGTTTTCAGTGTCACAGTGAAGGAGAATTTAATTTGTGTCTTTAATTACTTTACCCTAAATGTAGCTATGGGTTATAGCTGTTCTTGCCCGTGGTTTTAGCTGCAAGTAGCTTTATCTTTATCTATGAAGTCTTCAAAATTTATAAGAATCTGCGATAGCTGAGAGGTTTAACTAATCTCTATCCTCATCTTGATATTTAAAATTATATCTATAAACTGTAAATCTATAAAACGTAAAGGGTGTGTTACAGTTTTATCTTCTCCCATATTTTAACTTCTGTCTCATTAATTCTTGATTTTCTGTGAGAAGGAAGGGAGTCAGCAGTAAGAGGTGGAATAAGTCAAGAATGACATTCAGCTGAGAAGAGGATATTCTTGTTTTCACAAAACAGTGTTTTTTTCCATTATTTTCAGGCAAATATCTCCTTTCCCTTGTGGTATCTCTGCAAAAGCACGCATTTTGCTTGAAAATGATCTTTTACTGTCACAACCTTCCTTTGCTCCTTTGTGGAAATGTAGGTTATAATTAAGTCTTCCTTTGTCAATCATCTTATGTGTCTTAACCAGAGCAGGAAATGTGCAGAAACATCAAGTCCCATGTTTGTGTGCTTGTGATCTCTATGACAGAGGCTATGATGTTATGTTGGTGTGTTTTACACCAGTTCTCCTATACTTCTCCTGCATATATAGATTCTCTCACGGTTTGCATGAAAACCACATGAAGAAGTTACAGAGTGTACTGAAATGTAGTGTGAAGCCTCCATGTAGGCTTAGAAGACCTCTCTGTGACCTTGTTCTGATGGGGTTCCCTGCTTAACACGTCTGAGATGAGATGAGATCAGCAGCGCTGCTTTTGCTGCTTAAGGAAAAGGTTATTGAATGCCTGACAGGCTCAGGGAGAAGCTGTCATGCACGGACATCATCCAGGTGGACATTTTCATGAAAGTCCAAGACTTCCTCTGTGCCAGTCTCTGAATCAGTGAAAAATCAGACACCTAAGCCAGCTGCTGCTAAAAGGCATTTTTATTTACTTCAAAAATCTTTCCATGGGGACTTTCTTTATAGAATGTAAAGCAATGGCAAGTAATACAGAATCATCAAGCACAGCAGTTTGTGCCTTAAAACTGGTGAAATTGGTTTCTAGTTTCATTTCTCTTACTTTTTGTTCCATGAGAAAATAAAGCCAGCTATGGACTGTGGTAGGATTAAAATCAGTGCAGGCTGTCACATTCACACTCACCTCTGCAAGCGTGACCCGAGCACTTTTGGCATCAGAACAGGCTATCAGAGAGCCAATCCAGTCGGTTGGTGTTGTTTTAAAATTTAGACTCTCGTTTCAATGTTGTTTTCAGGCAGTTCCTTGATGGCTTATTTCAGGAGATGTAAGAAATCTGTGCTTTATACAATAATTCTGCTATTCAATCTATAGAAAAGAAAGAAAACACTCCTCTTTCCAATAACCTTCCTAAAATATGTCTCCTATTACATATTTTCCCCTTGCTTTGGCACATTATCTGGCTATGCTGCTGCTGGTAAAAATCACAGTTTTTACTGTGTGCTTTGATCACCCTTAACACTATAGCTTTGGCTTTAGCAGTGCCTATTTTAAATGCAGTGTGTGGCAGCACTGTGCAGAAGTGTACAAACAACACACAAGGAGACAAGGATCTGCTCGGCCTGATGTGTCTATGGAGAGCAGAAGTGTCACCGTACTCCCCACAGTTTGGGGTCATACATGTGGCTAGCGGCTGCCACCAAGAGCACATGGACAGTTATCAAGTACTACTACATTTGGCCATGGTCGATACCCAGCCTGAGTGACGGGTGTGTTTTTAAAGCTGGATTGATGAGGATCAGCAGTCAGCACAGCTCAGGGCTTAGACTCGTGCTTCTGCCCCATTCTGCCAGCACAGCGCATTTCTGAGGCAAGGAACAGGTGAGACTTCCTCTAGGTGGGTCAAAAACCCAGTCAGAAAGGATTTCAGTTTAAAATCGTTTCTGAACTAAAATGCCCTGGTCCACAAGAGTCTATGCTGCGTAGTAAACATCTTATCTATATTTGCTGCACAATGGGAAGAGAGTTCTACATCGCCATCACAAATTTCTTCTATCCATTCTGTGCGGTGTTCAAGTCCAGACATTCCAGCGAAATTAAATTCTGGTAACCTTGTCCTCTTCCACTGACCTTTCTGTTGTTTGTTTCACTATAAGCAGAATTGGGCATTCTCCTTTTTATTGAAATAGAAATGAATTGATGCTAAATGTTAATATCCAGCTATGCAGTACCTCTAACAGCTTGGCTGGTCTCTACGCAGGTGGAGCCATGGCATGGCTAAAAGCCAGTTTTTTTTTTGTTCAATTGATTTGTTTGCTACTACGGCAGTGAGAACAGTGTTGAAGGTGGGAATTAAGCTTTTCTTAGGTGTATGGCCCAGGCTGGCTGATACCATACAAGCATGATTCTTTCCTCAGATCTCATCTTCAAACTCAAGCCACCAGAATAAGAGCTCACAGCTGGCTCTGGTTCTTCAGTGTCTGTTTGCAAGAGCAGTTCTGTGAGCTTTAGTCTGAGTGGATTGAAGACATTATATGGTTTCAGAAAGCTCAAATAAATGTAAGAAAGGGGGACAA
Organism: Anas platyrhynchos; assembly: GCF_047663525.1. Classification (NCBI taxonomy): domain Eukaryota; kingdom Metazoa; phylum Chordata; class Aves; order Anseriformes; family Anatidae; genus Anas; species Anas platyrhynchos. Next base: position 21,489,163 of record NC_092587.1, on the reverse strand, counting down.
ATTAGAGTCTGATCCGAAAACAAACACAAAGGTGACTACTCACCATACTGGGAGTTTGAGTAACCTGATCTGCACAGTTGGATTTAACGAGGTACATTCTTCCACTTTAATATTCTCACAAGTTGGCATTTTCCTCTTATCTTCATCCATCCTCTGTTTCCCTTCTTGATGTTAGAAGCAATTGCTCAGGGAGCTCTCACTGCCACAGCGCTATTAGTGCCACCAGGCTCTCATGGAGGATTTTAGCTCACTGCTTGATTCTTCTCCGTGAGTCTTCACCATAGCACATAGATTTTATAGTGTAGCTTGTGGGGGGGGGAGTTTACATGGCTTGTTGCCATTATGATTGATGCTTATAAACCACACATCCACAGCAGTCTGGAATTGCTGCCAGAGGGCAGTGGCTGTTTTATCCTTGAGTTCTGGAGCACATCTTGTTTGTGCATCAGCCTGCACAGCAGTCAGGAGAGCTCCTGGGTAGCTCACAGTTTTCAGTAAGAAGGCCCTTCCTCACATGAATATTATTAGACTTAATTCTCTATCATCTTAGACATCGCTTAAATACATGTCCCACCATTCAGTGTTTGTGGGTTCTGCTCGAAAGCTGCCAGCAAACACTGGGTGTATGATAACGCAGGCTTTCCAGTCACGCATGCTTCCCTTTCTCCATGAAAACTGTCAGCAAGGCTCTGTGGTCTGTTCAGAAAATGATGTGCTCTCTGCCTCAGGATAAAAAGAGGCAGAGATCTCTGCCTGCAGTCCAAAAACTTAGTTGTTTAGAATATCAACGCTCTGCGTAGGCATCCCATCCACAGCAGGCAGCAGACACTACAGAGAGGAGTGTGCACTGCCCGGCAAATGCTTTGCCTTCACACCTGGAGCGGATGTAAGCATTTGGGCTGACCTGTGAGGGTGAGAAGAAGCAGCTCCATAGGGGCAGGACCTGGCCAGAAGTAGCCCAGGAGATGAATCCTGGCTGGCGCTGTGCCTGGGACTTCTCCAGTGAGGCGAGCCAGGGAGTCAGGTCAGCCACCGCAGCAAGCACCGGGCCGCCAATGTGCGCCATGGAAATTCTGTCTGAGCACTCTGTGAGGGGGCGGCATGTCTGAAGAAACAAGCAGCAGGCTCCCCCGAGTCTGAGAAAGGAGGGGAGCGGAGGGAAAGAGCAGTTCCTAATGGTTTGTGTGCCCTGGTCAAAGGCTTAATTTAGCTCCTGTGGTTACCTTTATAGGCCATGAGATGATATTTTGACCTTCAAGAATGTGGCCAGTGCCTACAGTACTTCATGGAATGTGCTTTTAATGCCTTAATTTTTGTCTGCATTATATGCAAGGGTTGGCAGAATAATTCAACTTTGGATGGGGTGGGGGTGGATAATTTTGGAAACAAATAAAGTTGTTTTGCAGGCCTACTTCAAGAGCCAGAGCTTAGTGCAGCTGGGATCAGGGTGAAGAAAGAGAAAGAATACTTGTTGGGGAAGGGACGAATGAGAGAAAGGCAGAGTAGTCATGTGCCCTCTACAGGTTTGAAAGCCTTAGCCACATATATGTGTGCACTGTCATCAGGTCCTTGGCACTGCATCCCTGTGCTCTGCTTGTGTGGAAGCACAGGAGCACATTCGTACTAGTGGATGTGTGCTTATATCAAAGGCAAAACCCCCAGCCAGAGGTCACTGCCTACAGGGGCTGGCAGGAGGGAGCTTCGGGGTTTTACCATTTGCTGCCCATCGCGTCCATTTGAGCACATCCATCTGTTGCTGGCTTCCCCTTGTGCTGCAGCTGGCATCTCTCACAGCATCATGGGGATGTGCTCTGCCACCATCCTCTTTTCTCTCCCCAGTTGTCTCTGCTTGTGGTCTGGCATGGTTGCTTTTTCTCCTCTGAAGCACAGACGTTATGCCAAGGTCTCTTTGCATCTCCGTTAGGTTCCCCTCCTCTGTTGCCTTCCAACTGGTTTTAAATTTCTGGCCCCTCCTGTGATTTACCAGTAGCCTCCTTAGTGGCTGGTTGTTTCTTTCTTTGATCTTCTGCATTACTGAAGGATGAAGGGTGACCACTTTTATCTCAATGGTGTAGTTTTGGGTCTAGAAACTTCCTATCATAGCTCAGCAATATAGTTGTTAGTATTATTACTTTCAGAGTCATACCCCAGAATATAAAAAGTTGAGGACATACTTGGGGGTAGGTGAATGGAAAAGCAGAGAAATTGGAAAAGAAGAGCTGCAGAGCCTTAGTGGTGCTCCACAGGGGTACACTCCTCTTGTTCTTGGATACTGTGCAAGGGGCTGGGAGTGAGTTGGCTTGGTGCGCCAAGGTAAACCAAAAAGCTGCAAAGCAAATAAACAAGTGAAAAGGAACATTAACCAGTGTGGCAGATCAGATCCCAACTGCAAGTCAAGAGAGTAGAAAAGAGGCTGGGGGAAGGCTTCTGTGTTGCACCCGTGTATCTGTAATGGGAAAATTGCAAAGAAGCTGGATAGCAGGAAGAAAAGGAGAATAAGAGTAACCCCGCTGTTAGCCAGATAAAAGCCATGCTTCGATTTGACACCAGCAGACTGCAGAAATCTAAAATGCTGGGAACCCTCCAGGAGCATTTTCAGCCTGTAAAAAATATCTTTTAATAGCACTGTTATCAGAAACCTAAAGAAATAACAGATCACCTTCCTAAACATGCAAAAAGACCAACTGCAAGCAATAAAATATTAAAGAAGAAAAAGTTCATTCTAGATTAATAAACAAGATGAAAAAATGCGAGAGATCAGACATGAGTGCTCAGAGGGTTTGCAATAGTTTTATCAGAAGTAGCAGTCGTGTACATTGCTAATAAGTAAGTTCGCTTCTAAATGTGATTATAAGTGGAACAGACATGGAGATAATTTACCCTCTAGCACACAGAAAGCATGAACTGCAATGAAAAATATATAAGCATTCTTGTGAACAAATATGTAAGTATGAGGCACAGGATACAAACAGAAAGCAAAGAAAAGATTTCTGGCTGCAACAAAGAAAACAGGACACTGGAAAATGGCCTGAACATGAAGTCATGTACATGCTCGGGCCAGTGCAAGCTGTTTTGCTGGTACTTCATTTTCCCCTCATACCTGTGTGCTGACAAAGCACAGAGTGCCTCAAAGGACAGGCTGTTGCAAGAGCATGACATTACTGTGAGGCAAAGCCCAAAAACACGGCTTGTGAAGCTCGGCTCAGTCTGCTACATGTGGATGAGTTAGGGGTACACAGTAATGTGAGTGCCAAGGGAGGGTTTGCCAAGTTGCAAATAAATCAACCAGTGTTACAGAAAGAATAAATGAATTTGCTACCAAACAACCTTATGCTGTTTGAATGTTATGTACTATAAGCAACGTGCAAGGATTTTGCTTAAAATTGTCACTGTCTCACTGCTTCAAATTGGAGCAGAAAACCACTGCTTTCAGGTAAACTGTATCGACAGGATCAACACTGACTGTAGTCATAAAGGCAGACCAGGTAACCTGTTCCTAGCATTATCGTCCGTCCACCAAAGCAAAGGTTATCAAAGCTCTGGAAAACCTGCTCATCAGTTCAGGAGTACTCATTCAGCAATCTGGTACAGCATGGAAAAGTTGAGTTGCAGGTGCATTACAAGACCTCTCAGCATTGTTACACCTACCTGTGATTTAAGGAAAGTTGGTACGTAGGATATATAGATGCTCAGTTTCCCACAGCTGAGAAGCTAAAATCTGCTCCAACCTACAAGCAAGAAATCCCATTGAGATCAAATTATTTCTTCGGGATAAATCATTCTACACCTGTCAGGAGCAAGCTACACCTGTTGAGAAGAGATCCCTGCTCAAACAGCACAGCCGTGGATGCGCATATGTTTTACCAAAACTGCAAATCCACTTCCTACAAGCACAGGACTTGATCATCAAAGCGTAAGGTGGTGAGAAGTCCCTCTGCTGGGAGGTGACAGGCCACTGAACAACTGGCAGGCATTGGAGAAGGCTTTTTAAAATTAGACAATCTGAAAACCCACATATGAGGTAACCTGTTACTGCAGAAAAGAAGTATGCTCACTCAGACACTAAATAACTGGAAAATATGAATTATATTTGTCCAGTGACAAAGGGAGAAGTATAGACCACTGCGACTTGAAAGAACATCTGTCCTTTTCTTGCAACATAAGAAAAAGACAGCAGTGTATGTCAATTGTGATTTTCTACACTTTAAGGAATTATAAAACAAGGGTTAAATTAGCTTTTGTAGGGTTGTTTAAGTTTTACTGTGTCCATGAGAAATGAAATATTGCCAAGTCTCCACGAGAGCTGATGTTTTCCAGAAGAATTATTACAAGGCTGCTATAAATTCCATATAGGACACATAATCAAATGTTCTACTTAACATTATCATTTCAGTGCGCACTGTGGTGTGATGCTGCAGAAAGTGTGATGTCCTCTGGGCACGTTCTGACTGAGAGAACAAAGGTTCCGAGGTGCAGAGGGCTGAAAATGGAAGTGGGGTATTTGTAATGATGGCAGGAGTACTTCTGATTCAGGAACTGAAATGAGAAAAGGGAAGAAAGCAGGAGAAAAGAAATCCCTGAGGGGATTTTGAAAAGGTGGTATCACTGATCTCACATCACTTGAGGTTCTGAGGTTGTCAGTTCAGTTTGTAGCAGCTGAATTTTCAGTATTGCTTGGGATTTAGCCCAAATTAGAGCTATCTGCATCTTTCTAAAAGCTGCATTTTTATTATCCCTCAAACATTTGCAGTGAAGGATTTACCCTTTTCCCTTCATTTTCTCTTGCAAGGAGAAGCAATCTCATGCAGAGCTGTGTTCAGCAATGTAGAAGTGTGTGTTTGTTGCAGCTCTGCTGGAATTTGTATGGTTAAGACCCAGTCTAGCAGCTTACAAAGGTCTGGACCTCTCTGTCCTGTGGGTGAGTGTGATGTCACCCATGGGAAGGGGCTGCCTTCTCCTGAGGCAACACGATTCTTCTCAGAGGCTTGCTCCACTGTTCAGAGAGTACTTTTTGAACTTATCGTGACATTCAGCAAATATCTTCTCCCGCTGGTCCCGTCTACCTAACTGCATTTATGGAAAATAACTTTCCAGCTAAGCATTTAGATGACCCATTTTTTTTCTTTACTGGTACTCTGAGAGACTACCAGGTGGGCCTAGGCAGCTTTGTGCTTTGTGCCATCCGTGAACATTTTAAGAGAGCACTAAAGCTTGCTCATAGTGCATCGGTTGTGCAATAAAGTTGTTATTAAAATTGTTAAAAATTGTTGGTAATTTATTTAAGCTTATTTTTTCTGGAAGGTCCTTAAGAGAAAGGGAAAGGAAAAAAACTGAGAAACAGAAAATAGCAAGTAATAATTAATCAAATAATTTTTCTGACAAGTTTATGGTAACAAACTGTTACTATACGATGCTTTGTTTCAGTCATCCTGAAAAATTCCTCTGCATGCAGAGCCCAGTTCAGCTTCTCCTTATTAGATCATCTTTATGAGGCGTCCACATTATTTGGTCCCTGGAGTGCTCTTGGTATTTGCAAAATTACTTTAAATAGGTTAAATATGAATACTTTGAGTTAAGCTGTTTTAAAATAGCCCTTTGAGAGATTGCTGCAAAACCAGTGATTAAAGAGAAAATAAGGGTTAAATGTAACTATTCCACCTCCTCCTTGGCTGCTACCTGCAGCAGCTACTGGAGTGATTCTCAGCCTCAGGTTTTCATTAAACTTGAGGCAAGGCTGAGATGTGCTGGCTCCATGTTGCACCTGTGTCACGGAGGGGGGCCGAGGTGTGGATAGCACATTCTCCTTTTTGGCATAGCTCAGTTTTCACAGAATGACACAGAAAGGCTGAGGCTGGCAGGGGCCTCTGGAGGCCACCTCATCCAACCCCCTGCTCAGGAAGGGCCACCCGGAGCAGGCAGCCCAGGACCATGTCCAGGCAGCTTCTGAAGATCTGCAAGAAGGGAACCCCACAGCCTCTGCCAGCGCTCAACCACCCTCACACAGCACAGGAGGAATTCCTGGTGTTCAGGAGGAACCTCCTCTGCTTCAGTTTGCTCCCATTGAGTCTTTTCTCATCACCAGGCACCACTGAAAAGAGCCTGGCACCATCCTCATTTAACTTTTTAACTTTTAGCAGGCAGAGTCTTGCTAAGAAAAAAAAAAAAATCGGGGCAAAACAGAGCAGGTATTTATTTTACTTCCCTGTTGCTGTTGTGTTATTCAGAGATAACTTTGCTGTTTGTTTACCTGAATACAATATCCCTGTTCACAGGGAGGTAAATGCAGGCTGCCAATAAAAGGTCCCACACAGAAAATGGTTCTCAGTGGTTCTGCTTCAGGTTTGTGGCTTGCTCAGTATTCACTGATAGGTAGTAACTGAACCAGCTTTTGCTCTGCCAGAGGTACTGATCAGATATGCCAGTTGAGGCTTAATGGTGTAATTATTTATCGTTTTTGCTGAAAGAAAGGAATACAGCTGCCTAGCAGAATCTTCTCAGCAAGCTTCCTTTCTTTTCTTCTTTTTTTTTTTTTTTCCCAAGATTACAGGGTTACAGAGAGCAGGGTATGGTGCTTCAGAAATCTTTTCTTCTACCTTTCCTTCCTAAGTCTTTGCTTAAAGGCTTGACTTTAAGAGGTAGGATTTAGGGAAAAGGCTACAAACTTTTAATATTTTTTTTCCTTTTTATTTTTTTTTCCTGAGGTTGAGGGAGAAAGATTTTGTCCATATTAGCTCCTGTAGTGGTTCTTGGGGAACACTTGCTTCTGGAAACATTGCAGTAGATTTTAACTGGTAATGATAAAATGGTCCAATATTCTTAACACTTTGTAGCAATCAAGATTTAATCTAGAGTTAACAAAAGGTATGGTTTTCTTTATATCTACCAAGGTTAAACTTAAAGGATTTGGTAAATTTTTGTAAGTAATGCAACTTAGTAATCTTTTTAATCAACAATATTGTGTTTCAAAAAAGCACAAATGCGTTTTTTTGTGAAGTGCAGGTCTAGACTTGTGTTAATTTAAGCTTCAAGCGTGACTTTTAAAACTGACCCACTGAAATCTTTTATTTACCCTCGTGCAATTTCAATTTAGGTTAAATAAGCAGGCAATTAAATCAAAAGAAGAGTATGTACAGAGAGAGTTATGTAGATCTAAGTAAGTTTCAGTCAATTCTGTTATATTGAATCAATGCGCCTTTTTGCTTAAACTATGCTTAAAAATTACTTTCAGTCGATTCCTTACATAAAATGTTGTAACTCAAGTGATGTATTAAATTAAAAAGAAATCAAAGGTTAGTGCATGAGAGCAGTCATGTGCTGTAGCATCGTACATCTTGAGGAGTGAAGGGTTTACAAACAGATTTCTCTCAGGGAAGAAAAGCAATTGACACCCAATTAGTGTTAAAGCATATTCCTAAAGCTCAATGACTTGAGAGCAAATTACAGTTGTCATTGTGGATTTGTGAAGTGTGCTGAACCGTGATGCATTCCTTCAGAGGGAAGTTGCTCAGACATGAAAGAATAAAACAAGCACAGCAAGTACAAGTTCTCTGTGTTTCTGTAATATCCGTGCTTTAATAAAGCAAATTTATCAAGTAACCACAAGGTCAACTGAATGCTTTTTTACAAATTCCTGCTACTTGTTAGAAACCCATCAATGGCTCACTGAGCTTTCGACCAAACTCTAGTACATCATTCCCTCTTCTCCCTGCCATTCAAGAACCATTGTTTTTGTAGCTGCTAGCTGACACAGAGACAGCAGTCTGTGCATGAGAGAAATAACATAGGAGAAAGCTTTTTGCTATGTGATGATTCAGGCAAACTCTCTTTCTGAACATGGCCTTTCCTCCTTAGAGTGGGAGATCATCACAGTATGATGGTGATCAGGTAAACCCCAATCAGTAAGGGAAGTTCTCAAACATCTTTGCCCTTGCTTTATTCATAGAATCATGGAATCATCTAGGTTCGATGATTCTGTGGTGCCCTCCAGCACCCCAGCTCAACTTGAGACTGTTTCCTTGTGTCTTTCAGGTAGTTGTAGAGAGTGATGAGGTCTTCCCTCAACCTGCTTTTCTCCAGACTAAACAACACCAGTTCCCTCAGTTGCTTCTTTGGTTCCTAGTCCCCTCACCAGTTTTGTTGGTCTTCTCTGCGCATGCTAGGGCACCTTAATATCCTTGTAGTGAGGGGCTCAAAACCAAACAGTACTCAATAGGCGGCCTCACCGATGTCACATACAAGGAGATAATCAATTCCCTAGTCCTGCTGGCCACACTCTGATGCCGGCCAGGATGCCATTGGCCTCCTTGGCCACCTGGGCACACTGATGGCTCATGTTCAGCAGCTGACTGTCAACCAGCCTGTATGTTCCCATATGCAATAGCCCCAAAGCTGGACTCCATCATTGTCCACTCATTTGAGCTAGTTGGCGCAAGGCCAATCGGTTTCACATGGCTTACATGGCTTCACTCATGCTCTTGACTCAGTAGCAGCAGTGTTGTCCTGAATAGCAACACTTTTCTCAACTGGGAGTAGGGACTACTTAGCGATAGAGTAATTAAATTGCACTGTTCATGAAAAGCCCTCACTATTAATTTACAGAATTTGTCATATCTGGGGTAATACAGTCATGGAAACAAGGACTGAATTGAGAACAAAAGGAGTGAAATCACTAGAAAAAAATAAATTTCTGACAAATTTCATGACAATTTGAAATATATCTGCTTGTTCTTATTGATTTTAGGAAATCCCCTCCAACGTTCTTGGTGTATAAAGAAAAGTTTAGTATTTTCTGATCTCTTTTCTCTGCAAGCTCATTGCTCAAGATAGGGATAAAAATCTTCTACAGCAATTAAGAATCTTATGAGATAAATGGGACCTTAATATTCTTTCTGTTCAGTACCAATTCTGAAAAACTCCCTCTGTCTCTCCTGTCACTGACACAGAATGTAGGAAGGGGCAAGGAAGGGTGAAAGTAGACTCCACTATAAGGAAGAGAGAAATCTTAAAATAAGTATGAGAACAGGAAGTCCAACAGGAAGCTCGCACAAACTTAATGGCAGCTAACTCTGCATCTTGCCAGTAGGTAATTTAAATCCATATAAAGCCTCAAAGTACAGTATGGAAAAAATGTGTACATTCATATCACATTACTTCTTCCTTTACTCACTATGAATAATGAAAGACTTTGTTTTATTTGAGAAGACTTGTCCTTCATTATTTTAATTTATTACCTTTTGGGTAATGATATTAAAGTACTATTATCTATTATACTAATTAATACTGGTATAAATTTTTTATTTTAATTTTCTAAATTAGTTTTCATCATCTCCTCTTTGCAGGAACCTCATCCGTCTGGAATAAGACCTGAAAGTGGTCCACAGGCAGGTGGAACCACACTTACCATCACCGGTACCAACCTGGAAACTGGTTCCAAGAAGGATGTTCGTGTTTTAGTCGGTAGCCAGCCTTGCAATGTGTACGTACCCTGAGTAACTACCAGTATAGAGTTGTACCCTAACAAAGTACCAGTCTTTTCTGGCCTTTAGAAATTATACAGATCTGTTGTCTATCTCATAGAGACTCATGCCATGCAATGTGGCTCTGCCCATAATGTTCAAACAGAAACTCACTGAAAGGCTTCAGCTGGAAGAAGCAGCAACAAAAATTACCAAAGTCGGAGGACTCAATTATCCAAATAATTTTTCCAGTTTCAGCTCTCTCCACGTGACCAGCTGCTCCAAATCCAGCCATGCTCTCACTCAACATCTCCTGAGTGGTTCCATACAAAATTTTAATCCTCTGGTGCCCCTTGAATTGTTTCTCTCACTTCTTGTTCCCTTTATTAACTGCTGCCCTATTCTCCCCCCAAACGTGGTATGAGCTGAAGTGTGCTGACATCGCATTGTTCTTGTGTCTGTACACTATTCTTTTTCATATCCTGTTAAAGGCTCTAAATGATCTACAGAAAGTGTTGTCTCCTCAAGTAATTATTCAGTGCAGAGCGGAAAATAGAGCTCAGAGTTCTTTTCTGTTTATTTGTTTTTGTTATGGGGTACTGCAGTAACAAATACAAATCAGAGTAAGGTTAGCAACTGAATATGTTTCCTTTTCTTTTTCTTCTCCAATCTAGCACTGACTTTGGAGATGAGATCGTTTGCGTTACAGGACGTAATAGCAAAGTTGAAGCAGTTAAAGTCACATTGCTCTACGGGGAAACAGTAATTAATGTGCCAGGGCAATTTTCATACAGTGAGAATCCTACCGTCACCAAGTTCCTGCCAGTAAATAGCTTCAGCAGGTAATGAAATGTTTCTCATAGCTTCATTTACAATTGGGTCAAAATAGGTTATAGCTTTTCCTCTGTATACAACTGTTCAATATAAAAATTGCCATACTCTACCCATGCTCAAATTTAGATACATAAGAGTTTGTGAACTTTCTTAACCACAGCTGATGTTGAAAGTATTCTGTTTACCTCCAAATTTTAATTGCCATTTCAAAGCTATATACTGAAACTAATAAAGGTAATGAGCTTCTTTTAAATAAGCATGTCTCAAAGAAAGATTTGAAGTGTTTTGGCATGATGTCAAAAAACATGACCTTTGCATTATGTACAAATCCTTCCCCTCTAAAGGAAAGATCATCATCTGAAAGTGATATAACAGGTTTCTAGCCAAAACATTTATAGGAGATCTTCTGGTCAGCTTTTAATAAGTAAGCTGTAAACAGCGGAAAGCTATGGCTTATCATCTTTTTGTCCCATGAGGAAAAAAAGTATATTTAGGAATTTTAGATCAGGGATCAGTAAGTCTCTTAAAAGGAGTTGTTTCTCCTACAGTGGCACTCACTTAACAACCCAGCTGGCAGCTGTTCGTTCGAAACAGCATTCCTTCTGGAAAAATGCTCACATAGTATCAATTGTGAAACCAAAGAAATGTATGCCACTCGTCTACTTGTAGCAAAACGGCAAATCATCTGTATAAATGTCCTTTTGTCATACCTCTGGTTCTGAGAGTAATTCTGTGACTGGTTCAGGGACAAGCTTGTTAACTTTCCCCATGCTGGTCTCTGTTGTTCCCCAATACTATGATCATTCCACCTAGTGGGTGCAGTTGGCAGAGAGTGGTTAAGATGCTTCCACCCTCTTTCAGCAAAAAGAAGTGTAAGATCATGACCATAAAAATAGGATGATAAAAATAAAATTGACTGTGACTTCTCTTAGAGGAATTGGTACTTGCCTTCTTGAATATGGAGTAATCATTTATGTAAAATATGATTTGTTTTTAATGCTTGCATTTGTTTTTTGCTTGGGTTGTTTGGGAGCGTGCAGTTTTTTTGGTAGATCACTAGTGATTTACTCCAGGATATTTAAAACACTGGGGATTTTTGTTTGTTTGTTTGTTTGTTTCCTCTTTATAAACTGAACCTTATTATAATGGATTGCTTTGAGGACAGCTATCATCTATGTTACTTAGATGACTTCAATTCCCACTGGCCACTTACATGCATTCTTTTTCTTACATGAATGCATTCTCTTTTAAACAATATGTTGGAAATGAAAGGGAATAGAGAAACAAGGTCCCTACAGATCTGTGGAAAATATGCTCACCTTTGTCAGTGTGAATGCTAGGTGGACTGATTTTAACAAAAACATTGGAGAAGTAAAGCACATAAAAATAAGCATCAATGAAAAGCCACAGATACTGGCAGTGATTTGCACTTCCTTATTCTGCTATTTTAAGACTAATATGAAGTAGACATTGCTGCTTTTAAATACTGTCATCACTGATAACTTTAACAGAAAATATTTGTGTAGGATATCTAAGTGTCCTATAGGCATTATGTAACTGTTTTCAGTAGAAGTAGTAGCGTGCAGGATAAAGTATATGGCTGTAGTATCTTGCCAATGAATTGACTTATTTTTTTAATTTTGCCTTTCAGTGGAGGGAGAAATATTACAGTAACTGGAACTGGGTTTGAGCTCATCCAGAGTTTTTCACTGGTGGTGTATGCAGAGCGTCCAGAAGCAGGGAAAGCAAGTCTCAAAAGGGTAATTTTCTTTTTTTACCCAAAAAAAGGCATCACACTGGATGCATAACATATAATCTATTCAAAAAATGAAATGAAGAGTTTCCCCACCTGAATTCACTGGGATTGAGGTGGAATGAGATTTGAACAGGCTTCTGGGTCTCCGTGTAAGAGGAGCAGCCTACTCCTGCCATCCTGACTTACATTTACTTGCACCTCGTAACCTTCTGCTTCAAAATTATTTTCATTCAATATTAAGCATTGAAGAACTAAACTTTAAATGGTAAACTGGATATATTTGAGAATTTGAAAGTGGTATAATTTTTCTTTGTCTTTCTCCTTCTCCTCCCCTGCAAAGTTTAGCAATTTGTCTGAAACAGGACGTAAATCCAGACAACGTTGAGTACTTGGCTTTGCACAGTGTCTTTTATTTTCTCACACCTCAACGAACAGTCTTCTACATTTCTTTCTTGCTTCAAGCACATTCCACTTACAGCATGATCCCAAAAAAAGATGTGCAAAATAAATAAAGATTAAAAGAAAAACACACTTCTTGCATGTAATGCTAAGAACTGACATTACCAATTGGTCTCAATTTTCCACTCTTCTAATGAAGATTGTAATTTAATGCAAAGATTGAGAACTTAAAAGCAATCTTCCTGCAAGAACATGTTTTAAGGCTTTTTTTTAAAGCTAGCTTTTCAATTTAAGGCTGTTGTGTGGTCAATCTCAAAAATAATTATTATCATATAGAGTTGTTAATGTACATTTCTTGTATTATATGCGTGATTCAACTTATATATATATATACCAGCTGGATTTGGGTCCATCGCAACATTCTCTTTTAAGAATGTGAAGAGTAAAACCGCCTACATTTCACAGGCTGTAAACTGCAAAATGTGATTATCTTGCTTACCTTAAACCCCAGGACTATCTTAAACTCTGTTTAGCATTCTTGACATTATTCATCAACATATCTTACCCCCTCTCCTCTTGTATGCTTAGCATCAATTCAACATGTTAGCCTAAATCTGCTTTATATATAGTACATACTCTTGGTTAAGACTATAAACTCTTTCCTAATCTTTTGTTTTGCTTCCATTTATGTAGCAGTATCAAAAATGTAGGGAAGCTACCAAATTGCATTTGATTTCTCAAAGTGAGAAACTCAGGTGGTGATAGAAGTTTTAAGGGTTCATATTAGTGTTGTTGGCTGTGGTTGGTATTACTGAATGGCTGAAGGAGTTTCTAGCATAAGAACATTTGTGTAATTGTGAGTGAGGTGGGGGACAGGTCAACAGAGTTGTTACCTTGTGTAGGTGATTTACAACTGGCAATTTTTTTTTCAGAAATTCACTTGATAATTGTCTTGAATTTCAGAAAGGTATTCTACAATGTCAGTAGAGAAGAATCTATGTGAGAAATGTAATAGTACAGAAGATGGTCTTGATTAAGGCTACCACATTAACTTCTTAATCCTAGAGCAATTTAATGATATCAGCCCAGTGTAGTCCAGAGTCACAGAATTTGGAGGCAATGGAAAGTGAGCTAAGTTTTTTTCAGGGGGCAGCTGCTAGAATATAATTAACCAATAAATTGTTCCCGTCAACATTTTTTTTTTTCTTTTCAGCAAGTACCTCATACTGTACCTCATTTTTGCTGTATGGAGGATACAACTCCAGTCTTTTTATTCTACAATGTAAAGTTATCAACAGTTAGGTACAGGAACCAAACTCTAATACATGCACATTCTTCTTGTCTCATTTCTTATAGTTTGATGGAAGATCTGTTACAAGACTTAATGAAACCACAGTGATTTTTTCTTCCCCACCAATATTGGAAGATCCAGAAAACTACAACATTACCACCATTATTCTAATGGATCATTATCAATTGGTTGTAAAAAATGAGAGCCACTCCTTTGCATACGTTGCAGACCCAACCTTTGAAAATTTCACAGATGGCATCAAAAAGCAAGTCAACAAACTCATAAATGCAAAGGTAAATCAACCGAGAGATGGTGGTTGCTCATTTTGTCCTTGAAGCGTGTATGGGATTTTTCTTTTCTTTCACAAACCCTAACGTATGATGAACATCTGCTTGGTAGCATACCAGAAATGCTTTCTAGAGTCCCTTACCTCTGCTGGATGATGAATATCGTCAGCTCCCCTTTCCTTCCCCTTCTCAGAGAATTTTGCTCTTTTTTGCTGTACTTCGGGTTTCCCCAGGATACCCCCTCCTGCTCCCCCTACTGCTGAGTCTGGCATTTGGAAATGCCCTCTCCCAGAGAGCTTCCAAGGATTGAATGGAACTTTTCCTTATTGCACCAAGAAGGAAAGGAGAAGGAATTGCATAATTCCCCTCTGCTCCACTCTTTTGTACACTGCAGTTCAAATCACATCTGCTGCTCAGCATGATCTAAATGGAAATTAGCAACTCAGAACTTCTTGTTTCCCAAGACTTTGCCATAATAACTTAGCCTTGTATTTTCTGTCTAGGGCAGTAACCTGAACAAAGCCATGACGATAGACGAGGCCCAGGCTTTTGTAGGTGATGAGCCTTGCAACATAAAAACGCTGACTGAAACGGACTTGTATTGTGAGCCACCTGAAGTACAGCCACAACCAAAGAAAAGGCAGAAGAGAGATATGATCAATAACCTTCCTGAATTCATTGTAGGTTACCCTTTCAATATATTATAGTATCATGTTTAAGTAACGCTGCTACAATTGCTTCTTAATTAAAATAATTCTTTCTCTAAAGTTGTTATAGTACCGTAAAAACTCCTTGCAATTCTTTCTTTCTCCAGCTTCTGCCTGCTGTCTAGAAGACATCACACATAAAGAGTGTTCCCAAGCTGCCAAGCTGTACCTTCATTACATAGGAATGTAAAATTGTAGCTAGGCAGACTGGGGATTTGTCTTCCTCTGCAAAGCAAAGTAAATTTTTTTCATAGAATAAAGTGCTAGTGACCTAAATTCAGTATAAAATATTCAGAAATGTTTCCTTTGTTTGGCAGATTGAGATAGAAATTCACTTAGTAAGAATTACAAAGAATTTAGAGCACAATTGAGAAGTGAACCATTGTCCATTTGCAGTTTCTGAGGCAAATGTGTGTTTATCTAATTAGGTGAAATTTGGACTCCGAGAATGGATCCTTGGAAGGGTGGAATATGATACACGTGTGAGCGACATCCCACTGAATCTTATTCTGCCACTAGTACTTATTCCTATGATAGCAATCATCGTCATTTCTATCATCTGTTACAGGTAAGAAGTTCCTTTAATTAGGTCTTTTTGCTGTTCTATGGCTTTGAAGGTAATACCTGATTGTTTTGAGCTCAGCCTACAAAAAATTATCTTTATAATTTTTTAAGAGCTGTAGGGTTAAGAGAAGCAGCTACAGCTGGCGATATGTATGAGCACCAATTTATTCCTCTCACACACACCAAATTCCTTGGTGTCAGTCAGCCCAGTCTGTCCTTTATACATCAGCACAACAGTTGGTCCCAGGCTTGCCTAGTGCACAATTGCAGACTGAGTTGCACAGATAGCATTCCTGAAATGGCAACTAAAGTGCCTCTCACGAAGGAGATAACTTGTTCTGCATACATATCTTTCAGCGTTTATGCTGCCTCACTCAGTACTATAGATCAGAGCTGGATGGATTTGGCTAAGTGGTCATTTGGGTCTTTCCAGCTGAGATAAGTGTTACCCACACAACAAATTTCATGATTAATGATGAAATTCACACTTCACAAAGGGCCAGAACAATGTCAGTACTTCTTTTAAGACCCACTTAGCCCAATTTCGAGGTTAGTAATAAATGGGCCTCATACACAGACCTTAGGAGGGGGTGGATTTCACTCTGGTGGTGTGTATCAATGCAACCAAAGCACTGCTGAAGTGCTAAGCAGCACTGACATTCTCACGGATGTCCTGCAGCCTCCTTGATGCGCTATGATGATCTCTAGCTGCTGCAGAACATGCTGCAAGTAGTCCCTGTTCAGTACATACAAATTAAGTTTCTGTAGTCAATATGTGACCGCAAGCATTTGTAACTACCGCTTATTTGATGTCAAATCTCTGCCCTAGTGTGTTTTAAAGTAGCAGGCCCATGGTGGTACCAGGTTGTTTGGAACTAAATGAAGATTTGGGCTGCCGTTGCTTTTCTCCTCCATTCTCTCTCTTCCGCTAGTGTTCAAAAGGAAATCCAAACAGAAATAGTCCTCCAATCATCCTCTTGGCTCCCCATTCAAAGGTGCTGCAAATGATTTGCTTTTACAGTTTGTAACTTTAAAATCTTATTTCTATTCCATAAAGACGCAAGAGCCAACAGGCAGAACGAGAGTATGAAAAAATTAAAGCACAACTTGAAGGCCTGGAAGAGAGTGTCAGAGACCGCTGCAAGAAGGAATTCACAGGTATGACATATATTTTACTGCTGTGAGTCCTCTTGAGCAATCAGAAAAGCAATGGTGCTATCTTGCTAAAACTGGCTCCTGAGAACAAATACTTAGAAGTCGATCTTGATAGTCTTGATTACATGCATTGCCATACAGCACATAGTTTGCTATTATATATGAAAGTCATAAAGTAAAATAGGGAGTTGAGTTTGTTAAAGGAAATGGACAGTTTCAGTCTAAAGGGAGCACAGAGTTGGCAACTGGGAAATGTAAATTAGTTGAGATTGGGGTTATTTATAGTGGCCATTGACATGGAGGAAAGAAAGGTTTGTAATGACTTATTGTGCACTTAGTATTTAACACAATGGCTGTATATGCCAAGTATGTACATTAAAAATGATTTTCAGAGCTGCAAAATGTATTTGCAGCAATCAGCCTACAAAGGGATAATTTGGCAAACATGCATGAAAGAACTAGGATGTTGCACAGTTCATCACGGAAATACCTTAAGCTTGACTTGAGGAGCTAGCTAATTGTTCCATGTAAATGTAGTAGCAACATCCCTGGGAAGGCAGCAGGAGGTGTGAAGGCTCAGCATTTCTACATGTTGAACCACTCATTGCAATACTTCAATTAACCATCTGAATGCAAACATTGCAAATATTGGCTTAAATGATTACCATGAAATGTCATCTCATTATCTGAATTATGCTTGCTGTTGGGTCATGTTGAAATTATCCCAACTAAAAAAAATACGTAAGTTTTAGTTCTAAAGAGAGAAAGATTATTTCATGATGGCAGTGGCTAAATAGCAGGATTGAATTAAACACCAATTTGAGGTTAGAGTTTGAAATTAATTTTAGGAGCTCAGGGTATCTCAAAGACTTCTGTCATGCTGGAAACCTCTCCAAGTCTTGATTTCAGGGAACTTCTGGGACAGAATGTTCTTTCCTTGTGTCATTTCTTTCTGTGGAAGGCCAACTCCTTCCAGGTTCTGGACACAACCCAGAAACAAATCTTTGAACCAAAAACTGTTCCTAGAGACGTTTCATTTCAAACTGAATTTTGAAATGTGAGAGGGTCAAGCAAGGTTAACAGCCCTCCCTCCATCACCTCATGTGTGCAACTTCATAACCATTTCTGAAAGAAGGTGCCCTTCTCTTGCTGACACTCCTTGGGGATGCTACGGACTCCTGATGTTTGCTGGATTGAAGGTTTCCTTTCTGCTCCACCAAGCACAAAGGCTGGGGAAGCAGAAGGCACATCCAAGGAGTAATCCAGTTCCCAAACTGCATCTGTCTTGGCTGACAGTTAAATGAAACACTGAAGTCAAAACACATTCTGGATCCATGCTGTAAAACTGTAATGACAACAGCACAAAGTGCAGACAGTCTGAAATACATAGGACCAATAATAGCTATGGAAAGGGCCATCAGGAGGAAGTACAAATACCACAAAGCTGGAAACCACAAGACACTTAGTCTCTTAGCTTTGCTTGCTGTTACGAAGTAAAGGGGTAAATGAATGCATATGAGCAATAAACTTTCAGAGACACTGGGTCACTATACTAATTAATGTGGTATTCTAGTCAATCAGTAATACTGAGTAATTGGAAAGCCTTCAGCTGAAATAGCTGCTCCGAAAGATGATTCCCTAATTGTTGTCCCTTTTAAGAAATTCAAAGCTTTTGAGTCCCACAGAAATGTTTCCATCAATTTCAACAAGCCATTTAACCTTCTTCCTTCCTTCCATCCCCTTCCTTCTAATTAAATTAGTGGGCTTTACACTTTAAACTTTATTTTCCTGGATTGCTAGGTGTTTTTAAAAAGAACTTTTATTTTTACATGGACTCAGAGAGAATAGAATATATATTGAAAAAAAAAAAAAAACTGTATTGCTGTGTCTATTTTTTTGCTCTTTGCTACAATTCTGTGTTCGTATGTATGAACTCAGACATCCATTAAGGTTTTCCTTCGATAGACATAAACAAGGAAACCATCTGTGCTAAAGACAGTTATGAGCATGTCACCAGAGGATTAGCTGTGGTCATAGTTAACAGGATAATAGGAAAAAATAGCAAGATAAAATGTGAGATGAGATAGTTTTCAGCGTTTTGTTACTTTTTCTACATCACAAGATACCCAAAGGGATCATGCTACCTGGAAAAAAAAAAAAAAGAAAAAAAAAAGCTACATTTTTTTTTTTCATTCAACTCTTAAACTGTATTCTAGATCTAATGATAGAGATGGAAGACCATACAAGTGATGTAAATGAAGCTGGAATCCCAGTACTAGACTACAAAACATACACAGACAGAGTCTTCTTCTTGCCCTCCAAAGATGGAGAGAAAGATGTGATGATTACAGGGAATCTGGATATTCCAGAGGCTCGGCGGCAGACTGTGGAGCAGGCTTTGAACCAGTTCTCCAACCTCCTCAATAGCAAATCATTTCTCATTAATGTGAGTATTGAAGCAGATTATCCTTGTCTTTTAGCTGGGCATACCTTTATGAGCAACACAGTATGTTTGCAAGCACAAGTGAACCAAAGTTAGCAAAAATAAGTGATTTTCATAAATTTCAGGTTCCAAAGTAGCTGATGGAAAATCTGTTGCATCACAGCCAGAGCTCCCTGGGGTTACAGGGAAGATAAGATTTCTGTAGAGCCAGCCAAGTCATATCGCACAGACTTGGTCAGCATGACAGCAGTTGTAGGAAAACAGATATTACCTGATCTGCCATAAAAACTACTGTTATGAAGTAGTCTGTTTTAGCCTTT
This sequence comes from Anas platyrhynchos, assembly GCF_047663525.1. Taxonomy (NCBI): domain Eukaryota; kingdom Metazoa; phylum Chordata; class Aves; order Anseriformes; family Anatidae; genus Anas; species Anas platyrhynchos. The sequence goes on along the minus strand of NC_092587.1, from coordinate 21,469,952 downwards.
TAAGAAATATGGCATGGGGAATGCTGATTCCCTCCTGGTTCAGCTGGGTGCTGTGGTCACCAGTTACCTGCCACAAGCTGTCAGCTGGATTTCTAACCCAGAGAGTACAAGACACAGTCTCCTCCGACCAGAAAAAAAAAAAAGGTCTATTCATGAAGATGATTGATGAGTGCTCAGCTCCTCCGAAAAGACACCTAATTGCTCACTGTCGGAAAATGAGCTGATTGTCAGACACCTAAATATAGATTTAGGCTTCTAACTTCTTCTCCTTTTTAAATGAGGCTCCAGTGCTGAGTTAGTTAATGGTAGTATTACAGTTTCTGGCAGAAGAGAGTGCGTTCCCAGGTGTACTTACTTAGATTAGTGTCTTTGTAATATGATGTGAAAGGACTGGGAATTTGGGGGAGAGGAAAGTTGATTTTCCTTTTTAAAAAAATTGTCATAGAATACACCTTTCATCTTTTTTTTTTTCTTTTTTTTTTTTTTTTAATTAAAGCATAGCTTTTAAGGATTTGGTTAAAATATATTAGCATTCCTTGGGTTAGTCCGGTAGACAGTGTATGTATCTAAAACCAAATTATAGGTAACGTTTTCTTACAAGTAGTTTTTTCAAACTTCTGAAAACTTTTCCATGCTGTGCTTAGGAGATTAACGTTAAAATAATATCCCTCATCTCCTTAATGCAGACAAGCATTGAGGATCTCCAGAAACATGCTATCTGACTTGATTTTGTATTTGATTTCTGTTTCAGTTTATTCACACGCTGGAAAACCAAAGGGAGTTCTCCGCTCGAGCTAAAGTGTATTTTGCATCTTTACTGACAGTTGCTTTACATGGAAAACTAGAATACTATACTGACATCATGAGGACTCTGTTCTTAGAACTGATGGAGCAGTATGTGGTGGCCAAAAACCCAAAGTTGATGCTAAGAAGGTTTGAATGATTGTTATATTTTTCTGTAGTTCTCTGTTTTTCTGCAAATGTATTTCTTTTGCAACATGACTATATTAAAACACCATCTGTGGAAGTCAAAAATACCCTGACCCAAGGATATTTGGAAAACAAGTCTACCAGAAACAGCTGTAGAAGGCAGAAGCAGGACTGTTGGCAACAGATTTCCTTATTCAAATTACTGTAGCGTAGATTACTAAAGCATCTACCTTACCTCAAAATACAATAACGAACATTTCATTTACTTTTTAATCTAATTTTATTCCAAATTATCTAGCATTTATACCACACATCATCTCTGTAATGAGCACACATAATCAGCTTTCATTTTGTATTCAATGAAGGCTTGCTCTAATGTTTTTAACCCTCTTGTTATCTCAAATACATTACAAAAGGCCTTGCTCTGCATATGTTGTAGCTTTGTAATCTGTAGGGTTATTTTCCCAGTATGTGCACAATTGGGTTAATTTTTTAGCTCTTGTTCTTACAGCATAGACACAATTTAAGATTTTGCATAAAGGCTGTGTGCTTTTCAGTAATGAGCTGAAGGTACCCAGGAATGATGAGCAATACAAAGCACTTATCATAAAGCAAGTACATGCTCTCAAGACTCTACAGGGAAATCATTGCATTAGGAAAGTGCATGCAGTTAAGCATGTAAAAATATTATATTTCAAGCAATGTTTTTCTTTAAAACTTTGTGATTAAGTACCCCTAACATACTTGGCATTGTTGCTTTTTTTTTAGATCTGAAACAGTTGTTGAGAGAATGTTGTCTAACTGGATGTCAATTTGTTTATATCAGTACCTCAAGGTAAGAGTTGAAGTCTGTTGCCTGTGGGGTTTTTTTATCAATAATACCTAAACATTCTGAATTGAGTGTATCTTTTGTTTTTGATTTTATTTTATTTTATTTCCTTTAACAGGACAATGCTGGGGAGCCTCTTTATAAATTGTTCAAGGCCATCAAACACCAGGTAGAAAAAGGTCCAGTGGATGCTGTACTAAAGAAAGCCAAGTATACACTGAATGACACAGGCTTACTGGGAGATGATGTAGAGTATACACAGTTGGTAAGCAGTGCATGATTATTATGTTATAAAATGTTTTTTCTATTTAAATTAAGACCTGTAGTGTTAAGTCTGTATATACTTTCTGGACCACTATGATCTGCATAGAAGTTCTTATCATGGACAATACTGTAGACAGTCTGATCAAAACAAGTCTTCAAGAACAAAAATAAAGCTGTAAATTATCTTCTAAGCATTAAATCCCAGTCCTGCCACCATTGAATCCAATCCAGTAAATCCCTTCCATAATTTTCAAGGTTTACCCGAAGAGCGTTTGGGGTGTTTGCCTTTTTCACTTTTCCCATCTAAATTAATTGATTTTTGTAAAATTATTTCACTAACATTGTGCTTGGACTTCAGGCTGTCTCTCCCTTGATATTTCTACTTCTCAGTATTTCCAATGTCATTTTAGAGTTCATTTTATTAGTATATCAGAATGAGCACTTCTCCAGATCTGTAACATGGCTCTGCAATATCCAAAACACCTTATGAAACTATTTCTGCACTTGTTTGTTGGTGAGCCAAACTCTTCTGACAGTGAGCAACCAAACTGGAAGGAGGTTTATATCCCCATTAGAAGTTTAAATTCCATACACTGAGTCGTGGACATCCCTGCCTCTTCCCCGTCAGAGATCTACCACCTCAGAATCTGATCTCCAGTTCTCTCTGTTACAAATTCTGCTTTGGCTTAATTCTGTTCACTGGCATGGATTTGCACCATTTTTTTTTCAACCAAACTCTAGAACTTGGGATTCATTGTCTTTTTAAAAAGTTGTAACACCCTACTTTTTAGCAGTTTAGGTATTGTAAATTCTAGTTTTGCTCCTCCTGACAGTCTTGCTGATTCTCTTCAGGATACAGTGAATATCCAAAATACAATGATTATCCAAGACATGGACCGTCCTTGAAATAACAAGATTTTTTTTTTCCTCTCTGATTCCTTTTTTATTGGAATGATAGTAGTCATTTGTGTTCGTCTCCAGCTGAGAAAAATGCAGTGACATATCTGCAGTGTTGAAAGTGATATTTAATAAAAAGTATTCTTAAGTCCTGGTAAAAAAAAAAAAAATCAGTATTTTTTGTATTCAGAAGGGATGCTGAAGGGAGGGCTGATGTGAGGAGATTGCTGTAGGACTTTCACTCACTGAATCACTCAACAATTGCCTAGACTGCCTGCAGGAAAAGTGTGTACTGACCAAGAATAAATATTTTAAATTCAGTTGATATTTTGGGAATTAGCTGAGTTATCATCTGAGCTGAAAGTACCACCCATAGAGCCACACTGACTGGTAAATGCTGTGCGCATTTTCTCTTGTGCATGGTGAAAAAAAAAGTGTATTTGCACTGTGCATCATGTAAGGCTTCATGGCAATAATTCTCTCTTCAGTCTGTTTCTTTTCATTTAAAAAAAAAAAAAAAGATGTCTAAAATTAAGCTAATTGAACGCAGTACAAAAGTAGAAAATTTGTGCATGTAGTCAGATGTGGGCAGAACAAGCATGCTGCTTAGATATTAGACATTATAACATTGTACAGTAGCAGTATTTGTTCCAGATTCACAAATATCACATGAAACAATTGTCTGTGTGCATGCATGTAAGATGATGAGACATATACAGATAAATGTATTACATAAAAATATGAAGTGGAATAATATTGCTTTAAGTTATTGGGATCTTTGATGATGTTGTGGTAACTGTGAGCAGTTAGGGAGCACTCGTGCACTAAGGTCGGTTAAAGCATGAGTTAATTAGTTCACTTCTGCAGGAAAGTGAGACGTGGTGGGAGAGTACGATACAGAGCAGTTGTCTGCGCTCTAATTGTTCTTATTTAAAAGCTGAGTCTGTTTTGCATCACTGGTTACACTGACATGCTGCATACTGAACCAGCAACAAAATCATGTCTAATTACCATAAAGCTAATAGGAAAAGGAAGGTGAAATCTCATGATTAGTTTGAGAGTTCTGTCAAGGGACAGTGCAATCATGTTTAATTTCACTGCCGTATGGCATAGTTTTTCTTCACTGTTTAAAAATACCAACCATGCAGGTTCGTTTCTGAGGTTTGACATGATGAATTTAGGTATCATGCTTGGCAGGACCATATTAGAGAGCTCAGATGCTTAGGATCACTGGCTGATCTTGTGACATGCCTGGCCTCCAAAGCCACCCGACTAGCAAAAGATCCACAAAGGCATGGTGTTGTACTTATTCAGCTAGTGAAGGAAAGAGGCTTTTTACAGTATCTGTTTGTTATGGGTGCTCTTTCCTCCCATGAAGATTTATTGCCCATCATTTTCTCATTTGCTTTTGTCTGTGTTGAAATTGACCTATCTAAGGAAGCTACTTATAAAAAAATCCCCCTAGATTTAGCAAACTGCAGGGTTTTGGGGGGTTTATTAACATCAAAAAAAAAAAAAAAAATCAGTAGTATTTTAGAACTAACATAAACTACTTAGGTATACTAATACATGCTTAATGAACAGCTGGTCACTGGAGATAAAGTTACAGGACATGGGCAAGTCACTACTCATCAGTTGAGCCATGTTAAATCACCATATGTACAGTCAGTCTGCTCAATGAGAAGTAAAACCAGAACTACAAAGATAGAGTAAAGGAAGAACAAATTGTTCAGCTACAGTATTCTAGGAGCTCAGAAAAGTGCAGCTCAAGTGATTATTGGTAACTCATTAAATTTAGGCACTGTATGACTTGTGCTTTGCTGTGTCCCAAGTTATCAGGCTGCAAGAGAAATGGTCCTGCTGCTTTGTACTTTTGCCTCCCCTTTGTTTTAAATTTTAATAAATTACCAAGACTCAGTAATAGTATCATATTAGACATAAGCAAATCTATTCTACAGCTTTTCTATTTAGTCATAATGGGAAGAATTAACTGGAATTAAAAGAGCTGGTTGGCTGCGTAACAGTGAAGGATCTCTCAAGGAATCCACAGTCGCATTGTAAATACGTGCTGCTGTGCAATAATCATTGCACAATGAATTCTAAATATGGTTTGCATTTAAATTATCCAGAAAACTAGATTTAGAGGTAATTCAAGCACTGGTTTGTCTTATTAACCATATATATTCTTTCTTTTACAGACAGTAAATGTGTATGTACAAGATGGAGGAACTGATTCCACACCTGTGAAAGTGCTTAACTGTGATACCATAACGCAAGTGAAGGAAAAGATAATAGACCAAGTCTATCGAAATCTGCCATGTTCTCAGTGGCCAAAAGCTGAAAGTGTAGCTCTTGGTAGGTAGCTAGTGATCCTATATTGAGTAGGTGAAATGTGTTTTGTAATTTTGACTTTTCCCGTTGCCAAAAATTTCTACAGAAGCAACATTGGAGGAAAAAAAAAAGGAGGGGGGGAGCTGAATTCACATTTAGCTGGATGCAAATACAGAGCATTTTTCCACAGTCTTAATATGCATTAAAAATTAATGCTTCCCTATAGAGTTCTTTTTCCCAATTCTTAAAGTTTTGGTCTACTGTCATTAGTGTGCAAAGAGCCTGTTAATGACTGTTAGCACAAATGTATTCATGTCTGACAGAATCAGTATTTCAGGTACTAATTAATGTGATAATGACAGCATGGACAATTAACTGATGGAGAAGTAATGATGCAATTTCAGAAACTGGTACTGATTTTGACTTGCTTTTCTAATGATTGTTCAAAAAAATTATAAGTTAGAGGAGTTGCACTTTTAGGAGATGATGAGCCACCCAGCCTCTGAAACTCATCCTCCTTGAAGGCTTTTAGAATTGCTTTTCTCTTCTGGAGAAGAAAAAAAAGAAAAAAAAAAAAAAAAAAAAAAAAAGTGATGTAACTTAAAAGGCCTAATAATCTCATAATAGAAGCTCTATTTAAGTAGTTTTGCAATATCCTCATTACTGCCTTAACCTGAAAGTAGATAATGCAATTTTTGCTCTTCAGAAAATCTTAGTAAATTACTTAAGAATGCCTTTTCCAATCCACAGAAAATTCTACTCCTATATTTTGGTCTGGTAGCATGTTCTAATTGTATGTATTTGTAGTATTCTATGCAAAGGAATTTAACTTTCCATGGAAAATGATCTGAAGTCATGTACGTGGCTGGGAATAGTTTGTGCAAGCTTCTGTAATGAAGGCCAAAGCAATAAATAACACACATTGTGGCATGTGCCAAATTACTTTTAATGTTCCACAATGCGTCAGTGGTTCTCTAAATTGAAACATTCTTGGAGTAGTTATTTTTGCACACGGTTAAAACTGTGTTTTTTTTTCTCATTTTAATTGCTCCTTAGAGTGGCGTCCAGGTTCGACTGCACAGATCCTCTCAGACTTGGATTTAACATCCCAAAAAGATGGCAGATGGAAACGTATCAACACACTGATGCATTATAATGTAAGGAGGTGTTTCAGAGCAGTTGTTCACATCTGTTAACTGTTCTTTAGTAATAAATAAAATCTCTATTTGTTTGTAGAAAAACTTCTGTGGTACATAAGGAATCAAATGAAAAACTAGCTCTGGGTCTAGGCAGTAACAACTTGGGGAGCATGAAAGGCTAGGTCTGGACATATTGCATAAACATCTTACCAAAAACATATTACCTAAATGCAGGCACTTTGGTTTCATCATTGTTGCAGTGTCCAAATCCAAATTCTCCTTTCAACATTCAAAAGCTCCCTATGCCTTTGTTGGGTCTCATATTCATCTCTTCTTTTCTTTCCTCTGCCACTTCCTACCCCTGAGAATTATCTTTGTCCTTGCTCTGCTGCTAAATAGATTTTGGGTTGGTCTGGTTTGCTCAGCAACGCAGTCAGGAGAGCAGATGTTGATGTTTCTGTACCGTCTGTTTTAAGTTTCATATTGTGCATACTACCAAACACATGCAATCCACTTACCTTGCCTCTTTATTCTATTCATCCCTTTCTAAAAACAGATATCCTGGTTAGGAAAGCTAGAAGTTAGTTTTCTCTCAGAAAGAGACAGCTCTGATTCTTCACGATAAAATCCATGTTTGCACAAAGGGCCCTCACACTGGATTGATGAGCCACGGATGTCTTGGAAGTGCTTCTAGCATTTTGAGTAATCTCAGAGGAGGTGCTGATGTGATCTCTTATGAAAGGAGATGGGTGGCAGTCTGCTCTGAATTGCAGACCCAGTTGCCTAATAGGCATTTGAAGGGCAACATTTGTCATAGGTCCAGATATCCTGCAAAAGATTACAGAAACAACAGTTTAGCTATTAAGAGGTCCAGCCATGCTTACTTCTTTTGAATAACGTCCCTGTGCTTGTATTTTCAAAGGTCCGAGACGGTGCCACACTCATCTTATCAAAAATGGGAATTTCCCAGCAGCCAGAGGATAATCAGCAAGATGTCCCAGGGGAAAGTAAGTATCTTGGGGCTGCCCTACCGCCCAAAATGACTAGAAGTCCACCAACAGAAAGGCAATGACACTGTTGTCTTGATACTGTTCACTGAGCAAATCCATGGAAGTAGATATTTCCCACCAAACTATATAAGGCGTATTTGTTTTGTGTTGTCCTCTATATGCTTGCAGTGGTTTTCGATGTCCTAGTTATAAAAGCCTGAAATAATGAGGCTTTAACCATAACTGGTTTGATGAGTCCATAACCCAGCTTAATAGAAAATGCTCTTAGAAAACATATCCTGAATATTTTGGTTTTTAATCCCATTACACCTGTAGTCATAATATATGTTTCATCTTTCCAAAGCTTTACCTCTTTTTCTCCTTTCTTCTTCCTTTTATTACTTTCCTTTCCGAATTTCTTCCATTTACTAGATTTAGAAATGAATGCACCATTCAGAACCACAGGACAGACCTGTTCCCCTGCTCTGTGACATAATGGATCTGATGTAATTTCTGTATTGCGCTTTTTACAACTATATTGCTTTGCAGACTCATCTCTGTATATTCATATTTTGTGTCTCTCTCCCATGGCAGGCACTATTTCATCAGCTCTGTTTGCTCGTTTTTTTTTTTTGTTGTTGTTTTTTTTTTTTTCTGGGCCGTGTTGTCTAGTTGTGTTCATTCCATATGTTACCTCTTTAGATTCAATGTTTTCCTTGATTTCTTTGTTTCAAGGTTTTCAATCCACTGTAAGGTAGTATCAGGAACTACCTTATAATGCTTCCTCTCTTTCATGTCACTAATACAGCTGTTACTTAATCCTAATACTGCTGCTTGCTACAATAAGCTGGACTTCTCAATGCTGGAGACAGCATGTTAGCTTAGAACCTGTCTTTCAAAGCTTTTAGTTCCCTGCGTCGGTACTCTGTCTAGACCAATTTCCTTTATCTCACAATCTCATGAAACACAATATCCATTCCAGCCTAAAATGCGCTCAGATTTTAATGGAAATATTTACTTGTAAATTTGTGTTCTTTGTCACATGATTTCCTTTACATTTTAGATGTTCAATTTCTCTTATTTTTATCCTTACATTCAGTTATTTTATGAGTTGGAAATTAGATTTATGGAATGATAATTGTTGAGATCATTCTTCGTTTCATGAACCCATTTGATATACTTCTCTGTCTAGCATCGATTGCAAAAGCGATTGGTTCACCTAATAGTTTCATTCCTTTAAACAGATTTAGCGATCTTAGATTGAATGGGTTCCAAATACTCAGCAGTCAGATTGGAAATGATATACCAGAAATGTACATTTTTTCAAGGAGATGGCTCTCAGCTGATAGCTCTGACGTGTATTATTGGTATTTAACAAGTGTGCAGATTTCCGTTTCATTAGTGCTGAGTGTTGGCCAGGAAATCAGGACAGGCTGAATTGCTTGCCATTTATTTTTTAGTCTTTCCTCCCGGATGCTTCCTGTCAAAACTTCTGCCAGCATCCTTTAAGGTTCTCTCCCAACAATCATGGCTATGCTTCTGCTGATATCTTCTCACCACATAGCTGCAGGAGTTTGCTTTAATTGCAAAAGTGGTGGCTATTCCTCTATCACAGCAGGTGCCAACATAGATTTTTCACTTTATAAAACTTTCAGCTTAATACAGGGAGCAATGAAGTACAGCAAGGTGAGGAGTCCATTCCTAGTCTGTCTTCAGTTCAGTTGCATTGATTGCTGAGATAACTGCAGGTGGTAGTCACCTCCACTCTGAAGAAGTAGACCAGTGGATGGAGCCTGATGGTGTCCTCAGCTTGCTTTCCCTTCTTAACACCAAGAGGTGATCAGTCTCCAGATGTGGGTTCCCAGTCTTCCATCCTCCCCACACCTTTGTGTGAGAGAGCAGAGGACCAGATTAAGTGTTTTTATTTGTGTTTTTTTTTTCCTCTTTTTTTCTTCTCTACAAATGCATCTTTAGCTATTCAGTATAGTGAAGCTCTTTGAACACGTGATCTATACTCCAAGATGGGCAGACTCCTTAGCTGTATGTGTGGCATATGACATTGTAAAGGAGAAGCAGTCTTCTGGGGACAGTGCTGTCACATGAGGGTTCTCATACATGAAGGAAAAATATCTGTAGAGACAGCTCAGATCCCAAAGCATGGAGTGAAGACAGCTTCCACCTTGTTTCTTCTCCACACCCTGTCTTGTGCAGTGGTGATGTACAAATTTGGGAAGACGGCATTTCGTGCCAGGCTAGCCCATTTTCTTTAACGCCTAAGGGTCTTCAGAGCCAGTTGGTGCCAACTTGTTCTTTCAGAAAGCTATAAAATGTTACAGAGCTAGTGCAAAGCAAGAGCCCACAGCGACAGTGATTTGTGAGATGCTATGTGTATAAAAGGCAGAGGAGAGGATCAGAGGCTTTCCCTCCCACACATACGCATTTATATGACACAGGGATTTACAGGGCTGGAATAAATAGAAATCCTATCTCTGCTCTATGAATAAGGCTTGTGACGAAGTGGTTTTCCTTTTATCCAGTCTCTCATTAACTTGCACCTTTTGCATTGAGAAATGTCAGCTGAAGCCATTGACTGTCTGCCAAAGCACTAGGCTTTGCACAGAACGAAAATGTAAAACCATGTTCAGAGATGTTGCTCTAAAACCTGGCATTGCTTCCATGCTGCTTTTGATTCACAGCTTCTAACAGGAAGACACTGGAAGCTGGCAGTTGTGACAAATTAAATGCAGAATCCTTTGCTTCTGGAGATAATAAATGCAATTACTAATTTGTATCAAGATGGAGAATGGTTTCAATGATTTTATGCTAGGATTTCTGTACTGAACTATAAGCCAATGCAGTGTGTTCTGTTGAAAACTTTTTCTGGGTGTTTCTTTCTGTTTTGTTTTTTTTGTGAAGGGGTTGGTGTCGTGGCTTTTTTTCTTTCTTTTTTTCAGTTATTCTGATGTGGAATAGCCAGAGGGCTGCAGATCAGAAATACTGATTAGCAGATGTGTGTAGGACAGCCCTTCCTCCACCCACCCAGAGCAGCAGCGTGTTCTCAGGGGAGGATGGAGTGAGCTTGCTGCAGGCCATGCAGCAGGAGGGGACCACGCTGGTCACCACCAGCCAACTGGCCTCCGCCATGTCCCCACCTGGTTCGTGCCATCTTATATCAGCCAAAAAATGCATGAGGGGCAGGAAGCATTCAGGGGGAAGCATTTGACCCAGTGGGTGCAGTCCTCTCCATGTACAGCTTGATGCATCTTGTGGCTACTACAACCACAAAAGATAATGTTCTCCCCTATATTTTACTTCCTTCGCCCCATAGGTTTCCACTAGGAAGATGTTATCTCGGTGAAGTCTGGTCTCCTCCTAGCAATGTGCTGCTAATACGTCTCGTTGCCCCCTCTTCTGCATTTCTCTTCCTCTTTCTTGCTGCTATTTTTAGCAATGAACTGGGATCTTTGTTTTGCAAAAAGTTCATCTGGTTGAGCTGCATTCCCTTTACGCCATACTTTCCTATCAAATAGCTATCGTTTCACTAGTAGCCAATTCTGCTGTTGCTGAACAAACACACCAAATTAAGCCATATGTAAGGGCAAGTAACCTTGGTGGAATCCCCTTTGGTTTCTTCTCTTTACTGCAAAGTTAAATCAGGCCACGCACCATCAGCAGGGCAAAGAGAGGATGAATTCCTTTGAATCACAGGAGGAAGAAGAAGTGTACCAAACAACTGACATGGTTTAGTTTCTTCTCTTACTGTGTGATTTCATCCACTTATTCACAAGAGCAAATAACAGGCATTGCAAAAGAGACTTCAAACTTCAGGCCCATCAGCAGTTCTTACTGCACTGGCAAACAGTTGTTATGAATGGCATCAATTGTGAAATCACAGCTGCTTCAAAATAAAATGATAGCTTTTATTTCTTTCTTACTTCATGCACATGAACTTCCAAGTCAAATTAAGGACTTCCAAAGGACAACAGCATTAAATATCTCATTTTTCCTTGGCTAAAAGATCTACCTGGTCAATAGGAAGTAAAGGCACCAGAAGCCTGCATAGCTTATGCTTTCCATGAGAATATATGAAACAGATTCATGTGGAAGTGTTGCCTTGGCCAGATTACATATTAATGTTATTTTCTTCTATGATATCAAATATTTAACACACATCTGGTTAATTTAATGTAGATGTTGAGGAACTTAGTTAATAAACTACTGTGGTCAAAAGTTTGAAAGGACAAAATTTGTGCAATTAGAAACTGATATTTCTCCACAGTAACTGTAATTCAGTTACATTATACACATATATTAATGCATAAAACTGAGCAGTATTGCAAAATAATTTGTGTAAGAGGGCTGAATCACAATTTTTATGGGAAAAATTATGGGAAAAATAACTTCCATGTTTTTAAAACATCAATGATTTTAAATGCACTGATTCAGTAACCTCGACTGGAAAAGCACTGTTGACTTTTTGGGATTATGCCAAGCAGATATATTAACACATACTTCAGGATTTAAAGGAAGAACAAGTGAATTTCCCACTGCCAAATTCATCAGAGCTTCTACAATACCATGTGTTGTACCCAGAGCAGGCTAAGACTGTCCTTTCCATGGGGGCTGTTGGGTCAGACCTAGCTCAGTTTCTGTAGCTTGATCTTGTTCACCAAGGGGTAGAGTATTTCACTGTGTATATCTCAAAAAAACATGCATACTGTGCTTGCACGACTGAAGAGGAGTTTCCTTATTGTATACTTACTTCCTCTCCTTTTTGTTCTTAACAAAAGCAAGCCACAACCCTACTTCAGTGCTCCTCTTGTAACATAAAGCAATACTTGCGTATTAATGAAAATTAAGTTCTTGGGTTGTTAGAGGGGAACTAAGTAATCTAGGTCTTCTTGGCAAAAAGAAAGGTAAGTTAAGGATAGAGTGCAAGGGTCTTACAGGTACTGATGTGCATGATTATTTCATAATTATTTTCAGGGGAGAGTTTTTTGTAATTATTGCAATTACTGTTTCTAGGGCATGCACTTCTGGAAGATGAAAATAAGGTCTGGCATCTAGTTCGGCCAGTAGATGAAATTGATGAAGGCAAATCAAAGCGAGGCAGTGTGAAAGAAAAAGAGAGAACCAAAGCTATTACAGAAATCTACCTGACAAGACTTCTGTCTGTGAAGGTAAGGGTCAGATGTCACAGTTACACTGTGCCCCTATAGATTTTGACGTGTTACCAAAGAAAATGATGCAAATATTAGTCATGCTTTTGGCTAAAATTTTTCTCTGTCATGTACATGCAAGCTTGTGTTCAGAGCTTCAAGTGATTAATATGCCCTCAAGAACATTGCTGGGAAAGAGATAAATTTTAACTCCAGATGAAAGCTGAGAACCATAATTCTGAGTTAGCTAAATGAGGATTTTTCTTGCAAGACAAAGATGGATATTCTCTTCTGTGCCACCTGTTTAAATAATATTCTGCAGGTTTTTATTTTAAACCAAATGCTTTACATACTGCTACAGAGCCTTTTGTTTCCCCATTCTTTGTTTCCAGTGCTGCAGTATTATCTAGAAAAATAGTAAAAATGTTTTCAAATGGTAATAGTCCTTTGAGAGTATTTTTAGTGTTTATACTGCAGAATGGATCACAACCAAAATAATTATGCTAAGGATTCCTCCTTGCAGAAGGAGCTTAGGATAATGTGCTTAATGACCAAGACCAAGTTCTTCATGAAAATGGGAGTGACCTGACTCCAGCTAAGGCCATTTGACCAAGTGTGAAAGTGGACCTGAAGGAAAGTCTGTGTATGGATGCCACAGACTTGCAGCCAGCAAGATGCATGTATCCCTCTCTTCTGTTAACAAATCCCTTTTCTATTCCCAATAGTCAGTTGGTAGATCATTGCCAATCTGGAGCTTTACTAACTTGTACAGAGCTGGTGAGGTACAATGACTGGTACCACAGCTGCCCATACAGCCCAGGACCCTGAACTGTCCTCCCTGCCCGCACTGCCAGCACAGGGGTTTAGGGCTCAGTCCCTGCCCCATTTTGGGGCTGGCAGCTGGAGTGATGGAGAGAGAGAAGATGCAGCCCTTCAAACATGTCCATAGGGCCAACCAGCTGAGTGGGGATGGACTGCATGTGGCCTCAACAAGGTCATCTTCTAATTGGGAAAGAGAAGAAGAGAAAGAGAAGACTGCACCCTTCACAAAGGGACAGTCTTCGAGGTCATGGTCTTTAAGGTCCTGGCAGGTTCAGGGATCCTGACAAAAATGCAGTCCTCCCAGGGATGCTTCATCCTTCACATTTGGTGGAGCTCATGGAGCTGGACCAGGATGGGCATCTGATGAGACCCAAGTGTTTTCCCCTGCGCAACAGGTCAAATGGTCACTGGTGCTTCTTCCTCTCAGTCTATGCTGTAGTGGTGCATGATGCTCTAGAGCTGGGAAACTGCAAAACAATTACAAAATTTTTAGCAATTATTTATGTGTGCAATGAGCTTGAATTGTAAATCTATTGCAGGAATCAGGTTCTGCTGCTTTAGTCAGGCAGAAAGCACAGCTTTCCATGTTAACCGCATGATGGTAATGGATGAAGTCGGAGCCTTTCAGACTAGAACATAAAGTTGTTCTCTAGAAGTTTTTTATTGTTTGGGCTGTTTGCAAAGTCAATTCATTAAGAAGTTGTTTGTTTGGTTTTTTGTCACTTGGCACCCTGCATCACCTGGCACTCAGCATTGATGACCTTCAGTAACTGCAACTGGACTGAAGGAAAAAAGGGTCTAGGATAGCACTCAGTTCAGCTTGTAATGCAAATTTCTCTTAAATTCACTTTTAGGGAACACTTCAGCAGTTTGTAGATAACTTCTTTCATAGTGTGCTCAACTCAAACCATGTGGTGCCACCAGCTGTGAAATACTTCTTTGATTTTCTTGATGAACAAGCAGAAAAACATGACATCAAGGATGAAGATACCATTCACATCTGGAAAACAAACAGGTATGAACAGAGTAATAATTACATTGCAGGGAAATGAGACCGTAGTTCCCAGGTATGTTCTGTCACTCTTACCACTAATCAAAGTAAATTTCATTTGTAATTCTCAGAATCATTTTAATTGAGATAATATGTTCATATGATCAAAAGGATTCCCTGTAAGTCTGGAAGTTGCAAAAAATGATACCTACTTATGGGATAACCGTTGGCAGATTTACCTCTTTGCTTTTCATCTTTCCTCAGAGAATAGGAAAGCAAGAAGCAAAAGAGACTAGATTTACCTGTCAAAGCACAAAATCTAATAAAATGTTACTCAGGTAGTTTTTCTAACCACTCAGACATCTTCTCTTGCTGTTTGGGGACACTTAGGATTCTTCTCAAATAAGCTTTTCTCATTTCTCTGTGAGAGATACAAAGGCTTCATTTCCAGACATGAAAACCAGACAAAAGATAGCTTGGGTAATTGTTGAAATATAAAATTAAGTTTCACTGTAGTGAGAAGATCAAAACGCAAAATCCATATTTAATTTCATGTGCTTTGCTTGTTGTATAACATTTATTGTGTAAAAGGTGTTTTTTTCTTACCTTTTTCCTTGCTTTGCAGCTTGCCTCTTAGATTCTGGGTAAACATACTGAAAAATCCCCATTTCATCTTTGATGTTCATGTTCACGAAGTAGTGGATGCTTCCTTGTCAGTCATTGCACAGACTTTCATGGATGCTTGCACGAGAACAGAGCACAAATTAAGCAGAGTAAGTGATTTGCATTCTACATCCTGACTATTTTCATGCCTGACAAGACACGGGGCATTGTCCTAAAACAATACCCATTCTCTAAGAAGATACAGCATTGATAGTTTCCTTTTGGTTTTATAATGAAGTTAGCATTTCACCACTTAGCAGGTTGGTGAGCATGTCATTGTTACTGTGTAGTCTGCCAACTGAGTTCCTAAAAAGCAGAAAATATCAACTGCTTTTATAAAAAACAAGTTTAAGAAATAGTTATTTCACATCCACCGTAATTTAGAATCATCCTCCATTGATATATTTGTCAAACTTGACAAATAGTGCCGTATGTAAACTTCATCTTTTTAGGACAAATAATATTAATAGTAAGCATCAAAATGTTAATATCCACAAAACTCAAGTACATGTGATTAGGAAGGCTTGATCTTGAGTTCTTGACTTCATGCTTTTTTCTTAGAGACATTCATAAATCAACCAAGTTTCTCTCTATTATATTTTTTCAGGATTCTCCAAGTAATAAATTACTTTACGCGAAAGAAATCTCTAACTATAAGAAAATGGTGGAAGAGTAAGTATAAAGAGACTTTTTTCATGCTGATTGAGAGCTGTTAGGGTTTTAAGCCTTTGTAAATGTACTTAGTAACAGGAAAAGTGAATGCTGACACAGTTGAAGTCAACTGCCAAATGTTAAAAATTTTACACCTGAACATTAAAACATTCCCTTGTCAGTGGTGTTCACAGTGTTGACATGGAGTGACATTGTGACCCAATGTGTGTCCATCTCTATGCCAGCAGATGGACAGAGTTATCTGGGAAAGAACACAATGCTGTTCTGCATGACAGCTGTTCTTACCCATGATCTGTCTATCCAGCACTGCACTTCCATAACTGAATAGGGATCAAATCCTGAAAACATTTTCACAGAGACATTTTTTCTATTCAGACTCTGACTTCAACATTTACTGATTTGGGAATTCTGTCAGTACCACTGAAGGTCCGCTACAGGACTCAACTCTTCCCAGCTGATGACTTGAAAAGTTTGAAGAAATGAAATAATCATCAGCTGGATTATAAATAGATTTCTTTCCTTTGTTGTGGTCCTGTGCAATCAGGTGTGATTTGCCTTTCTTGCAAGGGTATCAAGTACTAATGACTGCTGGGAGACAGCATGACTAAATGAATCATTGGTCTGTTGCGGTGGAACATCTCCTGCACAATTAGGAAGCATGTTTAAAATAAATGCAAAATGAAAATTTTGTGTATTTCACCAACTGACAGTTTGTTTTAATTTGTTGCAGTTACTACAAAGGCATTCGTCAGATGGTGCCAGTTAGTGACCAAGATATGAATACCCATTTAGCAGAGATTTCTAGGGTAAGAATAAATTAAGTTTCCTTGTCCTGAAATTGAAGCCAAGTATAGCACTGTTTGCCTTCTCATTCTAACTCGACAAGTGGGTTTATTGTATGTTGAAGCATCAAATGAGTTATTTAATACATCTCTGAAAGATTCCTGCTTAGTGTAGTGCTTTTTAGCCTTTTGAAGTGTTGATTATTGAATGGAACCAAGAATGGCTATCGTCACGAATCTCTCTGAGTGATGTAGGTGCCAGAGCAAAGTGTTTGAATTTTTTCACATCCATTGTGGAAAAATTACAACACTGCTGAAAGGTGTTTTCTCTCCACAGCACAGAGAGGGTTTTTAGCATTGATCATGCTGATAACAAGTGGTGGCTGAATTCAGACTGCTATCACAGCAACAATTTGACTCCAGAAATGAAAGGGAAATCGCACACGTTACATATAGTGCATTTTAGAGCTGTCTGTATGAGGATAATACTTCTGCTTTACACTGCACACAAGAAGCTCATCATATGCCTGCTCTATAGGCACTTCTTCTTTTCACAGTATAGGTTACTGGGGGTTACCTGTGATGGAGGGGAGCAGAGGGGGTTTATTGGTAGCTGGGGGCTCTGGTTTTAGACTCGGGGAGCAAAGACACTACAAAACCTGCTTCATTCTTGAAAAAGCCTGTCTGCTGTGCTGCTCAGCTTAGCTAGAGCAGGCTTGTGCCTTCAAAGCACTCGATTTAACCCAGAGAACCTGCAGAAGCTCTCGCCAGTCTGAAAGGAAAGTGTTTAGCCTGAGCAAAGAGATACTGTATGTACTGGCTGGTTTGCTCATTTGCCTAGTTTATTTTAAGAGTCCTAGTAGTACAAGGATGTTTGGGGAATTCTTGTGATTTGTTTATTTCAGTGCCCTTAGGACCTAACATTTTGCAGATTAATGTCCTCATGAGGATGTTTCTATTTTCATTCAGTCACTATGAAACTCATCTGCAGTGACATTTCATTTTCCAGTTCATTTTATTTATTATAAAAATTGAGATGTATGTAAAATTAAAATGTTTGGTCATTAAAAATAAAATCAAAGGAATGTTTTAAAATCAGCAGAATATGTTGATCCTTTCTATTTACATTGCAAATTATGACAGAAGTAAGTAGGAAAGGACTGATGGAACACTGCAAATTTTGACCTGCTCTGGAAGTGACTATTGTAGGAAAAAGAAAGATGGATTGTTTCTCTGCTTGTTTACAACTTGGATAATCATTTGTGCCAGTAGCAGTATTTTGCAATTCTTCATTTTCTTAACTAATTTAAAAAACTAAAGGCATAGCTCTCTAGTTGAATCCTATACATTTGAATGAGAAACATCTCTTTAGACAGTCAGAGCACATTTGCTACACAAGTTAAATGTCATGGGGAGAATGAAAGGAGAGGTAATGGAAGGGTTATTTCTTGCATCATTGGAAGTCCCTCTCCTCTCTTTCTCCCTTTCTTTCCCCCCGCCCCCCTTTCCATCGTCATGATTCAAATGGCTTTTTCCAAATGTACATGTGCTTACTATCTCGATGAGTTACACCTTCCCCATAGTGAGGTGTGAATAATTTCAAACAGTTACAGAGCTGAAGAAATGATTTCAAACAGACGTGGCAGTGACAGAACCAATGTTTAGTATCTCAGCAATATGTAGATTGTACTGACTGAATGCTTTAGTTATACGTACCCATGTTGTTAACAGATGTTACAGCTGTAATCTGTGGTTTGACATTCAAAGTTCAAAATACTTTCCACCTCCTGTGCTAGAGCTGCAGACAGGCCAGAAAAACACCAGTGGGAAAAGCTAGATCTAAAAACCACCAAACAAAAGTTTTCTCACCCCTTTTTCTGCCCCAGCATCACTTAGCAAGAGTTACAGGATGCAGAGCTTGAATTTGACAATGGGACTGTGTGCTGTATGCGGCAGTCATTCATGTGTGTAACTTTCAGTTGTGATGAAATTTTGATGTTTGTTGCTTACACGTGTTGTTTAACAGGCACATACCGATTCCTTAAACACACTCGTGGCTCTACACCAACTCTACCAGTACACTAACAAATACTATGATGAGGTAAGTTGTGGGGTTTCTTTTCTTTTTTTTTAATATAATTATAGTAAAAAGTTATAAAAGCTAACTTTCCCTGGATAATCAGGTAAAAGCAGCGCTGAACAGAAAGCTCTAACTTCGCTGTTACACGCCTTCCTTGGCAATTACACTGCCTAAGGGTATATTCTTAGAAATGAACAGCTTCACTATGGGTTATCTCATTTTGGTAGTGATCGCTTAATGAGATCTGAAAGAGAAATAGATTTAAAAATCCTTTCTCTTCAGTTCTGCTATCCTAATGCCTAAGAATTAGGACATTAGAATGTCACCGAGCAATTGCCAGAGCTATATAAGGTTTCAAGCCAGTAGTTTGGTGGGGATTTTTAGGAACAATCCATTAAACTTGTTTTGCTTGTAGGAATGGGGCATTGCCTTTTTTTATTAGTTAAGATGCACTTAAAACTTCCATGCATGCTGCCGTCCCCATTTTGCTGTGCCAAATGAAGTGCCTGCCCAAGGTAAACCCAAGCAGAGCAACTGCTGAGTATAGTCAGATTCAAAAGGAAGCTTACAGATTCAGCCCAAAGTGTTTCTTGGATTCTTCAGGCCCTGTGGAAAGGGGGACAAAGAATATCCCAGTGTTGCTGGGCTGTGGCTGTGGCTCTCCGATCTTAATCTGAAAACAAAAAGAGAGAAGGAAACTTTTATTCAAAGGTTTCCATGGAAATGAATGCCTCCAGAAAACTCTCAGAATTAAATCAAAGCAAGTAAGAACAGATGCTGAATCAAAAAAAGGAGTACAGCACATGTGAGCTCTCTTCAGTTGGTCCTGCACCTCAGCACAGTTTTTGTTTTCACTTATATTTAGCAGCAAAGGCAGTGAGTCTCATCTGCAGCTTCACTGCAGCTGCTTTCTGCAGGAGCAGCCAGCTTTTCACAGCTTTAAATACAGATGTAAGCAAGGAAAACCAGCTCATCCTGAGACTACTTTCATTTGGTATTAGTAGGAAAAATGACTGGAGAAACACGGGCCAAACTGATGGTGTTGGTTTCCTCATCCCCAGAGCTGAGGAAATTTATTTTCAACATGTTCCAGAATATCTGCAAAAAGCCACCCATATCCTTGGCTGCATCAGAAGAAGTGTGGCCTGAAGGTTAAGGGAAGTGATTCTCCCCCTCTGCTCCTCTCCTGTGAGATTGCACCCACAGTGCTGTATCCAGCTCTGGGGCCTCCAGCACAAGAAAGTCATAGACCTGTTAGAGCGGGTCCAGAGCAGAGCCACAAGGATGATCAGAGGGCTGGATCACCTCTCCTACAAAGACGGGCTGAGAAAGCTGGGGTTGTTCAGCCTGGAGAGGAGAAGGCTCTGGGGAGACCTCATTGCAGCCTTTCCGTACCTAAAGGCGGCCTACAGGAAAGCTGGGGGGAGACTGTACCAGGGAGTGTAGTGATGGGACAAGGGGGAGTGGTTTTAAATTGAAAGACATAGTTTTAGATAAGATATTCAGAATAAATCCTTTACTGTGAGGGTGGTGAGGCACTGCAAGAGGTTGCCCTGAGAAGCTGTGGATGCCCTGTCCCTGGAAGTGTTCACGGCCAGGCTGGATGGGGCTTTGAGCAACCTGGGCTGGTGGGAGGTTCCCTGCCCATGGCAGGGGGGTTGAACCAGGTGGTCTTTTTGATTCCTTCCAACCCAAACCATTCTGTGATCTCTGTGGCCTGACCTGTTGTAGAAGCACTCAAGCAACCTGTGAGACAGACGAACCATAAATTCCTGCTTCTTCCATACTCCCCTGTCCCTGCACCCAGTCATGGCTTCTGCATTCTCACGTTTGGAGGCAGGCACAGGCAGAGCCTCCTCTCTGCTCAGCTGTCAGAGCTGATCAGTGGCAAGCCAGCAAACCACAAAGCAGAACTGCAGCCCTTCCTTTTGCATACATCACCATATAACAGCAAGATGCATCTGATCGAAAGGCTGCTAATTCAGAGTTGGGGAGATAATGCGTCAAGAACCATTCAGTAAAATAAATCAAGCTTATTTATTTTCCGTAAAAATGTTTTAATTTGCATAAATTGGAACATTTTGCGGCTGCCCTTATCTTCGTTGCTGAAATGGTGGTTGCCAGCATGCGCTGTACCTTGCACAGCTCTGCAGGGCTTGACAATGACTAAGTGGGTACGCTCTAATTGTCCACATTTATATGAAAGTTATATTCACCAGCAGAGATAATCATGAATTATTTAGTCTTGATTTGAGGCGTTACAGCTAGGTATAATTGTTTAAATGAAGGGAACAATATCAAATTAAATTAGGCCCTATTTAAATACTGTAATAAGAGTTTATTAACTGTCTTGTAAAAATGTTTTCATGCTCTAAAAACAAATCCATTAAGTCAATGATTTCTAAACAAATTTGCTCCACTGTTTGAAACTCTAATGCTGTACCAGTCCTCAGAAGGGAAATTGTTAGCTAGATTGATACTGACTGCATTAACCTCCGTTGTCAGTAAAGCAGTGAGAACCACAGGTAACGACAGGCAGACTCAATTTCTCCAGTTCTTGTACTTGCAAACTTTAGGTAGTATTTAAGCATAGGTAAAGCCTTCTGCTTGATGACAGCATCTGACTTTTATTAATAAAGCCAGTTCTAGCAAAAGAACAGTTTTGCCATGTAATACATTCTCCTAATGGAGAAATCTAATAGTTGGTGGAAAAGTTTCCCTGAAGGATGGTAGGAATGAAAACCTTTCAAAACCTTTGAAATTTGATCTTGAGAAGCCCTAAAAAACTCTATTTGAAGAAAAGCCTTCTCATAACAGTTGACCTTTTCTAGCTTTCATTTTAAAATCCCTGGTGTCTTAGAGTCATACTTTGCTGTATATATTCCGTACAGCAGAGACTGTGTGCAGGATGTTGGGGGGCTCCTCTGATGAGCTGTTTGCTTCCTGAGCTATGTTCTACCAGCCCAGGGTCTCAGCTCTACCTCAAGAAGCTCCCTGACACTGTGACCAGTCCATTTTCTTCAATATATTGCCTATGGACAGACAAGACTTTTCCTTGCTCTGAGCTATGCCCATGCGTGGACCACCCAGGAGGTGCTCATAACCAAAGCTCATGGGGATGGGGCTTAGTTACTGCTGGTAAATGACCCTTAAGCCTTGTAGGGTGTGCTGTAAGTAAAACCACAGCTCCTTACATAGCTGTAAAGTCAATGCTTCTGACGTTTTCCCCCTGCCTGCTCCACCTTGCAACGTAATATTTCAAAAGATAAAGTACTACCTATTAATTTGCTTGAATCCTGGCATAATGGGAAACATCGTAGTAACTTAGATAAAGTAATGGAGACGATCATTTTTATTGTCTTCATGTAAAAATACAGCATGGAGCCTCATAGATGGACTTTATCTTTGGTGCAGAGTGAATGCAAAAGGCTGGAAAACCAAAGCAGTATCAAACACTTGGTCTGGGAATGGTGTCATATATTTTAAGCTAAATGATTCTAAACATTCTGTGTTTATTTCTTCCAGATTATAAATGCACTTGAAGAGGATCCAGCTGCACAAAAAATGCAGCTTGCCTTCCGTTTACAGCAAATAGCAGCTGCATTAGAGAATAAAGTGACTGACCTTTGACTCAAAAGCCGCAATAAAGAAATCTGATCTAAAGATGTTCAAATTCATTGTTCCTATTAAGGAAATAGTGTTCTATTTTTTAATGTATAATTACAACTTTAAATGAAAAAGTTCATGTTTTTTTGATAGCAGAGGTGTAATGTAAAAA
Organism: Anas platyrhynchos; assembly: GCF_047663525.1. Taxonomy (NCBI): domain Eukaryota; kingdom Metazoa; phylum Chordata; class Aves; order Anseriformes; family Anatidae; genus Anas; species Anas platyrhynchos. The sequence continues at coordinate 21,447,626 of NC_092587.1, read as the reverse complement.
TTTTTAATGTAAATTATGCTTCTAATTAAAATCTGTGTTGTGTGTAAATGAATCTTCTGTGGGAAAGAAAATCCTTTGGCTGGGGGCAGGGTGGGGGGTGGAAGAAAGCAAGTCTGTAGTTCGTTTAATTTCGTAGGATCCGAGACATCAGCATTTACATTATGCAAGTAAATTCAATACTATAGCATCCTCTATATTTTAAGCAATATTTGTACTAGGAAAATAATGGCATATTCAGAGAACCATGCAATATCCCCTTTGTTTCGATAACTGGAAATTGATGTCCACATAGTTCCAAAACTTCATCTGTGCTCATCATGAACGTAGTAAACGATGCGTCTCATTTCTCCGCGAGGTCCGCAAATGGGATTTGCTACCACACATGGTTCTTAGGTTAATTATTTATGTCCATGGTAATGCACAGAATTGCACCCACCACAGCTGGCAGAAACAAAAGCAATGTCATGCCTGTAAGGAGGGTTCTACTGATGAAGTCTCATTTGGTTCAGAAACCACTGTAATGGAGAATTAGTCCTTAAATCTTTACAACTCTTTGTTATTATTGTGAGTTTTATGATATATGCTAATGTGCCTTACTTGTACTAATTCTGTGAATCTGATGAATGGTTTTGTAAAAAGAAGCAGATCGGAAAAAGAAATATTTATGTGCTATTGAATGACTTTTGTGTGAAAAACATGACCAGCAGAATGCTTGTAATTAGCTGCTTGCCGAGAGTGTGCTGTTTAACATGATTTGATTCTGTATAATATCTTATTTTAGAATGGTTCTGATGATTTTTTTTTTGAATCTTGGAACTGTCCTAGAAATACCATCACTTGTTTCTATTGTATTTGTGATGTAAAATACTAGTATGATATTGGAAAAAATCATATACCCATGTAATGAAAACCACTCAGTCAATTTTGAGCCTTGGAATGCTGCATTTGATCAAACACAAACCATAACCCATAGCAAAGAAAATTTAAATATCTTGTCTGAAAGAGTGCGTTTACAATATAGGTAAGCTACATACAAATCAGAAAGTTAGGTACGTCTTCTTCAATTGCTGTATTGCACATCAGAGGACTTTATTCCTTTTTGTCTCACGACTTTTGGCAGTAACGTAGCATTTTAACGAAGCGCTGCCATCTGTACAAGTTCATTCCTTGTTCCGCTGAGCGCCTGGCCACTGCTTATCCTCAGCAAGCTAACACAGCTCCTGCCGCCCGCTGCCGTGCCCAGCAGGTTGCCATACAATCGGCTTCGCCATTGTTGATTTTTTTATTTTTAGTACTTTTTGGAAAGTTCCTGATGTTTGTGAGCGGACCTTTCCTTCAGTTTCCAAAAATCGAAAGCCTCACCAGAACTAGTACAAGGCTGGGAGGGTTTTTCGGTTTGTTGGTTTATGGTTGTTTTGTTTTGTTTCATTTTGTTTTGAATTTCTTGTATTTGTGTATAATCATTCCTGAACCTGCCTGGGCCATAAGTTATTTTACACTGTTTAGGACGGAGGTACATTACTGCTGCATAAAGGTGCTTTGCCAGCTATTCCTTCATCAACAAAGGCATCCTAATTTCATGGCTAATCTGTTTCTTTGTCTTTATTTGTAAATCCTGTTAATTGTAAATCAAATACAACATTGTTTTTTTTTCCACAAAGTGTCATGGGATCTTTACTGAAACCGGGGGGTGGGTGTTAAAAGGGGCTTCCAGTTCTTCCTCTGGGGGTGGTGGAGCAGCAGCGTCCAGCAGTCTGCGGTCGGTAATGGAAGAGCGCAGCGCATTTTGCAGCTGCTGTGTCTGACATCAGGCCCTTGTTATGGGCACTTGCCCTGAAAAATGAGAGTACTCTTGAGAAGGGAGGATGCATTGCAACATCCCGTAGCAAGGTCTTCTTGCCTGATGGAAATCCGCCTTGGGATCTGAAAGTCAAATAAAATACAGGCTCGGTGGCATCCCTCCAGAGAGACCAGAGAGCCCTGCTTGGGGAAGCAGGGCTTCCAGAGGGGCCGTGCCGTGCCCCCAGCACCACTGACTTGATGCAGAGCAGCTGCAGGCAATCACAAGCTGCTGTGGGCTACGGCAGGGCCGTGCCAAAATCCTTCCTGCTCGGGCTACCCGTGCATGTGTCTGCTGGGGTGTGTGAGTTGTGTGGTGGATCCGTGGGCACTCTTCATGACACTTGCCCTTTTTTCACACCCTGGGGGAGATTTGCAGGCTTTCTCCGCTGTCTGACGAAGCATGGGGGCCGATAACTGCAAGCAGCTGCAGCTACAAAGGAGCCTCAAAGCCCCTTCTTCAGTTCCTCTGTCTCCTCCCCCAAAAGCACAGAGCTGGACTTTGAATCGAAGAACTGGGATGTTTTATTTTATTCTTTCTCCTTTTGGCTAAGCTCCTCCAGTGCTTGTTTTTCCACTCTGGCGCTCTGCTTTGTCCAGACCTAGTTTTTGGCTTCAGTTTTCCCTGCATTTTAGCAATCTGATTCTTAAAGGCTTCATGCTCCTCCTTTGGTTTCTGCTATTCCTGCCATCTGGTTCATCTACAAGATAAAAGAAAAAAGCCCACCGGGGGTCTCCCTCCCTTTTATCCCCTCACAGCCCCTCTGTGGGGCTCTTCTTGGAGCACCAGAACCTTCCCTCTGCATAATGGGAGCCTCGGTGCTGGCTGGGAACAAAGCTCCCGTGCTTGGACATCTACCAGCCGTAGTTCAGGGCTGGGTGCAGGCTGTCAGCCACCATGGGCAGGTCTGAGTCCCATCGCTGGGTTCAGCCTTGTTTCCTTGTTGTTCCTTGTTTCCCCAACTGCAAACTGCAAGGCGGGATCTCAGGTACTGGGACGTGGTCCATACCTCTGCTTGCCCAATGCTGAGTAACGCAAACAGGAGCTCACTCTTTCCTCAGTGCCAAGTTTCCCTCTGACACCTTCCTAGGTCTTTTTTCACCTCTACGTTCTATCAATTTATGGGCAACAACTTCTTGTTGGAAGGGACATCAGCTACCTTGTATATGTGAGGCACAGCACTTCCTCAGGGTGGTTTTTATCATCCATCTGCCACAGCCATACTCAAGCCTCCCCATTTTGCCGGCTGCTGCGTTGGATGCGTGGTCAGCCTGCTCGGACTGAGCTGTTTACTCGCACTCCCTAAAACTGGCTTTTCTGGCACCCTTCTGAACAGCAGCAGAGCCATCGCTATAAACAAAAAAAAACATACAGGGAATTAAGAAGCTCAAATTGGAATTCATGCATTCACAAATTCCCAAACTCTTGTTAACATGGGCAATTTTTTAACCATCTGTGTAAAGATTTTTGAAATGGCTCGGAGCTTGAATTTCAGCTGTCCTGGACTTACCAGCACTGATGAGGTTTTTGTGGTCAGTCCTTTACTGTTCCAGGTGCCCAAGCCATGTTACTAACAAAACTGTTTTCAGCCTCATTATGCCCTGGTAGTATGGACCTACTTGGCCTAAAATCTCTGTTTGTGACCAAACATTTTTTCCCGTTTCCTGTGGCTGCAACACCTCGATTCACCATGCTGTAGTAAGGTTCTAGTCAGATTTCCCATTTGTACCTAAGCACAGTAGTCCTCTGAAGACTTCCTAAAGAATGTGATCGTGAGGAAAGACTGCCTTGTCTTTGACTTTTTCAAATCCACTGACTTCTCTTAGAAAATACTTATAGGTGGGGTTTGGGGATCATTATTTTTTTGGTTGACTGTTGTGTGTTTCTGTTTTCCTTCCCATACCTAATGGTAACCTGTCAGAGCAATGAGACAGTTAACTTCAGAAGTTTCAAGGAGGATGTCTGCTGCCATTTTTCTACCAGCCACTGGCTAGAGTCCCATGCCGTTCTGATTTATGCTCCAATGGGCTGGAATTTGGCAATTTGAGCCACTAGAGCTGTTGGCGCTGGAAATCTCAGCACCGAGGCCCTTGTGAATTGCTTTCAACCTCACTCCCAGCTTAGTGCAGTCAGACTCAGCTCCTGAGGCTATCCAGGCTCCCCATCACACAAGCCCTTCTCTTCTTACTGGTCTGTTTTGCCAGCTCTGCCTGGAGCACGGAATCCTCTGGACAATGAGAGACAACAACACACATAAGCTAAAATGCTCAGCAATTCTGTTTCATCGGGCTCTGTGCTTGCCCAGTCTGTGTTTCTGTTTTTTATTTTGAGAAACCTTCCTTCAGCTGATGAATGATGAATCTGAAAGGCGTGCCTGTGAACAAGAGTTGATCTGTCAGCCTTCCTCCTTTCTTAGCCTTTGTCCTAGGGCAGCCTCAAAACGATGGTGAAAGACTTGGTGTTTGACAGTCCCTGCAGAACAGGAAGAGAAGAGATTCCCTAGACTCACAGTTATCAGTATGTTTTAAAGTATTTTTGTTGCTGTTTCTTCAAACTGTGGCCCTTTGTGGCTCAATGGCAAGGAGTATTTCTCCATCAACTGGGGAAGAAAGTGGTTTCTCCTGTGCAGGCTTGTAATAACCACCCAGACTCTGTGAGAGCAATGTCTTTGCACCAGTCCTTTAAGGCTGACTTTGGTCCTGCCTGTGCATACTGCTTGCTGCTGTGTGTCACTCCCAAAGAAGACAAAAATCCTATTATCATTCATCGCCAGGCAATCAAAAGCTATTTAATTTATCCATGTATTCCTGCCTCTTTGCTCCTTTTCAGATAATTGCCATTTGAACCAGAAGAGAGTCTGAGTGAGTCTCCTTCTCTTTTTTTAAGTTTTCAAAGTACCTGTGTGTCTTAACAGATTGAACTCTTTAGAAAGAAACTATTTCTTCAGTGGGACAGAGGACAATAGCTCATGTACAGCTGTATATGGCTTGTCTTAAAAGGAAATAAAAATCCTACCATGAACCACACACTGTGTTTTTGAAATCCTTTATTCAGTGCTCTAATTCTGAACAATGTTTTTGGCTTATTTAATTCTCCTCAAAATTGAATACCGAACAAAACTCTTTTTTTTTTTTTTTTAATCTACTGTAATAAGAAAGGAGTGAAATGAAAAATGTATTCCTTTGATACCCTTAATCTTTCCTCTCCTGTGGCTATGCTCCTATTCAGTAAGAGATCATACTTGCTAGTTGCAGGGCCTGGATGCCAAGCCATGGGATAGAAAACAAACCAAAATCCATGTTTCCTGCAGCTGCATCTGGGTCCATGGCAATGCTCACAATTGCAAAACTGCCTCGAGGATGTTATTTGGAATTTTATTGTTGTTGGTCTGGCTGGTTTCCTTGTCCTCCTTCGTGTGATCCTTCTTTGTGTGGTTTTTACCTTGCCTTTCAGTGGCACCGCATTCCGCCGAAAGCCCGAGGAAGGAAACAATCGCTGTCTGGATTATTCATGCACTTTTCATCTCCGAAGTGCCCCTGGGGGCACTCGCGGCCCTCCCAGGCTCAGCTCACTGTGGAACGACAGAAGTGGATGTTTTTATGCTAGAGCGGACAGCCTCACTGGAATATTTCCATCTGTCTAAACCAAGCCATGTTTGTTTTGTTAATAAAAACCCACTGGTTGAGTACAGTGCTCCTCATATCTGATGTACAAACATCCTCTCTGAGTTGGTCTAAGCTCTACCTGAAGCCTGGAGCACCCTCTAAAATAGTGGCCAGCAGCAGGCGTGTTGGAAGAGCAAGCTGTAGAGGCAGCCACCCCAGTATACCACTGGCTGGCCGAATAACCAAGGGGCAGAAGGGGCAGGGTCTGAAGCACTCAGAGCATCGAGCAACCACTGCCTGCCTAAGGGGGCTCCTTCTGCTCTTTGCTAGGTCTCCTGGCTGGCCTCAAAGCCTCTGCCCTAGACTGGCGGCAGCACTGCACTACCCCAAACTAGAAAGCACCACAGTTCTTGTTAAAGGTCCTCTTAAATAGAGAAAGGGCTGAATGCAAGAGGTCTGCATTCAAACTTTTGTAAAGTTCAGGTTTGCCTGATGGGGTTATTTAGCCTCGCTGCTGCTGTTAGTGGACTGAAGTTTGTCCTATGAGGCTGCCATGTGGCTACAGCACCCAGAAGGCCTGTAAGGAGGCCTAAGTTTGGGCATGAGCTCAGCTGAGGGGGCAGAAGGACCACCATCGGTTTCAGCAGAAGAAGGTCTAGCATCCTTTGTTCTGCTCAGCCATTGCTATATATCCTACCCCTTATTTTGCTTTCCTTGAGCATTTTAAGCAATTACAGTTCCCTGTTTGTACTCCAGCATGCTAGAAGTCAAGATGAGAGCATCCATCTGTTTTTTAGTGCTATTTTGGAACTACAGGTCTGGTATTTAATAGGGTCATTTCCTGGTGCACTTAACCCCCTTGCAGTACTATTTGGTAGAGAGCTGCGCTGAGTTATATTTCTGTTTGCTATGTTATGCTGATGGCTTTGACCTGGCTATCTGCAGTAAAAGTCTCCAACCACCCAAGTGTCATAGCAGCTTTTGATTTAGGTTATGGTTGTGGTTTTATCTCTCTTTCCAGCGAAGGGAAGATTAGTAATGTTTTGTCTGCCATTTAGCTGGAAAATGTCAATAGTTTAGGTGCATCCCTGTGAGCAGAGAGGGGAAAGGGAAGGCGACGTCCTTCTCCTATGAAGTGTTTTTGGACTACGCCTTTACGAAGCTAACTAAGTTAAGTTAACTAGTTAACTAACTGGTGAAAAAGAGCACCCCAACAGTGCTGCAACAGGCAGGCATAAGTCTCTGTGTGATTAATCATTCATCTCAATTAGCGGTGCAAGTTTTTTAATACAGAGCCTGAATTTAATTTCCATCTCCGCTGTCCATCATTATCTGTCTTTATCAGATTTTTGAGATGGCAGCATACACAATGTATCTAAGATTAGATTCGAGCTTTAAATATTTAGAGTCTGAATCACATCCATTTGTACTTCGTTTCAAGGTTGAAGCAACGTGGCAGGACTCGCATTCAGCGGTAGTTAAAACTCACAAATCAAAGGAGTGCTGAATAATTCATCTTAAACTTTTAAGCAGTTTCTCTTTGTACCAATTCCTGCGTGTGGCAAGCAGCTGGGTGGCGAGCTGGCCGGCACGGCTCTTCTCTGCCCTCGCTTTGCCATGCCAGCTGGAGCCACTGGCCTGTGTGCTGGGTTGGCGGAGCTGTGGGCTCATGCTCATGGCTGATGTGGTCACCTGGGGAGCTGGCTGAGCCTCACATTCCAGGTTGGACATCGCTGAGCTCCCTTTTAACTCAAACTTACCTCTGGCGGGTGATTTTAGGGTCTTATCAGAAGACTGTTTCCGCTGCTGATGACCAACAGGCAGGTCCGCAGCCAAAATTTGTATTAACAGTCTGCTGGGAAAGGATGCTAGCTTGAGCCTTTCCCCAGCAAGTGGCAAACCCAAGGACAGATGATCAGACAAGGCAAGAGCACCAAGGTTACGGTGAGGATCAGCTCTCCAAGTGTGACAGAGGAAGGGCTGCCTCCTTGGAGACACCAAGACCAGAAGGAGCTGCCCTGAGTTATGGCTGCTGCAGGATTTCCCCCAGGACTGCTGTCCCCACTTGGGAGCACCATGAACACAGCTTTTCAGACATGCAGAAAGGCAAAGGAAAGGCTCTCAGGTGAGATAGTCATTAGATTACAAACTCCACAGTCTCCATCTCCTTTCCACTGCCCAGTATATGAGCCTGGAATGAACTGGGCTGTGGAGCACGCTGCTTTGCCTGACCGAGTCTGCTCCAGCAGAAACAGCAAAAACACAATAGAGTGGCTGCCCATATGATGGCACAGATCTGCTGCAGGCTGCTATATATGCATGCATAAAAGAAATCACATATGCAGCTCTTGATAACAAACCCAAATACTTTAAATTCTCAGTGAAAATTCTCCCTGATTGATTGTTTTGGTTTGCTTTGTGTTTGTTTTAATACAGATTTCTTTTTAATGAAAGAAATTCCTATACTAAGGAAAAGTTCAGCCTTATGAGCCTGCATATTTCATTTTTGCAAATGGAGTTGAATTCTGACCTCATTAGAACTAGTGGGTGTTTTGCTTGGATCTGAGATCCAGCAATTTTACACAGTGAAGTTTTAGGCACTATTAAACTCTTTGGTGGTAAAGTAGGCTATTTTTGCAGCGTTCACATAAAATGCTTTGCAATTGTACTTTACAGAACTAGCAATGTGATTTTTTTTTCACCTCTGCTGTTCAAAATAGAGAAGAAGCCAAACTGTGCTGTGTGAACATGGACATGACATTGAAGAATAATCAGTGTTGTGTCTATCTGTCAGCCATATCACCCATGCCTGTGACATGAAAATAAATGGGCTAAGCAATAAAGAGGCTGATGAATGGATCAGATTGGGCCTATTTGCATTACCTTATCTTTTTAACGTGGTCTTGTGTATAAACATAGTTGGAGCATTGATCTGAGAGGTCTCTAGCTATTTCTACGCTGCAAATGTTGCCCCTGCTCCCCCTGGATCCATCAAAGCATATGGAAGATGTCAAGTGACTGAAATGGACTCTGGATCTCTCCCACAACTTCCAGGTGATTTACTCTAAAATCAATCATATTTGCTCTAAAATCAATACAAGCAGTGTTTTAACATGATCAGCATGAGAGAAAGAAAACTGGAGGCTCCTGCTAAGGTAGAGGGAGAAGGGAACCAAACAGATCATGCTTCAGGTTGATGATATTGTCCTAGTGCCTGCTCTGCAAAGGGAGGGCTGGTCATTAGGCATTAAGATTACTCCATGGAATCATTACTGTCTTCATCCAGGAATCCTGAAATGTTTTACAAGCATCAGTTATGCCCTGCGAGGCAGGATCTTGTTTCTGCTGAGGTGATAGATAAATAAATACATTTATTAATTAATAAAAATCACTTGCCTAAGGTGAGAGAGCACATTAATGGCACAGCTGGGAATAAAACTTAAGATTCCAAATCCTCAGCCCCTACCTCTAACCTGCTGGCAGCACTCCACACAGTGAAACACAAAAATTGATCCAGCTATACTGCTATCTCCAAGCTGACAAGTTTCCATGCTTTTGTATTGGAAAAAAAAAAAATAAAATAAAAAAAAATCAGACATAAAGTTGGGACAGAAAAAAAAATCTGGTGAGGATGATCTGTGCTCAAGATCTATCAATCACGCAAAGAAAAAGTCCTGCATGTGGTTAAAAATATGTAGCTGTTTTTTTGAAAAGAAGCTTGCCCCATGTGCAGTCTGGTGCAGTGCTATCTATGAAGACTTCTGGGTCTTTAATGTTTCTCGACATACAGTCTGACCTATCCTATGGACATGGGCAGAATGTAAATCTACCTGCCCTGTAACAAGACTGGCAGAAGAACTTTGGCACCACCTACACGAGTGCCTAAAATGCCTTCACAGCTGTGGATGTACACATGTAAGTGATGTGTGTGCTCCTCAGCTCTTGGCCCACCCCTCCCTCTGAATCTCACAGGCATTGTTCAGGCACACAGGGCTGGTGTCAGAGGCAGGCCAGAAGCTCCAGCTTTCATGCCCTGGAAGGATGACTCGCCACACAAAATAGGCCTGTGCCAGCCAAAGGCACGATGGCAGGAGTTGTCCCAGTGATGATGGCCAATCCTCCTGATTGTGGTTTTGGGGACTTTGGGGGAGGAGAAAGCATTTGGCTGAGATGAATGAGCTAAAAGATGTTCAAAAAGAAAAAAAAAAAAAAAGTGAGACAACTGATACAAGGAATTATATGATATTTTATAGGTTTTTCCCACTTTAAGTAGTCTAAAATGTCATTTAACTTGGGCAACAAAATTTGATTTTACAGGTACATAAATATATACATACCTATATATGTGAGCAGAGAGTGTTGTATAACTATATTTAACTTGGCATGCCTTTAATAAAACTTTCCTGTGGAAAACTCTCACAGATTTTTAATCTAAGCAACTAACCATAAAGTTTTCCTCATAACAGTAAATTACAACAATTTTGCCCAAGGCTTTAACATCCCTGAGTTTTGCTCTTTGAATTAGATTGTGATGATCAATATTAATAGTCCCTGTTCAGATATGGTCACTGCAAAACTTAGATGCAACCCTCTTTGCCTCTGACTTTTATTGCAAATGTGAACATTTATCAACACTTATTCAAGACATAAATGAGAAAGTGAACAGCTATATCATGAAAGAGCCTAGTTAAAATTTAACCTCCATGCCACACATCTAGAATATTTTTCAGAAGCAAATGTAGACTTAGTGTTATTGCAGGGAAGACAGTAAAATCCATGAATATTTGTGAGTCCACTCCTAAGTGCTTTGGAGAGTGAGAAGGTATAATTTTTTCTTAGTGTGGTCATAGCTTTTTTGCATTATCTCTTGGACATATTCACATGAGTCTTTCTGTCTTCAACAGTCATTGTTTAGAACATATAAAGTTCATAGAACTAAACATCTCTCTGCAGGTAACTATATACCCTGAAATAAATGAAATGAAATAAAATAATAAAATAAAATAATAAAATAAAATAAAATAAAATAAAATAAAATAAAATAAAATAAAATAAAATAAAATAAAATAAAATAAAATAAAATAAAATAAAATAAAATAATAAAATAAAATAATAAAATAAAATAAAATACCCAGGCCCTTTGGAGACATAAGCTACACACCCCATGCCCAATAAATACATAATTTGCCCATCTGTGTGGGCTTTGCCTTGTGCCCAGTGAAGGTGCAGCTGTGTTGTGCTTGGACACATGCTGGGCACGTCACTCTGAGCACCCCCAGGCTTTGGTTTCCCATCCCCACTTTCCTGTTGAACTAAAGTTTGTATCCACTGTTTTGACAAGAATGATGTCAAAACCTTTTGCTTGTGCTTTCTGATGGGACAAATATAGACGTATCTGCAAGACAAGGCAGAAAAGGCATTTGCCCAAAACAGCTCTCAGGGCAAGGGGATTTTTTTCAATAAATACTGGTTAAAAAGCAGCCATCTGGCTGTTTGGATATAAAGCTATCTCAGTGTCTGCAAGAACAGGAGGGGCTGAGGTAAGTCATTTTTCAAACAGTACGAGAGAGCTGCCAGGGGCAGGTGGAAAAGCGACCATGACCTTTTAAGGCAGATTTTGTACAACTCAAGTCCACCATGTTTGTCACTGGAATCCATATGAGGAGCTTGCTGCGCTGGAGACCCTTCAGAGCTGTTGGGTCTCCCTTCTTCTCCCCTCAGTGATTATTTATTGCAACAGGATAGCTTTGTTGAGTGAATGGCTTTGTGGGGCACTTCAGGCACCCTGTCCCTGCTTTTCAGTGCACCTCACACACCACCATACCTTTGTACTTTCTTTGGAAGCCACCAGAATGGTGCATCTGACTAACAACCAAAGAGAAGAAACAGAGCATGTGGTGGGAAATGGCTCCAAATCCAATGGTTTGGGCATAGGTACTTCCTCTAGTCTTCTGTTATGGCTTTGGTGAAAGAGTTGGTGATGATTCTGATCTCCAGCTCAGAGGAACCGAACAGTTTCCCTTGTGGCCTTCCCCTTTGCTTTGTCAGGAAAGTAGCTTTTTGTTGTCCTAGACAAAAGAAAAGGGAGGGCTTTTGCTGTGGGCTGCCCGGAAACCAAGAGGCCTACAGGTAGAAAAGGTACCTCAAGTGAGCACAAGTTCCTGCACTGTCTCACACCCTAAAATCACCAGGTTCTGTTTCTTGAATTTTCTTCTGAGGTCATTCTCTTGATCAGCTCCACCTGCATAACATTACCCAGCTTTCGAGCAAAACCTGGATTCCTGCCCTTGGATCTCTAGCAGCTTTACTGAACTCCTGGAGGTGAGTTTTTCCAGCATTATTTATTGTGACCTCTCCCTTGTTGCCTCAACAGCTACTCTCCTCTAGCAGCTCTCATCTTTTCTTTCCCCAACAACCTCTTCACCCCACACAGCCCACCTACTCACACTAAGTCTATGTACCTCATGTAGCCTTATTACCACGTATCTCTTGGTCATACTGGCTACCATCCATTTCACAGGATCATTGGATAACTCAGGTTGGAAGGGACTTCAGGACAGCATTACATCCCTCTACTTTGCAGTTGTACTGCTAAGTACACTTTTAGGAATGAGGTTCCTTAGAGACTTGGACTCATGCATCCTATTGACTTCCAAGGTCCAGTGCATGCCTTTCAAAAAATATATATTTCTTTTTTCTTGTTGAACGTCCCAGGTTCACTCCTGCTTACCTTGTGGGAAGCAGGTTAGTAAAGTTGTGAGAAAACTGGGAGTTTTAAATTCTATGGCCCTTACATGCTCATATCTTTAATGGGAAAGAACCAGAGACTTTCAACCCCAAGAATCACAGTCTTAAGCAACTGAGTTAACAGAGTAATAGCTGGCAACATTAAAATGTGTCTATCACTTGGTAAACAAGCTCCTAACCAAGCCAGTAGTATGTGCCCTGTTCTGTGCCAGGAGAGGAGGTTAAAGTCCTCTTCTGGGAAACACCCACGTCAGGCGCTCTCAGGACAAGCCTGTGGCCAGAACATGTCATTTTGTTTAGATAGCACTCCCTGGCCTGGACTATACAGAAAATCAACAAATTTCTTTTTAAGTCCACAAATCTATAGATATTAATGTAAAAGTATGTGTTGCTAACATGTGACATCAGTCATCCGAAATCCCCCCCAGCCAGTAACGGCATCAAAGACTTCGTTTCCTCTGTTATTAGGTACGTTGTTTACAACAGCGCAGAAGACCACAGAGAGAGTTAAAAAGATATTTGCCATCCCTCATTAGCGATGTCAACACTGTCTCTTGGGTAAAAGGATCTTTGGGTAAAAGGGTAAAATCTTCCATCTGGAAGGCTTGAAAATCTCTCCGAGTTTTTGTCCCTTAAAGTCTCTGGTGTCAGATTCCTACGCTGGGGGATGTCTGTACATCAGTTTCTCTCACTGGAGGCAGGATTTGTTTTGTGAATTCTCTCTTTTCCCTTTTTTTTTTTTTTTGCAAAGGGGCAGTTAAAAGTCATTCAGTCTGTGTTGTTTATAATTTTGTGTTCTTTCAGAATAATTTTCAAAACACTTTGATTTTCTTTTCAGCTGTGAAAGAATAGTCCAAGACCAAACATGTTATTCTTTGAAATTAACTCACTCACTAAAGCTGGTTTCCCTATAAATTTTACTGAAGTGGGTGATTAAGATCTCTTCTCTACAAATAATGTGTCATGCAATACAGCTGTAATGAGACTACAGTCTGATTATTTAAATGGATGAATATTTTTATTAACTGCAAAATCACTTTTGGCATGCTCTATATTTACTACTTAATGAGACTTTGAAATCACAATAGCAGTTTCACACATGGTTAGGGAGGTTAACTGCAAATGCTGGTTACTTCTGCCCTCAAAGTGGAGGCTGGCCTTCATATTTCTCTAGGGCATCAATTTCATCTAAAGAACAAGCTTTATCAAGAGCCTGAAGTTGGAGGTAGATTATACATACTTCATATTTTCATGTCCTGCACAGAGCAGCTGCAGGGTTATTGGGCACTGGTGCATTTATGAAGTCCTTTAAGAACCAAAAAGCCCATGTCAAGTGGCAGCCATCCACCTACATCTGCAGGTGGGTGACAGAAAAAAAAAAAAAGGAATATAACAAATCAAGAAATAAAATAAAGACTGTGAGGAAATACTAAAGAATACATGAAGTGAAGTGCTTCAGTAGATATATATATGTATTCTGTATGCCAAAGTCAATGAAAAATGAGATTCTGAAAAAAAAAGGTCTTCTTTCCTAGCCAGTATGAGGCAGAAGCAGAGCATTCATGAGAAGCCCCTGACCCTCAAAATTACTCTCACCAATGCACAGACTTCAGCCTCATGGCAAGCCAGGAGAAATGGGCTAGAGGAATCCAGAACGACACCCCCAGGAAACCCTATGAAGAACAGCCTGTTGTACGCCTTGGGAGGTATACATGAGAAATGGTGCGGCTGTGGGACTCAGATTCCTTCAGGGCTTTTGAAAATTAGGAAGTTTTTGGTATAATCAGTGATAGTTCCCTTCAGAGCCTCATTGTTTCTATATTTCTCTAACAGAAATTTGAAATGAAGACACGGGGTAGGTGCTGGGTCCAACAGACTGACACTGCTTTAAGTTATCCTACATCTATTTGTGCCATCTTCTCCTTTCTCTGAGGCCTGATAAAATACTTCTTCAATTATCTACCACTCCAAATTGTTCCAGAGGACTCCTGGGATGAGCACCTCTGCAGTCTAGGATATGAACAAAGGTTGCTTATTTGAGTAAAGCCAGAAATCCTTAGAGAGGTGAATCATTTGGTGGCACTCGTGGTGAATCATTTGGAGGTGAATCATTTGGTGGCATGGGTTTAAACCTCCCTACAGCATGGCTCTCTCGTTGCTGCTCTGAGCTAGTTATGCCACTTTTGGTGTTGGGCCTGCTGTGGCTCTGGCTAGATGGTATTTCTCTACACAACTTGCTATTGTACCAAGTGTATACATCCCAAAGCACCTTCATTGTTTGTCTCCACACTGTGGTACCGTAGAGGTTAGCAGGCAGTTGTGGTTGTGCATGGTCTGCTTTAGAGAATAGTCAATGAGAAGGGAAATCTGACATGATAAGAGGGCTGGATTAACAATCAGATTTTTGCTGTGCATTCATGTAACAATACCAGTGGACCATAAAGACAGCTGTGAAGAAGTATGACGATCCCTGATGATCCCAATGGATGAGTCTTACAGTGGTGGTGTCTGCTATCCTTTAGAGAGGGATGTGACAAGGGGAGTGGGGCAGGAGAGGCCTTCCTAGAAGATCACTGTAAACTTTGCTGATTGACTGAAGGAGGAGAGTGAAGCCTTTACACTTTTCCTTGACTTTGACCTTACACAGAACCAGCAGCCTACCAGAAACCCTACTCAGAAAGGACTTTCCCACACTTCCGTGATTTTTTTTTTTGTTTTGTGCAGGTGTCTTTTTCTCCTCCCACATTCTCCATCTTCATGCATGAGAGGGGAAAGATGAGCTGCATCTGAGAGAGCTGCACTCTGCAATGGGAAACTGAAAGGGCTAAGTGTGGTGTTTTGGAGGCTAAAAAGTCCTACATGACACAGATCTGGCGTGAGGGAGAAAAGAAGTCAATAAGCTTCTGAGCCTCCCAGGTAACAAGCCGGCGGGCTCTCGATAAAACTAAACCATACTCATTTCCTGAGTCTTAACTGGAGTACAAACATACTGACATGAGGCTGTCTGTGTAGAGACAAACAAACAGATGATGCTTGAAGTTTTAAGTGCAGAAATTTCATGAGGACTTTTTCCTGTAGCAGAAATAGCATCATTAAAACTTTTAAACTGAGGATTTATAGCATAAATAAATAAAAGACCACCCAGTTAAGCACTTAAAGTCATCAATAGAAGCTTTTGTTTGGAAACTGCTCCTTTTACCCTTTCTTTTAATTTCAGATTAAGGACCAACTCTTTCTCAACTTGGCAACGCTTGAGATGGTGTTAAAGGTAAGAGCCTTTGTCAGGAGACAAGAAAGAGTGGGCAAGGGGAAGAGAAAGGAGAGAAAATCTTAGAGATTAACTGGGAGGAGTTGTTGTTTTTCTTCAGCTGGAGTCTGATCAGGCTTTCCTGAATACAAATTAGAATAAGTCAAATAAAAGCAAGGGCTAATAAATGCAGCCTCTGTTTCTGGTGCTAGCTCTCTACTAAAGAATGGCAGATACATGCATAGCCTTATCAGTCACAGATGTATGCAAGCAGCAGGATGTTTGGAGTTTTTCTTTTGGATGTATATTTGGCCATAGGCTTAGAATAAAATTGCAAAGAATGCAGGCTTAGCCAGCTACACCAGGCTCTCACTAAAGAGAAGTTACAAAAACCCAGACAAGGAAAAAGAAGAAAGAAAACGGGGAAGGAATAAAAGGTGATATTCAGGAAAAGCAGAATGGATGTGGCCTAGTCAGGTTCCTCCCTGGCTGTCTGAGTGGGTGACACCTCTGGGTTCCTGAAGGCACAGGGATGTCACCATTAGTCCCACAACCCTAGATATGAGAATGTGGTAGTCATCAGAGTAAAGCTTGCTCCTTTCGGTCCATATGCTCTCCTGTCACTGATATTTATATATTCTGATATATTCACTGATATTTCTAACTCTGCAGGGATGCTGGTTGACAGCAGGCTCAATGAGAGTCAGCAGTGTGCCCAGTAGCCAGGAGGGCAAAGAGCAGTCTGGGGCCCATTAAAAACAGCACAGCCAGACAGCCAAAAGGGGCGATTATCTCACTATATTTAGCATTGGTGTGGACTCCCCTTGAATATTATGTGCAGTTCTGGGCTCCATAATATGAAAAGGATAAGATACTTGAAAGTGTCCAGAGGAAAGCAACAAAGCTGGAAAAAGGGCTGGAAGGCATGTTCTATGAAGAGAGGCTGAGGACACTTGGGTTGTCTAGTCTGAAGAAAAGGAGTCTGAGAGGCAACCTCATTGCTCTCTGCAACCTCCTGAGGAGGGGAAGTACAGAGGGAGGTGCTGGTCTCTGCTCCTTGGTTGCCAATGATAGAATGCAAGGGAACGGCACAAAGCTACACCAGGGGAGGCTCAGACTGGACATTAAGAAAATTTTCTTTACCATGAGATGGTCAAACACTGCAACAGGCTTCCTAATAAGGTGGCTGATGTCCCATGCCTGTCAGGGTTCAAGAGGCATTTGGATAATGCCCTTATTAATACGCTTTAACTTTTAATTAGCCCTGAAATGGTCACACAGTTGGTCTTGATAATCTTTGTAGGTCCCTTCCAACCGAACTATTCTGTTCTGTTCTGTTCTGTTCTGTTCTGTTCTGTTCTATTCCAAATATTTTCTGGCTCCCAAATGCGAGCAGGCCAAGCCACCCATACTTTCATTATTAGGCACAGCATGTAGCACATAAAATTTTGTCTGTTAATTCCCAATTTCCTCTTTGTCTTTACCAAACATTGCCTTTGGGTGATAGCAATGAAAATCTTGGGCTTTGCTAATCTAATTTTTTTGTCTTTAACCGTTTCTTTACTTAAATGAATAATTTTAGATAATGGCTTGAATCTGCTTTTTTTTTTTTTTTTTTTTTTTTTTTTGAGACTTGGAACAGAAGCCTTGCATCAGTGTGCTCTTGCCTGGGATCATGGAGTCCAACTCTGGGGCATTATGTCCTTCTTGCAGGTACCAACAAGAACCAGAATAGGGGTTAGTAAAGAAGTGTTGCTACATTTCCCCATCACAACCAATCAGTGCCATCTTCCCCTCATCCTGTACCATGAGCAGCCACTTACCACGCTCTGTGATACACATTAGACTATAAACCCAACAAAAGCCTTGACTACAACAAGCATCTTTCTTCTGTCTTCCTTATGGAATTAGTAAATGCCATTTTTCATTGGTTCTACTTTAAAAAAGATTTAGAGGATAGGAATGTAATAAAACCTCATCATCTTGGTTTTAGGAAAATAGCTCTTGTCAAATAAACCTGAATTACTTCTAAAATGATATTACAACTGTGATTAAGTGTGCCATAGCTCCACTGTTATCTTAGACCTTCATACAGCTGTTGAATTAATACAACATTACACTGATCAAAAAGTTGCCACTAAATAACAAATGAAATAACATAGAAAGCTAACACTATTTGTGGAAAACATCATTACCAATAGAGTGCCATCAGTGACTGGGGGAAATTGTCACTAATCAGGACTTCGGCTGTTTTCAAAAATGATCAAGGAGTAAATTCCAGGGACAAGGACTGAAAAAGTGGCAAACAGTAATGGAAAGCAAAGCAGACAAAACCCTCTAGATTGCAATCTGAGCCTCTCCAAAGAAATTGGTATAGACAAATGTTATTCTTTCTTTACAGAAAGATGAAGGGAAGTCTAGACTTATCAAATAGGTGAAAAAAATGAAAGAAGGTGAGGGTACAGTAGACATCATAATTATTCCATGCCAAAACTATAGCAACAAAAAACAGGTTAGTGCATTAGCTAGTGGAAAGTTGAAGAGGATTAGGAAACTGATTAAGTACTATTGGTATTGGTGATTTAAGACCGGAATACTGTGTGTGGTTTGGGGCCCACTTTTATAAAAGGGTACTGACAAATCAGAGAAGATAAAGTAACTAAACTTTTGGAGAGCTGGAGTGACAAAGATAATGAACCCCATCTCTCTCAGCTTACTGAAAATGAACTCCAAAGAAACATAGAATCGCAGAATATCTCAAGTTGGAACAGACCGACAAGGATCATGGAGTCCAACTCCTGGCTCTACCCAAAAATCAGACCACGTGTCTGAGAGCTTTGTCCAAATGTTTCCTGAGCTCCAGCAGCTTGGTGCTGTGCCCACTGCCCTTGGGAGCCTGTCCCAGTGCCCGACCACCCTCTGGGTGCAGAACCTTTCCCTAACCCACCCTCCCCCGTCCCAGCTCCATGCCGTTCCCTCGGGTCCTGTCGCTGTCCCCAGAGAGCAGAGCTCAGCGCCTGCCCCTCCGCTCCCCTGGTGAGGGAGCTGCAGGCCGCCATGAGGCCTCCCCTCAGCCTGCTCTGTTCTGGGCTGAGCAAACCCAGGGACCTCAGCTGCTCCTCATACATCTTGCCCTCTAGGCCCTTCACCATCTTCATAGCCCTCCTTTGGACAATCTGATAGTTTTGTGTCCTTCCTATACTGTGTCACCCAAACCTGCACACAGTACTCGAGGTGAGACCACACAGCACAGAGCAGAGCAGGACAATCCCTTCCCTCACCCAGCTGGCAGTGCTGGGCCTGATGCACCCCATGGCATGGCTGGCCCTCCTGTCTGCCAGGGCACACTCATGGTCATGGCCAACTTGCTGTCAACCAACATCCGCAGATCACTTTCCACAGGGTTGCTTTCCAGCCTCTTTTATCTTCTACATATATCTCAGATTGCCCTGTCCCAGGTGCAGAATCCAGCACTTGCTGTTATTAAACTTCGTATTGATGGTGACTGCCAAGTCCATAACCAGAGTGGACTTCCACCTTCAGAGGAAGAAACTACTGAATAGTAACATGGGTTTTAGTTCTAGCAGTGAAAAGCCTATCTAGAACAACAGTGAAGGAAAGCAAATGCAAGAAGAGAAAGAGAGGGAGGGGGAGAAAGGTAAGGGAGGAAAACAGGGATGAAGGCAGGGATGCAGGCTGGGATGTAGACCAAATGCAAACTATGTTTGAACAAGCAGGTGCTTAACCTCTGAAACGACCAGCTGAAAACATTTAGTCTTCATCATTTAGACTTTCTGTACTAAGTCTAAATGCTTTCTCAAACATGCCTTTTAGCTGAGAACATACTCTATGACCATAAAGAAACTATTATCACTTCAACACAGAGTATGCTTAATTGTTTGTGACACTTGGGAAGCCACATCAAATGATGTAATGACCTCTCCTGTCCCATAAGGTATTTGAAAATAGTTGGTAGTTTTGAGATCAATGGTTTAAGTTATACTTGTCCAAAACCTTGCATTATTAGGCACTATTTCCTCCTAGTTAAAATTCCACCATGCAGAAGTTGAAAAAAAAAAAATTATGCACAATGTGCTCCTTCCATTACAATCACTTCATGCATGGCAAAATTGGACTGGCATTTTCTGAGTTGACATGCTAAGGTCTATTGCCTTTACAGTCTAGAGCAGGAGTCTGAAATATGGCACATGTGATGGCCACAACACGTTTGATCAAACTGTACTATTCTGAGAATAACCATTTGCATATTTTTAACATGGCAAACAGAAAAATGGATTTTCAACCGAAAACAGAATTAATCCTACTATTCATCCCATTCTTTTTTTAGATTCATCTCAAGGACTGTTAAGCACAATGTCATCAGGCATGTATACAGCTTGGACAGTACACTCCAGCCTATGCTTTTCTGCAGTTGCCTCTCCAAGACTTCATGCCAAGTGTCCATAGCAATGTTCTGGCAGTGGGGCATGCTGCAGGGGTGGCTTCCATGAGAAGAGGGCATGGGTGCCCCATGTCAGACATATCTGATTCCAGCTGAACTTCTTGTGTTCCAGCACAGCAAGCTGGTGGTACCTCTGGGAAAAACAGTTGCAAAAGGGGAAAGACAGGCAGAGCCGCTGGACAGGCAGAGCAGAGAACAAAAAGTGTGAGAAGCACACAGGAAGAGGTGTTTCATGGCAGAGCAGATATTCCCTGCAGCACCTGGAGAATCAATGACAGAGCAGATATTCCTGAAAGGGACTTCAGCTCATGGGAAACCCATAGTAGAGCACATGAAAAGAGTGAGAAGGAAGGAGAGGCAGAGAGAAACAGCTACATCCTGAATGCCCCCTGCCCTGCCATGCCACTTTCACTTCTCTGAAGGAGAGATGCTTGGAATGAATTTGAGCCTGGGAATAGGGGAGGAAAGGTGTTTTACTTAA
Organism: Anas platyrhynchos; assembly: GCF_047663525.1. Classification (NCBI taxonomy): domain Eukaryota; kingdom Metazoa; phylum Chordata; class Aves; order Anseriformes; family Anatidae; genus Anas; species Anas platyrhynchos. The sequence goes on along the minus strand of NC_092587.1, from coordinate 21,427,244 downwards.
GTATGCATGTTTATTTCTTTTTTGTTGTTGTTTTTGCTTCCCACTAGCCAAATCAGTCATTAAATATTTATTTTAGTTTTCAGTAAATGAAGTTGAATTCTCCAGAGTCAAATCTGTTTTGCCTGCAACAGAAACTGGTGAGGATCTCCCCGGCTTTATTTTGACCCATGAGCATTCTCATCCATTTTTTGTTATTTTCTCCCCTGGGAGAAAATTTTTCCCTTTTCTTTTTCTCTGCTCGGAGGGAAGCAGGTTGAGCATCAGAGTGGGACTTTGGCTGTTAGCTGCGGCCAACCCACCCTAGACATTTTGCCCAGGATGGTATCAAGTGTCAGAAAAGAAAGCAAGGGAAGCTGAACTCTAACAGCTCCCTCTGCATGTAGCTGAGCCACATGGATGACAAGGAGGGAGCCACCCAAACTGAATGTTTGGCTGACATCAAAAACTTGATACATCTCCACAGTGACAGAAATACTTTGGTGCGGACTCTTGGTGAAACAGATCCACACACAGGTCATCCCAACACTGCAACCTCCTCTGAAACACCAGCCACCCCAAAAGAGCTTCTGTGCAGTGACACTGAGGAGAAGTTCTGCATGTTTGGAGGGAAGCAAGGCAGGGTCAAACTGCATCCTTTTCCTCCTTGTTCATTCCTAACAAGTGTAGCAGAACACGCCGTGTATGGTTTCTTTCTCAGCATGCAGCTAAGGGGACGTGGGCTAAGTCTTCACTCACACACTGAATTCTTAGAACACGCTGCCACATTGCTGGTCCGGGCCAAGAAACACTCCTCCACATCATTCTTGGCCCCTGTTCAGGCATTAACATACCACTCCCAAGAGGCAGACTGCATATTTTGGCAGGTAAGGGTGTTTAATGGTATGGACATAGCCCATTTCATGCCAGTCAATCTCTGTGTCGGTGACTGACCCTGGGTGCTGAATTTGCTAGCAATGACACACCCACGTTGTCTTCAAGAGCTACTGCAAGTGAACATGCAGGTATTCACATTTACAAAGTTAATAAAGATAGCTACACCCTCATCTGGCATTAACCAACATATTTAGCTGAAGATAACGTTGCTTTAGACCTGCTTATTTTGGGCTCTGGTGGAAATACTCTAGCCCTTCAAAGATCCAGTCCCATAAATCAGTGCCAATGTTGAAGCACTAATTTTTAATTTTAAAGTTCAGAAGGCTAATGGAAAAAAAACCTTCATGCTTTTTTTTTTTTTTTTTTTTTTTTTTGAATAAGTGTCATAATTTTAGTCTGTTCCCTAATTTTTTTTCGGTCTTGACCAAAATATTGAAGTGCCTAGGCAGGGCAGTACAGCCCATGGGGAATGCCCTGGGAGTCTGGCCTTCAGAGCTGTGCTCCAAGAAGTTCCTGTCACTCCCTAAAAGCCCTTCCAGAAGGCTTTCACTCTGTTATAAGGTAGCATTGAAGGGGCAATCATTAACCCTCAGTCAAATAAGGCAAAGAATTTCTTGGAACTAACCTTATCTCTGAAATTTTAATGTTCTTGCACAAAAAATATTTTCCATTTTTCTAAGAGCCACATGCTGTTTCTTATTGTCAACCTCAATGAGTCATTTAATTATCAACTTAAAAGCTGTTGCTTTACTTTCAAAGTAAAAAATTGATTTATTATAATTATGCTGAGTGAGAATTAATGCCTATATTTGTGGTATATAATTTTACATGTTGACTTGCAATGCCTTGAGACCTTGAGAAAGACCATATGTGCTTGCATAAAGAGGCACTCCTGGCACGGGTACAATTTAAACAAACGGTGCATGCAAATAAGTAATTGTAAGTAATCAAAAGAGAGTTCTCCGCTAATAGGAGCTAATATTTATTATTATTGTTCCTATCACTGTTCCTGCAGCCAGAAATTACAAAACTGAATTTCCTGATTTGACTTATTCATGAATAAATAAAAAGAACCCAAACGTCTTTTTTTCTTTTCCTCTTTTTTTTTTTTCTAAATGAATAAATTCAAGTTTGTTCCCATCTTCCATATTTCTTCTCCCAACTGAGCAGCTTAGCGTACTACCAGTGGAATGCAACAGATTGTGAAGGAGTCAAGGAGACATTTGAAAATAGATTTGTTCAGCCATACCCGGCAAACAGCACATCTGTTATTGACAGAGTGAAAATAGAGCCTGCAAGGAGTTAGTGCTAAATATAATTCAGCCTCAGGAACAGCATTCTTGCCTAGATTTTATTTTATTTATTTATTTACTTATTTTGCTTAGGTAAAATTATCTCCACTTCAATACAGCTTCCAAAAGTGGATACAGAAGGCCTGTTTTTAAGGTCCCTAGGCAATGAAAGACACCATTCAAAATCATATATTACAAGCTCTTTCCACATCATCTTTGTGACACCTCCACAACTGTGAAAAATCTTCATTGGAAGAACGGAGACATCGCAATGAGAACAGCTCAAACTGTTGGGTCATTGAGGTTATCAAGTCTCCATGGACATGCCTTATTTTTTCACCTGGGAGCGTTCCATTAGAAGAACTTGAGCATTTTAGCACTTCTCTGATCTTTAGAGAGTCCAGCTTTCTGTGCAGCGTGGGTGGAAATAATTCTGATACAATCTGGGAATTGATGGACCCCTTCCATATGCATCCAGGAAATCTCTTGAAAGAGATGCAGCAATCTTGGGAAACAGCAGAACAGAATTAGGTGAGCCATAAAGCATTAATTCGACCCCTGGGATGTAGTCCAAATTCATCTCACCTAACCTGAGCTATCTAAAAGTTTCTCTCCAGCCTTGTATAGCCTTCTCTGCACCTTCTAAAACTGATGAGGAGGATGGACATGTCCAGATGGGGTGACAGAAGCCCACAGCGGGATAAGAAATTAGCTTAGATTAGACACCAGATTCAGTACAGATCAAAAAAAAAAAAAAAAAAAAAAAAGACACACATGGAGTTTTGTCTTGCACATTTCCATTACTGGAGCTGCTGGTCTTTCTGAAGGAAGAAGGCACTGCCTCAGGCGTTGGATGTTTAGTGACATACAGCAGCCATCACAGTTTGTTACCAGTTGCTGATGGCAGCAGGATGCTGCTCCCCACCGAATTTCAAGTGTCCAGTCACAACCAATGCCTTAGTAAACATCTCTGAGAGACTTAACATGATCAACCTGTTGGGAATGTCTTGTCCTCCCACAAAACCATGTATGAATGGGTAGGTGCCCACACAGCTCTCTGAAACAGGTAGCTCTGATTCTGCAGATGAGACAGAAGACTTAAATTGCCTGCCAGGCACTTTTGAGGAGCATCACGTTCTCCACAGTGCTGGCCAAGTCAAGATCTCCAGGCCTGTTAAGAACTAGAAGGCTTTTTTATTATTATTTAAAAAAAAAAAAAAAAAAAAAAAAAAAGATTTCTTTAGAATGTAAATGAATTGAAACTGCAGCTGGCCTTCAAAGAGAAAGCAGGGTAATTACATTGCTACAAGGCAGTAGTTGAATTACTGGTGTAAAGGAGTACTTGCACATGTAACTATCCCAAAGGTAATGTCATTATCAGGTTATATATGCTACAGTTGCTATTGCTTCCCAGGCTTGCTGCATTCTCCTTTTATAAAAATAGTCTTGTGTTCCTGCTTTCACTGAGTTATTTACAGCAGGATTTTTAGACACTCCAGAAATGCATCACCTGCAAGGCTAAATCCAGGTCTGAGGGCTAAGGGATGGAGAAAGAAGCCTTCCAGAGCAAAGCTATCCCCTTACCTTGTGATCCCAAACTCTTCTCCCCTCCCCACAGCTGAATTTAATTCAGACATTTAAAACTGATATTGTGAGGTCTTTCCCAGCTTTAGCAGCCTTTGGTCTTAGCAGATGAACAGAATCATGTTCCTGCCATCTCTCTGGTACAGCATTTCCAGTCTTGGATGCATTACCATCAAGTAAAAAAAAAAACAAAAAAAAAAAAAAAAAAAAAAAAAACTGCATGCTTTCTTCTGTAATGCATTCACACAGGTAATAATTCTTTCTCCTGTTATTTATCAGATTTTTTTATAATACATTTAGGGTTACAGCTATGGGAAATGCTTAAAAATATTTACATAGACCAGGAAGTATTAGGGAAAAAGGGGGTAGAACGTCAGTTTTTCTCCTTTTGGCCATGTATTGCAATCTCCTGAGTTTCTGCTGACTGCTATATTTTACTTTCTGAATGACAAAAATCACAACAAATCTCAGAAAAGAGCTATGGTATCTGCACAAATAAAACAAAACAGAGAGCAAGATACCCTCTGAGCAGATTTTAAACTTTTTCTGCTATACTTTTTAATGTCCCATGTAGTTTGACTTTCCCGATCAATAAAAATCGTTCTGCTCTCCGTTCTGTTTCTCCAAGAAATATCTCATGTAAGTGTTCACCGTGAACTCAAGCAGACAAAAAGTGAAGACATCTCAGGTCAGGTCCTTTGGGGCACAGTTTTGTGATATGAACAACGTGAATCAAAGGCTCATCACTGCTGAAGGGTGGAAAGCTTTTTTTTTTTCTTCCTCTGCTTGCCTTCTGCTTTGTTCCTTCCCTTTCCTCTGCCTCCCCTCCTCAATGGCGCAGCCCTGCTCCCTGCCTTGCTGCAGCTCTGGGGCTCATCGCAGTGTCAGGTTTTGGTGGCTTGTTTCCATGTCTATAAACTGGGAGATAAGCTACTATCACGAGAATGATTTTATTCTGAGTTGGACAATACTGTATCACTTACTTTATCTGTCACACCGTACTCAGTGCTGCACGTTAGGTAGGCAAATCAATCTGTCATCTTGAAATGTCTACTGCTTTATTTAATTTGCGTTCTGCTTAAATGTCATGTTGCTCTGGGTGCTTTCAGTGCATACTTCAGTGCCTGCTTCAGAGCAGGGCTCACTCCACTGATAGGACCCTGCCCACTTCACCAGGGCAACTAAATCAGGAGCAAGGCTTCCTTTGCTAAAAATATAATCAACAGGGGGAAAACCAGGCATATTCAAGGGGTGATTCAACTCACATACTGTCTGACTTGTCCTGCAAATACGGTGCTTCCTCTTTTGCCATAGCAGGAACCTGCACCAGCAGCACTCCTCTGAGACATCTCCATCGATCTCCAAAGCTCAGCAGAATGAATCTCAGCACGTACCTGAGGTGGGTAAAGGATGTTACTGCCTCTAGAAGTGAAGAGCTTGCAAGGTTGAAGATGCTTTTCTAACAGTGCGTGATTGTCATTGTTTTATTTTATTTTTAACTTGGAGCAGAGTTGGTTTAATTCCTGCCCAGGGAAGTTTTGTGTGCACTAAGGGACATGGTTTAGTGACGGGACTCGGTAGGTCAGCTTGATTGTTTCAAAGGTCTTTTCCAACCAAAATGATTCTGTGATTATCCAACAGCACCCCAAAGCAGGCAACCTGATTTTGCCACGGCTGTGTTGGGGCTACCAACCTTTTCCCTGAAGGGTTCGTGTTTCAGTTTCTGAATAACTTTTTGAAGAGGAATACATTTCAAATGTCTGGAACAGGAGAGCAATTGTATTAATAACGGAAGAGGATAAAGGAAGTAATCTTCACAAGATCAGAATGCTGCCTTTCAAGTGTTTTGATGGAGCATGGATTTCAGGCTAGTTGACACTGCTCACAAAAACACTATCTAGATCCTCATATTCAGAGAATATTCAAGGATTTTATTGGGAATACCTTGCAACACTGTTTAGCTGCATCTGCCAAGTCTAGAGATGATAGAGCAGATGCAGAGATATGAGTCACTAAGTCCAGAGGGTATGTGGTAGGTGACACGCGAAGCTCTGATAGCTGCTCCTGCACTGCGGATGAACTCTGAGTCACGAGCAGGTCAAATGTTGTGTCCCCACACAGCCTATGACATCTCGTTGGTGGTTGGGATTGCAGGCAAAGTTGTGGTTTTAAGTGCAAATGCAAACCTTTTTCCCAAAACAGAAAGGCAACTGCCAGCAAGTTGGAGGTTTTTGCTTTTCTTTCATTTTTCAAGCTGTGAACACCAATTTGTGTATGTTTGTTTTTTAAAGACCACTGTGAGGACAAGCAGAACTGGAACTGAAAGACATATCATCTCCCACGCTGGCCAGGGTGACCAGAAATCATCCAGGCATGCCAGTACAGAAATAGCTCCTTGTTAATCAAGCACGTGCATTTCCTGAAAGCTTCTGGGCCTAAAACAGGCTGGAAAGCATCACTGTGTGTTGCTGCTGAACACCCTGACTGCTTCCAAGGCAGGAAGAGCCATGTGGAAGAGGTACTGGCCAGAGCAAGAGCTGCCTGCCAATCAGCATCTAATTATGCTTAATGGAGGCCAACAATGCTGTCTCCAATTACATTTACCTGGGAGGTACCACGTGCCCCTTTTTTGTCTTGGATGCAGAAAGGCAACAGGTGAAACAGTTGTTTTCCTTCTTTGTTGCAAGGATCCTCTGCTGTGTAAGTGTTGTCTAAGGAACTGTCCTTTCTTTGAGCAATTAAAGCACCTTTGCTGGTAGGAGTATGTGGGTAGCTGTGCCGAGCTCGGCAGTGCCTCCTGTCCAACTTCCAAAGAACTTTTTCTGAGCAGTCAAAACAAGGCCAGTGCCACAACTACTCTCCCACAGAAATGCTCTGTTCCTGAACAGCCACTTTTAGCAGGATTTCTGCAGCCACTAAGAGGATGCAGAGCCAGACAAGTGATTAGCAATTACACCAACAGCAATTGCCTTTTTTTGATAAAACAGCCCTGGGCCATGAGAATTGTGAATTCTTAAGTTCTGGAGGATGTCAGCCCAAACTTATTCAGGGAAATAAAGTGATAGCTATTAAGAAAGAGTACTCGATGGTCTGCTGTTTATAGCAAAGGAGCAGAGCATGAGCAAGGAAATATTTCCCTTACTGAGTGCAAGAAGCAAATGCCTAGAAAGTGAAACAGTCAGGGTTCAGTCCCTACTCCAGGAGCTTTAAAATAGCTCTGAGGAGGTGGAGGAAAAAAAAAAGGAGGGAAGAAAAAAAAAAAAAAGAAAAACAGAGCAGCTTGAACAGGAGAAACATAGTCCAGATCAGCCTGTAGCTCAGGCACTGGATCACTGGATCAGTTCCCTTCTCAAAGGCAGTCAGATTTCCGATTTCCTTCCTTTCGTGAACTAATGCCATTACGAGAACTGATATATGTATAAGGGACAGCACTATCACTTCTCCCACCTTGTGACTCATAACCTTTGATTGTATCAAACCTCTTCAGAAACAAATCAGGACAAGACTATAATCTACTTTCATGTTTTGTTTCAATAAAAATAAATGAATGTCTGTCCATGCTGGACAAACCTTTGCATGCAGTCTAGTTCTTTCATCTCACAGAGGGTAGAAGTTGAAAAACAGAGATGAAGGCAGCAAGGATAGTTTCTGTAAGGGAATAATGAACAGATGAGAACTCTTCAACCTGGAAAAAGGCAAATGAGGAAGGCTACAGACAATGAATGGTGTTGAAAAGGTGATGAGGTAATGATTATTCACTGCATCGCACCACACAAAAACTACAGGGCACCCACTGAAATTACCAGGTGCCAAATTAATGGGAGAGAGCAGGTATTTCTTTGCATAGTGCATAATTATATTGTCACAGGCTGCTGTGCAGACCAAAAGTGTAGATAAACTCAAAAAGTCATTACAGAAATTCAGGGAGGGCTAGTCCACTGGTTAAAAAAATATAAAAGAAAAGAAAAAATAAGAAAATTCAGTCTCAATGCAACCTCTGGCTCGGGAAAGCAGTGATGGATAGATCACTGTTGACATACTCTCCCTTGTGCTTTCTCTGAGCATTACTGCTGAAGTGCCATTGTCACTGCGACAGACAAGCTACTGGGCTAACCTCTGTACAGCAATGTTAAGGTTCTTAGTCTGATGCTAATTGTCTTTTATTTTTTGGCTGAGAAAACAGGGTATTCACACAACTCACAACACAGGTATAGGATAGAAAGACACAGGCACCATGCCCACTCTCCCATGTCACTGTTGGATAAACACTTTAATTCAGATATTTTGATTATACATGCACTACAACTATACCTATACATGCAAAAGCACTGCATTATAGTCTACAAAGCTACCATGATACAATATTTGTATTTGAAAAATGAATATACTAAAGCAATTGCCTCACCTCAAACAGAGCAGTAATACTTCACACTTTCTCCTGCTAGGCTATATTTAGCTTTCCATCGTTGTGCTACTTTTTCTATGCCATTTTCTATAACTTTATATTGCCCCCAATATGTCCTTGTTTGAGAATTCAGCCTCACAGAGAGGCACAGCAGCTGTTTCTGACACATTAAGGAGCAAACTAAAAAGTTTGTTTATTCAAGGATAAACACTGCGGTTCCTTTGCATAACATCCTTGTCTGTCTTTGCATGAAATTTGATCAGTTCCCTAGTACTGCCCAGTACCATACTACCCAGCGAGGGCTTCCACCGGAAAACTAATGTTTAAAACCACCTATGGGAACATCTCAAACTTGTTTGACATCTCTGCTACTGGAGAAGTAAGTCATAAGCTGGGGTAGGTAATGTGGAGAACTGGCCTAGTTCTTGTAGGAATTCCTTTTCCTCTTCATGAAGGATCACTTCTTAGCTAATCCTCAAAATGGCTCAATTTTACCCTCCTGGACATTATAGCTTCTCAGGCTGTCTACTACTGGAGCTGTTGCTGAATATCAATGCCCTGGTGCAGCAACCCCTGATCCTCCAAACACTTGGTGATGCAGAGGCAGCACTGACATTTTTGCAGAAGGGAGACCCACTACAGTGACCTATGCCAAAAGAAACCCCTTACTCCTGTAAGAAAGTTTGACATCTGATAGCACAAGTTATGAGGAAACAAAGTGCATTTCAGTTAACTTTGGGGCTTCTTGTACAGTTCTCCTTAACCTAGTGAACTGTGGGAGATTTCTTACGTTGTGTGCACTAAGTCCAGACTGCCTCCTATGGCAAAAGCACTGAAATTGCTTCTGAGACAAAGGCTTCTTAAAAGGGCCTGCCTTTTTTTGCTGAGGACTCAGATTCTTGGACCTCTGAAAATCTGGACCACTCTATCTCCATCAGACAACCAAAATGAAGGTAAAAAGGGTTTAGTCACATGAGAAAAACTAAGCCAGCTAGAGCATCACAAAACTACTTCTGATAGCCAGAAAAATATTAGTAGGCTGGAGATGTACATCACATGCTTGTGATATTTCTGTCCAGATATACTGAGGAAAAAATAACAAACAAATAGCAAGATGGCACGCATCAATTTAATTAGAGTGACTAATAGGCTCAGTTTGAAACAAGCATTAAATATGGGAAAGCCTATCCATTTAGGAAACAAAATTTCCTTCAAAAATTTTTGAGGAAAATAAATACTTGCTTGACATCACTGTCTTCTGGAAAGCCATGCAAGTCATAGGAAATCTTGTTTAACACTCTTGCAAGCATTAGGTCTCATTCAGTACCTAAAGAAAGTGGCAAACTTTTAACCTTTTAACTCTTTTTCTTCTTTTCTTCTTTCTTTCCTTCTTTCTCTCTTTTCTTCTTTCTTTCGAGATTTTCACGTGATGTCTGTCAGTGGCCTAATATAAAAATGGTCTGAACTGTGGGAGTAGGACTAAAAGGACAAATGGGAAGCATGCATTTCCTGAGAGGGAAATGCGGCTGGAGGCAGCGGGTGCTTGGCTGAGTTCCCCAGGAGCAGAGGGTTCCCAGTGGATTTGCTTACCTGGAGATCGCAGTGGTCATCCAGACCAGGAGAGAGGTGGTAACCTGTTGCTGAGTCAACTTTCAAACAGCAACACAAATTAAGATCTTGTGAGCATACATGCCCTGGGGCAGCAGTTTCCTACCACCCACAAACAAGCAGATGACCTTTCTCAGGCTGATTTTTGTATTTGGCAGGAAGCTGCTCCCCTGTTTGTCCCCAAAACACATCTGGTTATTTGGGGAGTGTGACAGCATCTTTGCATTGGATACATTCAGAGGACACTATGAATTTATTCATTTATCAATCCTAACCAATTCTGGATTGAAAATCAGAAAATCGGGTCAGCTGCGAAACAGTGCTACATTTCACATCTGGAATGTGTGTTGCAGCTGCGCTTCAGTCTCGAGGTAATTATTTTGATCCCAAATCCAGTTGCTGTAAATAAATCTAATTAATTAGAATGTTTTTCCTTTGCCTTCACAGAAAAAGCTCAGTATTTCAGAAGAACCACAACCATCACAAGTGGGTCTTTGCTTCCATTCTGTTCAGTTGTCCTCATTTATAAGAAATGTTCTTCATCTAAGCCTCCATCTACTTCCCTCCCACACAAACCCAGTTTTATCTTAGATTTCTGACATTAAATCACTCCTATCAGAAAAGCTGCGTCAGTTCCCTGAAGCCTTAGCTTAATGCTAAAAAAATAATAATAAATAATAATAATAAAATTACTAAATTTTGAAACATTTATATACTATTTCCCTCCAGATTCTCCTTTTGACCTTGGTCACAAAAGCAAGCCAGTGCTAGTTTCTGTCCTATTGCACTCATTCAAACTGCTTTGGGGTTCATTCTGGTTTTGCTGTTTTCTCTAATGAGTAGCACACAGACTGTATAAATATTTTAAAAATGAATAGAATAAACTGTGCATACTCTCCAAACTCCCCTGGCTAGAATTCCCCTCCAGCAGAGACAGCAGAAATGCTGCAAGCAGATAAATATTACTGATGGCCGCCCTCATAAACAAGTGGATCAATTAGCTTCATTCTTTCCCCAGAAATGTTTCTCTCTCCTGCCAAACTGAAAAGCAGGCAAACTAAGGCTGCATTGCTTGAGTGAAATAAAAAATCCCAAGTTACTTAAAGTTTCTGTGGTGCCAGGTACGTCACGCTCAGGTCAGTAAGTTAAAAACGCTTTTGCACTGCAGCCAGTGACCGCCTTCCAGAAAAATAAAATTTGGTGGTGCCGAGAGATTTCGAGGCGATCGCACCATGTGCTTGTCCAGCATCCATCCATGCCAGTAACTCGTTTGTCACAGTATTTGCAGGAAGCCCAGGCGTGGGGCCAGAGGAGTTTGTTGGAGCAGAGCATGGAGCCCGAAGGCGAGCCCTGCTGCGCTGCTCCTGGGGTCAGGCGCTGAAGGAGGAAACCCGGCGTGTGGGAACACGCTCCAGCACGCTCAGAAGCCTTTCCATGTTCAGCACTAAAAATTCCGTGTTTATAAATAAAAGCACAGAGCCCCCCTCGGCCGGGTTTGAGGTGGCGGCGGAGGGAAACCCGTGCCCCGCTCGGGCCCGGCGGCGCAGCCATGGCGGCGCCAGCGGCCGACGGCTTTCGTGGGCTCCGAGGGCCCCCTAGCGGCTCCCGGCCTCCACACCGCCTGGTTTCGCCCCAAAATCGCCTCCTGGTGCTCCTTGCCCCGGTGAAGGGCCCTGAGGGGAGGCTGGTGGCAGCCGAGGCCGGGAGGAAGGCAGGAGAGGTGTCACGCACGGTGGGGCAGGCAGAGGATGGAAAACAAGTCTGTGGTGCACCCCCCTTGGGCTGAGCAGCCCCGCACTTCCTGACCCCAAATCAGACGATTGGGTAACAACAATGAAGATTTATAGTGAAAGGTCAGGGTTTCCAGTTCCCACAATTCCTCTAATTAGCTGGAGCCTCTCAGAGCAGGCTGCTTTGACCTTTTGTGTCCCCTCTTGCTCCAGCGCATGCAGAGGAAGCGCCTAAAATACATCGAGGCATTCATCGGCACGCCGAGCCGTGGGTCAGGAAGGGCTGCAGCTCTCAGAAACCCCCTTGAGCTGCTGTTAGGAAACAGCCAAGCGCTATTTAATGAGGATGTGGCATGATTAGGATTTCTCCAGTGACGCTCTCTGCAAGCCTGCCCGTCTCCCTTCACCACCGGGATGCTCCCTTCCAGGCCAGGATGCTGCTAAAAGCACAGGGCCAGCCCTGCAACTGTAAACAGATCTTGAGTTATAAACAGACTCTTAAAGAAGGAATGAAATCATTTATTTTTGCACCCTATGGAATGAAAAGAGAGAGAGAGAGACAGATGAACTACTGTAACTATTTTATGAAACTATGCATGCTCTAGCATCAGCTGTGCTGTCACTAACTTCTAGCCTGACCATGGTCTGTCAGATGTGAGGCCACATTACCTGTTTCTGTGTGTGACAGATAATTCTATAATCTCATATTTTCATGAGAAATAAACTTCACAAGTGATGCACTAACATATTGGTTTTGTATTCACCTAAACAATATGGCTGTTGTACGTCAAGTGCTGATGAATCCCGCTTCCTTATCCGGGGCTCTATCAGGGCTTGTAATCATTTCTGACAAACTTTTTAAAGCACAATTGCAACCTCATTGCTGTGACCTATTTTTAGGCAGACGAGCCTTCCCTAGAAGCTACTTTACAACTCTGAAGTTCTGTGCTCTGAATAGCAGACCTGAGTAGTTGTGAACATTTTACTGAAACAGCTTATATAGCACTGCATGGCTGGGGAGCAATTAGGTTATATAAACCCCACATAATGAAGGAAAAAATTGAAGATGTACATTAATGTCTTGGCAATTCCACCTCATTAAGCAACTTGTATGTTAAGAGCATTTTGTTCATATGATTTTTAAAGTGAAGACATGTTTCTTGGCAAAAACATTTTTTCTTCAACTTATGCAGGTAGAACATACATCACCTAGAGGTCTCAATTCACAGCTTAAAAGTCAATAGACTTATATTTATTTAAGTATTATTAGATAAATCACAATTATCCTAGGTTAAAATTCAACTCAATGTGTTGAAGATATGAGTTTTCAAGACTTGACTTGAAAAGTACCAGATCTTTATTTTTTCTATTAATTTGCTGCTTCCTGAGTCATTGATTAAAACAGATTGGCTTGCATATTTTGTTGCTGGGCAAGTATCAGAAATGCCAGCAAACTTTGTAAGAATTATGATGTACTAAAGTTCTCCAGACAGCTCTTCTTCGTGTTCTTGAATGCAATCTAATGTGGCCAAGTACTGTACAATATGCCTTCTTGGGCACTGTTCAAGTAAAACAAATGCCTATAGTATTCAACTAAGTCACTTGACCAAACTATAAAATATAGCACGGTTCATGTAGGGTGACTCAAAGTGATAATTAGGTAAGAGAATACTAGTGTTGACATAGTAACAGTACTTCTAAAACAAATATAATTACACTGTCTCTTGCAGCATTAACTGAAAATCACAAAAAGCTGTGCAAACAGTAATTCAGCGTACAAATAATAGGAGGAAAGAGTGTTTCTTACAGAAACAGGCAAACTGGTGAATGAAATGATTTGTCTAATTACTTTGTCTGCCTCTGTCGTAGAACAGACTGATACCTTTGTATCCTGTATATTTGATTCCTAATTCTATACCACGCATAGTGCTATTCCACTTCAAAACTGAGCACTTAAAGGGATTAGTGTTTGGTGATATCTTTCATGAGATAATATAGCCTTGTTCTCCTTTATGCTGTTTACCCATAATCTTTTATTTCCAAGGAGAAAATTCTGATTAGCCTTATGCGTTGAATAGCAGATTTTTTTCCTAGAATGTGACAATTGTGTAATCATTCAAATAAGCCAGTAAACAAGCCGGGACAAATTTATCCCTGGCATAACAATTGTCATTTAATTGAAATAAAAAGTCATAAATTCAGCCCACAATAAAAGAGTAAAATGCCCTTGGGGTTCAATGAGTGAAGCCTCTCAGTCTGGAAATACCTGTTCTGGTTCCTAAACCAGATTAATGCATCATCCTTACAGAATATGCTGCATACAGAGACATGGACAGAGACCAATGAAACCTGTTCCTAAACAAGCTGAAATTGTCTCTCTTTACATAGAGCAGGCAATTTAATGAAATAGAAAGGATGCAGGTGGCTTTTAGAGAGACATGGGGAAGCTTGTAGAAGATGGAAGTCTAAAGAAGCCATGATGATGCAGTTTGTGTTCCCCAGTGCTTTATGCAACTGCAAACCCATGGCCAGTATGGCTTAATTTATTGCTTAGTTAGAAGCCCAAGAATTCCCAACACACCCCAGAGCACACCTGTACCACAGTTGAGATGAAGACACTGTGTCCATACCCGGAATACTTCCCAGCATTTACAGGTACATTCCTTGAAGAACTCTGAAAAATGTGAAGGGATTTCCAAAAGGACTTGGAAGAAAGATCTGAAGCCCAGGGATCCTAATAACAGGAAACAAAAGAGCCTCACATTATTTAGTTTGTTGAAGAGGAAGTGCAGAGTTGATTTGATTGAAGTATCTGTTTAGAAGATTTCTAATAGTAGAAGCTGAAGGAAAAGGAAGATCCTTTAGCTGGAAGGTAAGCCAAATAAAACCAGAATAGAAATAAGGACCACATTTTTTCACAGTGAGCGCAATTAATTCCTCATGGAGCAGGTTTTTGTCCATCACTCTAAGTCTGTGCTGGTCAGGTATGAACTTTGCACGTGAATATTTGGAAAGAGACGCACTGAGATCTGCTGAAAAGCATTACTGCAGCTTGTCCAGACACCGAAAGTGCCAGCTTGCCCAGATGAGGCAAGAAAAGCTCGTCATTCAGTAGTAAGCACCTGCTGCTGACTACCAGCACTCAGAAAAGTAGATTGAACATCATTAAAAAAATAATAATAATACATATATAAAAAAAAAAAAAAGATAACACTTGATATGCCATCAACCGCTAGACAACATTTCTTCAGAGGTGTTAGGAATCTGTCACTGCATGTGTGTGGTGCAGTACTCTTATGGTAAGAGTTAAAAAGTCTTCAATTGCTTTATTTCTGGAAGTAAAACCTGCTTCTGGGCATTCAAAGCATTGCCTGATAGTGGCCTAACACTAAGCCTTAGTGCTGCCTGCTTTCCTCAGTACAGCACAAAAAGGAAGGGGAGTATGAGCAAAGCAGCCTCAAAAGTCCCCGTTTCTGAATTTGCAGGAGCCCAAGCCTTATAACAACGGTGATCCAACAGTGAAATCTTCCTGTGGCTGATGCTATCATGGAGGGAAGAAGAAGAAAACAAATCTAATAAATCTAAAAAATGTCACTGCTCTGCCACAGGACCAAGTAGGATCCCAGGTGGTCTGAATCTAACAGCCAGCCTCAGCAGACCCTCCTGATGCCCTTCCTCCCATCACAAAGAGTGCAGCCTCCCGACCACACTGCCTGCATACCTTACAGAGTCGCTCCCTGACCAGCCCTCTTAGGGTAAGACTACAACAAAACCCCCTCTGTGTGCCCCCTCAGAAAAGAAGAGGATGTCCTGAGAACATCTGGTGAGTCAAAAAGGTGATGTGTGGGAAGAAAAATGGGTTGTTTTGAGTATGTGGTGGTGTTATCATCCTTGAGGGGTACTTCTGTCAGGAGTTCTGTATTAAGGTGGAGAACATCTGTCACCGCAGCAATGTGTGGTTGTATCACCTGGTTAATTCTGTCTGCCCCACGCCAGTGACTGTCCTCCGAAACACCAGGGTGCAAAGGCAAGAACCTGAAAAGGCCAGGAGGGTGGAAGACCTTGTGAAGGAATCTCCTGCCAGGTATGAGAGACACGAAAGGCTGCTGGAATCTCTCTCCTGAGCTCAGAAAGCATAGAGGGTGCTCAGGTGTCACCTGAGCATGAGGGCATATTTAGTTCTCGATGTAACACAGGTTCTTACAAGAGCTGAACCACGAGTGCCCAGGACAGCGGCTGCCCAGGAGATAGGCACAGTTTCACGTCAGATCAAAAAGCAGCTGTAAGAAAGGAGTCATGCCAACGGATTAAATGAGCTCAGTAAAGCCTTGCTGTGGAGCAGCACTTACAAATCTTAAAGCATTGAATGAAGGTAACTGCAAGAGGAAGCAAATAGATGGTTTAGCAGTTGATTCTCCAGAGGAAACTACAGTACATTGTTAATAGTACTCTTATGCTTTAATATTTAGATGCTATTACCCTGCTTATCTATCTTGTCAGTTTTCTTATTCATTCCTTAATAAAAGCATTATCTGTAATCTGTTTGATTTATATTCACAGAGGGAGAAAATCAGCTCGTTGAACAGCAGAAAGATTTCTCCAAGTCTTTGGGTAGGAGCTAAAACTGCTGTTTTGTTGGTTGATTTTTTTTTTTTTTTTTTTTTCAGTGACTCTTCAGACTAGAAGCCAATGCTAGCTCCTGCAAATTGTTTTGGCAATTGGGTCGCAATTGCTTGGGCAGATTCAAGATCAGAAGTAAGTGAAAAGGCACAAGGACCATCATGAACTCTCTTCTTAAACCCCTCTCTTAAGTCACTGAATACTAGAAATGTTCGTGGAAAAACTCAGGCAAATTTAACACAGAGTGATATAATTTCCCCAATCCTGTTTCAGAAACAGATGAATTGTTTTGGATACATTCTTCTAATTAGAATTTCAGTGCAAAACAGAAATTCAGAGAGGAATCATCAAAAAAACCATTAACATTTGGTAAGACTATAAATATGACGAAGTGTATGAAACCATATTAATAACAAGCTGTACAGCTTGTATACTCTAAATAAAATAATCTCATTTATGCAGGGAGTGCACTTAAATTCTTGTTAACAAAAGGTTACAGTGGGATCCAGTATTAGTCATAAGCTTCCAAAAAAGAGCACTGCACTTGCAATCATCCCATGTAAATTCAATTCAGTGTTCACCTCTCCTGCCCTGTATTTTCAATCCATGATAGATACATTCTTTTACATGGCCTATTTTTTAAGCTTCAGCTTTGAAGATCTTCTTGTCTTTTAGATGTTGCTAATAATTCACTGTAGCTAAAATCCCAATGCCTCTGATAAAAAACGTCCTTCCATATTTTATACTGCCAGAAATGTCCATTAGTAAGAGACATGAATCATATTGCCATTTCATTTTTCTGAGGGAAAAAAAATGTTGTGTGTTCATTTCTCATAATTATTATGCTGTTTTCTTAGGAAACCTTGTCAAGGCTTGGAGAAATCAGGTCTTATCTGGCTACACAAAGCAGAAGCATTTTTCATGGTGACACTTTTCTAGTCCACTGAGAATTCATTGCTGAAGATATGCTTTAGTGCCTTAGTTTAAAACACAAAATAAAACTGAGAATGTGGGACCAAAACCATTACAGTGGGAAGTTCACAGGAGCCTTTTGTCCCCAGGAAAGCAGTCTGGATTAATTCCCCTTTCAGTGTTCACAGGATGCACACACCAAAGTCCTAAAATGGCAATAATTAAATAAATAAATAAATGTTAAATTTGTTAGAATTGGCAGAAAATCTTTCCAATTATATTGGCTTGGCTAGCACAAGTGACTGCACAAGACATTTAAAAAATAAATTCCACCACTGAATCAAAGATTCAGTGTTCTGCATTAATTTAGTTTACCATAGTGGAAAATCAAAGAAGATGAAAGAGGAGGGAAAAAAGATAAAGTGTCATTTAAATCAATCAGTCAACGAATCAATCTATTTATCTAACTTCAGCAAAGACCTTTTTATAGCATATTCACTGCTTTGGGCCAGGCTTGCTCAGTGCTATCATATCACTAGGCAGGAGGCTCTATCCTTGCAGAATAGACTGTCTGGTGTGGATGAGTGGGAGCCAGTTGAAAATAGACTGGATGATCACCAGATGGGCCTTAAAATCAGAGCACCTTAGCACAGAGATAACCAGCCTGGAGGAGCTGCCATGGGTTGGTTTCACCAGAAGCCAGCCCACAGCCACAGTGTGGAGCATAGGTCCACCTGCAAAGTAATGCAGTTTGACTACCATGGCCTATTACTGAAGGGTCAGTTTTACTCTGCCTGGTTTCTGTATGCTCTGCACTTCTATAATTCTGTGGGTGTGTGTGAGTGTGTGTGTACTTTTACATACAACACAATTTTATATCTTCATGAAGGTTCTCACTATGATTTAATTTTTTTCCTTGGCATAAGCCTCCAAAGTGCACTCAGCAAGATCTATTTATATATATATATATATATATATACAGAAATTATTATTGTATTTAGTATCTCTAGCTTAAAATTGAAAACCTAAATATTGCCAAGAAGCACCTAAGGATGCTCAGAAGGGCTGCACAAAGTCCACTCTGGCTGAGGTCAATGGCAGCAGCCCAGGTCTGTGCCCGAGCTAGCCCAGCAGTGGGTTTGAGCCCTCTGAGCGCTACCTCAGGCATACCGTGCTCTGGCCAAGCTTCTCCTTCATGCCCATGCCCTCCCCAGCCTCCCTGCCCCGTGGGATCATCTGAAATTAGGGCACCAGGTGTCCATGGCTGGTCACAAAGTGCTAGGTGTATGCCTCGCTGGGTGAGCTAGCGGGGTTTCACGTGTCCCTACAAAGGGATGGTCTGTGTCTCATGTTTCATGGCTTAAAAGATACATGTATTTTAAAAACAGGCTTAGACAACATGAGGCAGAGGTTTCCAAATTCAACAGCTAATCTGTCTGAGACAGGTCTCAATAGCTAAAATGTTGAGGCCTACACACGTTACTTCTGTTCGATACGAACATTTGTGTGATGTCAGTTTAAACATTAAAATCTGCAAGTTACTTCAGCCATGTTGTCATGTAAATAATTATAAGCACATTTTTTTGGAGGGCAGC
The DNA here is from genome assembly GCF_047663525.1 of Anas platyrhynchos. Lineage (NCBI taxonomy): Eukaryota > Metazoa > Chordata > Aves > Anseriformes > Anatidae > Anas > Anas platyrhynchos. Next base: position 21,408,625 of record NC_092587.1, on the reverse strand, counting down.
TACTTTTTTCTAATGAGGGAATGTTTGCCAGGGGGTTATTTTTGTGAATGTACAAAATTTCACAGACCAGGCAAATGGAGCCAAGAAGAGACAACCCAAGGAGCTGCCAAGCCCATTAGGAACACCAGGAATTCAACATATGCTGCTGAAAGGAACTCGAAGAAATCTCATTGTATTGGAGAATATCAGTATTTCATAAAGTGCTCCTAAATCCAAAGTTTTAGGGCAACTTGTTAGTTGCTTGGAAGCAAAACTTGCTGCATTCTGCTGAAGAACCTGTAAGTATGTAAATAAATAAATAAAAAATATTAGGTAATTAAATCATCCCATCTTTGCAGTGCTACACTATCCTGCTGTTATCAGCTTAAGAGTGTTTTTTATTCCTAACTAATCAGATGGAGGGATTAAAACCTGCCTACAGCAGGGAAATGCAAAACAGCCAGAGGGAGAAAAGCCAATTTGATGGGACAGATGGGCTGGGAGACTGTGACATGCAAAGCCTCACCACGGCTGGGAAGGAGAGCACCAACTTCATCAGGAAAATGGATTGGCAGAAACATATCAGCAACAGCACTTCGACAGCCCACGGGATCTGCTGTGCTTGCCTCCAGCTTTCCAGGGCACAGGTTTTCCAGGAAGTTTTGTATGAGGGTGCGTGTGTGTGACACAGAAGATGAACTTCCTGATGAATTGTCACAACTCGGAGCAGTTATGATATATTCTGACAGGAGTGCTCCCAAACAGGGCCATTTGTGGTAGCGACTGCAATACCAGCTTAACGAATGCCTTCCCCATGCAATGCATTTTAAGCATTGCTCTCATATGCATCTTTTTATGTGCCCTTGCTAAAACCATCACCTGTATTGAACTCCACCAATGCCCAGTGGTGCCTTTTCTCTTCCACGTTGTTAGTGGCATTGGGTGCGGTTCTGTGCCCCCTTAAAACCAACAGGAGCTTTGCAAGCGTCATCTGTATTCATAGGAGCTGTTACAGACAGTTTCTGAATCACAGAGAATCAATATTAATTACATTTCACCACTTCAACACTGTACTGAAAAAAAAAAAAAAAAAAAAAAAAAAGACTAAAAACTAGAAATATCTCCATCTTCCCTGTTTATGTTCTTCCTCCTTCTCAGTCTTTTCATTCCACTTCTCTCTTAATTTCATTCCACTCTCTGTCAATTCCATTTCTCTCTCTCCACGGTTCCTGTTGAATACGTGGGACTAGCTGAGAGATGTCCCAAACCATATCAGAAAGAAAAATTGGCTTTGTGCAGCTTTCAGAAGTCTTTGATCCTCAACTAATCTGAGTGGGGTTCTGACCTCCCAGCATCCCTGGATCACCGAGGAACCTCCTCATTACCAGCTCTGTATCTGAACTATCATTTTTTTCATCACGCTTTTTAGTTCCTTTCTTCACTGACAAGCCTGTTTTTCATGCATCCTTCCTCTTTCTCAGATGAATTTGCAGATCTGCTTTTTATCCTTTCTCCTTTCGATTTATATTTTTTTCCTTCTTTCCTTCTTCAGTTTCTTTCACTCAAGATGATTTTTTGTTATGATTATGCACATATAGTCATTCACTGCAAATTGCAGAAGTCTAATATTTAGCACTGGAAGTCTTTCACCAATTTCCTTGAGGTTTCCCCTGCATTCAAGTTGAAAATCTGCCTTCAGAATCATAAAGAAATGTTTTGGATATTAGCTTTTTATTGTTCTCATTTCTTCTGAACTTTCCATCATACGTAGATCCTTCACCCTGTCCGACTGTAATCTAAATGATATTAAAATGTTCTTTATGAGCCCTCAGAATTGTAATGAGGTGGACACTAAGATAGGCATTTTAAGATGGGACTTTCCACCTTTTAGTTTCCAAATCATAATTTTACACTGTGGTCACTTTTTCCTTACACACTAACCTATTGCCAGAAGGATTATCTGGTATTTTCATGACTCTTTAGCATGAGAAGTCATTTCCTTTAAAACTGTTCCTTGTACTCTGTTTCCTTTGTCTTTATTTCCCGTCTTGCTGATCTATTCTTCATTCTTCCTTTGTGTTGCAATTTAATCCTCATTTGCACTGTGTCCAGCCACTGGCTTCTTTTCCCCCAGCTATTTAATTTCTGCTGGAGGAAACTACTTCCGCTGGAGCAATCCCTGAAGGTAACCCTCCTTCCATGTTAGAAGTAGCAGATTCTTTCAAAGACTGAATTAAGCTGGAACATTTCTGCTAAATAGCACCTTAGCTTTCTGCAAGGGGATGTCTTGCGTCCCGCAAAAGTGATGACTGCTAGAAAAGCTGAATTTAAAAAAAGAGAAATCAAAACCTCAGAAGTGATTCTCCTCCTACTTCAGTTCAATTATTCTCAGTTAGCAGAAGGAATGAAAGATATGGTCCTAGATGTTCCAGTAGGTCCTTGTAAATCACCTGCATACACACTTGTTGAATACTGAAGCAGTAACTAGTTTGAATTTCCCCAAAAATGAGAAAACTGTATGTTCCTGTTTTCCTCCATCCTCTTCCCTACTAGTACTAGCTAACAAATGCATCAAATCACGAATGCAGAAGCAGCTGCCAGTCCTTCCACTAACATGATGGCCACACTCCGTCATCAGAAAAACTTCAGCAATCAGGAGTCACTCTTTGTGTCAGAAATATTTCCTTGATTTTACAGAGCAGTTGCTCTGCCTGGGGTGAATTTTGGTCCTGCATCAGTTTTATTTTCTTTCATTTAATTCATTTGAAAGGAGAAAAATGTATTTTGATAAAAGGCAATATCCTGGACAGCACGAAATGACTAGTCAGAAACAACCAATTTGTAATCAGATTGGGAGGGTCTCTCGAATTGTGCAGCAGCCAAGATTTTCCTCTGCAGCAGGCTGATTACACTGACTTCAATGGATGTTGATAATTTTTTATAATAATAGAATAACTGTTTAGAATTGGATATTGACTACAGGTTGCACTGGCTTCCTTTGCAAAGAAGCAAAGTCGCGATGGGCTATAGGGCTGGAACAGATTAAAAGACTGCAAATCCCTTCTCACCATGACCTGCCATAACTGTGTGGCTGCCACCACCACCACTATTTGCCTCCCACATACATGTGAAGGGGGTTGGTCTGATCCTGCACCTCACAGCAAAATTAATGTCTAGAACCTCAGATCGGGACATGACCTTAAGTATGTGTGTATGGTTCCTCACGTAAGCATGGCAATATCTGCATAAAGGCCATCACAACTTGAGAGCCATTGAAGTTTAAAGCATCTACAAGACTAAGAGCTATAGGTCTTGAAAAGTGCAAAGACACCTTCTGAATTAAGGCCAGAGGCAAGGAATACATTACGTGTAACAACCTAGCAAGGTGTAAGTTTAATGAATAGACCTTTGGATATCAGATCTCCGAAATGTTATGAAAACATCAGGCATGCTGATACTTGAGGTATAGAAATGCAAGCCCTTTAAATGTGTAGAGCTGTTTTGTTTTGTTTTCCTTTCTAACTGTTCTTTCTCATACAACGTTTAACTACACAGTTGTTTTTTCAATCTTACTGCTTTTACTTTTAAAAAACATGGTACAATTTGCATACAGAACAGCAAACATCTATAACGGGTATGTGAAATACAATCATGGTGTTCAATACCAATAGTTCGGGGAACAAATGAATACCTAAATTAATTTTAAGGCCACATCTTTAATCTTATATGTTATTTAAAAATGAGTTTGTCTTTGCTCTGCTAAAAATAACTGATGACAAGGCAAGTCTCCATATTTTGTGACCTGTGTTTCAGAATATTCTCCAGATAGCAACCTTGGCCTGGCTGCGAGCCAAACCAACCTCTTTGTGCTTTCTTTCTTTCATTCAGCCTTTTAAAAATGCTTTGCTTTTAAGTTTGTAGCCTAGAGCTGTAAAAAGGCAACTTGATACAATACGAATCTCAGGATACGATGAGATTTGTAGGAGATATACCAAATTTTAAAAGCACCATTCAGTCTGGAGCTTTAACAGCTTCGATTAAGAACAACGTTCCAGCCCAAATAAATGGATCATCCTCAAAGATGAGTGAGCTCTAAAGCCAGAGAAGCAACTTTTTAGGAGCACATGCCAAACTGTATTTTCTTTCTCAATTTAGAGGTTAAGAGCTCAGGTAGGATTTCAGTGAGAGCTGACGGATGCTGCCCCACAGAGATGCAAGATGATGAAAATCTTCTCATTGGCAGCACCTTGCCTCTGAAGGGCAGGGACTGTCTGTGTCCTCTGGATTCAATGGATTCCACTGAATTTAGTGGAATATTGAAACTTTTGCCTTCCTTAGATGAATTTTCAAGTTACAGAATTTCCCAGCACTACCTCAAACAGTGCTGTGGGATGTTCAAAATATGCTTATATCTCACAAGTTGTCTTTGGTATTATTGAAGGTAAGAGAGTTTGCACTGAGAGAAATCTTTTAGTCCATAATCAATAAGGCAGAATTTAAGCTTAACATTTGACTTCAAATATGAAAGTCAAGAAAGGCTTATAAAACTGAAACCATGTGCCTTTTTTCAATTATATCAGCAGACCTAACGTATACCAATTCCTCGTCCCATGAACCTCAACTCTTACACCCTTAAAGCATCACAGCTGCTGCACTGCTGTTGCTCCAGCCCCATGGAGAACAGAGAACAGGAACAGAAGAAGAAATGGTAGAGAAAAGAGTTGCACAGATATAGGTAATATTCAAATCCAGGCCAATATTGGTAGTGAGTTTTTTGCCTGGAGCTGTGGAGATGTTGGTAGGAAAGCTAGATTGACTGTAAGCTTACTTCTCCTGCTCTTCAAATACATGTTGTTTCTTCAGGAACACTGCTTTTGTTTCATTCAGCTAAACTATCCCAACTTTTAGGGAGGGAAAAAAAAATAAATAAGCACAGTAATGGAGATTTTCTTTGACTCTACTGCACATGCTATATGCCCCTGTCATTCCTAGCACCAGTGAAGGAGAGTCAGACTTGCACAAATACCAGATCAGCACTGGACAAGAGGCCATGACCTTCTAGGTCCAGCAATAGCACCTGTAACAACAGTTGAATATTTATTGGAGAATGGAGGGACAAAAGGGAAACAAGACAAGCTGCTGGAAGAATGGGGAATTTTTATACTCCTCATCTGTCCTCTGAAGTTTCTTCTTGGTTATGGATTGCCCTTTCCACAATGCTTGCACCATGCACTCTTCTCAGAAAGCCGTGGCAAGATGCAGCACATCGTTCTGTTGAAACTTGGTATTGACGCCTGCGAAGGTGTGAGGCCTCAGCATGGATTTTGGCTTAACAAGGGCCTAGCAGGTTGAAGTAAAAAATGCCTCAAGGTAAGTGAATTGCCTACAAGGCAATTCTCTTTCTTCTAAATCTTTTACTGTATGTCTGAATAACAGCCCATACTGCTTATACAAACTCCTTAGGTTGCTCATGCTGACTGCATGTTTCAAACAGCAAGATTGCTCCTAAATACTGGATTTTTATGCAGTGCTTGAAGTCCCAAATTGTTATTCAAGGACAGAAGATATATTTCCAGCAATAAAAACAACTCAGTGGGAAGTTTGACTATTTTATCCTTGCCTTCGCTGTCTCACAAATGAGACAAGGTTTCTTCTTTTCAAAATAGTGCCCTAATTTAGCATTCCTGAAAACTGTTTGATAAAGTGTCTGTCTTTTAAAATGCTACACAGATCTCAGTGCACCAGGAGTTTACGTTGACAGGAGCATTAAAACACAAATAGCAATGTGGTACTCTTTAAAGATGTGAAGGAAAGGTAGTTTGGAACATCTTGGTAATAAAACCCCCAAAGTAATAGATTTGGACTATGAAAGACACATTAGGTAAAATAAACCTTGGCTAAGGTATGGCAGGAATCACATGAAAAAATACATATGAAGAATGGTACAAATAGCAGAGGTTTGGTTCTTGCTTGCAGCTCACTGTCTTGCTGTCCTGGTGCATGTTCTTTCTTTCAGCTACAGTACCCGAACTACTGCTGGGGAATTGCAGCGAGCAGAATGACACAAATACCAGGTTTTGGCTGGCAGCCATGGCACAAGTGGTTGTACAACCATGGTGAGAGGATGCAGATCTTAAAAATTATGAAAATTTGAAACATATGAAAAGTCAACATTGGTGACACAGCCTGGTGAAAGGCTTGACCCTTAGCTATGTTAATCAGATTTCACACCCCTTCTGAGAAGCTGAACTCATCAGCAGTTGGTTTGTGGTAGCATTCCTGTGACAGCTGGCTTCTCAGCTGATGGTCAGTCTCAGTTGATCGTGATCACTCCAGCCAGTCATATGTGCAATGTCCTACCAAGATGCACCCACTGACTTGCTACAAAATCCATCTCTTCACTCAGTTCTGCATCCAAAGGTTGCAGCACCTATTTGCCATTTCCCCCTAAATGGCCACTGCCTGCTCTGCCTGCTACGTGGCTGTGCTGGGTGAGTGAGGGGAGATGTTAGGTCTGCCTTGGTGGTCATCAACCTTCCTCTCTGGGCCCAGGTTCTGAGTGCAGGGACAGGGAGCAGAAGCAGTTATCTCCTCCAGCAGCACCAGGGCTGTCAATCCTTGCTCAGGGCTTGCTCCTTCCCCATATTTATTTTTCTTACTCCAGCTCATTCTGAACTTATTTTCGCAAAGAACCAGCACTGAAGCTTTGCTTGAGCCTGGCTAATCCAGTTCAGAGCTTCTCAGTCATTTCTGCACTCTGTCCCCATGCTCCGAGTAACAGGCACACAGTGAGAACTGCCAAGGCACCGTCAAGGGCCAGCATGACCCCTCAAGCTCTCTGTCCTTGCACCTCTCCATTGAGGTCTTCCTCACCTGGTTGGATCCCTTTGCAGGCTCAGCAAGGCTGGCTGGACAGGTAATGTACATTCAGGTGTTACAACAATGGTGTGAGGTTTTTCTTGTCAGAGAAGCAAGTTAAAGGAGAAGAAAGTGTGAACACTGAGCTATGGAATTAGCTTCCAGACTCAGATGTGTAGCTTTACACAATTATGCAAAAGCTTGTCAAAAGTGAGTACCAAAACATTTTGTTTAATCAAGAATAACATAGTGTACCACAATATTAGTCTTGGCTGTGCATATGTCAGAGGAGTTCATATCACCATGAATCACGTTATGTTTTGTCTAAAGACATTTTGTGGGCAGCTCAGAGTTAAAGATGTGCTCTTGTTAACTCGAGAATGCTCTCATTTCGATGATTTAGGCTTCAGAAGGGAAAGTCCCTGAAACTGATATGGAAGTTGGATGCCATGCCTACATGCACCCCCCTCCCATGAGTCGTTTGCTCGTTTGAAACTTTGCTGTATATCAGAAGTCAGTGCAAAGCTAGATGGATTGCTGTAATAACAGTGACCTATGGCTGGATTGGGGTTTATCTCAAAGCCCATTCATATGACTTATGCCAAGGTTACTGAAAATCAGACAGTACCAAAGGAGAGACATTTCTGCCTACACATTCCCATGGCCTCTTCTGCCATACATCTTTTCTTTTCACACACACACACACACACACACACTCAAAAGTAAACAAAACATAAGGACCAAACCCACCAAGTCCAAGCAGCCAATTAATAAAAAAAATAAATACTTCAGGTCAAGGGAGATGAACAAACCTGCCTCCCCCAGCATACTGTCCAGCTGCCAGAATAGCTGCTATTGCAAAGCTTATGCATGACCCAGTCACTTTTTGTTCTGAAAAACATTTCCTGCTGCAATAGACTGTTTGGCCCTGGAGCCTCTGTTTTCCTGTGTTTCTCACTGACAGAAAGTGTGCAGATTTGCATTACTCGTATCAACACAGCAGCAGTCAGCAATATTTAAAACATCATCAAGAGTGCAGGGAGCCAATGACATCAGTTCTGACTGATTATCATTTTCTGACCAAAGATTGAATATTTTTGTTAGCAGCTTTTGCCAAGTGTATTTACTTGAAGCACTTCACCCATCACTGTACTTGTGTCTGCTCAGCACAGCTCTGTTACCTGTGAATACCTGAGCTGCTTCTAAACAAGTCACAGAAGAGTGAAGTTGCACATCTGATTACTAGCTCCACCTTCTCTTTAATGTTGCATTGGCCACCTTTACCCCCCACACAGCATGGATATGCCCCTCAGGATAAGTTCACAAGGCAAAAGGAAAGTGCAATTTTATCATGGATTGGTAACGGTACCTATGATGCTTTAAGATTGCAGTCCTTAGCACATGGCAACCAAAAGGCAACCAAAGCAGGCACAGCCAGATATACCATGGCAATAAAAATGTGTTCAGTGTTACACTCTGAGCTGGTGGGTCCTTCCCCACAAGCCCCTGTTTATTCCCCTCCCTTACAACAAGTGTGCACCTTCCCAGGATGCGAGGATCTGAAACCAAGTTGCATCAGTGTGCAGGAGCCAGGAATTTAGCATTGGGAGGACATACGTGGCACAAGGTGAAGGATGTATCTCTTTGCACAAAGTAAGTTGGGGGTGTGATGTCCATAGACTGATGCAGGAACGGGGTTCATCTCTCACCTTTACCTGCTTACATTATTGGGGTGTTAGCTCTTGCACAGGAAGAAACTAAGGTCTCTTAGGCCAGTTTCTGGCCTGTTCTGTTGTTCCCAATTCCTACACTTTATGTTCTGATGCTCTTAGTACTCCGCAGCATCTACTGATACTCATTGGATGCTCCACTGGTCCTGTCACCCAGGCTGAAATTTGTGTGCTTCCATATCCTACCAGTCACACATTTCCTCCACTGGATGTACAACCTTTTAGATATTCACATAGACCCTCACTGCCAAGCAAACTGAACCCCTAGAATTTTTTAGGGCTTTTACCCTCAGAAAAAAAGGTAACAACTATTATTTTTTATAAGAAGTGGAGGAAAATATAGAAGGTTGAATTCAGAAAGTCAGCTTTGATGGCCATAGCAGTTTGTAGGCAACAATTAGACACAAAAATCTAATACCATGGACTTCAAAACTCTGTCTTATACTCCTACTGCCTAAGTCCATAGATATTTAGGTTTTAGTACTAAAAATCCCCTTTGTAAATAAATGGAAGAGCCTCCATCTCTTCAGGCCTAGCAACTCAAGTCTCTCATACCTGAGCTGACTAAGGTCTAAAAATTAGTCTTTTTTGAAGTGCATGCATTGAGCTCCTTCTCTAGAAGGTGTGTTTCTGATGGTTATGGTACTCAGGAAAAGAGTGGCTGGATTCTGTGCTTATTTCTGCTTATGCAGCCTTTCTGCTTATGCTTGCCCTGCAGCTTATTTGGTCTTTAAATTCTGTCTGTACAAAACCCTAGACATTTTTAGGAGGAATGGGTTCTCCCTCCCATCCCATCTTGATCCATTTTCACTTCCCTACAGGGTTCAGAACAGTACATTTGAAGGAAGAATTAAAATCATACTTCTCACTCCAAAATGAGCTTTCCAATTGCTGGTGTCTTGTATAGAAATGTATCTGTTCCTCCCAGTTTTAGAAGAAAGGATTAACTCTTTCTCTAACACTTGCTAGATACTGAATACCTGTCTTGGCAATATGTTCTTCAGAGGATGAGCACTGGAAAGTTTTAGGCCTTAAAAAAAAAAAAATAAATAAATAAATAATAAAATAAATAAAGGCCTTTTAAAGTGGACCAGACAAACTAAATGGTTGGTTTGCATAAAATCTAATGGCATGTGTGTGAGACAAGAACTGAACACACATTTCTTAAGGTCTGGGCAACCGCCTGTGGCAGTGAACACCCTCCCCTTCCCCTCTCTGGCTGATAAGGGACAAGGGATGTGTCTGTGGCTGTCTGGAAGGCCTGGGGCAATGTGTGGCTTCTGGTAAACAAAAGCAAGAGACAGGATTCAGGTTGTGCTGAAGCCTGCCTGCTGACCTATAGTCATAGCTGAGGCTGTAATTGTCTTCTCCTTATGGCTGCAAACGGGACAGCTGCTACTTCAACAGACTGCCAACCACTTGCAGCGGCATGGAGCATGTTACTTCCCAAAGCCACCTGGCCCATACTTTACCAAGTTACCTGCCAAAAAGAGAAACAGCAGTGTTCTTGCTTGCTCTGTGTTTGTCCAAGATTTATTTATAATACATATTTCTATTCACAAAAGCAGATTTTTCTTTAATTTACTTTTCTGCTTTGAAGAGATAAAAAAAGGGAGAGGGAAAAAGCAATAACCTACCATTTGGCTTGAGTCACTAGTTACTGTTTCTGAGAATCCAGCAGCTCTCATATAAAGGCTTTAAAATCATGGGAAGCTATTCCCTGTGTGCCTTTGCATTAGTTCAGAGAACTCATCATAATGACTTCTGATCGTGGCATTTCCTGATTACAGGATTGCAGCTTTACTCCTGTACAAGGGAATGAAAAAACACGGTGTTTATGGTTGGGTTGACTGGGAAAGCTGCACATGCAGGGAAAGGCATGAGGCATGTGATTGCTTTCTGGAACAGTAAAGCTATTAGCTCTGTGGCAAAGGCCTAGAGCTGGAAAGATTGTGTTCATTGTGTTGGGGAATTATTGGACCGACTGCTGGAGGTTGCCATATGTGTGAAGCATTTGTGTGGTTTCCTTTCTATGATGACAGTTATTTCATTAAATAACAGGGAAAGCTACAGCATTTAAAGTCTAAACATCCTCATCTGTTGCCACGTCCTTTCAAAGTATCGGTGGTCACATTCCCTATGCTAAGGACCATCACCTTCCTCAAAAGGTCTAATGAAACATATTTATCTCTAAGGTAGACTTTTGTCAATTTATATCTGAGGAAAGCAAGCTTAAAACCTTGACTATGCTTTCGTAGTACTTGATGACTTGTTGATTAAATATTGTATAGGTATTAGTTCAGTTTGAGTTATGCATGAACTCATGCATGGAAAGGCAGGTCAGTGAACCCAAACCCAGTGATTTTGTTACTCATTTATGTTTACAACTCTCTTAGCAGTGATCCTTTCAGGCTATTCACACACCCATACTGTCTGCAGCTTGCACTACCGAGGGAAAATTCCCTGCTAGGCAGATTCCTCCAGCCGTACAGCCTGGATCTATCAGCAGAAGGGCAAGAAGCAGACATAAGGGAGGAAAGAGAGCATGCAGAACCCAGTAGGCCAAACTACCTCCTTCTGGGTAAGCTAACGAGAGAGTGCACTGCATGGCAGTGGGGGCTACAGCCCATCTGCCTTCAATTTCGCTTTGCCTTCTTCTCTGCCATGTGTGACTGTGGAAAATGTCTCCAGGGTTTGTCTTGGTCTAAGATAAATAGGAGAGAAAGAAAGGAAACAGCGAGAGAACTTGTTCACACTACTGGGGTGAACATCTAGGAAATGAATGTCTAGGAATATTTAGAGAAAGTTCTTCTCCTTAGTAAAGCAGAACTGCTGATAACAAGGCTTGTGTGACTACAGAACGAAATCATTGAAAATAGGGTTACACTTGAAGGAGAATCCTCAACTCTCATCTTAAATTTTAAACCAAAATTTTTTGCTTTGTTTTGTTTTTTTCTGGTCTAACCATCTTTATTTGTGCAGTCATGAAGATCTGAGCTCCATTGTAGTTCAGTTCTGTAGTCCAGTGTAGTTGAGAGGTACAAAGGGTCACTGGACGAAGGAAATTACTTGGGGGTCTGGGCCCAAGTCTTGTGCAGTTTCTTACCCATATGTCGTGATTCAGCTTTTCCTTCTCTTTGTCATTTTGTCTTTCTTTTGTGTGACTTGTAAGAAGAATGTCACAGGACTGAGAAGGAGTCTCACAGGTCAAGTCTAGGCTCCTGTTGTCATCAAATATTATAACAATCACAAGTGATGCAAAAATGTGCCTTGATGTAGTCCACTATAAATACCTAGATGGGGTCCAATCTCAACAAGTTATTGTCTTTTGAGAGTCCTGCCAATTTGGAATTAGGCTGGAATCCTAAACTGGAAATGAGGAAAAAGGAGAAGCTATCTGAACGAAACTATAAAACCTCACTATCTTCACAGCTGTTGTAATGCAAGAAAACCACTTGTCCAGGAGGTAAAAAAGCTTCAAAAGTCTGCATGTGTGCAAAGAAAATCTACTGCTCTACTGCAAGGGGAGTGTGGGTGGTTATAATAGCTAGTTACATAATTTATTGATTATCTGAGAATAAAGGAGTTGCTCCATAGCTAGCAATTTCTACAAGTCAGCACACAAAATAGTGCTGAGACTGAATGACTTCGCGTGATCACCAGTCCACAAAGCTGCTGGTGACTACAAAGCTCTTCTGCTCCCACAGCAGAGCCAAACAGGATGTACAATATTTTCCCAGCATGTGGCTGAATTAAGAGTTTGGTGGAACATCATGAATTTAGCAATTCATGAATTCACACCAAAGCAAAGGACAGCAAACTGCAGGAAGAGTAACAGTGATGGTACATGGCCTGGTCAGAATGCTCCTGGATTTCACTGGCACTTGGGTATCACCGGGTTCGGAGCCCTGTAGGGTCACCAGCAGCCACTATTTGCATACAGGCAAAATGCCACTTCTTCACTGAGCTCCTGCTAATATGCTTGTTGTCTAAACTGGAGGAAAAAACACAGTCTGGAACAGGGCCCTTGAAATGATGCTAACACTTGTTTCAAAAAGATTTGTTAGTGTGGCATATACAAACTGAGGCAACCCCAGATATTGATCTAGGCCTCAAAAATATCCTAATAAGTGCTGAGTTAGAGAAGTGGTGAAGACACTAGAGAGATTCACCAGTATCACATAGAACAACAAGATACTGAAGGAGTAAATGGACACTCTTTGGACATTGTTGAAGTCCAAAAGACAGAAAACAACTAGAATTTTTGAATACATAAGAAAGAAATCTTTCAAATGAAGCTTGATTCGAGGTTTACTGCTTCTGCATTTTGAAACAGGAGAAGTTGTGAAAACCCATAAAAGAGGAAAAGATAAAGAAGCCTGTGTGCTTCTTAAATGGGGAAAGCCTTCTACAGAGCTCTGGAAGGAGAATTGCCTAAAACTGATACATTATTTGCTGAAGCTCTGTGTTATCAAATGGACGGATAAAGACTGGCAGAGAGAATTAGTTTAAATGGCAATGCTTACAATCAATCTGAGTTTTTTAAGAAAATATTGGGCTCTAATCCAAAGCAAAAATTATTGAAACTGCTGGACAAGGCAGTTGGCTGATGCCTCTCAGGTGGAAACGAGGACAGACTGGAACAGATGAAATCAAAAATTACACTTGGAGAAAAAGCTGCTGGGGTGAGATGGAGCATGTTACCATGGCTGTAATAAAGACAGGCTTACACCATCTCTGAGATGATTTCAAAAACACCACTGTCATGGCATAAAAACCGCTGTTATCTACATGGAAGGATATACTTGACTCATTAGCTAGTGATAAGAATTTGCTTAAGATGTACTAAGTGTAATCCTACATAAAATTGAGGTCGAAGTGGTGTTAAGACACATTAGCTTACCAAGGTTTTTACTGTAAAATGGGCTGGTGTTTACAACAAAAGTGCTGATTTTGCCAGTTAAGGCATCCCATCTTGGTTCCCCCTTTGTGTGGCAGAAACAGTAACTTCACATGCACTGAAAAATTATATTGAAGGGCCTCTTGCCTTTGCTTGTAGGTCTCTTATCTCTGCCAAACATAATTATGCTCAAGTTGAGAGATAAGCCCCAAATGCACTCTGGGGATGTAAAAGGTTTCGCCACAGGTCACCGTCCTGTCACTGAAATGTCACACAAAGAAGGCAGTGGACGCGACCGTCACTTTTGAAAGCTCACTGCTATGCCATTCACGTTCAATTCAGTAAGAAAATGTGGCCTGTTGGTTATGAGCAGGAGAACAGTAAGCAAGCAGGAACAAGGACAGTCGGTGTGTTTTGCTAGAGGCGGAGTAAAACCTTAAGAAAACTGGGAATGGTTAATTCTGGCTAATTCAAAGAATGTTTAAACAAATTCTGGTTAATTCAAAGAATGGAATATAGTACAAAAAAAAAAAAAAAAAAAAAAAAAAAGGACTACTTCATAAACTCCCCTGTGGCCACAAAGAACCGTGTCACAACTATTTTTTCATGAAATAATCACCTCCACATGAGGAGTTGCTAGAGTTTTTGCTCACCCTTCTCCTCAGAATCATAAAGGAAAGGGTCAGCCTGTGTTAGAAGCGGAGTTGTAAGAAGCTTGGCATATATAATCTGAACATTGGCACACAAATGTCTGATGGCGAGAAATACATTGGAGGAAACAGAAACACCAGGAAATGGCCACTTTGATAGTTTAGAGACTAGTATCAACTTTCTGATAAGGGTAACAAAATAAACTGATTTTAAAATGGTACATAGTAGGTTTTGATGGTGAAGATATGAGCTGCAACTCAGTGATTTGGGAGGTTGCCCCCAGCCTCATATCCCCTGGCGACATCATTGCCTCTCCTTGGACATCCCCTTCAACATAGTTCCCTCTGCCTTTTTGCCTAACCATATACTTACTGCAGCTAGGATCTACTTCACTTATTTCTTGAAACTGCTGAGAACTCCACTCTTTTCCAAGCCTTCTGACCTTCCACTGACTTAATATTCCCTTTGTGAAGCTCCACTTTTTAAGAGGGACTTTATTAAAGGACTTAAAGTCTGAGGTTCAGGTCCCTCAATTGATTTTCAAGAGAACTTTATCTCTGTCATTGCTTTTATTAATTGTTTTAACTGTGTACAGTCAGATACCATGTTATGTTACAGGTAAAGTGAGGCACCACCTGATATTTACTTCTGGAATATTAGTAGACATATGTCTATGCCTTTATTTGTTCTAAGAGGATAGTACACATATAAGAAGGTTGTTTGATCTGTGGACAGAGCTTATGCAGTCCTAAGAACTCCCGTAAGTACAAGAAGAGCTGAAGACTAACAAGCTGCTCTTTCACAGCAGTTTCACACAGACAGTGTAGGTACATTACGAGAAGTATGATTTGATTGCAGTGGATGCATGGTCTACATAGCATGAAGGATGCCATGTGTATCAAATACATCCTGAATGATGATGGAACTGAAAATTTTGCCTTTATGAATGGCAGCTTTTGAACAGCGTGGACTACATGGATCACAGTTTTAACCCAAGTGGCTGTTTGAAATAATTTGAAACATATCGCATTATTGTCTTACCATCCTACTTCAATAATATTAGCAAAAAGTTTGACACAAGTATTTAACAAGTATGTTGTTGGTCCAAACATGCCTGGTAAATGCAGTGTGTTAAGCCATGCAACAGCTGTTTCCTTGGGTTTATCAAGCCCCTGTGAAGCCTCAGTAGAGGGCATGCCTCCATCAGGTCTGTCATTGTCTGCACTGCTCAACATCTGCAGTGTAATTTGTCACATTATAGCAGTTATTTGGAGCCTTGCTGACACACGTGCTTTGAGCAAACAAAAGGCTGTTCAGCAAGGTCCAAAGACAGGACATAAAGTTGAAACTGAGAAGGTGACACTATAAAATCAGTGAGGAGGATCTTTTTGATATTGAATTAGAAATTCCACTTTGCACCCTGGTGGAATAGCACACTACAATGGAGTCACGCTGGTAAGAAGGGAAAAAAAAAAAAAAAAAGGAGAAAAGAAAAAAAATAAACACCTGCAGATAGGTTGGAGAGGTTCATAGGTTCCTATACAACAGAACAACTGAATTAATACAATTTTTCTCAAGTAGCCTGAGAGTTGCATCCTCGCCATGTACCAAACAATGACTGAAAGACATGGCATTGCAGTAGTTTGGTATGATGAGGGTGATGTAACCGCTTTATGGGAGATGAAAAGCACCAGATTGAAGTACAAAATTCTGTAGATGAGTAGCAGATGGTAAATGAAAACGTGAATACACGCATCCCATACTAAGCCAGGCTGATACTTTACTAGCATTTTTTTCTGCTTTGACAAGTTTTAGCATCAGTGACTGTTTCCTCTAGGTGCTCATAAAGAGTTAAAGCTGAATCAGAATTCATAAATTGTTCTCCCTTAACTGCAAATATTTGGGTATTTATAAAGCATGCAAGTAGTGCTTACCTTGTCTAACAGCATTGAAGCTCACAGGAAGCAGCCAGAGCAGCCCTACAGATGCAGCAATTTCATGCAAGTTTGTACATATCTACTAGAATAGCTATTTAGAAGCCCTTTAAGTAACGCATTCTCTTCATGCTGACTTAGTGTGTAGAATTAACACAATTTTAGGCAAATGGACAACCCATGAATACAACTGTTCCAATTCATAAATTGTTTTGTTTGTAATTAAAAGGATACATAATTAGGAATGCACAACCATTTTAAGGGTCCCACAGTGCTTTCTTCAGAGCCAAATGAGACAACACAATAGCCAATTAAACAGCCTTCCTCGAGTGGGATTTCTTATATGTATTGGAAAAGCAGAGAGCCTGGTTTATGTCAGCTATTACATAAACCTTTGTTTTTATATTTGGAGACTCTTCAGAGTCAACCAGGTGAAATTTACGACTGATGTTTATCCAAGACAGAAACCCAAATGAATGCATTTGGAACAATGTGTTCTTGCTCAATGAAATCTGTCTTTGACTTGAATGGGAGCGGTGCTGGGCTCTCTGCAACTGCTGATTATGCATGTCAATATTAGGCTGCGTTTGAATGATGCCATATTATGCATAAGAATAAAGTATGGAGTTGTTGGGAGACACAAAGCAACGTAATTACATGGATGGCAAGAGAAATACAAAGCAAAATATAGCAGCATATACTAATAGCTTAACTCAGTCTTGCCTCATTATATATAGATCTTTGTTCACTTAATTAGGAATTATTTTAAAGTTAAATCTCTATTTTTTTCTAATTATAGCCTTGTTCTGAAAACGCATACACTGAGAAGCCCTTGTTGACATGACTGAGCAGGATATTGTATTTGATTAAATTCACTTTGGAGACTTGTGACACCAATTGCTAACTTGTTTGCAGTCCCAATCGCTTTGAAAATCCAATATCAACATGAAGCTAGATTAACACCCATATGTTCCTGGATGAAGAAAACACTGCAACTGTGTACTGGTAGACTGTAGAAGACTGAGATATGCTTCTCTATTAACTCCAGGTATAGGACGCTGTTTCGATTTTTTCAGTTACATTCATTCAACAGGATATGAGAAAAATCTCCTACCCTGTGTCCACAGCTGTATGAAAGAAATATTTGAAGGATATTGTTGACCGTGTCTAAAAATAATAATCATAGATAGTATGAGTGCTATTGCTGTCTGAGGTAATATCAATATTATATATATTTATCCTTAAAGTAGGGAAACAATCCTAGTCTCAGTTTTAAAGTGTGGAAAGGTGGCAGAGGGATAGCAAGCAACCAACCCAATTCAGCACAGAAAGTGTGGGAGACAGAAAGAAACAAAGCCCCAACACTGAGCTGTAAATAAGAGTCCGTCTTCTCAGAAATAATAAAAACCTGTTCTTGACATGTAATTATTCTGATATAATCTGAATTTTTAAAATCTTCAGCCAATAGCAGGATTCCTCGGTGGGTTTTATATTTTCTCATGGGAGACTTGACCAAACTTGAGGTCCAAAAGGAGTAGCCAAATGTCAATGGCTTTCTCCAAAGTGAGACCCTTACTGTTCCAGCAACATCAGTTTCTCCAGTTTAAATATCTAAGTTGTAACGTGACATAATAGTCTCGAATGGGAGCAGTTTATCTGAATCAACTTGGGTAGTGCATAAGGTTACCAAATGGGTATTTGGTGGCAAAGGGCAGGTCAAACTGGTGTTAATAGCAGAAATAAGAATGACACCACCTTGCAGCCAATGCAACAAGCGTCCTGTAACTCAATAACAAAGATATATGGTCTCCTGCAAAGCAATCTCATGCAAACTGATGTATTAAGACCAGCTAATGATTGACTTGCTATTTACAGAGGGCTCCATTAAGCCTTTCCTGTTGCCTGTACTTCATCTTTTAAGTCATTACAAACAGTGACAGCTTTCCTATGTAATAATTACATATTCATAGACATGGTCTCAGAAATTCACAATAACGTGAAAATAAAACCAGCACTATAGCTAATTACCACAATGTTTTATTGTTCGCAGTAATGTATATAACATGCCAAGATCAATTTTTCTTTTATAAACATGTCAAATATTCCTTACAACATCTTCAAAAGACAGCAGGATAGAAAACATCTTCATGGTATTCTCAGTTTTCTTTTACTGTTGTTCATCTGAGGTGGCTATGGTGAAATCTATTCATGGGCATCTCCAGTTCACAATTATCTCTGTAGCAGATCTAGCAGCAGAACCAAGGTGGTTCATCCTAAAACTTCACTGATATTTTGTAAATCTTTGGTTAAAGCATCCCCCAGTTTACAGCAATTACATTGAGAACAGTCAGAACTGTGTTGTGCTGACATCCGATGTTTTCCACAGCCTGTTTTAAATCAGTCCTGGTTTTACAATACCATGAATCTATTTCCAACCAGGAAATGACATGTTTTTGGTATTTAGGTGGCTCTCTCTTCCTTTGAGTTTCCATGTTTTATTATTAGCATCAATGAAGAGTTATGCATCAGGCAGTGCAGGCAGGAAGGGGCACTTACCAACATAGTGTCCACTATCAGTTTTATGGCTTCCCCTGGCCCGTGGTCAGCCCTAAAGTGGCTTTAGGTGCAGCTTAATGTGGCATTCTCTCGTACTGGAAATGAAAGTTCCTAAGAAGGCGAGTATATACAGAGGAAGCCATGACCTTATTACTTCCTTATTCCTTCACACCTCTTCAGAGTGTGCTCACACTCTTCTCTCTGTTGTACATGTAAACAACTGGCCAGCCTGTAAAACAGGATCTAGCAGAAAAGAAGATGGCTCACTGAGAAAGCAGCTTCTTGCTTTTCATCCTGCCGCCTTAGCTGAGTCAGCAAGGATGGAGGAGCTGTTCCTCCCACAGCAGAAAAGGAGGAGCAGCTGGATAGGGCTTGCTTTACAGGAGGTGTTGGGAGACGTGTAATCTACCTAGCTCTGAAACAGCTCTAATGTGTTGTCCTCCACGGTCCCTGGGTTCCTGGGGTTTAATTTTATTCCCTCCCGATTTATCATATATGGATTTTAGCTTGTCATCTTTCACAAAATCTTAGTTAAAAGAAACTAATCCTACTAACAGAAATGTCAGTATAATTAATGCAGGAGGGTAAACAGGTGGTTACTGGGGTATAATGGGGATTCATTTTGTAAGCATACTTTTTAATATCTCCCTCATTACATGGAGAAGAACATTGTATATGTAGTATCCAATAAAACACAGTAATCAAACAGAATCTCACAGTAATGATTGCAACACAAATATCTGACAGAAGCTCACAGAAGACAGGAAATTGAGAGAGACGGTAAATATCAATGACAAAAAATTAACTCCTGTGGGAATTGCATGATTAGAAGCTTGGGCAGATACAGATAGATTTAACTTCCAAAAATCATTGCTGTAGTTAGCAAGAAACAATCTAACACTTGGCGTGTGGGTGAAGGTCAGAGGCTAAAACACTGCAAGAGGCTAAGTGCAGTAAGTCAGCAGGTAGGATTATTTGCTTCATTTTTGGCACTGTAAAACATTTTGGCCATCTTACTTTAGGAGGGTAGGGAGGAAATATTTCTTCTTGGCTTGGTATAGAGTGACTGTACTGTTATTCTGACTTTAAAATTCAATATGGTAGTTCTGGGAAAAACAAGATACATAAATGAGTTATTAGATTTTTCACACTTGCCACTTACTTCGTGTACTATGCCCAGAAATTAACAGCACAGAAATTGAATTGTGACCAAGGAGCAGGTTCTAGAGGATCAGAGGTGTTTGTTGCGCTAGAGCAGGGTAGAAACAAAGAATTAGATTGTAGCTTTAGGATTACTTAGTTCTTGTGTGGATGGTTCCAAATGGCTGTACTCATGTCATTCATGGTTGTTTTTTTTAACCTGAAATGCAATGAGCAAATGCCAAAGTTGATGGTGCTGTTCACTCAGGTAGTCTTGGTATGGCAGTTCTGCCATGCAACAAGGTCTGGGATTTCAGAGCTGAACTTGAACTATACAGTGCTTGGAGCATCCATAAATCTTGCCTTCTGGCTCATTGTGCTTGGAATTATTCAAGTGTACATGTTCTGTATACTCACAGCGATGTCCTACCATAAGGCTGAGCACTCCTTTGTCAAAATGAACTGCAATTTTTGGTATAGGAGCATAAGTGGCCTTATATGAAGCTTTTGAAAAGACAGGATCTACATTCCCCGTGGCTTCAAAGGCAGATGCAGAATAATCTCCATACAGGGAATCTATGCAAGCAGGCCACATACAAGTTATTTAGAGGTGCTCAAGGACTCCCTTGAGTAAGAAGTTATGAAAGGAAATTATACACAGGCAAATACAGGGGTAACGCTGCTGATCCCACAGGCAAATATAGTGGTAGCACTGCTGATTCCACAAGTCACTGAGATACTGGATTGGTGTATTTTGAAAACAAACAACAATAAAAGAACCACCAACAAATAAACAAGTAGGAGAAGATTTTAATTTAGATGGTGTGACATTTTCAAGACTTTTCCCATCTTTATCTTGAGGGCTTGAGACTTTGGTGAAGGGCCTGGAGCACAAGTCCTGTGAGGAGCGGCTGAGGGAACTGGGGTTGTTTTGTCAGGAGAAGGCTCAGGGGAGACCTCATTGCTTTCTACAGCTACCTGAAAGGAAGGTGTGGGGAGCTGGGGGTCGGCCTCTTCTCACAGGTAACTGGCGATAGGACCAGAGGGAATGGCCTCAGGTTGTGTCAGAGGAGGTTCAGGTTGGACATGAGGAGACATTTCTTCTCAGAAAGAGCAGTCAGGTGTTGGGACGGGTTGCCCAGGGAGGTGGTGGGGTCACGGTCCCTGGGGGTGTTCAAGGCGAGGTTGGCCGTGGTGCTTGGGGACGTGTTTCAGTGGTGACACTGGTGGCAGGGTGACGGCTGGCCCAGCTGATCTCGGGAGGCTTTTCCAACCCTAGCGATTCTCCGCGGGGCGAGGGGGTGGCCGAGAGGTGTGCTGGCGGCTCCGCCACCCCTGGCCCTCCGCCTTCCCCTCCCCTTCCCCTCCCGGTCCCGCCTCGCTCCCCGCCCCGGCTGAGGGGCGGCTGCCGCTGCTGCCGCTGCTGCTGCTGCCGCTGCCGGCGGCGGCTCCGGCCAAAATGTCCGAGCGCGGCGGCTTCTACCGGCAGGAGCTCAACAAGACGGTGTGGGAGGTGCCGCAGCGCTACCAGAACCTCACCCCGGTGGGCTCCGGCGCCTACGGCTCCGTGTGGTAGGTGCGGGCCGGCGGGAGAGGAGCCGGCAGCCGGCAGGTGCTGCCCGGGGGGGCCCCGCTCCGCCCGCCCGGCGCCGGGCACACAATGCCGGGCCTGGCCGCCGACCTGCGAGCAGCCGAGAGGGGCTCGGGGCTGCTCTCCCGGGGTAGGGAACGGGGCTGGGAGCCGGGGAAACGAGGGGGGGGGGTCCCCGGTGGCAGCGGGGAGCGGCGGCGGGCGCTCTCCCTTCAGCACGCCGCCCGCCCGCCCTGCGTCCCTCACGGCAGCGCGGGGCCGCCGGCCCTGCCTCGCCGTAACCCGGGCAACCGGGCAGCCCCTCAGCCTTCCGCAGGGAAAAGTTGGGGGCCCCCCTGGCGGCCCGCTGGGCTGGGGGGGAGCTGCCCCAGCAGCTGAAAATGTTGCACAGTCATGGTGTGCCCCCCGTGGGATCCCGGCACTTGTCCCCTCACACGGCCGCGGTGCCCGCTTGTAGGGTTCGGGGGCGGGCTGTAGGGCTGCCTGTTGCCGGCCCCCTCAGCCCGGCTGCTCGCCCCACACGCCCTACATCTACACGTGTGTCTCGGAGCTCCGCTCTTCCTGGCAAACGAGGCGATGGCAGCAGCACTGAACAAAGAATCGGGACGAGTTTTCCCCTCAGGAACAAGCGGGGTGGTTCATCCCCCCTTGGGGACCCCCCTCAGGCGAGGCGGGCTGCAGACCGCTGGGGGACAGAGGGGTTTTGCTGGGGAGCTGCAAATTAGGACAGAAGGAGGCCCCAAGGACTTTGGAGTCTTATTGTTGCATAAGGGTTTATCACATCTCCTTATCATACAGCCGTTTCCATTTTTTTACTGAATTCCTATAGCGAGTTTGCAGTCTGGGGAGCTCCCGGCACAGATCAGGCTCCCGCTTTCATGGGTGATGCACGCTTTGCTTGTAAAAGCTTTGAATCAATGGTTGGAAATAAAGTAATGTTTAAGGAGTTTCTGTAAAAGAAACTTTTATAAGCTAAGTGGAAGTATGTAAAAACAATCTATAGCGGGCCTTTGAGCAAACGTACAGTACAAAAAAGGTTTCTTTAGAACTTAACTGTTTGCCGTTGACTAAACTTGTGAGTAGTCTCACTCACTTTTTCCTCTTCACAGCCAGATACCAGAGAATGTTTGTGGTGTTTCTTGTTTATTGCTTCCTTCTCTAGCTCCGTGAAGTGCCTCAGTTACACATAAAATAGGAATATGTATTTAAAAGCCCTCCGCCAACCAACATAAACACTCAGGACTAGTGAGGATTATCTTTTAATTCTTCTCTTTATTATTTTAGTTCTGTGTTTGCACCAGGGAAATCTAGGCAAACACTGTGTAAATATTGATACCTCTCACTGTAGTTAAGGGTATAGTCCTGTGTCTATCTGATTGTTGTGAATAGTTTCACAAGGACATAGTTTATTTAGAAGACAAATTCTTAGTTTTCTTTCTCTGTGATTTTACAAAGAAGGAGCTGGTTATATAGTATGAGAAAAAACTGCTGTCATATTCCAACGAAACCTGCATTTCTGATTATTTTTCCTGTTTATACTTCCCTAGTCGTAAGGGGAAGACCTACTCTGCTGAATTTTGTAATGAGATGTCAAGACTTTTGAGAAATTGTGAAGGAAATGAAAACATGTGGTGGTTCACTTGCAGCACAGCTGGCGTTTTGTTGTTTTTGTGTTTTGTTTTGTTTTAAACACTGTTAGTGTTAATTTATTGTACCTCCTTCTTTGCTGTCTGTGAAGCAAATCCCAGTATTTTGTCAATGGAGAAGCCTAGAACTGGCACGTAAAATGAAGCCTGGAAGATGCTATAGGAAAGGTTTATTCTAAAATATATGTTTAGGAACTAAATAGAGTAATAAAATATTGCTCTACATTAATAGCCTTGTTAACATCGATGAACTATAAACCCAAACAAATCATGAATGTGAGGAAAAGGTTCATGTCTCAGAAAAGCCATCTATTTTTAGTCTCTATTGAAATTGATTTTTTTCCCTCTATAGGCACATGCTTTACTCAGGAGACCCACGAGACACAATTGTTCCCTTGAGTAATATTCTATATTGCTTTTGTGAATAATTGTACTCCTATTCAGTAAAATGTCTAAAAACATGTTTAAGTCTTACAGAAACCACTGGAATTAAACAAATTCTTAAGTGCTTTGCTGACTAGAAGCCAAAGTCCTGAGCTCCAAACACTGGCTTTAAAACAGGAACAAAGTTGTTGTAACAAACCTTTTTTTTTTACCTCAGGGAACCTCTTCTGTAGTCTTACCCTTTCCTTTTTTACAGTAAATTGTCAGCAACATCGGATACACTTGTGCAACTCAAGTGATACTTGGTAATAAGAAGTATAAGACAAATATTTGCATTTATGCTAACTTCTGATTGCCCTTTTCTTTGCTTGCAGCTCGGAATCTATAGAAGAGTTTGTGTCAGGAGGCCACATTTTGGCCCAATTTATTGATGTTTCATAAGTCTAATACAGTTTGCATTCAGATTGATTTTTACATACCTCTCCAAAAGTGAATTTGTTTCAAAATGCCAATGTTGATATCAAGCACAGTGCTTCCCAGTATGCTTTTCTTCTTTTTTATTTAGATGCAGATATGTATAAAATATCTGCCTTGGTACCAGGAGCTTTACTGCTTTTCTCACTTCTAACGCCACATCATATGGAAAAGTCCTTCTTGGAAATCCTGGAAAGATCACAGCCGCACTGCTGAACGGGGTTGCACTTCAGCATCCACGTGAACCAGCAAGAGAACTGTGAGCTCTTTCCCTCAAGTTCTGCACTCCTGCAGTACCCTTTGCATTATTCGTGTATTGTAGCTGGTGGATGTCTTCCCATTGGCTGCTCTCAGATCTGATTTTGTTTTTAATTTGGGGGAAGAATTAAAGCCCTGTGAATGCATGGGATGTGTGTGGTCGTTTAATGACATTTAAGGTGACCAATGCAGTCTTCAACAGTACATTTTTGTCAATTTTTCTTTTTTCAGAAGTTGTTTGCATTTTGGCATGTATCAAATCTACCTGCACAACCGTTTCTTTTGGAGTCATCTTCTTTTTGTGCTATCACTTTGTTTACCAGGTAGATTTATGTATATATATTTGAAAATGACTCTTCCTCGAACCCAGGCTGTTAAATTCTTAAAGTTTCTGTACACAATGTCCACCCACAGAGTTGGATTTCTCTCTCACTGAAATCAGAGATCTGGTTGACTTTTATAGACCATACCCTATCCCTGCTAATTGTGAGTTTTTAAAAGGTTTTTGGGTTTATGTGCAGCATTTAAGCTGATAGCCATTTAGATGGAAAACATTCAAACTTTCAGAAGGTAATTTTCATCTACAGTCATTTTGTTGCAGTTCTAGAGAAAAGAGATGGAGGTCAAGCTGTATCTTAAACTCTTGTCTCTCGTGACTCCATCTTTTAAATAATATTTCTGATTGTGTTCAAGTCTTATCAACTGCTCTGGTGGTACTGCTCATAAGCAAGATCCCCAGCGAGCAGCATCTCTGCCTCTCAGCTGTGTCTCCTTTCTGGATCTCATGTTCTCTGGCACCTGTCCACCTTTCCCTCTGGGACTTGGTGTTGCCACCTGTCTGAGAAACAAACAGCTCCTTCATCTCTTCTATTGTAAAGCTTTTTATTATACCCCAAATGATGTAACATGGATAGCTCTTTGCTTTGCTGTTGTGTTTTTTTTAAAGCCTGTACGCCTCTTTTCATGCCAGCTTTTGTAAACTGTCTTCCAACCTACTTAATCCTACCTTTGCCTGGGAGGTATAGACAGCCTTCTGCAGCACGCTCTCTCTGATCTCTCCAACGGGTGATTTCCCATTAGCATATTGAAAGCTCTGTTTCCTGCCTTCCCTGGAAAGAAAAGACCTTGCAAGATTAACAGAAGTGAGTCAAGGACTTCTTCCCGAGCAGAAACTTATGTGCTGTTTCCTCAGAAGGTATCAGTTGTGCTTTCCCTGCGCTGATTTTTCCGTACCTCTTGCCTTTCCTCGGGCAGTCACTCTCCTTTACTTTTAAGCCTGTGCAATGCCTAGCACAAACTCAGGTTGCATAATACATTTTAAAAAGCAGCCTGCTAAGTCAGAGGGTAATGACACAGGCCTCAGTTCAGGAAGCGGGTAGGCAGAGCCTGCCCTAAGCCATTTGCACGGTGTAGCACTTACACAGGCCGGTCCCTTCATCCCGCTAACCATAAGAGCATGCTTAAGGGTCATTCAGTTTTTGTCCTGGCTTATCTTGTGTAAAAAATGGGAGGTGGCTTAGGCTTCTATTTCGCTTTGAGGAAGTGCGAGTGGAAAAATAAAAGCAGAAGACTTCAATCCTGAAGTTCAGCCCCTTCTTTCCCCCATCCACACAGTGCTGTGGTTTCTGGCTGGATTGTCACTCGTGATGTATGTAGGGCAGTAGCATGCAAGACTGGGACGGGAGATTACCGAGGTTGTCCTTGATGCTGAGCCAACTGAGTAGTGTGTGAGTTTTTTAAAAACCTGATATAAATTGTCTTTGACTAACAAAGCAAAAAATTCCCCCATCCAAGATTGCACTTGGTGACTTTCGTATGATAACGTTTTTAAAGGGACCTTTTACTTCACCTTAGTGATACTAAGTGTAAGATTTCAACTCTAAGATCACCTTACTGGAATTATGATGTGTGTCGCTGTAACATTCCAGGCTTGTTTAAATAGTACATGCTAAGATAAGATTTTGGAGTGGTGATAATGCACAGCTCCTGCGTGTAAATACAGCTGGAAGACCGTGTAGATCTTTACAAGCTAAAGGCAGGATCCCAGGCACATGTAGAGCCAGTTGACTTCAGTGGGCTCAATAAATAAGTGGGGAATAAATAAAAAGAGTGACATGGTCGATGTTACAGGTTAGGGGAAGGATCTTTGCAACAGCATTGCTAGAATGAATGGATGAAAAGAAGTTAAGCAAAGAAAATGTTGCAGAGTATGAAAGACCGTCAGAGGAAGATGACGAAATGGCTGTTGGGAGTGAAGACACCGTGGGGTTTGCAGCTACAAAGCCAAGGGATGTCAAGAATTCAAGAAGTTTCATGAAAGAAAGGAAGAAGGGAAGGAAGGAAGGAAGAAAGGAAGGAAGAAAAAAAGACAGGAGAGCATTTCTGAGCATTGTCCATGGAGACAGCACTGGAGAGCCGGGTGAAGGTGGCTTTGCTGGAGCACCGGGATGGAGTGCAGCCCGCAGGGGACTCCTCCCATCCCGTTTTACTCTGCATGTTTTCCAGTTGTTAAAACAGCGTTGCGACTGACTTTGGAAAGGAAAGGGAAGAGGGGTGGTAATCAGTGGAGTCGAGGTTCGTGTTTAAAATGAAAGTGTCTAAGAGTGCTTTTAGTGAAAGATATTGAATCAGAAAGGAAGTGTTTGTAGGGAAGGATAAGGAGGGCTGAGAATAACCGGGGCTGAGCTCTGTTGGTAGGGCGCCGTCACTAAGCCAGCGGAGTACTTGGAGAGCAGATGAGAAACACCCATATGTGTGTGAGGAGTGTGGTGGAAGGAGCTGCAGGGAGGGTGAAAAAAACACAAGCTCAAGAAGTGGGGAAGATCACTTTGTGTTTTGCTGGTATTAATTCGGGAGGAATTAGTGAGACCTTTTTGAGAGAGCGGGGTGGGGTGGCAAAGAGATGAGGGGCACAAAACGAGCCAATTGTGGCAGAAAGCAAGAAATAGGGAATTACAGCCTTCTGTGTGGTCATAATAAAATAAAAAATTCTCTGCAGAGGGTCTCTCCCGTCTCTACTTCAGCATAACTTGTTGCAACGTGCACCTTCCTGGCCACATGGTATAGCAGCAGCATGGCTTACTGCTTTCCCCTCAGGCCATCACAACTGATGGTGCCTGCAGTTGCCCAGGGTGCACAAGCCCTTTCCAGAGTCTCAGAGCCTGGTCGCTTCCACAAAGCTTCCCGAAGAGCTGTTTGCAGTTTCAGAGCCCTGAGCTAGTCGGTACCTAAAAGCCCGTGTCCTACTTCTGGGTATAGGCTCGGGGGAGGCAGGGCGCTGCAGAGCCCCTACGTGACCTGAGAACAAAGTGCTAACGTTTAATATTTTGGCCAGCATAGAGAGAGAAAACAGGAAATGCGAAGGAGAAGTGGGGGAGGAATAGGAGAAAGAAGGACAAGAATGCAAGTCAGATTTCGTCTGTTTAGATTTATGTAATATATTTGAAAGCACTAATGTTTCTCATATTAAACCTTATATCCACATTACCTGCTAGCTGTAGGTTCTGAGCCCGTAATTTGTAACTACCTGGCAGCCTTCCCTAATGAAATGCCGAACAGAATACAGTCGTCATTAGCATTAATCTGGCTTTGTGGCAGTTGACTGATTTTCTTGCTTAAATACCGGCACTGGGCTTACAGGCTATCTAAAATACACGATTATTTTAGTATCCGTGAGTTGGCTACATGTGCTGAGGAGGCTGACAGCTTCTGACCCCAACCTTTTGTATGTTTTTCCCGCAACGGTAATTTTATATGCATCACTCCCACTGCTATAAGCTCTACTGGTGATAACTTCACCTAGAAAAGTGTGACTGCTCTCCTCTAAAGTTATTTGAATATTTAAGTCACTGTGGAGACACAAGAGACAGACCAGAAGATGCAAAAGAGCTCGTGGATTCAGAGGCTGATACAGCATCATTATTACTGTGTTGTAACATTAAAAAAAAAGATTGGCAATGCCTGTAAACAAATGGAGAGCAATTATATTTTAGTACCATTGCAATGCCTGCCTAAGAGTATGCACTTGTTTTTGTGTTGGTTAATGAACAATTGTGTCGCATCTATAATAGATATTTCCTGCTTTTATATTTAGATCTGGTGGTGAATTAATCTGAGATAATTGACAGTGATTGAACTAAAGCCAAAACAATTGATGGGAGTGCTCAGCGCAGTGTGTTAGAATAATATCCAAGTGATAGGATAGAATTTTACAATGCAATAACCTGACACCATCAAGGAAGGTTTTCTTCTCTAATGGGAGATCAGTGCGCTGTTTCAGAGGTGCCCATTACTCATCCTCCCACCTTTTGTCTTGTTACTGTCTCGTTTTTTTCTCTGTGGGTTCCTTCCGATGCACATACGTGTTGTGATTTGTGTGGTTTCGTTAACAAATATAAACTCTGTACCACAAGTCTGGCTCTTGGGGGTGGAAATCACCAGTTTGAAGTTGTGTGAAGTAAGAAAACCTTTATAAAGAAGAAACGAACACACCAGTTACTGGATTTACTTTGCTGCTTAGCTTAAGCTTACTGTGTGGCCTTGTTCTGCTGTTCTCTTGCCGCACTGCCAGTAGCTGTTACGGTACATTTTCTGGTGCTGGGTAGATGCTGTGTGTACTTTTTTTAAGACTACTGACAGGTTGGCAAGGACCTCTGGATGTCCCCTGATCCAACCCCCATTCAAGCAGGGCCACCCAGAGCAAGCTGCCCAGCACCACATCCAGGCGGCTTTTCATCTCTAAGGAGGAGCCTCCACCACCTCCCTGGGCAGCCTGTGCCAGTGCTCAGCCACCCACACAGCACGGAAATGCTGCCTGGTGGTCAGAGGGAGCCTCCTGTGTGCCAGTTTGTGCCCACTGCCTCTGGTCCTGTCCCTGGCCACCACTGAAAAGAGCCTGGCTCTGTCTCCGTTGTATCTTCCATTCAGGTATTTATATATACCTGAGGAGATATTCCATACTATAACAATCGGTAGACCCATAAAAAAGAAAAAAAAAAGAAAAAAAAAAGAAAAAAAAAAGAGCTTTATTTAAAAAAAAAGAAGAGCAAGATCCGGGAGAAGACCCAGAAGACAAAGATCACAAAGTAAACCTTGCAAACAAAACCCAAAAGCCTTGTTATTCATGTGATGACTTTAATTAAGTGACATTTGTGTGAGCTGTAAAAAGAGCTGTCATTCACTGCAGTTGTGAGGAACTGGGCAATAGAAAATGTCCAGGACGGGATTCCTGTGTGTCCCCCTTTTCCTAATTTACTTCCCGATGCACAGTGCAGTAAAGACTGTCTGTAGCAGTGCTTATGTGCTCTGCATGCTGACCTCTCTTCTGTTCCTTCCCCCCAGAGCTTGCTCACATACACCCTTCTGCTGCTGTTACCTTTTTTTTTTTTAGGAAATCAGGATGTTACTAGGGGACATTTGGCCACAAGGAGGTTCATGTCTCCTGTGATGAAAGGAGTCGAAGAGTTTGTGAAAGGGAGCTTAGGTCTGTGGATAAGAGCTCAGGGTTGTGGCTGTACCAAATATGTGGCAGATATTCTGTGTACTTCCATTTCATTTTCTGGATGTTACCTTCTTTCTTACCAAAATTAAAGCTCTGCTCATGCGAATCTGTGTTTTGAGCATGAATTACATTCCATTTGCTTTTGTTTTTTCCCCTTATATGCAATGGGGAGTCTTCACTTACTGGAGGAGTGTGGCCCCTGGATTGACCAGTGAAGGAAAGAAACTCCTGTGTTGTGTTGCAGTGAAAGAAGTAAAAACAATAGCCTCAAACATATGTATCCTAGACCTAGTAGCATCATCACATGGAACAAATTTAAGGATCCACTTGTGCATAGTATTCCCTCCATGTTTTGTGTAGGGTGTCCAACCAGTTGTCAAACTTGTGGTGCCATAGGGGTAACAGCCTCCCGAGCTGGGACACTGAATTGTATAAAATAAATCAGAAATGTTAGTTATCTCTGCATTTTTTTCCACTTAATCCAAAAATAATCTCTTAGCATAAGAATCTCTTGGAATAGTTATTTCTACAGATACAGTGCTTCCACAAACATAAAACCAAATCACTCTCTGCAGACTACCAAAACCATATAGTTGTCTGGGGTGATGGGGTATTATGGACAATCAGCTGTTAGAAGCTGGGAGCTCCCTGCAGGGGCACCATCCTGGCATCACCCATGATCAGCTTGGGTCATGCCTTCATCTTGCATCAGCTAGACCTGAGCTGACTCCTGGGATGAAGAGAACTTACTGGACCAAACACTTCATTCAAGATGACCCTTTTCCAGGTGTCTTGTGTAGTATCGTGCCCAGCTAATGAGCCCTCCCAGAGCCCCAAAATTAGTAAGGTCAGGGACAGGACCTGCTGATCCCACGAGCAGTCTTTCCTGCATCGCCTACTGCAGTTTACAAAGTGGGACACGAGTTAGCTCCATGCATGGCTCGATAGGTTGGGCTCCAACAAGCAGCCCTCCAGCTGCTGAGAGAAATCTGATCTAAAGGCTAAATAGCTGTAGCTGAGTAGTGTGCTCCTAATCCTAAAGCCCTGGAGGATGTGACCGGGCTGCACACGAGTGGTTTGTCCAGTATTACCGGTCCACAACCACAGGGGATAAACTGACCATGGACACTGAGGAAATGACTGTATGTACAGTCAATATTTATAAACAGCAACTACTAAAACCCATGCCCAAAGTCATGAGGTTAGCACGAAACCTGGGCATTTTGCCTCCTGAGTTTCTGGGCTGCGTAAGCTTTGTTTGTTCAAACTTTTCTCTGAAAGCCTACGAACAGGAGAAATGTGCATATAAATAGAGATTCTTCTTTCATCTAGTGGGACGTCAACAGAAGTGTTAGACGCAGGAGCTGACAACGCTGGAAAGGTATCTCTAATTTAGGCACTGATTGAAAATTACATCAAGCAAAAGTCTCCAATCTGTCAAAACGATGCCGTCCCTGCAGGGAGAACATCGGCTCGTTTATATCCTTGATCTTGGAAAGGACAGGCAGCAAAAATGCCTGGCGTAACTGCCTGGGGTTCTGGGTCAAGAGCAATCATGTCTAAAAGGGCTGTTGCTAAGATTGATACAAAACTGTTCCTGGTAGAATAAAATATAGTTTGAATTGTGTTTCTTTTTGTGTTGTGATAGGAATTCTGTCTAACGTGGTGTTCCGACATACTGCTGAGGCGTGAGGGCGTGCTGCTCTGTGGTAGTGGTAGAAATACCAACAATATGCAATTAAAAACTCACTTTCACTGTTTTCTACGAATGAAGTGTCAAGGCGATATCCCTTTGCAAGTATCAAAGTTTATCTCCGTGGTATTATGCTACATGAGATAATGTAACCATCAGCAGCCGGACACCCGAGGATAAGTAACCTGAGAAACTCGGGTAGCAGCAGGTGAACCGCTGGGAGGATGCTTTGTGGCCAGGTGGAAGCATTTTTTACACCACTGGCTTGCCAAAGGAGCTCCCAAGGACCCACAAGAGTAGAAAATGCCTTGCAAAAGGAAAAGGAGCTGTGAGTTTCTGGCAGTTGTTGGGGAGATGCTGCAAAGGCCAAGCCTGACAGGGAAGTGCCCTCAGTTTGAAGGCAGAGGTGGGAAGAATGTGAGTGCAGTGCATTGTAAGGGAAGGTGAGGGTCTCCAACCCTTTTTTTTTTTTAATAACAGCACACCTTTGGCTTGTTTGAAGGAGCTGTTTGGGCTCGTTTTCATCAGCAGCTGGTCACAGGCCCCAGAGGAAGGGTTTCTGGTGGCACCAGGCAGAGCTGGGCCCTCAGAGCTGCCATGGCCGGCACCAGAGGCCTGCTGTCCGGGGAGCCGGTCTGGAGGCCAAATGCTCTGAGGAAAATGGCACGGGCAGGGACACAGTTAGTCCTGGTGCCTAACAGCTCACACAGGGGGTCATGAGGGACTCAGGGGACAACTCAGATCACAGCTGTGATGGTAGAACAGGGAGAGGCAGAGACCGAGTCCAAACTCAGAGATGGGAAGAAATGAAGGCAGCAGCCTTCTGCCTCCGAGCAGAGGTCACTGACACTAGTCACCCTTGGATCTGAGAAAGAAAAGAGTCCTAACAAAGCAAAATCTATTGTTTTGAATGCTTCAGAGTTAATAACTTGAAATATGATGATGGTAAATGAGGAAAAAGCTTGAAGGCATTAGCTCTGATTGTCACTTGCCACAGCTCCTTGCCTGTGAGGGAACACGTTTAGACCAAGACCGCGCCTGGCCTGTTCAGCTGCGGTTCATCATTTCCCATTGGAGGTCAAATTCAAGTTTCTGTTTGCTTTTGTGTTTTTGTTGTTGATGTTGTGGGTGTTTTTGTTGTTGTTGGTCCTCATGTGTTTCCATCCTGGGTCTAAAAAGCTGCTGTCATAAGAATTACTGAAAGTGGAAAATAGTTTATACCATCTGAAAGCTTTGCAGCCTTGAGTCATATGGAGGGTAAAAAGCAATCTGTCTTAAAGATCAGCAGTTTTTAAAATGCTGAAACCCACGTTTGACCTTAGAATTGGGAGGAAAGGGATGTTTATCATGATAATGGGATTTAAAGCCTAATTCCTCCTAGCCTTGTATAACGTACACAGTATTTCACAAACCGGTACAACAGTGAGTGGGAAGGCTTGTGAACTGCCAGAATAGTTGAGATGTTAAGCACAGATTGCTGTTTTGGGCAATTTTATTTATTTATCTGTATAAACATTTCCTTTTTACTGGAAGAAGTTAGAATGGATCTAGCAAGTATGTATTTCTGAGGCTGTGGTGCTCTCCATTGGCTTCGTTGACCAGGATTACACTCATGGCAATTTTGTCTCATCTTTGTTACACTAACAGTGAAGCACTGGCTTCCCTTCTATTTCTTCAGATTGATTTTTGCAACCTTCACGTTGTGTTTGTGGCCACTCGTGTGGTATTTATCATGTCTTTATTGTCAGTTCTTCTTGCACCATCCATTGCTTGAGCTCCTCCATACATTTGAGTAACACAGTGTCCTCATATCCTGAATAACTGTGTCCCTACCCTTCTGTCAGAACAAGTGTCTTATCATGTCCTGTCCACCTCTCCTCAGGGTGATATGGGTCTTCTCCTACTTCCTATGCTTTCTTTCTTCTGCTCAGGGAAAGCCCTTCCTGAGGTGCTCTGCAAAGCCACAACCCTCTACACCTTTAAAACTTCCCTGAAGATCCACTTCTGAGATGCTTGCAAGAAACTGGCTAAGTAATCTGCTTATCTATTTCATTTATCTCGTGAGTGACTCACTCCTTCCATGGTGCCTGCAAGAAACTTGTTGATTAAATCTACTTCCTCTTACTCTGTTTTTATTGAATAAAACACTGCTGGATTGTGCTCTGCATTGGCCTTCTGAGAGATTCGGTGAAGTCTAAGATAGCTGGATCATGATCATCTTTTTGATGTCACTGTTCTTGCTACCCATGTGTTGTTTGTATCTGGTTTTGCTTCTTGTTAGAAACACTGCCTTGTCCTCTAGCTGACTGGAAATGAAGAGTTTCTGCTGCACTTGGCTCTTCATGACTTTCTGGTGGGCCAAATACGTGTAGGAGTCCACCACCTTGGAGCTGATTGTAGGCTTAGTGTAATAGTTTGGGAGCCACTCCAGGCAAGACAGATCTTTTTGTCTCTAACAGGTGATCTTACTGCAATTCTCAGGAGTGTTTTAAACACTGACCATGAGGAGCTACTAGCACCTAGTGTGCCTATTGACCACTGTCATCCTATACTGTGCATTTTTTCATGTTATTTAATTTTCAGTGTTTTGTAACTCAAAAATGTTCTGGAAGATGAATATGCCAGGGTTCTGTGCTTGCTAATGCTGTTGCTAGCAATTGCAGATAGTGTTGTCTACAGTTTAAACAGAATTTCTAGGCATTAGAATTGAACAAAATTTTAATTTAATGAATAACAAAACAAAATTTTAATTTAATGAATAACAATTTAAAGCAATTCTTTCTGTAATATGAGAAAGTGGAAAACTGAAGAGAAAGTAGCAAACTGAATATTTTTGTAATCATACAGTTTAGTGTCATGAAGTAAAATATAAAGGGATCGTTTCTATTCCTGTGCTACACTGCAGACTGTACTGTGCCGTGTTGTATTTGTCATGTCTTGTAATGCACAAAAACCACCAGTGGGTTTCCCTTTCCCGCAAATGCTTATGTCTGTATTTAGTGTCCTCTTCCGTGGGACATCTCCATACGTATGAAGTTAAGCACGTGCTTTATGTCAGCAGGATCTGTGGGCTGCAGTTCAAGGCATGTACCTGTTGTTCATTTGTTACTGGCATTTCCCGAGGAAACGTGATGGGAACTGTCTTTGAATGCTCATGGTTACTGCTGACTAGCTTCCCCCCGTTGCAGTCCATGAGCAGAAGGTAAAAGAGGGCAAAGGAAGGAGCAGGAATCCCCTGCAGAGCTTAAGTTTCTCCAGAGAACTACAGTGAACTAATGGAGAGCTTTGAAACAGGACATGCCTTCAACATAGACTTTTTTTTTTCTTGTAGTTCAGCTTATGATACCAAAACAAGACAGAAGGTGGCAGTAAAAAAGCTTTCAAGACCTTTCCAATCGCTTATTCATGCAAGGAGGACCTACCGAGAGCTTCGGTTGCTGAAGCATATGAAGCATGAGAACGTAAGTGGAGAGTGAGTGCTTTTCCTTCTGATTTTTATGACACAAGTTTGTAATATAGGCTGAATTTCAAGTAGGTACAGTCTTGTTAGGAAAGTATATACAGCTCTCTTTCTGGCTACCCAGGATACCTGGGCCTAGCTATCTCATCTGTAGCAAAGTCACTGACTGTAAAGTAGAGGTTTTCAGTAAAAAGCTGCCTTTTTATTATAAAATGATCCAGTTTGATCTTGAATATCCAGCTAACAAAATCTGAAACAAGTGGTCCTACTCTTCTGTAACTGAAGTAATAGAGTGTGCTGCTCACTGCTATTGGATGCTAATGAAACATCAGTCCAGGAAAAGAAGAATACCTCAAACCTGCTTTTGCTGAATTTGGATTCTACTGAGAAATTAAGACAGATACTCTCATTGAAATTAGGGACAATGTAATACCTAGATGAAAGATAGTGGAACATCAAGCCCCAAACAATTCAGTACTTACGCCTAAGTTTATGAGATAGTTTATTTCAATGAGAGTATCCACTTGCTTAAAAGTAACTTGATGAATGGAGGCCTGAATAAAATATGGTGGATTTAAAAGTATCATGCAAAAGGAATGCTAAAAACATTAATTAACAGCAGAACAAGATAACTCGTGAAATTGTGCATAATATTAAGTATAGTGAGTATACAAACCAACTTTTCTGTAGTGAGACATTACCTTTCCTGTCTTTATCTTTGATCATCTAAAGTCTTGTTCTACTTCTTGTAATTAATAGATTTTTTAATTAGCCATGGAAATAGCTGCATCTCTACCTGCATAAACCACCTGTTGTTTGCAAGATGAACATGTGTTGTGTATTTGTACGCTTCCTGTCAAAAATTCTAAGCACTGTCAATACTAATTATATATCGCTTTATGTATTTATAAAACTAAAATGTCAATTCTCTTGTCTTTCAGGTTATAGGATTGCTAGATGTTTTTACACCTGCAACATCAATAGAAAATTTTAATGAAGTGTAAGTAAAATTTTAAAATAATTCTGACTAGTTAGTAACTAGGTACCACTCTAGTTTTAAAAAGGAAGCACATACTTTTCGAATAGACTTGAAGCCAAAGTCGGTTTTGTGTGAAGAACTTTAATTGTGAATCTTTCAACAATTTTTCCCTAAAAAGAAAAGCCAGAGAACAGGCCTTATTTTCATACTTTTTTGAATGATGACATATTATAGCTATCTCGTAAATGGGTTGGTGTTGCATGAATGGCAGTAAACTTAAAAATTCTTCAGTTCAGTTGTCTGTTAGCTGTAGATTATTTCTTCAGTTACATGGGATTGTTCAGGAGTGCAGGAAAGTATTTTGTTGGCTAACTTAAGCAAGGTAAATTTAGGCTAGATTCCCAACTAACCTAGGGCTGGTTGTATTTCGGTGTTACTCAAACAGACCATTTATATTGAGTTGTTCTTGGTTTGCATCTGGGATAAGCAACTAGGTAAGTAGCTTAGAAGAGAAAATAGTAACTAACTTAAAAAAAAATAAAAATTGTTGTTGGTGATGGTGGTATTATTGTTATTATTTTATTATTTTAATCCATTAAAATTATTGGCCAAACTTCCTTTGTCTAGAGGGCAAAACTTCACAAATGAGATCTGGGAATGGTAGATGCATACTTTTATCCCAGTGCTTTTTTTGGAACAGAATCAATATTTCTGCAAAATTTCTCAAAAAATAAAACTTCCAATGAAGGTGGGGAAAGAAGTTATACAAAATGCTGTTATTTCAACCAATCCAATTTTAATCTCCATCATCAGATATTACAGGGCCTCACAGAAGCTGTAGGTTTGAAGCCCCAAGCACTTTTGTGTTGGGTAAGACTTCCTATTCATCTCAAGACACGAGGCTACACTGAACTGCTGTAACATGTCATGGAGAAAACACAGTTAAAAACTTTTAATGTACCATAAGAATTTTTCTTTTTCTTGACATTAAATCTCATAGCTGTGATGCCATTATTAGAGCTCATAGCTGACTGGTGGGACATAAACCCTGTATGAGCAGAAAATGGAAAAGGAATCTACATGGGAGTGTGTAGTTACTCTTTGGATGTGCTGCTCTTACAAGGATTTCCATTCTGCCAATCTTAAATGAGGTATTTTCTTTTTTGGATTTCTTATATAGGGTTTGTTTTGTTTTTGCAGGTATCTTGTGACAAATTTAATGGGTGCTGACCTGAATAACATTGTGAAGTGCCAGAAGTTAACAGATGACCACATACAGTTTCTCATTTACCAGTTACTTCGAGGTCTTAAGGTACTGGTTGAATACAAGGATATTAGAGGCAACAAGCAAAATGTTGTAGTAATGACTGGTTCATTGAAGTGACAGTGCTTAAAACACTCGTGTTTGTGTTAAGAGCGCACAGATAGCAGCAATTGTTTCAGAAATTATTTTTTTGCTTACCAAAAATAAAACCCCAAGCCTGCAAGTGCTGACATGCACAATGCATGTGAATATTTCCCTTAAACATTAACTGTAGATCGGTGTCTATTTAAGTTACTTTTAAAGGAGGTTCACTTGTCTTATGGTCTCTCATGTGAGCAGTGTGTTTTAGACATTTCCTCTTTCAAGAGAAAGTAGTGAAAAATTTTCTGAAAAATGTGAAATTGATATAGCATGTAAGTAGTTCACATTCATGAAAGACATGAGACAGTTGGAAAAGCTACGGCCATGGTTTTTGTACAGATCATCACGAGTGAAGAGATAGCCAAATTATTTGGGTTTGTTGGGAAACTTTTGCAAGTAATAGTTTGTCCTAGCAATGGACAATGTTGCACACAATCACATAGGATTTATTTTGCCTGTAAAGTCATTGTTTCCTTTGATCATAGCTGTTAAGATGTATAATCATAGCTGTTAAAATGTATACAAGTCAGTAACATAGGCAATTGGCAAAGAAATTGTAGCAAAATTGTCTTTCTAAAGAACTAAAATGTTACCATCTTCCAGACACTAAACATAAAAGTGTCTATAAATAGGAGAAGATTTTAAAAATGCTTCCCAGTACTAGGTGATAAACATTTTTTAGACCTACACAGAGAGGTCTTTAGACCTACAAGAGAGTTCCTGTCCAGGTATGTGCAAAAAGAAAAGAAAATTCTGCTGCTTTAGTACTTAAATTTATAATATTTGATACTTTTGACATGGAAAATTAACTGCATGTTTGAAAGCAAGCTGGGATAAAAGGCTCTGAGATGTAGTTACTGTGTGGTTTTGAGCAAGTCACCTGGTGCCTGAGAGGGTAATTGTTATTCATGCACGTGGGTTCTGTCAATTTAAGTGCAGATTTTAGTGAATAAGAATTGCAGAGCTGAGCCCTTAATTGCTTTGTCACATTTACTTAAGTTAACAGCTTAACTATGAAGATGGATCCCAGAGTTAATTATCCAGCATGCGGTTTTGAATGTAAGAGTAAGTTGCATCAGAGCTAAAGAGCAGGAAGAGTTGTGCTGCAAAGTGAATTCTGAATTTCAGAAATGCACTAGCTTGTTTCCAAGGGGAGGGGTTGATTGTGGTTTGTCTCTACTGGAATTGAAAGTCTCACATCTCAGTGGCTGAACATTTGATCAGAGATAAGTCCTTGTTTACATCTAAGCTGGGGTCATTACAACTTGTATTCTTATATCCGAGTACGCTCTGGACTCTCTGGTCCAGCAGTACCCGTATAGGTTTCAAGCCCCGCAGAAGCCATCTGAGCATCGGGAGCATTAGCTTGGGATGGAGCAGTTTGGCAGACCGCTGAGCTGGCTGCATGGTGGTACCTACAGCAGCTGTTGTCTCAGCAGAACCTGCACACAGCTAATTCTGTTACAAGCTGTGTTCTAGTTTCCTCTGCTGTTCACAGCTATTGTGAACCAGCATTTAAGTGTGTCCCTGCTCTGTTCTTAAACAGTGCATAGGTTTGGAATGAAAAGAATGCCATTTTGTTTTCTTGGGGTTTTTCTTCAGTTGATATACCCATTTTACAGGTAATCTCTGCTCCTAGGAAAAAGATAAATTCTTCTTTAGAGAATGGAAGAGAATGTTTTAGAGCACTTACTGATCCTTGTAAGATTATATAGATAAACTGGCTGTTGATCCTAACAATTGAACTATGGGCAATTACAGAGTAAGTAAGATTTTCTCAGTCCTTGAATTTTAATATTTTATGTAAAATAGCAAAAACGCTAAACATTGAAACTGTGCTTCATGACCCTGCTGGAAGTGGATCTGAAGCAACACTGTGTCCTAGGTGGTTTTTCTGGCCACTAACCTGTCCAGGGGTGCACCTGCAGTCAGTGTTCATCGTATGGATTTATATAATCTAGGAGTCCACTACACTGCTCCATAGGCCACTGACTTCACTGAGAGCTGAGCTGATCAAAATGGATGCCTAGATAAGACTGAAGTAAATTTCAAATAGGTCAGAAACTTTTGACAAAAGAATTATCGAGGGTGTTATTATTTATAATAGAATCTAGTGTTCATGGCTACCTTTTTTGAAATATCTATCTCTGGGTAAGATGCAGCAAGTAGGTTTTGAAATTAGTCGTATCTCCGTTTGCCCTGAAAATGTAATGTGACATAAATCTTTGCTGTGTATAAAACCATCAGTCCCAGTAGCAAAAAGATAAATCAAGTGACTTACGCCTTTCTTCACCTCTGACTTCAAACCTTACCTTCTTTTTTTTCCATTTTATGTTGCAGTATATTCACTCAGCTGGAATCATCCACCGGGTGAGTTCATCCATTGCTTTAATAAACATGAATGAAGCGTGTCCCTCCATGCATCAAACATGTTACCAAGACATAGAATATATCTTGAAAGGTTAAAATGGTCTCTGACAAACTCTCTTTGTTCTGGTACAGGACCTGAAGCCCAGTAACCTGGCTGTAAATGAAGACTGTGAGCTGAGGGTATGAATCATGCTGTTGTGATGAAGAATGTTGTATTACCTTTCAATATGACGATTTCCCGAAGAAACACTAGCTGCCATTTTTGCTTCTGATTCCAGTAATTTTGTGTGTATGCTAATGCTGCTCCCCTGCCATAAAAAAAAAAAAATGTTTCTATGAACATGTTTTCCTCCAAATGTTAATTTATTATCAGCATAAGTATCTTTGCAAAATGTTCATCCCTAGTTCTTCACAGATAGTACATAGGCTAATCATTTGGCCCATGAGACAGTACTTAATTGAGTACATCTTGAAATGTTGACCTATGATATCTACATCTGCCGTATTTAGATGAAGCCATGCAGCAACTTTCATTTTTGTATCTACAGAATGCACAAGCTAAATTAAATCGAAATGGTATGAAAAGATACCGGTATTGATGCTTGAATTACCACTGTAAAAAAATAAAAATAAAAAGCAAAATACTACAATCCACACTTCTCAAGTACTATCTCAATGTATATGCCTATATAAATACATAGCATTCTGTATCTGTATGATACACTATCACATAATAAGCATGAGACTCTAGAGAAAGAAGGGATGTCTTCCAGCTTTCTAAGCCTTTAAGCTGAAAAATTAGTAGTTTAGCATTTTTCTGTGACAGCCAGAAACATCTTTCTCTCTGTCTGAGATTCTGATGTAATCACTTTATTCCAGTTGCAAGGGATTTAGGAAAAGCTTCCAAATATTATGAGAACAGAAAAAAAAAAAAAAAAGAAGGAAGAGTACTGAATGAAAGCAATGCAGTTAGGTTCATGTGCTAATCCTAATCTGTTGTAAGAAACTGGAGTTCCTGCTTGGTTTAGTGAGAGTTGCAGATGCTAAGCAAATGTCATGATTATCCTTTAATGTTTTCATACATATATGTTCCACATCTGTGAAATTTTATGGTTCATCTGGTTCTGATCAATCTCCTCTGAAATGTGTGCTGTGCTTTTGTACCGTAAGAGACTTTTAATCTTTTTTTTTTCTATTATTGTATTTGTGCACATCTCTTCCTAGCATTTTTTACAATGTTCTTTGCTTTGTTTATATTTATAGCTTTACTTCCTCTGATACCAAATTATTTTCTAATAGAACAAACTAGTGGATATTTCCAAGTACAAGCAAGAAGGAAATAGAGTCACAAAAAAGGAAAACGTGCGTGTGCATACACATTTGGTAGAACGCATCAGCTGTTAAAGAGAAATATTGCTGAAACTTAATAAAGGCATTAGTACTCAGGTTTCAAGCCTTTATTCATGCCTTATTTACCTCTTGCATTTTTTCAAGAAAGATAATGCCTTAAATGTTTATTAAAAATAAAGATGTTAATTTATTATTTATACCTTAATATTTTTCCTTAAGCTTTTTATATCTTTAAATTGGATTATAACAGCAGAATTTTGAACAATGCTTTTAAAATTTTCATGCTCCCCGTGAAAAGGATTTGCCAGCAGCTTAATAAATAGAACTGGATCTCATCATGGGAGGTTGTGGCTGATCTTAGTTCATATTTCTATTTGAAGAGATACTAAATAGCTCGGATGACTGACTTAAGCTCAAACAGTACTCTTTCACAACCGTATCTCTTAGAACTAGGAATACCTTTTTGCTCCATAATTAGTGCTGCACAGACTAATCAAAAATTGGAAAGCAAAGAAATGAACAGAAAAAAATTAATTGAAGTAACTTCCTGTCAGTGTAAACTTAGCAAGGGAGAGCATATGGAGGGTAACATTCTGCCTTCGTGCCTATGAGTAATATGTGTACCTAAACAGAGCTCCGTTGTTGTTTTAGTGGGGGAGTTCTACCAAAAACAGATGGTATGTGATTTAAATGTACCTCGTTACGCAGGATATATGTTTCCCTCCTAGTGCCATCAGAACGCTGCGTGATTTGGGCGAATGCTACCTGCATGCAACAATGCCTAGACAGACACGAGAGGGAAACAACAGAACTTCTGGGGGTTTGTGATTAGCCTGCATGGTCTTTAAATGTTATGGCTAGTGGCATTTGTTGTTGGCATTTTATACAAATGTTCCCAGTTGACAATGGTTCATTTTTTTAGCAGCAGTGCTTCTTTTTATTAAATAAATGCTGGAGGAAAATTGAACTTGAGGCAAAATGCAAAGTTTTTCTTAGAGGACAAAGAGCCAGATTCATCACAATGGAAGTATCTTTATATAGATCCAGAGACTGCACATAGCAGAGAGAGCAGATGAGTTCATCCACAGTGTTGTGGTTTTACCTCACTGATAGTGAGGTGCTTGGACTGCTGGACAAACTCAGAAATAGCTAATGGGGAAATCACCTATAACAAAAGTAACGAGGGATTTATTTAATTATTTTTATTCTGTAGATTTTAGACTTCGGTTTAGCTCGGCAAACTGATGATGAGATGACTGGATACGTTGCAACAAGATGGTACAGAGCTCCAGAAATTATGTTAAACTGGATGCACTACAATCAAACAGGTAAACTGTAAAGACTTTCATTTCCCTACAGCTGTATATAGTTATAGATTTAAACTTAGGGTCAATTCTACTTCATGATCTCTTTGATTCATCATACACATTTCTCTCTTCAATTTTTGGCAGTTGACATCTGGTCTGTTGGATGCATCATGGCAGAACTATTGAAAGGGAAGGCCCTATTTCCGGGAAATGATTGTATCCTTAACACAAAAGCATAAAATACAGCTGTAGAATTTCTTCTCATAGCTCAAGAGCTTCATTAGTCTCTGTTTTAAACACATTAAAATCACAGTCATTGTTCAGATGTTCAACTAGATGGTAGCTGTGCTTCAAGCTGTTCAATTGCCTGATAAGTGATACTTGGAAAAATCAGTATATCTAGTTTTCAAGAAACAAGATATTTTTGCTCTAAAAAAATATTGTCTACAATTATAAGATTACATCAAATAAAATTGTAAAATAACTTTCATTCTGTAGGGAAAATATGCTTTACAGGTTGTATATGACAATGAAAATTGCACATTTGAACGTTTTTAATCTTGAGAGTAAAATAAAACAGATTTTTAAAACTAGAAAATGGGGATTTTCCTTTTACCAGCTCTCAGATTAGTAATCTAGCCCAATTTGGTAAAATGTGCTGTTTTCAGAAATCCTTCATATCATTTAAACATAAACGTGCAATTAAGTTTAACTTTAAGAATATGTTCAATGGGGATCTAGGACAAGCAAGCAATATTTTGCATGCAATGTTCTCACATACAGGTACACCTGACAGAGATTCACGTAGTGCAATAGAGACAAAAAGAATTTAATACTCCAAGATTAGGTTTACACAGGTATGAGCTGATATCATTCAATGGACTAAAATGTAATTGTCTTGCTTAATAGTTTTAAACATCTTAACCATCTACATGAAAATTCATGAGCTGTTTAAACCTGGAAGGACTGTGGTGTTGTTTAATTTTATTACACTGCCTTTAGTTTTCCTGAAATAACGCAGATATCGATCAACTAAAGAGAATAATGGAGGTTGTGGGTACACCCAGTTCTGAACTTCTGAAGAAGATATCATCAGAACATGTGAGTTTACAGCTTCATTCAGCTAACTAACTTTTTATCATTCCTCTGTCTAATTGTGCATCACTGGTTATGTTACAGAGATATCTGATTTGGAAATGAGCAAACGCTTCAAGGTGATCTCTTTTTTTACTGCTAGAATAGCACCATTAAAAATGTTCTTTGCGGAGGTATCCAAATGCCTTGACTGTCAACTGGATTAATTTTAATAACTGTTCTCATTCACTCGGTTTTTCCAAGGGGTTTTGCAACTGAAACTGGAGATCTTTTATTTTTTTGCTGTACTTATAAGAAAAAAAATCAAACTGATGTTCAGCTCTATTATGTCTCTAGTGATATCTCTAATGTCTTACAGCTGTGTTGTAAGGAATGAGATGTGGTGTT
This sequence comes from Anas platyrhynchos, assembly GCF_047663525.1. Lineage (NCBI taxonomy): Eukaryota > Metazoa > Chordata > Aves > Anseriformes > Anatidae > Anas > Anas platyrhynchos. Next base: position 21,364,978 of record NC_092587.1, on the reverse strand, counting down.
GATTGACAAAGGCAGGTAATGAACACAGTGTAAAAAATCAGATAAGCAACACGGAAACCTCCTGAGCTGAAGCTGTTTTCTTAAATGTTCTCTATATAGACCTCAGTCCAATACTGATGGTATTTTCAGCTCATGTTTATATTGATGGGTTTTCTTTGAACTTAATGAAGATATCTTAGTTGTTTAAGTAAACAGACAGAACTGAGCCAGTCCAACACTGTATTTCTTGAAGATCCAAGCATAATGAAACCTCATCAGCACTGACCAATACACAGCCCTAGAATTTGTGAGTACTGAGCACTTGAGAATGTCTGGGGCAGGAAGGGGATCAGTCCTTGCACCAGGGGGTTGGATCAACTGGCAAGTCTTTAACTGTGCTGTTCTAAGCATAGGACCTTCTCTGGCTTTTATATGTTATTAAGATTCTATGGCTTCTGCAGTAAAGCATGCAGAATAATGTATACAAATGTGTGATTTGCCCATAAGCCGTCAGTTTGTGAGATTTTTGATTATGAGATTAAACACCTTAAACACTTACTGGAGATGGTATCTGGTTTTGTCTTTGATTTCTTGTCTAAGTAGACCTTAGGGATCTGTAGGGGTCCTGAAACTGCTACACTGGGGCAATTTATAAGTTTAGAGTATATGGAGAACCCAAAAGTGAAGTTAATGAATGGGAGTGCTGCTAGGTCACCTCCGGGCTGCTGCTACCTATTTAGAGAAGCAGTGTCAAAAAGATTCATACCTTGCTTGGAAATACTTGTCTCGTATATGGGAGTATCTATTCTGTTCCTTCATTATTATTATTCTTTACCTTGTAATTTGTCCTTATAGTCCAGAAATTATAGTTATATGTCCTTATAGTTCAGAAATTACTTAATGCTGCATGTAGTCCTGGGCAATTTTGTTCTGTTCCTTTAACAGCAAGATCAGGGGTTTTCTGAAATGTTAAGCCTTAAGATATTTTCAGTGATTAGTAGAAGACTAAAGAAATGGGAACTGAAAGATCAATTTCATGGGATGTTTCAGCACAGGTTACCGAGCTGTTTTGTTAGTTTTTCATGTTAATACAGGTTTAAACTGATCGCATTTCATTATTTTCAGATAAATTTAAACATCTAGATTCTATTAGTTGAGTTTCTGTGGCGAGTATATAGGCAGAGTTGACAGGTTGGTAAGTATACTTTAGCAAGTCTGTGTTGTTTTCAAAGAACTTCTTAATTTGAGTTTGAGTTCTTAAAATGAGAGTTAATTTTGACCATATCTTGTTCAGAGTTGGATTAGTGATGTTAATTGATGTCAGCACAGAAAAAACTAATCCGCAAATTCACAGATGTTTGTCATAAGATAAATGTACTTCTTACTTCTACCTAGTCTGTACCTTCCAGGCAGGAATGTGTGAAAGCTCTCTTTTGCTCTGCTGTTTGTACATATATAAAAACTAGTGCCCGAGAAACTGACTTTCTAGCATGCGTTTGCTACCTTTATGAACTTAAGGGGCATAAAATAAAATAGGTGGAGTGAATCCCGTGTTTGACCAGTCTTTAAACATCATTCTCTGCATGACTGGCTACAGCTGCTAAGAAAAAAAAAAAATCATTCTTTTAGAAAGCCTTGTCGTCAGCCCCTGTAGTAAAATGGGATAATGCTAATAGAGGTTTAACAGGTTGGAGACACAAAGCATGAAGTTTTACTTCCATTAGGACAGGAGCCTCACTGAGATTCTGAACTATGTCACTAATAGTAGTCTACAATTTTATTAGAATATGCTAAATCTTCTAAAAAACAGAAAAAAATAAATAGATCTGTCTTGTTAAAATAGAAAAATTTAACAACAGAATGTGCTATGTAACAATTTAAAATATCTTTATATCATTTCGTAGTAGCTGCAGAAATTAAGATGATGGCAGAGAGATCTGTATGGGGAACGGGATCTGTTTCCTAATTGTGGCTATACGTGTAGATTGCACTGATTATGTCTTAGAGCAACCTCATAACGTTCAGAAAGGAGAAGTGCAAAGTCCTGTACCTGGGCAGGAACAACCCCAGGCACCAGGACATGCTTGGGGTCACCCGGCTGGAAAGGAGCTTTACAGAAAAGGACCTGGTCCTGGGCAACCTGCTCTGGCCCTGCGTGAGCAAGGGCAGTAGGATCAGGTGGCCTCCAGAGGTCCCTTTCAACCTCAACCTGTGGTTCTGTGAGTACGTTATAGTAGCTTCATAATGCACTGAGCTGAATGCTGAAGATACTTCTACACTTCTCAGTCTGGGATCTAACTTAAAGCTCAGTGCAAACAGCTGTATTTTCTTTGCTGTCTTCAGTAGGCCAAGGATGTTTAGTAAGCCTCCTACAGATAGGCAAGCCTCTTTCTAACATGCCTGCTAAATGTGCAGGGAGGCTGTACCAGTTACACAAACATATTTTAAGAAGATTAAGGTTTGTTCAAAGACCACCTGTTTTTGTTTGTGTTGTTTCCTTGGTGGGGGTCTTCTTGTTTGTTTGGTTTGGTTTTACTGGTTTGGGGTCAGTCATTTGCCTCTTTAACTGTTCTGTTTTCAGAACTCCTGTTAGTGTCTGTAGCATTTAGGATCAGTATTCAGCCTCTTCACTTACTGATAAACATTTATTTATCTACTGCATCCAAGAAATTCTTTGTTTATGTAACATCAGGCTGCACGCTAACATTTGGGGGTCAGGTAGGATTGTAGGCCTTTCCTAGTGGAGTTTGGGTGAGCCTTCCACAGCCGCAGAGACAAGGCAAGCTATAAACTCTGTTAAATATCTGAGGATCTGGGACTATCAGGCTTTGTTCATTGGTTAGTGAAGCTGCTGTTCAACAGAGGAGGGGGAGAAGGGAAGGAAGCAGGTTGGATTATACCACATTGCTGAGGGCAACTGGAAGATGATTTAGGTTGCAGTTTTTGGCTGAAAGCTACATGTGTTTCCTGGGGATACAAACCAATGAACCTGTATGAACAGGTGAAAACAGAAGTGCTAACATGTAACCCTTACAGGAAGGTATAGCTGTTTGAAACTCTCTGGCCTAGTAAGTACATACATGAGTAACTGGTTAGAAGGTTTCCCATGTATAAGAAACATAATGAGTGTTACTTCTGATTTTTTAGAGTTGGTGTTGTTACTCTTGGGCAAAATTTAACCTCTGTGTATGTTATGTATCTTGATTTATTGTTAGGCAAGAAAGTACATAGAATCTCTTCCACATATGCCTCAACAGGACTTGAAAGCAGTATTTCGTGGTGCCAATCCATTAGGTAAGAAAGATAGACTGATACAGTTTAAATCTTTCACTAAATATTAACTAAAGTCTACATTTGCTATGTGATCCGATATAATAATGATCAGCACTGTGAAAAAAATATTCTTTAACTTTTTGTCCTCCTGTGACTCTTTTCCCTTCATGAAGCCTGTGTCCTTTTTTTTTTTTTTTTTTTTTTTTTTTGGTGGAGATTACAGGAACCTCCTAATGGAAAAGGCTATGGATGAAAACAGTCTGTGGATGAAAAACAAAAGCAGGCTATATATAGCAGGCATAAGTAAAAAAATGTCACAGGGTCTAAACTAGAGGCATCACTTCTGGCTCAGGAAGGCCACAAGCTGTAAATTGCTGGCAAGGAGTAGAATATACCAGGAAATGTAGCTGTTTGAATGCCTTTTTTGTGTGTTGTTTCTGATGAATTTATTAGCCATTGTTGGACACAGGATGTTGGGCTAGACAGTCCATTGGCCTGATCCTGCACTACTGTTTTTATGTCTAGCCAATTGGATCTGTCTGTGCAAAAGAGTTTTTTCTATGAACCACTTCTTGTGACGAGGCAAAGAAGATGCTTGAGTCACTTGAGTTATCTTACTACAGTGCTTCGTCTGTTCCATCAAGTGTACATTAAACATTGTATGGAGGGAAGTATTTTGAGTTAAGGTATTTTGAATTCTTTCTGTTTATTGAAAGACAATTTCATTTTTACCAATACAAGTAGTTGTGAATGCTTTCTTATCACAAATGGATTTTATTTGCATGAGGTCCATGAGTACATGCTACATACTAATATCATAAAAGCCAATTGATGGCAATCCTTATATGAAAGCACTAAAAATCATTTTTATATATCTTAAACATGATAAACTTTCAATATAAAACCAAATTCAGAGTTACAGATCTCTCCTATATCTAATAGTCTGCATCTGTTGACCTTAAACCTATTTACTTGATGCTAAGCTTTGGACTATTCATCTGGTGATTTTGATGCAGCTAATTGAAAGCATAGTTGTACATTCACCATTTTACGTTATTTGAGCTGGCACTGATCAGGTTAAGCACCTGCTGCACAACGCAGGATGTTTAAGCACACAAAGGTGTTTTCAAGATCAAAGCCTTGGATGTCTGAAGAGGTGAATCAGATTTCAAATAGACTATAGTGAACCAAAGTGCGTATCACAAGCAAACCAGAAGCTTCTTCCAGCTATGAAAGTTCTACTCACAGTATAAAAATCTTCAAAACTTGTTTGTTATACTGTCTATGTTTTGTGGTTTGTTTGTTTGTTTTTTCCAGTAATGTTAAGTGATTTTAAGGTGAGACTAGGTTTCTGTGCAAACAGTTGCCTTCTCTTTTACTTCTAGATGGTGTCGTGACTTTAATCTGAGTTTCTCTTTTTCCTTTAGCTGTAGACCTTCTTGAGAAGATGCTTATATTAGACAGCGATAAAAGAATTACTGCCTCAGAAGCACTTGCACATCCATACTTTGTACAGTATCATGATCCAGACGATGAACCCGAGGCCGAGCTGTATGACGAGTCAATAGAGAATAAAGAGCGAACCATAGATGAATGGAAAGGTAACAGAGAACTACACAAAGTAATTAATATGTAAAGCAGAACAAATCCTTACTGAAGTGACAGTTTTGCTCTGTTTCTAACCAGAGCAATTTGAACTCTTAAACCTCAGGAATACAAGATAAGTCCACATGTGTCTGTGGGAGTTGAGGTGGAAGAAGTTATGGTTTCTCTCAGGATTTTGCTCCTATCCCCCACTGTTCCTCTATCAACTCCTCACTGCCTTTTCTGTGGCAGGTTTAATGGTATCTAAAAGCTGATGATAGCTACTATGTAACAACTCATTCTATCTGGCTTTTAATTTTCTAGGCCAGATCTTTAGCTGAAGTAACAGTCCTAGGGCAACTGACAGAATCTGGGACTCCGGCCTAGCTTTCTTGAGCACGACAAATTAAAATTGTCCACGTATTTGTATTTTGCTAATCATTTGCCAAGTCACTGAGAAAATAGTTAAACCATGCTCTTGATCTTGTTTTAGATGAGAGCCGATGATTTTACTTTGGAGTGGCACCCCAAAACCCATCCTTGGGAAATAATGCAACAACCTTTTTTTATTAGTTAATTCCATGCTTGCATCATAATCATATTGCACTATGGTGTCACGGAAACAACATGGCTAAACACTAAGTTTGCAAGAATACTTGAAAGTACAGTCCAATTTCATCATTGTCTAATGAGGACATATTACAGTAAAATATCCTTACTAGACATTATAAATTAAATGAGTAATGTTCTGGAAAACTAATTACTCCTGTTTATTGATAAAGCCCTTTCCCTGGCTTAAGATAAAATATGCATACAATCACAGAGTCGTTGAATCATTAAGGTTGGAAAAGACTTCCAAGACCATCTGGTCCAACCTACTACCAGTGTCACCCACTAAACTGTCCCTAAGCACCACGTCCAACCTTTCCTTAAACACCTCCAGGGTGACTCTGCCATCTCCCTGGGCAACCCATTCCAATGCCTGACTGCTCTTTCTGAGATGAAATTTCTCTTAGGAGAAATTTAAGTAGTCTCTAAAATAAATGTTCTTCTGTTTCTGTGTGTATATTCTATAACTTTTACTCTACAAAGGTTTGATAAAAATATATTACCACAGTGAGAAGGTTTATGGTGACAATTACTGACCTCCTATACCTTCCTCATGCCCTTCCACTGGCTTTCTACACCTGTGCCATATTTTATCCTGGGTGTTGTGGAGGAGACTAGCAGACTGACTTCTACTGCAAATACACCTTAATGAAAGATGGGAAATGGGTCATGGGTGTCTCTACGATAAAACAGCCTCCCAGAACTCTGTAAAGCGTTTTCTAGAATCCTACTGGATCTGTACAAACAAGGCACTAATTACTCTCTACATGTGCTCTCCTCTTCAGAGTCTGGCAGCACATGACACCTCACATATATCTTGTGTATGAAGCAGCATGTTCAACTTGCTTTGGTACTCACCAGTGGATGATTTGTTTTCTGCTACTTTTTCAGTTGACTCAGTCTTTAACAGGAAAGTTTAACAATTTCCGATTCATAAAGACGATTTCTGTTTGTGATGAAACTCTGCTAAAATTATTTCAGGAACAGTCTTAGCTTAACTCTTTCTTAACTGAAGTGATGAACTGGAGGTGAGTTACCTAGGAAGGGCAGCGTATCCCGCTGCAGAATCATGGTTTTCTATGTTATTGTCCTTTTGGAACTACAGGTGAAATTCCTTCTTTATAGAGGACAAAACCAGGCCTGAAACAAAAATCTAAATACTGTGCTCATGCATGCAGGACACGCAGCTCTTCCTCCTGGCCATATTTTCAGCTTGGGAAAGTAACTTTTTATTTTCAAGTACAGCATGTGCCACATTTAAGTAAGCTGACATTAAAGGTCACAATTTGCATAAAATGTTTGTATTGTTAATGAAATATTGAACCATTTTCTGAAGACATCAGTGGCATATTTCTCCTCTTCTGTTCAAATTAAAAGTGGTGCTTGATCCCAAGAGGCACTGAGCAGCCAAAGTAAAATGAGATTTCAGGCACTTTGTCTCTCACATTAGGCACTTCAGAGTTTCCTTGACCTCCACTGCACACTGCTGAGGTTTGCAGCCTAAGCTCATACATTTTTTCTGACATGTTTAATCAGTTAGATAATATTTCAAGATGCAGAGGCCAAGAGAATGCCATTCAGAGTTGAATTCTCTGCACTCTCTCTCCTTAGCTGCTGGTCCCAATTCTATATATCTCATCTGTACTGTTAGCTAACTAGGTAGCATGAGAAAGAGTAGAGAGCTTCATGAACACACAATACACAGCCACCAGGAATAATTTATAACACAGTCCCAGGCATCTGATTTGTGAGGGCACTGGCTTACTCAGAGTTCAGCCAGGACCACTCTGACGCACCTGGCTGCCTGTGACTAGATGCTATTTAATAGCTGCAGATCGATCACTGAGTCACCTAACAGATCCTTCAGCTTCAGGGCTCCCTACGTGGAATTTCTTACAGGGAAATTCTTCAATTGTTTAGTGAAGCTGGCATGCTGGTTGTTGTACACCATGCTACAGCGTAACACAACCAAAGGGTAGTCAAGACCCAGCCCTAAGACTTGCACATACTTCCCTGAGCTGAGCTAGGTCCACTTTTATGTTTATTAGCTGTCTCTGGCAGAGCTTTTTAATAAAAGAGCTAATAAGCACAAGTTTGATATGATTTAAAGATCAAAACAGATCCTGAAGTAATGTATTGTTGGCCATTTATTAATGTGTGGACAGGGAATGCATTGTTGGCCACTTATTTATGTGAGGACAGGGTTTGGTCCTTAAAATACACTAACTTGAGAAAATACATAGGAGGAATCTGCTGACAGCGTGTCCCATTGCTGTGCAAGGTGCAAAACACAAGGTGACTGTCAGCATGAAAAGATACAGGGCTCCTCCTGGAGCAGGGTAAAATAGCAGTGACTCCATGTTTCTAGTTAAGCCTTTCTTGATGGAAATAGAACTGCTGCGTGCTTTTGAGACAAAAGATCATTTTGTCAGAGGACCTTAAAATTAAGCTAGTTACAATAAAATACACACAAAAAAAAAAAAAGGCACCAAACCACCTAGATACAAGGCATTAGTACAGAATTGCACATGATTTATGTTGAAGGCAATTGACTGAGTGATGATAAAGAACGTTCTCTGCAGTTAAAAGTGCACATTTTAAAACCTGTTTGGGTGCTTTTAAAGATGCCACTTTGCATTACATTTTATCTCCTATTACGTCATTTTGTCAGGCCATCTGACAGCATAATTGATGTTTCCATTTCAGGGCCGATGTGTTTTAGTAATTAGGCGAAGGGGACAGGCATGTTTTACAATAATAGCGAGTCTCATTTATAATCTGAAGTTAACAGAAAGATTCTTTGTGAATTCAGTCTGGGTTTGGATCTAGAATCTGCTAAGGCTGGAAATACGAACTACAAGTCACGTGCATGCATTAAACAGTTTTGTCTGGAATACTTTTCTTTTAAAGAGAAATACCACATAATTCTTTTCTCTCTCTTCCCCCCTCCCTACAGAACTTACCTATGAAGAAGTGATTAGCTTTAAGCCACCTGACCTAAAAATGGATAGCCTGGAAATAGAACAGTAAATACAGGCAGCTGTGTTTTGCCTTGCTGCACTATGGAGACTGTTGAAATATAACCATACAATTTAACCTGTGTTCAAACGTAGATTTTACTATCCAAAGATGTTGGAGAAGATGTGGAAAAGCAGATGCATTATACAGAAGCCAGATGTTGTCTGTTTTGGGGTTTTCTTGCCTTGTAATATGAATGTATTCCCAATTCATAAAGGGTGATAAAGAACTGCTTCGTTCTGACAAAATTATGCACTGAGTTCTGTTCAACTGTGTTTTCTGCATGTTTCATCTTATCAGTTGTATTGCCAAAATGAAAGTGACGTTTTAAATTAATTTTAAAATTGTACATTTAACGCATGAATGTATACAAACATAAACATAGAACTCCATACAGGCGATCCATTTTTTTCTGGCATTAGCCTAGTTTTATCTGTCCGTTTTCATTTTATTTATAGTTAGTGCCTTTATGAAGAGAGGGCGTGGTAGTGAGATAGACAGAATATGCATAGGTAGTCATATCTATGGTGGTCTTACAAATTTACTGGATGTCTCTCAGTCTAATACCAGTTCAAAGTCAGTAAAAAATAAATCCCTGTCTCCTGTTGCCATTGAAGTGTCTGTCCTCATTCTTTTCCCTATCCATATTTTTATTCTGCACAATACCAGTTTGTGACCATTTTAATTCTTGCTGGTACCCCTAACCTTGCCATTGGTGGAGAGCTGGTGAACTTGCACAAGTTTCCAGGATGTCTCTAGTTTTCTGCAAATTTCAGCAAAAGCTGTCATAGATCACAGTGCAAGGATACTCAGTCAAGTTCACACCTTTGAACTCAATGTTACTCATTATCTTCACTTAGTCCTTGAGAAAATGGTCTAAAAATTGCCATTGGAAAACAAGACAAAAGAAGATTTAAGAATAGTTTGCAGATCTGTGAAACACAAAATATCCATCTTGACAGATTGTCTTTTTGAGCAAAATTTTAAAGGCTTTCCAGTTCTGAAGAGCTGGAAAATTAAATCTTAATTAATAAATTGCAGGATAGACCGCATACTGAGTTGTATTAAAGAATTTAATTTATTATCTCAGTTCCCCATTGGAAGCATAATACTACAACAGGAATATCCTTTGGCATGAGGCGTCTTGTGGTTTCATTGCTGTGTCTTTCTCACATCCTAGTGAATCATGGTTGCACAAACTAGTCAACGTTGTTCATTTTTGTGTCTTGTTCTCACTGTCAAAGTCTCATTTTGTAGATGGCTTTTTATATTATTTACGTTTTCTTCAACTTTTGTCATTAAGACCCAGTTGTACAGCTATTATATGACCTAATGAATTCTACTGCATTTATTTACCTTCCTCTGTATCTTTTCTATGTAAAAACAAAACCTTTTTCTTAATAAACAGATTTAAAAAATCAAGTCCAAGAGCTTTTATTTTCCAAAGATACTTGATGTGGTATTGCTTGTCTTCTCGAAAAGTAGAACTAATCATTCCATCCACAAAATTTGCTCCTCATGTGTGGTCTAACTGGTGGGCTTTTGTTGACAATGTTTGCCAGTTACCTAATACTCACCTTCAGCAGAGTGCAGCTGTTTGGATTCAATGTTCTTCAAGGCTTATTAACCTGAAAGTAAATGCTTGCATGGATTTATCGGGAGTCCTTTGAATTGCTGTCTGGCTGTCATTATGTCGACATTCTTCGAAACTGGATGAAGCTTGGTCATTCAGCAATTGTCTGAATTTGATGCTAAAATAGGTGAAAAGACTATAAATCCTTAAACGATTTGCATGAAAAATAATCCCTCAGACATGTCTTAAGTATATATATTTTTAATTTGCTTGTTTACGACTTAACAGAGAAATAGTTGGTGCTTTATTTTCTCTGAAATCTCATACTGAGCTTGCTAGGCTGATCTGCAGCTATTCCCCAGCTGGAAGGGCAAGAATGAAATAACGAAATTTCCTGAAAACCCTTCACATCAAATGATAATGAATTTAGTGTGGGATTTGTCCCATCATTTGTTTAATCTGGTTTCCTGGCTACGGGGGTGGCCATCACCAAATGTTTCAAAAGAACATGTAAAACTCCGTGGTAGGCACATAGCAGACAATCTCTGCTTGACATATCTCTACTAGTAAAGTAGAAAGAGAAAGTTTTTTATCGCTTCCAAAATTTGTTCTCCTGGCAACTCTGAATCTTCTTTAAAATACCAAACAAAAAATGTATTTCAATTTCCATTCACAGATGTAATTTCTTCTAGGAGATAAATTATGTAGGAAGAGCACAGTCATAGCCACGTGCAAACTGATCAGAGGTGACAGAGTGATGGATAACAGCAGCTCAGCTATTTTTAATTAAATACCATCATAACCCACAAATCATTTCTCATTTAAATGTTAAGAAAAACGGTAGTGGGAGAGATGTTTTTTTTCCTTGATTTGCCATATCAAGGTGATTTCTTAGACCTAAAAGCCACTAATTAATATATTTTTCCTAGAACAGGTAGCAGACTCCCTTGTGGAGATGCGGGAATGCAGCGTGGAAAGTTTATCAGTTCCCAGCAGCAGGACGGGGTAATTGGAAAGCCAGTACCCCACTGAGACTGCGACATGGATGGCTTAGTGCTAATAATGCTTATCGTCTGAACACAGATGGAGGGAAAAAAAAAAAAAAAAGCATTTTTCAACCAGGAGAAACAGGCCAATAGAGGTAACCATTTAGGAGCGAGGTCTTTTCATGGCTGGTGAATGTGTAAGATCACTTAGAAGTAATTTTAAAGAATAGAGAAAAAAAAAATAAAAAAAAATAGAGCAAATAATTATAAAATTCGGGATTTTATTTCATTTTGGCTTTTTTTTGCTAAAATGTCTTCAACAAAGGCATTGTTTACAGGGCCCAAGTTTTATTTGCAAAACTTTTTTACAGTACAGCCTGCTAAACTGTATTTTTGCAATTTCCTAACACCACTCCTTGTTACAATTGTGCTTTTGTACGTTCTTTGTATATGGCACGTATATTTGCAGAGAGTGCCATAGGCTGTAGCCCACAATAAATGATGGCGCTTGCCATCCCTGCTCACCTGCAAAGCACAGAATTAATTCTCAGCAAAACACGGGCAAACAACTCAGCTGTAGCTCAGCTACTCACGTTGCCACTGGAGGAAAACATCACAACTCTCGGAGGGCTCTCGCTGGTTAATTGCTGTCATTGTCAGCAATTTACTTTTCATCTGAATTTACCTAATTTCAGCTTTCAGTCACTAGAGCTTGTTATCCCGCTACCTACTAAATTGAAATTACCTCTAGTATTTATTATCTCACTCTAATCAGCGTTAAGTGCAACCCCAAATCTAGTAATTTTATCATCATTGGAAGTAAAAGATCTTGCAGAAGGAAAAAAAGTCTTTTACATTTAGCTCAATCTTTTGATATGCATAAGTATACACTGCGTTTCTTTTTAAATATGCATCTTCATTTTTTAAGCTATCTCTAATTTCCAAGTGTGCTGATAGAAAGAAACCCTGAAGATGGTTTAGAAGAAAAGCACAGCATTACAGGGTATCGCTTGCCATAATACGCAAAATTCCCTCCTCCCAGAAAATACACAGTGGGGGCACAGGTACAAAACAGCAGGGTTACTAATAACTCTGGGAATATATAGAAAACAAAATCAAATAGAAAATGAGGTGATCAGCACTGGTGTATGAAAAAGTATAATGCAATAATAGGTCAATACCTGTTAATTAGACAGCATTGTTGTAGGATTTCCCTTAGTGCTCTAAGTGGTTTTTTTATTATTATTATTATTTATTTGGTATAAAAGAGAAAATTGAAAGGGAAGGAGGTTCAGTTCACTGCAAGACTACATGGAGACAGCAAGCACTCACCCCAGGAATGGGGGACGGGGCCGGACAGCTGTTTGAAGGACAGGATATTGGCAACAACAAAGTCTTTGACTGAGGTGGGGAGCAGTCAATACAAAAGCCACTTCCTTCCTTTCTTCCCGTCACATGAGCCCCTGGATGATAAAAAGGATGCCGACGTCCCCCTTCATAACACCCACAGCCTGGTCAAAGATGAAGCTATTAGAAATGACCTATTTAAGTGCAGTCCCAAATCTGTAATTGCCGGCCTGGCTCAAGAATCCCTGCAAGGTAAGCGGTGATAAACATTTAGCCCTTGCTAAAAGAGAAATGCGCTGTACATGTAAGTTGGATGATTTATGTCCTTTGCTAGCAGCAGAAAGGAATTCAAGCTCGGCAAGCTCAGCCTCATTAGGAAGAAACTCATCACAACGGCCTTCAAAGGAGCTGCTTGTTTCTCCTGCCCATGAACCAAGCTGCTAGCATCCGCAGATGCAGAGCAGCTCTCTGAAGCTGGTTCTCGGAAAATCCTCTCACTCTCACAAAGTGAGCATACCCAGTGGCATTCATTTATGAGTCTTTGACATTGATGGGTTTTCAACACTGAGTGCTGCATGCATTAACAAATGGGACCCGTGTAAGTAGGCAAATACAAAAAGCGTGAGGATTTTATGTGACTAGCACCAAGAGGGTCAGAAAGCTGCATTAGCGTGGCTGTCATTGACCTTCTTGCTCCTGTAGTATAAAATATTGAGCTGACGTGTGCAAAAGGTTCTACGTTGTGAATAAAAGGGGGGATATCCCGTGAGCTTCCAGTGCTAATGCTGATCTTCAAACCAATACGATCCTTAATCCATCATACAGCAAATTTCTACATAATGAATGAAACTGTTCCTCAGGCTTCGATCCTGCGTGCATACAGATGCGTCGTTCTGCAGTCGCATGGTCCCTCAGCTCCAGTTTCTGTCAGTAGTTAACCTGGGCATTGAATGGAGAGGTTTCAGCTCGTCCTTTTGGATTCCCATTTGATCACCGAATGCAGTAGCACCTGAATCTCGGTGGCAGCCATGAGACAAATACACACCGAACCTGCCCTACCTGGCACCTCCACTGAGCCATACTTCATCCCTTACGGAATGGTATCCTGTAGAATAGCACTAAGATCTTGTATTTGTATTTCATACTCGTTTTATAATAGAGCCCAAAGGCTCAAATCAAGAATAAACCCCAGGTGTTACATTCTGTGCTAAACTAACACAGCGTACTCATGTCCAGTCCATCTTTCTCATCAGCTTCAGCTGAAAATGCATCAAATGACTGCAGTATTAAGGAGGATGGGGACCGTGGGTAGGAGTACCATTAAGGTTGTGGTGATATAAACAGGTGATGCACACAGCTATGTAGGGACAAATAGGTAAAAGCTATCACCCTCTACCCATGAATGTACTTTTTGTGCAATTTTTGAATTAGCAATGGAAAGCTCTTCAAACCAAGAGTGTTTTTTCCTCTGCTCCATCAGATTGCAGACTGTGACAGTCTGCTATAGATTAAAAGCAGCAACGCTTCCTCCCTGCTCCCGATGCCCCAAAATCAGACAGAAACACTTCTCACACATCAGTTTATTTCAGGAATCAGTAAGCAGAGGGCCTTTAGGCATGATCTGAAATCAAAGAGTGATGAGAATGAAGTCAAGGAGTTACGAGAGTGTGACAAGGAGTTGTTTTATACATACCTGTCTGCTAATCTCTGAATCTGGCTTTGCTTGTTCCATCCCACTTCCAGCTGGGAAAAATAAAGAGTAGGGGTTGTAAATATTGCAGTAACCTCTCACTCAGTACCTTGAACAAATGAAATGCCCAGTTTATAAAAATAAAACTAATAAATGAACTTAAAAAAAAAAAATAAAGCACTCAGGTGGTACATATTTATTTCTACCTGCTCACTGCATTCTCAAAGTATGGCTGGGTCCCCAAGTCTCCTCCACGTTACAGAAACCGGGATTCAAGCACCCTGCTCAGAGGTCACAGAAACAACAGAAGAGTTGCAAAACACTTGGCAACAGCTCCAGTGGGGAAGGGTGTGGACACAAGTGCACAGGAATACTTTCAGAAGAATTTTGGTGTTTTTGTTTAAAGCTTTACTTTTCCTTGTAATAAATTAAATTGATTTGCTTCCTCTACAGCAACATACATAAATAGGCAAGAACAGGATACTTTGTGAAAGTGGGGATGGATGGCTGTTTAAAGAAGTAATATTCTAGGAATCAGCCTTTGACGATCCAGCAAAATTTTAAGTTTTACTGCCATTTTCAAAGCACGTTTTACAGAACTGAAGTATTCACATGCGAAATACTGTCAAGATGAGCTTGTTTTGACCATGTGAAAGTCGTCTAAAAGATATGGGCAGTAAGGTGGGAAGGCGCTTGATTTTTCCAAGGACCTTGTATGATCTTCTGCTTTCCCCTGTTGCCAATGTCTGGGCTGGGGGATCACTGTCACCTGTTCACAAAGATGCACCTAGCTCCCTCAGGGCCGGCAGTCAGCCCCCAGTTTATGCCTTGAGAAATTATGCCGTGTCATTTTATCACTGTTAATAAACTCTTTGTTCTGAGCAGTTACCATGCAACTCTCTCACCAGACTCTGTAACTACCCCTCCTCTGCAGAACTGCTCAGGCAGAGGTGGTTAGCTTCTCCACTGCTCTCTCAGAGAGCTCCTGCAGCACTGAAGCCTCATGTCCTGACTGGAGTGGAAATTGAGTTAGCAGTCCCTGGAGGGAACACAACTACTGAACACATCCTATCTACCTCATATGCTTTACGGCTGATGGCAACCTTCCAACACACTGAAAGGTGGCTCTTAAAAAATAAAAATAAAAATCAAAAAAAAAAAAAAAAAAAAAAAGATAAAAAAGATACCAACATGACTGTTTCCTCCCAGAAAAACTTTCCCTTTACAGGCAGGGCACTTTTATTCATGACGTCTAAGGAAGGTCTCTTTGCTCTATAAGCTTTACAATAAATGTATGCCAAAAGCAGAAACATCTGAGAGCATTCCTTTTTTAATTAGCCCTGTCAAGCACACACTGCCTGGGATAAGATATGGCTGTAGCATCATGTTGGTGTAATTGCAACAGACTGTCTTTGGGAAAATACAATATAATATATCCAGCCAAGCCTAGCTGGATACCAAGGCTGATGCATTTTGTGACTCTGCTATAACATCTACTAGCTGTGGATGGATCCAAGTTTCTCTTTTCACTCCTGCCATGGATGCTCTTAATGGCTTTATTAGAAGCCTCCATCTCACAACAGTGCTAATTTCCTGTTCTTTTCAGTAAGTTTATCAGTGCATCTGCTGTATGTGCAACTCGACGAGGAAAGGTGGTCTTGTATTTGATCTACACTGCTCCCTCATCCATCTAAAGCAAAGTAAATCTAATTACTTATGTGAAGGAAAAGCACAGGGAAAAACAGCACTGGCCAACTCGGTCACTGAATTTAAAATATCTTAAGAAAGCTGCTCTGTAATCTTCTGAACTTTTGCACAAATGTGGTATTGTCTTGGTGCTGGGTTAGTATTTTCACCTACATTGTCAAAATCATCCACTTTCTGCCTTGATAAAAAGCAGTAAGGAAGCATCATATTGCCATGACTGGATTGAGCTATATTGGGCTAAAAATGGGCTATAGACCAAAAGTAGAACAAATTCTCATTGTATTATATACATACATATCTATTTGTCATTAAATGTAATTTAAATAACGGTGTCACTCAGAGCTGAGTAAGAGTACCACTTTCTAGCCTTCACCTCACCCATATCATATTTCTCTCCAGCCACCATCTGAATGCCAAACAGTGCATAAAGGTGATGGCATAAATTAAAAAGCAAACAAACAAATAAAATCTGATGGGACTGTGGGTTTGAAAAACAAATGTGTACTGTTAATCTAACTTTTGACACGAGCCTTGCATTACCTGCTGTGTGTCAGAAGGTTGTTTTCTGTCCTCATTAAAACAGGGAGTCCAACAGGTCGAATATCAGCAGAGAGCAGCACTGGAAAACACCTGTGTGGTGGAAGGATGTTGTGAATTTGTATCTGATGTGCAAATAATGGGAGGAGGCAGGGCAGGGCTGCTCTCCCAGATTTAGTAGTTACACACAGAGAGGTCTGGACCCCTGGAACTACCAAAAAGGCCTTGGGAACAACACAACTTGGCCAGACTGCCCCTCTCTAGCTAAGCCACAAAACGAACTCTAGTGACAGGAAGTCTGAATTACCTAACCTCAGCAACATTGCTCAGGGGTGAAGTCAGACAAAACAAAGGGCAAGGATCTAATTATATACACACAGAGAAAACATAATGCATTTTTAAAAGCAGGTCTTTGCCGTACACATGCTGGACCAGGCATATTTACTATCAAAACACCATGAAGGTTGCTATTTTCCATCTTCCAGCACAGCAGTGGTTTTAAGCAGCTGTTTGAACTGTTTCATATCACACCAAATGTGCAGGGGACCACTTGCTTTAGCAACTAAATTAAGTGCATACCTGTTTCTATTTAACAATATTAAATGTTGTTGAAACTTTGGGTCTGATCCTGAGGTGAAGTGGGAAGTCCACAGCTGTGCAGCTTTGTGCAAGGGTGATCTGAAAGCTCACTTTTGTACTCCCAGCTCTCATCAGACTAAGTTACAGCCCCTCAGCGTATGTGTGGGGGCCACCAAGGGCTGTCACAACACAATGACATTCAGTCCCTTCCTTCTCCTGCGAGCACTTTCACACACACCTGGAGCTGCAGGAGGAAGGGGGTCAGGCACAGCCCCTCTGGCTGGCTATGAAGGATTGCCCCTGTCCTCCTCCTGTCCCTGCTTACTTTTCAGAGCTTCTGCTGCTTTGTCTGTAACTGTCATTTCTTCTTCTTTCCACTTTTATTTTTTGTTTTATATCCCTTAACACTTTCATAAGAAATCAGCTATCAGACCCAGAGCTCTAACGCAGAATGAGCCCAGACTGAGGTGCCACGCCACGGTGTGTGTATACAGAGGAAGGCAGGGACATATTTGCTTTCAGCTTCACAGCAAGGACTCAGCGCACCCCTAATTCACACCAGGACTTCAACACGTACACCAGCCAGCCATTTGCTCCTGGCAGCTCCAGGAACTTTCCCAGTTCCAGCTGCCACCGCCAAGACCAATGTCACGGGGGAAACGACTGGAACTGGGAAAATCTCTTGAACTTTGCAAAAATCTATGCCAGCCCACCAAACCCACAGACACGAGGCAGCACACAACCGTGCCAAGGGGCAGCAGATGGATTTTAAGCATGTCCTGCTAGAGCAGAGCCTCACCCAGCACATTTCTCTGGGCACACACCACCAGGCACACGCACTGGACATGCCGGGCAGCTCAATGCTTTCCCCCTCGACAACACCAGCGGGTCACCGGGCCCCTCCTTGGGTCTGCCACCCCTCATCTCTGAGGGAGAGCCGCCTGTGGTGTCCGTGGGGTGTCCCGCACCCCTTTTTTCCACGTTTCTGAGGGGCGAAGAAGCGCCAGAGCTGCCGCTGAGCCCCTCACACGGGGCCACGCGAACGCCGCCACCATGGAGGCGGGCTGAGGCGCTGCCACACGCGGCTCCTGCCCTGCCTGACCGGCACCTGCCGTGTCCGACACCCGGCCCCTGGCTGCCCCGGGCCGGCTGGCGGCTCCCTGCCGGTCCCCCGGAGCAGCCCGGCCGGGCTGAGCGGGGCAGGGGCGGGCAGAGGGAGGGAGCGGCGCCGAGGGAGCGCGGCCAAGCCCGGCCCCTCGCCTCGCCTCGCCTCGGCTCGCCTCAGCCCGGCGCTCGCCTCCCGCGCTCCCCCCGGGCTCTTTGTTGGAGGGTGCCGGCAGGGGGCCGCGGCACCATGTCCTCCCCCAAGAACGGCTTCTACCGCCAGGAGGTCACCAAAACCCTCTGGGAAGTGCGGGACCGCTACCGGGACCTGCAGCCCGTGGGCTCCGGCGCCTACGGAGCCGTCTGGTGAGCGGGCAGGGGCAGGGGCAGGGGTAAGGGCAGGGCTGCGCCCCCACCCCGGCCGAGGGAAGGGGCCGGGGGGGAGCCGCGGCGAGGCGCAGCCCGCGGCGCTTTTCGCTTTGTTCCCTGGTTGTTTGCTGCCAACTTGTTCCGGGGGTGGGGAGCCAGGCGGCCCCGCCACGCTGCCGGCTCGGCTCGGGGCCCCGCGGGGGTCTCCGCAGTCCCCGGGGCTCGTCGCCGGCCGGGGGAAGCCGGGGGGTGGGTGCAGGTCGTCCCCTGAGTGAGGCAGCGCGCTGAGGGCTGGGCACGGAGAGTGTGCCAGGGCAAAACGAGTGTGTCTGAGGAAAAAGAGTGTCTGAGGACAAGGAGTGTGCCTGAGCAGAACGAGTGTGCCCGGGCAGAGTGAGTGTGACAGAGCAGGGCGAGTGTGCCAGCCCTGTGGGGCTCTGGGGTCGGCGATGTCGCCTCGGTCCCCGCTCACCAAGCTGTCTGTTCCCGCTCCCCGAAGCTCGGCTGTCGATGGCAGGACCGGTACCAAAGTGGCCATAAAGAAGCTGTACCGCCCGTTTCAGTCGGAGCTCTTCGCCAAGCGAGCCTACCGCGAGCTGCGCCTCCTCAAGCACATGAAGCACGAAAACGTGAGTTGGGGCACTGGCAGGTCCCCGCGGTGCAGCAGCTTTCACACTCTAAAACGAAAAGAAAATTGGCAGACAAGGCAGCTGTGTAGCTGCGTAGTGTTCAGGGCTCTCTCAGCGAGACCGGCTTGTCTGTCTTTGTCTGTCTGTCCTTTATCTCTGGGTGTCTGCACACGCCAAGTGGAATTCCCTCTGGGTGACACCGTTTCCTTTATGTGTAGTCAGGGTTGGGTGGGAAAGGTTAGGACCACGGTGCTCAATCTGTGCTCAGAGCTCGCAAGAGGGACCAAGAGACCTGAACTTACATCTCCATCACTGCATTCACATGAGTTCCAGGAGAATGCAGAGCACGGGTCTGTGCCTGGGTATCTCACGTGACAGCATCTCTTTTTCTGGACTTTCTTGAAGGTGGGTATGGTACACATGTGTATCTTCTGGGGGGAGTAGGGTTTTGTTGTTGTTTATCTTTCACAAAGTATTTGAAAGTTTTGGTTTTGTGCTAACATGAAGCAGGAAATGTTGGGGAGTGACTAAATAATTTGCTTACTGGGAAGCAGAGACTAGGATGCAGACCTTGGCACAGATTCCCACGCAATATAAAAGAACAGCTGTAGAAAGAAATGTTAAAAGTGTGAATGAGATAAAGATACTTAGTCCCAACAGATTCGTGTGAGAACAGCTTTTGTGGAGTTGAAGCATGAGAAGGGTCCCAGAATGGACTGGGAGGATTGCAGTTGTGGCTTTAAATGCTGGTTTTGGAGAGCGTATGTGGTAAACAAAGAGAAATGGGGGGGTGGAGGGGGACTTTTTAAAATGATGCATAAGAGCCTGGTTTAAAATGTTAATGATGTGGGAGATTAGAGCATCACTCTGTTCAGATAGCCTTCGAGGCAAGCTACAAGATTGAAAATGAGTTGGAGAGAAATTGGTACTAACAGTAGCCAGTCACAGTCATGTCACATTATGGTATTAACATTCTGAGTACCAGCAAACACAGGTTCATTTTGAAAAATAATTGGTGGGAGATGCTGACTGTCCAGAAAAAGCAGGCCTCTTTGTAGCCTGAGGATTTTGTGTTTAACACTTTAGTCCGAATTTTTTATTTTACTTCATCATGTTCTTTGATGACTCTTTTGAATTAAATGCTTTTTACCCACTGCTGTATATATTAAAGAGTTAACGCTTGCAGGGAACTTCTGTGTCATATCTGGGGTTTCTACTCTCCGCATTTTCTTTACTGAACATTTGGGAGCAGATCAGCTCATGCAGTTGCCAAACTCTTAACCGTGTCCAGAATTTGGAGATTATTTTTCTTCCATTTCCCAGAATAATCTGTTGGGCAGCGTTTTCCACTCCTGGCTGCTTTTACGTAGTGTGTGCCCTTCAGGATAATGCTCTGGAACCCCACCATGGCCTTGTTAGCTAATTGAAGAGTCTAGAAGAAAATGTGATCTGTAAAAGTTACAAATCAATAGAGGTGGAGGAAAAGAATTATTTGTAGTCTTAGAAAACAGTTTGCCCACAGAAAGAAAAATCTCACCTCAGTAGTAAGGAAGTTTTACCATGAGTTATGGCATTTACTCATTAGACAACAATGACTGTGTAAATGATCACTCAAGGGATTTGTGAACACTGTAGAGAGAGAAACTATCTCCACCACCCATCCAGTACGAGGCTGAAGTGGCAGGACTGCCCTTTCCGAGAATTTCCATCCACCATTCCAGTCTCATACCATTCATTTCACCCACTGTGAATTAGGACTAGCAGCAAAGCCTTTCTGGATTTCTAGCCCCCGTGCTGACCTCGGGGTACTCCTTTAACCATTCCACCCATCCAAAATTAGACCAGCGTGGCAGCATCATTCCTCATAAGGATTTTCAGGCCGCCCCCAAGTCTTTGATCTACCACCAAAGACATGCTTTTTTACGTATTACTACCAAAGGATGGATTTACAGAAATATGTAGCATTTTGATCTTCCTGTCCTTCCTTATTCACATCAGCAGTCCCCAGCGTGTTGCTCACATTTTTAATGTTACATACAATAGTGGCAGGACAACTGCCTGTTCTCTGTCCTTGCCATTGTGGTTTCCATGGGCTGTTGAGTTTTGAATGGGCTCACGTGAGTGAGAATCTCCTTATAGCAGGAAAAAGTAGAGTGGTGATTTAAATATTGCTCCTGATTTTTCAGTAAACTGATATGTTACAGCATACTTCTGCATAATAGCAGGCATCTGTCTTTCTGGCTGTAATGTAAGCTATTAAGAAATAATAAAATTGAAATAATTGTTTCAAAGACCGCAATAAAATAGCGATGGCACTAAGATCTCTTTCTCGGGCGTTGGTAATCCAAGTGTAAGTGGTGGGGTGCAACAGCCAGTCTAACAGTACTGCTGCTATGGACTGGATTTGGGGTGTTGCTGCAGCACTGCACTAATCTGCCAGTACACAGGCCTTCATCTTGTTTCTTCCTACTTCAGGTTATAAACTAATTCAAAATTCTGTTTATATGATAGTTAGAGTGACACCCAGTTCGCTCTTGTAGTCTGTTTTTCTTTTAAAA
Source organism: Anas platyrhynchos (assembly GCF_047663525.1). Classification (NCBI taxonomy): domain Eukaryota; kingdom Metazoa; phylum Chordata; class Aves; order Anseriformes; family Anatidae; genus Anas; species Anas platyrhynchos. Next base: position 21,343,436 of record NC_092587.1, on the reverse strand, counting down.
TAACTTGGGTAATCATGATGCACTTGATGGCAGATTACATGAAGAATGTGATGTTTTGTCCATTTCATGACAATGCTATGATAAAAAATAGCATCTCTGATCCATGAAGGTGGCAGGAGATACCATGAAACCCATGCCACAATGATACAATTCATCAGTATGTCTTGTTTCAGTGAAGAAAACTGAAGAAAACTTCTGCTTAATACCCTGGATTACCTGGATTACCCTTGTTGATCCTTTGAAGAGCGTGCTCCTTTAATGTGGAACGTTTGTGGGATGACCTGTCATGCTGTAAAAGTAAATATGGGAGCCATCCTTCTGAATGGTAGTGGAATTGTATTTTACCCCCTAGGAAAACCAGCCCACAGGTCGGTTTGCTTATCTGGTTAGGCATCTTCAGGTAATGGTGGTTGCAAGGATGACTTCTCAATTATATATGCTAGATCTTTGTGCTTCCTAGTAGCTCTCTAGCAGAACATTACCGAAATGTAGTGAGGAATATTTCTGTATAAGCCATGGAAACTATGTAGTGTGGGGCTTATCTTCACCCCTTTGCAAACAAACCCAGGGGACGAATGGCACTGAGGACCATGGAGCAGAGGCCATGTATGAAGAGGGTGAGGCCTGGCTGTTAAGAGATAAGGCACTGTCCTTAATGGCACTAGTACCTATTTTTTGGGAGGTGTTTTAGTCTGAGAGGAGCTGGGATCTTTTACAAACATCCTAAGCTCCTTCTGCTGCCTAAGAAGTAATTTGATACAGATCAATTCCTCGGATACTGCCAAAAAGTTACTTTCCAGTGGGATAAGCTGCCGGATCACTGTAGCTGCATAAAGAGATTCTGGCAGAGGAGGGAATGGTGTGAAAATGACGAATAAAAACAGCTAAGGCAGAATGAAGAATGCAGTGTGGGTTTTTGTTGGGTTTTTGTTGTTTTTTCTTCATGTATTCGTGCTAGCTTGAAGTATTCATCCCACTACAGCCTTAACAGATCTTTCTTGTTGCTTTGGCATCTACAGAGAAGAACAGGCTGTTTACCTTCAGGAGGATTTTTCCAGTAGTGCTGCTTTTGTTCTCTGCTTCTTTACATTCTGAGTTCGTTTAACGTGAGGCCAGTTAAAACTATCTGTTATGGCTCTGACTTAAAACCAGCAAGAGAACGGAAACCCTGCCAGTGGGCTTGCTTGGGTCCTGGCCCCGGCTTGCAGACACGTGCATCGGTCTGCAGGCGCGTATTCCTCTGCAGTCAGTGGAGATGTCCGTGTTTGTCAAATTAAACCCAGGCAAGTAAGCAGAGGTGCAGACCCTTTGGTTTCCTTTGGCAAACGACTTGGATTTTATGGTGCGTTTCAACTGGAAGCGATGCTCTGACCCCCGCTTTTGATGAAGTAACTGCGTCGTGCCTCCTGCCGGCTCAGCCCTAGCGCCCTGCTCACCTCTCAGCTTGCTAACGCCGGTTTTGAAGTTGCCGTCGGGAGCGCAGAACAGCTGGCAAGGAGAAATGGCACTGGAGAGAGAGAAAAGCAGCAGCTACTGCTAATGGATTGTTTCAGAATGGAGTGTGGGTTGTAGGAAAACAGTGTAAATGTCTGCCTACATACACACGTATCTGTGTATACATTACATCTAAGCTTGCACAGTAATTCTGACCCAGTTCTACCAACTTAAATTCCGAATGTGTTTTTGGCATAAAACTTTTCACAAATGCCCGTTAAACATTTCTGAAGTTGAGTCGGTTAATATTCTACAGATGTTTCTCTTCCTGGAAACCCTGTAAGAGTCAGCTGCAGTATTTGTTTAAAGGTACTCGGTGTTATGCTCTCAGTCATTGCTCTGTGTGGAAATTGCTCTCTGGTGAATTCCAACATCTGAAGAACAATGTATGTTTTACATTAGGAGAGCCATTTAGCTTTTTTTCTCCCTCTTGGAAGGGACTCAGGTATCCAGCAGGCACCGAATGAGCTCTCACTCTGCGGTTATGCTTCTGAGGATGATGCACGCCTTCCATTTTGGGTCAGCCGATAATTATGGTGGATTCTTCATTTTGACAAAAGCGAGGATTTTTCGTTACACTTACAGAGCGTCCGCCAAGGGAGGAATTTATTTCAGAGCAAATAGTGGGAAATTTTGCCTCCTACCTGAGGAAACCTTCAGACTGTCAGCTTTTGCAGTTTAGCCAGCCAGGTACGAGCATTAGAAGAGCAGCAGTCCCTGCACCATACGAAATCCAAACAAGAAGGGAGTTAGAGATGAGACGTGCCTTTACAGACGAAGGGTGGCAAATATGAATGCTCCCTGTATTAGATTTCCTGCAGGAAGCCCTGCAGGACTGCACCACCTACAAAATCACAGCCTTCGAGTAGCTAAGTGCCCGTTAGGTGCAAACTGGGAATCCTGGCTGGAGGTGGTAAATTGCCTTATGGGCTGCAAGCAGAAATACAAGTAGAGCAGAAATACAAATACAGTTTGTTGCTGTCAAATATTGTAGGGGAGAAATGTTGATGGACGATTTTCTGCATGGTGAAAGCTAAAAAGAGCTTGGGAGCTGACAGGACACTGGAGTCACTTGTTTTAGTACTCAAAAGCCAATAAATCAACGCAGAGATATCAGTTGTCACATGTCCTACTTATTTTTACAAACCTGCCTAATAGGTGTTTTGTCTAGGCCAAGCTTCAGCCACTACCTGTTTGTTCACAGCCCAGCAGTAAAGCAGGCTAAAGTGCTTAGTCTGGTAAAATAAAGGAAGGAGGGCAGCAGCAAAACCCAAACCTTCTTTGTTTTAGGATCATCATCCAGTCCAAAGTGCAAGTCCACAGGATCTGAATCTGTCGGATGCTGGTAGGTCTACAGAAAGGGGGACGCAGCTCCTGAGGCATGGCTTGTGCCTGCGGGTGCTCTCTGACTTGCTTTTACTTCACAAAGAGCAGTCCTCCAGCCCTCAGGACTGCAGCGAATCTGATCAGAAAAGTACTTTTCCCCACTCATTATTCTCTGCCTTTCTCCTTTCATTCTTTGTTCCTTTACAACTAAGATTTTAGGGCGCTGAGAAGGACGCCGTGCTCGTGTTGTCAGCGTTGTGCAGAAAAGAAGGGGAAGGAGCTCTTTGTCCCTTGGCAGACAGCCTTCAGCACGGTGTAGCAGAACAGCTGGGTAATCCCAGGTGGAAAAAGGTGACTGTAGCACAAGCCTTGTGCTTGATAATTACAAAGATCGAGGCTTCTTGGTGTAATAAAAGGATGCAGGCACCCTGTGATGCGGAGCAGAGCAAGAGCATGAAGTTGAAGCTAATGCTGCAGAAAATGTAAGGCAGTGTGATATATATAGTTCGCTGTACTCCAGCAGGGATCCCTCTGAGAAACGTGGTTGTGTTCGTAGCCCGAGTGCCAAAGCCATTCAACTTCGCTGTGTTTTCATGCATAGCATCCACAGCATAAAGAAGCACTGAGTGCACGGGGGATGTAGCCAACATTACTTATTAATTTATACAGGATCGGAGTCTTTCATTGATGTACTGCTGCTTACACCAGAAATCTTCCTTTACAGAAACCCGGTGGAACAGCCCTCGAACAAAAGTAATAAAATGCATGGGAGTGTAGCTCTGCTGTCACTGTGGTTTTGCTCTGCAGGAAGAAGGGAGAGGCTCAGAGCCGTGCCTTGTCTTTTAGACGTGCTCAGAGACCAACGAGGAGGGTACTGCAGGGGAGCTCACAGAAATCCAGGCTGGTTTTCAGCCAGATGGGTAGCAGGAAACAAAGTGCATCCTTTGGGGGTGTGTTCATTCCAGAAATTGCCTGGTGGCAAAATTAACGGGAAAAAAGGCGGCCGTGGAAGGGCAGCACTGCTGCTGGTTTCCACAGGTGCTTTTCGTTGCCATCCTGTGGTGTAGCGAGTTCGCTCCTCGCCTGTGCCTCCATCTCTGATAAAATCAGTAAGCAAGCCGAATTAACACCAGCAGGTAACTACAGAACGTTTCACACAGACCTTGGTTATACTTCATACAGACCACACCACGAAAAAGAGATGATTCTTGCCATTTATGTCTCATGGTGGCTTGCTTCTGTGCTGGGCCAGTATGTTGCAGTACCATAAAGTTTTTACAAATATTGCATTCAACTGAGAGAGAGCATTGCAGACAGACTTCGGATTTTCCATGATATGGAGGAGGGAGTTTCCTACACTTTGCCCAGTTCTTTTCCTTTTCCTGAAGAAATATCTGGAGCTCTATCTTCCTCGGAAGATTTATTTTATCCTGTGCCTCCTTGTTCTTAACATATCTGCAGAAAGCAAAGACCAAAATGGAAATACTAATGACTCTGTTCCAGTAAAGGAAAATCATCCCAAAGCACAGCTGTTAAATAAAGATCACCGAGGAAAAGGAAACGGGTCTCTTGCTTTTATTTCTGAACTATTAAGTACAACTTAATGTTTTAAACACTGAAATGGATTTCAGGATTTTTAGAAAGCTCACTTTGGAGAGCAACAAAAGTATGGTGAAATCCTTGGTGTGATAAAAGACAAAAGTAATTACTGGGCACTGTTTATTTTAATAGAGAAAAAGTAAGATTTTAGTGAAATTTATTTATTTATTTATTTAGTCTGGCGTTGTCTCTATTGAAATGTGTTCTTTATGTTCCCGTGTTCCACAGCAGGCGTCTGATAACATTTTTGTGTAGCCATGCATGCAGAGCAGCCTCCTTATCATTTCGTCTTCTGCTCCGTTGGTTCTTTCCGTGGGGTTGTCCCTGCATCATTCACTGCTGCACTCCTACATCACAGAGTTTATTTTCAGTACATTTCAGGTTGCTTAGGCAAATAGCTCGGGTAAATGAAGGCGTGGAAATATCTCCTGGAAGAGAGCAAGCAGGATTTCTGAAAAAGTAGAGATAGGAAAAGAAATGCGTGTTGGATAAGATTACCCTTAAAATATTTCTGTTAATACTGAAATCTTTGGCGTATGGAGAGCACACAGCTTTTGTAACTGTGTATGTGTGTGTGTGTGTGTGTGTGTGTACACACAGTGCCTTAGGAAACACCCTTAGAGATGCATTTATCCTCCAGTGGTGTCCCATACGTCTTCCTAATTCCTCCGTCCTCCATGTAGTAACAGAGAACTTTATGTAAAACTGTCATATAAAAATACACAGCTTCTCACTCTGTTATTAGCACTGAAGGTATTGCTTCAAATAATGACCACATCCTCTGTGGGTGTAATTATTCTTTTATGGTAGTTACATTATTTAACAAGTTTCTTATCACAGTCCTCAGGAAAATATTATTCGTGATTCTTTCAAAGATACATACGGCCACAAAGATAAAGAGCTGTAAGCTTTCTGTCTTCATCTTTATTAGATTTTCTATCTCGTTCATCCTTATGGCATTTTGATAATATCCAGGCTAACTGGAGTAGATCCCTTGGACGTGGAAAGGATAAAAATACAGGCACTGGGGATTTCACGAGAGTTGGGTAAAGCTTTAAGTAAAGGAAGTCTCCTTCCCTCCCTCCCTTCTTTTCCAACATTTCTGCTCTCTCTGAATTTCTCTTTACTTCTGCATAATTTTTTTTAAGATCCCTATTTTGAGGAACAATCAAGACATACTAATAATGTCCCAAATCCATCCTGCTTTGTTATTGAAGTGGATTTTGTGGTACTTTTAGTACTTTGATAATAACATCAGACAACACAATATGTTTTTAGCCCTATTTTCTTTCTTAAAGTTTCTAATTTTGTGCAGTTCTAGTCTGATGTGTAATCTTTAAACCATGCAGCCAAGGAGATGGGTCTGAATAAGGTTATAAATGTTACAAGTCACTGAGGAATAATAATTGTATTCTCTTCATTTTTCCATTCCTGTTGCTTTCTCTCCCAAATGGAGCCTGCCCAGCGGTTAACGCTCCAGAGGCGTGCCAACAGAACCCATCTGCACTGACAAGGAGATCAGGGCCAGAGTCTGGTGATGGCACAGCAGTCTGCCCTACAGGCCTGATGTTGTCATTTTTGTCACAGTGCTTTCGGATGCCTTTTCTCAGTGTGGCTTCGAAGCTCTCGGTACCACAGTATCCCTGAATCGTGGCCTGCCTCTAAAAGCTGTGGTAGAGGAGGCAGTGGCAGAGGCACGTGCACCATTAAAGGACCAACCCCAGAACCTGCTGCTGCAGACAGCATGCGTTCCCACCAACCCCAAATACCGTGCCCCAGTACCAAAGTGGCAGCCTGCAGCTGGGAAGGGCTGCGGGTAGCCCAGTGCTGCTTTTATTTAGCTAAATACATTTTTTTAATCAAAATTAGCCCTCAGAGTTATAAAATGATACATAACAAATCCTGACGTTGCTAGGCACTGATTCAGGTATCCTTTCTGCCATCTTTATGCCTGTAGTTTGTCTCATTATGAAAAAGCTTTTTATCATATTTCTCCACTTACTACATGGTTCAGGAATCTGTGTTAAGGCAGTATTAATCCATGTTTTTTTTTCTCTCCCTTCCCCTATTTTCAGGTCATTGGAATACTGGATGTGTTCACACCAGATGTAACGCTGGAGAAATTTAATGACTTGTAAGTTTTGAGTTTTTTTTTTTGTTTGGGAGCAGGGGAGTGTTGCTTGTTTGGAGGACTGGTTGTTTGCATTTTTTAATAATGGGGAATTCCAAACCCGTTGCTTCATGGCTTTTTCTGAATCCCATCTTGATACAACTGTTACATGCATCTTCAGAATCGGTAGGTTTTCAGACTATCATTAGAACCAGCCATCTGTTTTATCGGGTGCATGATACTTCTGTGAGGCCTTAGTAAATCCCAGTTTGATGGATTGCCTAACCCACTTTTTAAGAGCTGATTATGTACCCTCAGGCCCAGACTGATCAAATGATGGAACCATTCTTAACCAAGAAAACAGTCTGAAAATCATGCCTGCTACATAGCGTATCTCCAGTGTGGTCCATCCTAACTCTAGAATTAATTCAAAACTGCTGTTGCTGTTGAATTTTTTTTGGTGAATATCCGAGCTCTGCTCTGTTGTGCTCCCTGTGTGGTTTCCCGTTGCTGATTTTACGGCCTCTTACATCCAGCTGAGGGTGGTCTGCACTCCCTCCTGACTAACCCCATAGGCCCAAATGATCCAAGCAGGACATGATATAGATCATTGCTAGCACCAGGCATGTACGTCCCTCTGATGTCTCCCTTTTGGCAGCATTGCAGACACCAGATATGTAGTGTGTGTATGGATCCTGCTGCAGTTCTTGTGAATCCAAGTCAGTACAGAAACAGTGGTCAGAAACCCCCTTGGGCTTAACGGAGATTTCATGTTACGTTTGTAGAACTGTGCTGGACTTCTTCAAATGTACCTACATTTAAAAAACTGCCCTGCATATTTGTATGCTAATAGAGAAAGCTACCTGACAGGAAGAGGAGGAAAAAGCACAGAAAACATGGACTAGGTGTTCATACCTTTACGCCACTGTTGAGCCAAAAAAGATGTTGTCCATGTTGCCTGTAGTGCTAACTTATTACATAACATATGCAATAAAATCCACATGTGTATGATCAGCATTCAAGGACTGGGTTTGAAATGTGACCCTAAAATCATCCTGCAAGTTTTGGAGGTGCAAGTCAAGTAGGTGGGACGCATTTATGTCTAAAACTACAACCTAGGACAACATTTACTTTCAGGATTTCTGGCATTCTGTCAGAGACGTGCAGGGCTAGATGGGTGTACATCTGAAACAAAAGTGGAGAAACAGCTTTTGTGAACTAAAGCTCAGATGAGTTATTTGAGGGAGACTTTCCTTTTGCTGACTGGCCATGAGATGTTATCTGTGGCCTGTTGTATAAAGATCAAGTTCAAGCTGATTTGTGGGTAGAGGCAACAGAAGTAAGGCAGGTGGTTTCACCAGAGCCAGCCCCCAGGTCTGATCTTATCTGAGACCTTGGGTTTCTCAGCTAACTTATAGCCCTCCTCTCCAGAGGGGAGCATGCTCCTACTCTACCTGCTGCTCTATCACCTGCCCCTGTGCTCTACCACTTGGTATAATGATAATTAAAGACAAATCCCATCTCCTTTATGAAGCAACAGTTAACTTTCCTTGCTCATGCTCGTGTTGATTTTCCTTCAGAGTCAGAAGATCAGCTGACTGATGTAGTTGACAAAACCAGAGATGCATGAATCTTCACCAATGGCAGTCCTACTGGACAGCTGCTTTTCAGCCTCTTTAACTGTATTCCTTGCATTGTCTGCTCTTGTGTCATACAAAATGTGCCAGAGCAGGTTGCTCCTCCTCATGGTGTAAGAATTTGGGGGTTTTAATTGGAACTGTAAGGAACTTAACCGTGTTAGGCATCAAGTTCACACTGAAGAGAATTGTTAACCAAGCATCTAACCTTTTAAGATTATTTGAGGACTTCAGGATTGTAAATACGTATTTAATAATAAAAATAAGTTTGCCAAATTTTAAGTACAAATTTTGAGACAAATTTTAAGTACAAATTTTAAGACAAAGTGTTAAGTAGAAGACAAAGTGTTCAAGTGAGCTCCTAATGTTTTATCCTATTGTTGTTCTATTCCAATACATTGCTCATTAACTATTACTAAAGTTTGAGTTTACAACCTCGGGTAGGAATGGATTTTCCCTCCCTTAATTTTGTTTCCCTGCCATTTCTCAATTAGACTGTTAGAGATTTGAAATTGTCAAATTGTAAACTTAGCACATTGTGTGTGTGTAAAAATTGTCTTATTTGCCCTTCCCACCCTGTTCTTTACAGTGCTGGGTGGTTATATATTGTGGTGAACTTTGTCTGTTTACATAAATCATTATCCATCCAGAGCCCTGGGATGTGTGCAGGTGATAACAGGCTAGTAAAATTCTAATGAATGTTGAAGGTCACTACCGGTAGTAAAAGACATGTAGATACTTATTTATTTCTCTCATCTCACCTCCTTCTACCTCTGTTTTTTTTTTCCTGTAACACTCACTAATGTCTTTTTCTGGCTCATTTCAAATATTCATGACCTCTGGGAAAATGAATTTAATAAATATGAGGGGGGGGAGATCTTAATATGCTTTCAACATCCAAGAACATCAACAAAGCAGAGGTCAAACTCAGTTTTCTAGGTTACTGGGTCTGTTGATAAGCATCTTGTGGGTTGTGCTTGAAGAGAGAGAAAAAATTTCATTCTCTTCTCCATATTTGCTATGTCCTACGTGATTACTGAATCAAATTGCGCATATTTTCTGTCCAAACAGTAGCAAATCTGTCTGTGAATGCTTGGGTTGGGAGCCTGATGCCTGATCCTCAGAGTCTTGGGGAAAAAGGTTTGGTACCTAGGGAAGGTTCAAAATGCTATCTGTAAGTCCAAGTGTCCCACCTGCCTTTGACATTATATTCATTATCATTTTTGTTTATAGTTATAGTTCTAATACAGTAAAAGAAGTTTTTGAGCGGGTTGAAAAGTAGAAATCAAAAGAATTACTGTTCCTGTATTTTAACTAGAGGAAACCCATTTAAGTCTACATAGTAAAACTTGTCTCCAAGAAACAACGACTACATCTAACCCTTCTCTTGATGAAAATGTGTCTGCCTTACTTCATACTATGAAGGAAACTGGTGATTTATCCTCTGGTGCCAGACGTGACTGGCTTTGCCTCTGTCCAGACCTGACTTTAAGGACAGACTCTGAACAAGTTTCCTACAAGCAGTGCAAAGAAGAGGTTTGCACCTTAGGCGAAGACTAGTGGTGAAGGACCACCGTGACGTTCTCAAGCTTTCTGTTGCTGCTGTCCCTCACCAGTATGAAGTACCAACGATAGAGGAGGTTGTGATCCTAGATGAAAATTAATCTCTGTTACATCTGACCTCATCTATTAATGAATCATCTAGGCAATTTGGTTGCCCCCTGATGGTGAGATAGATAACGTCGTGTGTGAATGTCCTAGTTTTCTGCGCAGATATCTCTGAAGTGTCATGTGGCTCTTGATTAGGTGCCTTTTATCTAGTTCAGTGTCTGTACTCTCCTGGCAACTAGCAACTTTCCATAACCACTGACAGGGTTGTGCGATACCTCTTCATGACAGTCTTAGAAGATAAAAACTCAGAAACGTGGAGAGCCTGGGGGGAAGGTGGTAGAACTGTTTGGTAAACAGCATGATCTATAATTTAATATTGTCACTGAACTATAACATACAATTATACCTCAGTTTATTTGACTGAGTTATTCTGTCCTTTTTTTCTTTCCTTCTTTCTTTTTTAGCTACCTTGTCATGCCATTTATGGGAACAGACTTAAGTAAGATAATGAAGCATGAGAAACTAACTGAAGACCGAATCCAGTTCCTTGTGTATCAGATGTTAAAAGGCTTAAAGGTTTGCCACTTTTATTTTCATTTCACAATCTATTTTCCTAGTAAACCATTATGGAGAGCTATAAATACTTATCATTTGATAGCAGGATAACATTTATCTTGCCTGGTTTCGTACAAGTATTTACATTGTGTAGCAATTGTTTTGTGATAATAAGTGTTATCTGGTGGGGCTGGTTTTGGTTTTCTTTTTTTGTGTGTGTGTGTAATGTTTTTTGGTTTTTTTTTGTGCATTTATGTTTGTTTGTTTATGTTTATTTGTTTTGGTTTGGTTTTGTTTTCAACCAAAAAGAAAAGATCTGAGGTAGTCATTCAAGCTCTGTAATACATTGATCCAGGATGACCATGACTGCATTATTTCCATAAACCAGAAAATCCTGCTTTGACTTTTAGTTTCCTTCTCCCCCAGTAGGTGATTGTGGTGCTGCTTTGCCACACCTCTTTCTGTGGCTGGTTGGAGAGTATAGAGTCTGCAAATGAAACAGCTGTAGAGTTCAGAGACAGGTCTTCTCTTGACTTGAGACAAGCCAAACTTAATATCCTGTTGGCTAGAAATGGTAGATCAGAGTAGATCACTGCTATAAGTGTTATCTGTTAGTTGTATATTCAAATTCCTTTCTGAGCAAGAAACAAGAATTCGAACAACAAGAATTCAGAATTTAGGTGAGGTGTTGCTCTTGTAAATCCCTTGACCTAGCTTTGCTGGCTGCAGCCAGGCTCTCCTGCAGTGACAGCCATTTAATTCCCTTTGCAGTTCTGGAGACAAGGCCATATAATGGCTCTGTCTATCAATCTATCAATCTGTCAATCACATCTTTTGATTGTTCCTTGCACAATACAGTTTTTGTTTTATGGTCCTGCAACACACGAGATAGGGGCAGACTTTCCTCTGCACGTGTACAAAGCTAAGTGGAGTCAGCATGATGGAAGGGGAGTTGTGCTCAATAGGGATGTGCTTGCACAGTGGAAATCCAGCAATGGTTTTGATGCAGGAAAGTGTGTCACATCAGCCAGGATGCTGATGTGTCCAGATCTGTGTTGGTATTGCCAAACGCCATTTAAATAAATAATACTGCAGGACAGCATGCTGTTCCTGAGCAAGAACATCAGGAACAGTGTACACAAAATTCCTTTGTATCTCTGTGCTGAACAGATAAAGAAGGACAAGTAAATTGTTTTATTCTCATCAGAATACTTAGTAAATACATTTAGTTCTTGACTCCTGTGTCAGTCATTTCTCCTTCACCTTACCTACAGTTTTATGTTCTTCATTCGGTAGATTTTCACTGATACAGCCTTTTATGTATACTAAGCAATTACCTTCTTTATCTGACCATTTGGCATTTAAATGTTGTAATTCCATTCTACAAACACAAACTAAAGCCAGGTTTAGAGAAATTGGCAAATTCACCTCTGATCCAAGCTTTGAACCTGCAGCAGCCTGGTCTCAGTAGCTGTATTACATCTTCTGTTAGCAGTGGTTCACCTGAATATTTTGTGTCCTTTCCAATCCCTATCTCAAATTTTTTAAGAGCACAACTGCTAAACTCTTAGGTTTTGTCATTCCATATTGCAAAGCAAACATTTGAGAACGGTCTACATCTGTTCCATTTGGTTTCTTCTTGCACCAATTCATCCAGCCCCAGTAATACACCTAGTTGGAAATATCTTTAAGAAATTATCTGGTAAGAATGCTCCAGGGCTTTTTACTTCAGAGAGATTCTTGCAGCATGGCCTATGCTAGGAAGTGGGTTAAGCGGAAAACAGTACTGCTCAGTACTGCTAGTATACATTAGAAAAAGAAAATGGGTCAGTAACTTGACTTCTAATGCTTCTTTTAACAATATCAGTTAGTTGGCTGTCTAAGAAAGGGTCTGACAATATTTTGCATGTAAATCTTTTTCAGGTCTAATGTTTCTGAATCAAAGACAGCCCATCTGTGTTTACTTTGGTCGCTTGCTTTGGAGGCGGGTGGACACAAAGCATGTACTCGCTGCTCGGCTGAGGCATTGTAGAGGAAAATACTTGCAACACCTGGGAAGGAGGAATATGCAATTCTATAGATCTTTGTTGTGAAACTATTTCAACATCCCACCCAAGCTTAGCCTCTCGTTTCATAATGTGTATTGTTTTTCTGCACATTTTTTCTTTGATGGACTCTCTTTTGGCAGGGGGTGGTGGTGATAGAGCTGTTAACTTCAATATGCATTTGTCCTTTCTGTGAAGCACTTGGATACGCTTGCAACTTGGAAGGGCTTTTGTCATTTTTTTTGTTTGACAGAAAAGCTTCGTATTGTTAAAGAATGCAGAAGGCAAGCTGAAAATAAATGTCCTTGCGTAGGTGGAATGGGACTGGAGTTTTCAGCTCTTGCAATCTTGGGTCCCTTTTCTGCTGGAATGCCAGTTGGGTTCGTGTTCTTAGAGGTCTGAGGGTGTGGGTGGCAGTCGTGTTTCTTTATTTGCACACTGTTTGAGAATGAAAGGACAGCTCTTGGGCTGCACAAACACCTTTTCAAGCTTCTTTTGCCATATTCATGATAATAGTTACCTCCTCTAGTTCTCTCCTTTTGTCATGCCTATTTGCTGTCTTTAGTTTTGTGTTCTTCCAGCTTCAACATTTTCCTTTCTCCCCCCTCACCCATTTCCTCTTCGGTTTTTCTTTCCCTGCCAAGTCACTCCTCAGTTTCATTTTGCATGCTGCCTAGAATACTTCTTCCTGAGTCTTTTCTAATTCCCTTTTGATTAGATTTTTATTTTCTGTAGATATTACATATGAAGACAAGAATGCTTAGAATTTTGACAACTGTTGGATCGCTTCCTAGCTATCGAGGATTTATGAATGCTACCAAAAATTGTCTTTAGGATTATGCACAAAGCTCCTGTGTTCCAGGGCACTTTGCACATGCTAAACTGGATTCTCGAATCAAATATTGTTCAGGTAGAATGGTAATAACACTGTGAAGGGTGTGTCTGCTATGGTCCAAGTGCTTTTACGGCACGAGCAGTGAATAATCTGGCAACAAATGGATAACAATAAGAAAAATCAGCAAGAATAGGATCCCGTTTCAGAAGGCTGTTAAACAGAAATGGAAAATTTTCTGAGCTAAGACTAACATAGTTCCAGTGCTGTTACCTACCAGCAGATAATAAAATTCAGTTAAAAATACTCCTAAAGAAACATTGCAGCTTAATGCCAGTTTTCAAAAAGCTAACACTTACAAAAAGCCCTATTTCACATAATCTCAGTAGTCTTGTATAAAGAGAAGTGTTTGGAAAATATATGGGTTCTCCCCAAAGTGTTAACATGACTTCTGGTGCTGTGACCACTCATAAAACCTTCAGTGGGGTGAGAACACCAACAAAACCATGCTATTGCTCCAGAACTTTAACAAAAACTCAAAATGGTGCAGTCCTAATTCCTGTTTCTACACGGTACGTTCTCATGTGCAGAATTTTCTGGGTCTGCTGGTTATTGCCTTACTGTGTACAGTCATACCAGCAAAAATAGCCTGTAGAACATTATTAGCATCTGCTCTGGAAAATCAGGAGGCTTCCGTACAAAGACATTGAGATGATTTAGGATGTAAGTAGTTATTGTGATAGCTTTGATAAAGATGGCTATTGTCAGAAGATGCCAGTGTTTTATCCATTTGTTGGGAGCCTAACTACTTACAGATTGATTTCTTTATATATATATAATTGTATTCTCTCTGTACAGCTGACAAACTTCCTCTTTTTGCATCTGCTTCCTCCCATCCTGATGCACTTCATGCCCATCCATGACAGAAATAGGGTTTTGCAGTTCTTCATTTGCTGCAGTGGTTTTACAGCCTGTGCTCTGGGGAACAGTTCCGTGCTCTCAGCCCTTTGTGGTCGCCCCAGGAAATCCTGTGAAGCACTTTGGCAGTTCCAAGGGGTGATGTTAAGGCTTGCCTGTTCTGCAAGGAACAGGCAGAAGAAACTGATCTACCCTATACTGCAAATGTAAAGTGCTGAATCTAGGATTTCGGGCAGCCAGGGGACAGAAAGCTTTTCAGAAAAGACTTGGGCAGGGCAGTTAGCTTTGTGCCCTTGTCGCAGTCTTAGCTGTATGGGTACCGTTGTCATTTGTAGGTAAAGGGAAGGGATTCTTTCCTCTGTTTGGGAAAAAGTTTGGGCTGCCTGGAGAAGACAAGGCTTGGAGCACCTCTTACCAATGTTCTTACATATCTGGTGGGGGGAGGTAAAGGAGACAGAGCTAGACTCTTCTCACTGGTACCTAGTGAAGGTACCACAAGGTGAAACACAGCGAATGAATGCCTTTTTTGCTTCAGTCTTCACTGCTAAGATCAGCCCTTGGAAATCTCAGACCCTGGAGACAGGAGGGGAAGTCCAGAGAAAGGAGGACTTTCCCTTGGTCAAAGAGGATCAGGTCAGAGATCATTTAAGCAATCCTGATGTCCACAAATCCATGGGCCCCGATGGAATGCACCCATGGGTGCTGAAGGAGTTGGCCTATGTTATTGTCAGGCCACTCTCCATCATCTTTGAAAGGTTGTGGAGAACAGGAGAGGTGCCTGAGGACTGGAAGAAAGGCAGTGTCACGCCAGTCTTCAAAAAGGGCAAGTAGGAGGACCCCAGCAGCTACAGGCCAGTCAGCCTCCCCTCCATCCCTGGAAAGGTGATGGAACAGCTCATCCTGGAGTCATCTCCAAGCATGTGGAGGATAAGAAGGTGATCAGGAGTAGTCAGCATGGCTTCACAAAGGGGAAATCATGCTTAACCCATGTGATAGCCTTCTGGGTCCTGCACCAGGGGAGGAATAACCCCAAGCACCAGTACAGACTGGGGGCTGACTGCTGGACAGCAGCTCTGCAGAGAGGGACCTGGGAGTCCTGGTGGACAGCAGGCTGACCATGAGCCAGAAATGAGCCCCTGTGGCCAAGAAGGCCAATGGGATCCTGGGGTGCATTCAGAAGATTGTTGCCAGCAGGTCAAGGGAGGTGATCCTCCCCCTCGTGATCTACTCAGCCCTGGTGAGGCCTCCCCTGGAGTATTGTGTCCAGTTTTGGGCTCCCCAGTACAAGGGGGCCATGGAGCTCCTGGAGCAAGTCCAGAGGAGGGCTACAAAGATGATTAGAGGCCTGGAGCACCTGTTATAACAGGACAGGCTGAGAGAAATGGGCCTATTTAGCCCGGAAAAGAGAAGACTGAGGGGAGACCTCATTAATATGTATTAATATCTGGGGGGAAGGAGTCAAGAGGATGGAGCCAGTCTCTTTTCAGTTGTGCCCACCATCAGGACGAGAGGCAATGGGTACAAATGGAAGCACAGGAGGTTCTGGTTCAATATGAGGGGACACTTCCTTACTGTGAGGGTGACAGCACTGGCACAGGCTGCACAGAGAGGCTGTGGAGTCTCCTTCTCTGGAGCCATTCAGAACCCACCTGGATGCCATCCTATGCGAGGTGCTCAGGGTGATCCTGCTTGGCAGGGGGTTGGACTTGATGATCTACAGACGTCCTTCGTCCCTTCTGTGATTCTGCAATACCAAAACTTACATTACAAAAATTAAAATGCTGTTTTAATTACATGAATACTGCAGCTAAAAAATCTGTGAAAGGAAGTAAATTTTTTATAATTTCAGATTACTTTAGTATTATGAAAAAGTACTCTCCCCACTCCCCAGGCAACTTCTTAAGGTCAGAACCTAATTAACTAAAAAATTATTATTTTTTTTTTTACAGTATATTCACTCCTCAGGCATAATTCACAGGGTAAGTGGAAACAATATGAAATATGTTTATGTTCTGACAATGTGACTGCAGTTTGTGTATAGGCACAGTCTTAAGTCTGCCTGAACTTAAATTTATAGTGTTTAAGTTTGATTGTGACTTAGGTTTCTTGTTCAATAGAAACAAAAGGTGGTGTGGCTACATCAGCACAAGTTGGGCACCTTAGGCTGGACATGGAAGCAGTGCAAATTGCCAGAATAAAGCAATAAATTGATATTTTCATTTCTGTAGTGGCTGTGATCATGAACTAACTTTACAGTTGCTTAAAAATTTTCCAAGCTCTCTCTGGATGATACTTGAAGTTCTCAGTTCCATTGCAGCTCTTTGTGCCTTTGTTTCTCTCCAAAACCCCTCTGACCTTAAAGGATTTGTACAAAACAGCTGGATGACTTAAAAAGTTCAGAGAGAAGATTCCTCTGAAAGTCTTGTTTAGATTAGATCTTGTTCGGGGGGGTGGAACTAGGTGATCTTTATGGTCCCTTCCAACCCAAGCCACTCTATGATTCTCTGGTCTTGTCCTAACGTGGGACTAAATGTTTGCAAAAGCTGAGGGAGAAATTATTTCTGATTTTTTCTGTTTATAACTGTGCATATATGTCACTGATATTGTAATAACTTCTTAGTCATTGAGACATTGCCCTTTTGTTGCTAAACTTAGAAATACACTTTTTGTACATCATTAGAAGCCTCTCCAGTAGTTAAAGAGGCATAAGGCATTTTTTTTTCAATGTTGTAGTCACCATTCAATGCACATTTTTTGCTAGGAAATCCATTTTCTCACAGAAGACACTACAGGCTCTTACGTAGAATCCTGTTTGATTCCATCAGTACTTGTCCTAGGTATAGCAGGGTATGTGTGGAGTCTTTTAAAGTATACTTTCATATTCAATGTGTATAATCCAGAGATAGTGGAGGAAATTTATTTTACTTCATCTCTGTATACATGAATCCTTAACTTTCTGGTGTCATTATTAAATGCAGCAAATTTATGTCCGAACCTGATGCACGTTAAGATGAATGAGTTTTTTCACTGACAAGTGTTTTCCCGGTTTCTAACTACTAAACAAAAAAAAAAAAAAGAAAAAAAAGCTGATTTGTCTGGGGGGAGAACACAAGGGAAAAAATCTTATTCATATTCAGGTTTGTGTGTTTGCTTCTGTTATTTATTACATTTAGTTTTCTAATTTAGATTTAAGAGATTGTTTTTCATGTTGCTGTTCTAAATAATTGTAGGAAAGCCACTTAGCCTAAATGATATAAATACTTTTAAAGTGTGCTTTATTCTATTTGCTGTAAAAGAAATAAATAACATCTGTTTTAAATATGATTACAGGATCTAAAGCCCGGAAACCTGGCAGTAAATGAAGACTGTGAATTGAAGGTAGGATATGTTTATTTGAAAAAAGTAGCCAAATGTATCAGAAAAACACCCCAGAATACACTGAGGGCAACAGCTGTAGAAGTGCTAGCCAGTTTCAGTGGCAGGTAAGGATTTCTGTCCACAAGCTCAGAGGAGTCATGGAGAAGGGAAGAGACAGAGATCAGATGGACAGCGGTAAACAAAAGTGACTGGAGACTGATCTTTGTAAATATTTTCCCATTTGTCTGACGTCAGTTGCCACAAGAATAATTATTTGAGAAATAAAGCCCTGAACACTAAGAAACTATTAGCCTCCATTTGTATGTCCTTGCCTGAAGTCAGTGTATGTTTCATACAACTGGCAGAGCTGGTGATCAGTTTCTGAGATCCTTACAGAGCCAAGCACAAGGAGTGGCTGTACCACAAATCAGAAATGTTGTGCAGGATGTCAGAGCTGAAAACTTGGAGTCCAGGTAGGATGCCCTGAGAAATTAGTACACAGAGTTAACAGGGAAGAGCTAAGAAATGATGCCAGGATGTACAGAAGATTGCTGGTAAGGAAGTCAGTGCCACAGGCTTTATTCGTGGTGTGGTTCGAGGGATTGGTGGCTTCAGTCCTTCCAGCCGGGTGACAAGCAGTGTGAGAACTGAAACTGAACTTCTTCTGGTTTGGCGTTTATGTGGCAGTCCACACAGTAGCTGTGGGCACATGCAAGTGCGTGGGTGTAGCTGTAGTAGTCAGCCTTGTCGAGAAAGAATCATGTCATGGTTACAGCCTTATAAGAGCTGTGATGGAGAACTATTTTTATGACACGTTGCAGCTAATCACTTCAGAGAGGCATAGGAGGAGTCAAATAGTGCTCGCTTTGAACAAGAACATTGCATTTCTTAGAATGTGATTCCTTCTGCACTGTTAAAACTGACAGAATCAATTGCATGTATACTACAGTGTATTTCATAGAAGGAATACACCAGTTTTGATTTTTGCTCTTAATTGAAGTACTAAGAAAAAAAAAATCATTGAAGGGAGACAGTTACTCATTCATCTTCCTGTAGTTCAGCTATTAACTTTTTTGCTGGTACACTGCAAGACAGGTGCACTTTATGGCATTTCTTCTATTACCTGGTTGCTGCTTATCTGGAGTGGGGCAAGTGTTGGCATAGACCATGCCTCCCTTTGGCTTCCACCTGCCTGGGCTTCCATCCAGAGCTGGTGGAAGGATGGTGCATGCCCCCACCCATTCATTCCCAGTATGGAAAGCTGGCATGCTCTCCTGGAGACTGGGACTGTAGCACCCATTGTGGAAGGTGCCTGTCCTGCCACTCCTGCTAAATCTTCCTTGGAAATGTTCTCAGAAAATTCCATCTGACTAATAATTCTTCTGGACGTTTGTCACCTCAAGCTTCCTTCTAAATCATTGAACTAAAATACTGAACCTGGACTGTTCTGGTTTTATTACTCAGGTTCTCATCTGTGTTGGAAATCTTCCAAAGTCTATTAGAAAGGTTATTTGTACTTCAGAATTAATTATGCAGCGTGCCCTGACCTAGCAAAATTGCATCTATTTAGCTGTGTAGAATGAGTTTGTTGGAAAAAAAGCAAAATGTTCATTATCAAGTATGATAATGATCTATGTAGTGCTCAACACTGCTCATTTTACGATTATAGTTTATTCTCTCAAGTGTGGAGATAGGGGCCTCAGACTGCTTTCAGTCCTGTTAATTCAGTTCTTGTATTTAAAATATCATTATTAATTTTCTGGATTTTTTTTGCCACCTATCTTCTCTCAGCTCTAGCTAAGGGCTAATCGGAAAGTCTAAACAGGGCTTTTCAGTTAATTACGAAATCAAGCTATGTCTTCTGTCCTGTGCTTGAATCATGACTGGCATCTACATCCTCATAAAACAACAGGAAATTCAAATGGGGGCTTTTGTGTCCTGATATGTAAGTACACTTAGGTCTTATGGCCAAGGCTTTCGCCCTAAAAATATCAAAACTTTCTGGGAGTAGCTCTGTTATGTGAGAATTCCAGCTCTGAATAAATACAAAAAGTCCTAACTCTGCAAATGGGAAATACAGAGGAAGATCAGAACTTGTGAAGCACTCCCTTTATTAAATAAAATAGAAGTTGATGCACGAGTGCATAAACGTTTTTTATTTTTAGCATCTAACATACAAATTATATACTTGCAAGCAGCTGTTGTAATGTAATTGCTTGGTCTTTAGAGACTGAGGAGAACAGACCTGAATGTTCCGGGTCCTGTCTTTTCAGAATTTCCATATTTCAGACAAAAAGACATTGTCTTTCTGGCTTGTGCATGGGCAAACTGCAAGTGAGTCCCAGTGTAGTAAAAAAAATCTAGAAAAACCAGTTGTTCCCTCACTGCTCCCCATCTGTACAATCAGATTCTGAGATGCAATCCAGGTCCAAGACATTCTTTCACGATCACTGTATTTCCTCACTTAATACAACTTATTTTTCTGTTACTTTGGACATTTGTAAGCTTTTAGATAAACTGAGGCAAATAGTTCTATACCAGGACGTGATTTAGTAAAATGGCAAGGAGAAGATGTAGCATTAAGCTTTAGTTTTTGTTTCCTGACTCTCAGGGCAAAATTACGCAGTCCCTGGTTCCATGGTAGTTTCTGGTGTCGTAGACAGAGGAAATGTGCTCATTTGTAGCTAGGAAATACTGGTCGTCAAAAGGCAACTCCAACCTATAAACAGAAAGCAAACTATAAAACGTTGAGAAGTGTGCATAAAAATACCAGGGCAGGGATTTCACTGTGATCTCTCTTACACTGAAACAGTTGATCTGTCTTTGGGTGTGAGCATTCCAGGTGTAAGCCATAGGAGTGACCTCGTCCTGTGAGCACACCTGAAAGCCAGTTTACACTAGCACAAAACCGTCCTGCCAGGGTTATCTGACCCTTTTTCCCCTGTGTCTGTGAGCCCTGCAGCTTTCCCTGCATCAGCTCCAGCAGCTGTGTGGCTGCAGGCAAGTTGGGACAGTTCCTTGAATCCATAATTAGTTAATAAATAATCAGCTTTATTTTTCAGAGTTCCCCTTGTCAGATTCTCTCACCTGCCACACAGGACTCAGAACAGTGACAGTGGAGGGTGCCTTAGGGGAAATCACTGCCCTTTTTGTAGTCTTTAAGTTACAAATTATTTTTGGTATGGTTACTGAAGGCAAGTTTGGAAAATGAAGGTTGCTGAGTAGAAGGGGAACTTACTCTTGAGGAGCCATGGGGTATTTGCTCTGTCTTTCGTAACTCCTGCATTATAAAAGGGGGTTTAAACTTGCTTTGAAAATCTCTCTAGAAGTTCTAGCTGAAAACCTGGAGATCACACAGAGCATGAGAATAACACTTTTTTTGTGTGAAAATTGTTGTTAAATGGTAGCATGCTGATAATAAGTTCTAGCAAGATACATTTATTAATGAGCCTAATACATATTTAATGAAAAGAAATCCAAAAGTTAATGCATAAGGCACAAAAATCCTTGCTTCCATTTTCTGCCTGGATAAAAATACAGACCCAAATTCTGTCTTAGCTGTCTCGAGCTCTAAATGTTCCAAGTCTTAGTTTGAAAAAGGCCTAAAAAGCTGTGCCAGACTAGCCTTTTGACCTGCTACATGAGGCTTTGTTTGCTTCCACCCCTCTCCCTCCCTCCCAGTGCTACTGGGAAGATGCAGTGTGTGTTGTATGTGTAGGCTGTACATGAAGGTGTGTACGTTGCAATTGCAAATATTTTGAGAACAGTAAGTCTTCAGTAGCCAAAGTTTTGAGGGGGAATTTTGGCTGTAATCAACTATATTTTATTGGCAAGAATAAAAATCTCTCCCTTCGCATCTTGTTCCTTTTTTTTTGTTTAAATTGCTAGGTATGTTGTCAGTGGTTATGGGGAAGTTATGGAAATGATGCTTCGAGTGTGGCAATAAAGATAAGCCATGACCTTTTATGCTCCTGATCTGTGAATGAAAATACAATTTTCCTTTCTGTTAGCACCAGGGAACGATGAAACTGCCATGCTGAAAAGTGAAATATTTTAAGATGTTTAATTACAGTGAGAGCATTACAAACACATCACTCTGCCAGAGTAACGCACAGGTGCTCCTAGTAAAAACTTCTGATGTGTCAATATATATATGGAGCCTGCTACACATGGAAACAAATGGCCCTTCATGCAGAACTGCCTATCTAAGTATCTGCATAGGATGATTCATTTTGAGTAGACTTTTCTCACTCAAGACACCCTGCTTCTTGTCAGTAGCATGAACTTGCTGATAAGATGTGAACTGACTCATTCCAGGAGTGCTGCTCAGTGCTGGCCACGTCTTTTGGCACCATCTTTTGGTGGTCCACACAGGTGGGCCTTTGTGTTAGCCACTTTTATAGAGGTTGACAAAAATCTGTGACATTTATTTGTAATCTTGCTGCCGTTTACATTGCTATATCTAGAGGTAAATATCAGAGAGTCTCAGAAACAAGCTAAATTGTACGTAATCCTTTAAAAAATTGTACTAGCCTTGCATTTATTTCTTACAGAGGGTTGTTCTGTAGTTGAAGCAGTAGATTGGAACTCAGTGGGACTAAATAATGGTCACTCCCTGCACTTTATCCAGACTTTCAACGTAACCTAGAGAAAGCTTTCCCTTGTAGGAGTTACTCGTAAGATAAAGATAATGATGCCTCCTTACTTCAGATTATTATTGGAACACACTTTTCAATAATTGTGCTACTTGGGATATCAGAATAGTTGATGGGTACTTTTCTTTTAGCTCCAAGAAGACACAATAGCTATTCCACAGCTAGGAGTGAATGTGACCAGTATCTTCTGATTCATGAATTGAAGAAATTATTTTTTTCTTTACTGGTTTTACAGCTTTAAGTATTGCTATGGAAGTATCTAACGGAAAAAATGTAAAGCTCCTTGCTCCTTCTGTCTTGATTCTTAAAATGAGAACAAGACACTTCAAGGAGAAAAAGATGCAAAAATAACCCAATCTCTGCAGGAAGCTCCAAGTCCTTTATTTTCTGCATTTTTAAAATTTGTATGAAATAGATAACTGGCTCATCTTGGATGTTCTTTGTGCTTCACTACAGATTCTGGATTTTGGATTGGCCAGGCATACAGACAGTGAGATGACAGGTTACGTGGTCACAAGGTGGTACAGAGCCCCGGAGGTCATACTTAACTGGATGCATTACACGCAAACAGGTCAGTATCTCTTTGGAAAAGTTTTAATAGAGCTGACGCATTCAGTGAATCAGGCAAGGCCGTGGTTCTGAAGTGAGTGAGAAATTGGAGGTGGACATTACAATTTAATTACGAAAATCTTCCTTGTAGATAAATTGCAGACAATCATTTGGGGTTATGGTTTTGGTTTGGTTTGTAGGATTTTGGTTTTTTTTGTTTGTTTGTCTGGTTTTGTATATTTTCTAAGACTCACAGAAAGTTCCAACATGGTTGGAAACAAGCCTGCTGCACAAACTTGTGCTCTGTACTGACTAATCTTTCTGCAAAGATGTGCTGATTACAACTCGAACAGCCGGGGAAATGGCAAAAGGGGGCAATTTAATGCTGGGATAGAAGTTTTTGAAAGCATGCAAAAAATACTTACCACATGCATGTGCTTGTTAGTGAGAAACTGATTCTGCCTAATACCAGATTATCTTCTGTTTGCTAATCAGAAAGCCTGGTAGTTTTCCCTGTACTGTTTATCATACTCTGCAAGGCACTCATTTATATTGTACCAGGCTGTAAAGATAAACATTACACTTCTTGAAAATATATTTTAAATTAAACTTTATCTACATTTAGATGGACAAATATTCAGTAACTTAATGCCACTGTTGATTTTTTTTTGCAGTTGACATCTGGTCTGTGGGCTGTATAATGGCTGAAATGATAACAGGGAGGCCTCTGTTCAAGGGAAACGATCGTATCCTTCCTCAGTGAATTTATGACACCAATGTAAGAAAATGATGAGAGGCATTCATGTGATACAGTAGGTCTGTTGAAAAACCGATGAGCATAAATTGAAAATAATATTATATTGGATAGCATCTTGCTATTTAATTAGTTATTTGGTATTTGCATGAATTTTGCACATCAGCAAATTAAAACTCATTACTGAACATTTTCAATAGAGAGAAAGAGATCATCAGGTAAAAGGTTCAGTGATAATAGAAAAGGTAAATATTGATTTATTTATGTTTTTTTAGTAATAGTTTCCACACCTGCAGAACACACAGATAAAGTTCTGGTGTATATGGACTTATGTGCACATGCTAGTCCATTTCATGCTTTTTGAGACTTTTATCAAAACATGTTATGTAAGTAATACCTAGTAAAATATTTTAGATTTACAGAAAATTTGGTTGTATCATTTCATTGCTGTGGAATTAAGAAAATAATTGAGATTCAGCCCTACTTCAACCTTAGGTGACACTTCGTTGGCAATAGTGGCTGTGACAGACCATGGAAGACAATATTAATAGAATACAGCAAGAATTTTTAATTGTTTTGTTTAACAGTTTTGTTTCTTTGACAGTTCAGCCTAATCATTTTTCACTGCTTGGAACCTTGTGGTGTTCCAGTCAATAAACTGCTTATCTGCAAATACTTGATTATAGAATCACAGAATTACAGTCGTTTAATTTGGTTTATGCATATACTTCAGTATTGTGTGTATGGTTAGGGCTTTGTTACATGGATTGTATTATTCTTGTTTTGTGAGGTAAAACATAAAAAGGAAGACTGCATTCATAAAAAAAAAAAAAGGAACTATGGAAGAGTAGAATGGATGGAATTATTTCAGCTGTAAAAGCTTTAAGTATGCATTAGGTCTTAACAAGAAAATAGTAAAATGCATGCCATAGAACAGCAGCTGGCTTACACGGAGCATTTCTCAACTAATGCTAACCTTCGGCATTCTGGTACGTAAATAAGGAAATGAGTCATAATTTTCAAGTTGTCCTGTAAATGTAAGAGTGGAAAAACTCATATTTTAGTTACATTGGATTGTGGGTATTTCAGAACTGTTGGATGAAATTATGTGTCCTGTGTTATGAATAAAATTACCCTAGCATAGTTATAATGGTGACCTTCAGGCATATGGATCAGTATGAGCTGTTGTCAGGGAAATACAGCTTTCAGTTCAGCTGTGGGTAGATGAATATTAAAAAAAAAAATGATTTTTGGTTTAGTATTCTGAATAGGTTATCCTCCTAATTTGGTATGGTGGTGTGTGATTTTTATTTATTGATTTATTTATTGCATCAGCATGACCTGCCATTTGCTTTTTTCTTCAGGGGTTGGTGGAATCTGCACATACTTTGAGCACTGACCTAGCTTCTAGCATCTCACCTGCTACTCTCATTGGACTAGCAGATGAGGTACAAAGCTGGTCTCTACTCCATTAGCCTCTAAATATGATGTTTCTTCTTTAAAACAGCTGGTGTTGTTGCTGATTTGTCCTGTGCTGGTTTAGGACACAGAAGACAGCGAGCATACTGATGCCTTATCCCAATTACTGATCATCAAAATATCAGCATGTGGAATCAAGCTAAGCAAGTAGGAAATGATGAGGAAGGGAATTATTTTTTTCCCTCTTGAACTTGCTCAATGTAGAAAAGCACTAACAAAGACTGTTTTCCTCTGATTTTTGTTTTGTTTACCATACCACCCAGTGTTACCTAAGTTTTGGGTTACTAAGGTAACTTAGTAACCCTTATTATTGCCCTACTCTACTTACTAAGTTACCTTAGTAAGTAGAGTAGGGCAATGCATACAATACGTGTGTTGATTGTTCAGATACTCCAATACTTTTCAACTGCTCTTGACCAAAAATATAGAGGAGGCCTGATGATGTTAGAAGAGTTTGCAGATGATTCAGTTGTGTGTTCCCAAGTTTTATAGTTTATTCTGGATGCTTTCAATGTCTTTGCCTTTTGGAAGAAAACTGGTGAGCTTTAACCTCATCTTTTGTAAATCTTCTGTTTAGTTGTTGTATTGTTATTTTTGTTTTATCCTCCAATAGCAAAGAAACACAATTTTTGCAAGTTTTCCCATGGTGAAAGACTTTGTTCCTTATTTCTGGGATTCAGATCTGGACCAACTCACAGAAATAATGAAAATAATGGGTACACCAACTCAGGATTTTGTGCAAAAACTGCAAAGTCAAGATGTGAGTATTCTGCTTTAGCAGTTTGTTTTTCATGTCTTCATTTTACCTAAACCATTCTCAGTTCTTAAACTGGCTGAGATAATACATGTTGACTACTGAAATTACCTATGGTATCTGCCTTACAATGCTTTCCACACCCTAAATAACTACTGGACATTAAGGGGAAATAGAAAATGATCAAAACACTGAAAAATCTGTATATTTAAATACTTCAAAGTATGCAGTGTGGAGCATATAAACAGTTGAACTGATGCATTACCTCCTTTACTGGAAATGCACTGAAAATATGAACTATTCAGAGGACCCAGTCGTTCTGTAGGTGTCTCTGACTTCTGCTTTCCTATTCCTGTGTGGATGTCTTTCTAGAATCCTTAAGCTCCTACTACAAAGATCCTAAAATTAATCATTAGGCTAACTGTACAATTTAAATACTAATGAATTACTGTAAATGATACACTTCTAGAGAATATGATGCTCTTTCAAATGATGCATACATATTTATTCTAATTAATATATTAGATATTGAGCAGTGGTAATGGAAACTTTACATATAATTTCTTAATCACAATTTTAAGGTGTGATTTAAAAATGTTTCTTTCAACAAGAAGGTGAATATAATCACGGTTTATGACAAAAAATATTCCATTTGTAAATGTGCTACCAAAGCGTTATTAAGTTACCTACTAAGCACATTGCAAAGGAGGCAAAGTTCTAATTAATTATTCATGTTTCTTTTAAGGCAAAAAACTATATCAAAAGCCTCCCAAAAGTCCAGAAAAAAGATTTTGCATCCGTCTTGAAGTATGCGAATCCTTTGGGTAAGACACTTTGTATGGATGTGCACAGTTTGTGTTGTTCTTGTGTTTGCATTGGAGGCAGCAGCAGTGTCAGTCATGCAATAGGTTACGTGGTGGTTCTCGTGCTATTCTACCTCTTGCTTTCCATAATTCATAATTTCGATTCTAGTGGCTGAACTTTGCCAAGTTTAGAACCTGCCAGGAATCAGATGATTCAAAAGAGTCAAAAAATAAGTAGTTTGTGCTTTAGGCTCCAGTCCAGGCTATGCTTAATGGTTTTACTGGAGCAGCTTTCCCAAGAGCCGTGGGGATTTAAATATATGTAATAAATTTTTCTGTGTATTATATTTAAAATATAATTCTGAAAGTTCATTTTCATCTACAATAGAAATGCAGGCAAATGGAAAGCTGACATTTTAGTCATGGAATGAATACGTCCCGAGAAACATCTGTGCATTCCTGTGAAGAACTGGCTTGTATTTGGTGGATATAAACAGCTAGAAGAATGTACCAAGCGTGCGTGACCTGAGGCAGCAAGAGCTCTGAAGTGGCTCTGCCCAAGCTTTATCCATTCCCCAATGACCCGAACACTCATGAAGCCAGGCTTTATTAACATATAAATTAGGATAATTGAGTTTTCTGTATTTAAGAAGTCAAAATGATATATTCAGACACCGTAGGATTATAAAGCAGCTCTTACCATGGCTAATCTGCTGACCTTCTTAGCTGCAGCAAACTCTACCCTTTTCCATGTAAAGAAATTTCTTCCTAGCACCTCTTTGGCCATTTGGCTGCTCCTTATGTAAAGAACAATTGCTCGTGGTCTGGGAGAGAAGGTTGGAGGGGCTGGACTTGTACTCTTGGGTGGATTGTTGGACTTCGTGATCTTAAAGGTCTTTTCCAACCAAAATGTTTCTGTGATTCTATGAATCCATAGCATGGCAAGTGGTCATTGCAGCGTCCTGGCCCATGTTGCTGTCCTTTCCTCCTTTCAGGTGCACCACCCAACTCAGAAATACCCTTACAAGACTCTTACAGAATGAACACCCAATGGTTCTGCTTTGTAAATCTGTCTATATGCTTAAAACATCCCCAGGACAACATTACTTTGTACAAGCTGGAATTAGTGGCATGATTTGAATGCAATGTTATTTGCCGTTCGCTAGCTGTAAGCCTTTTGGAGAAGATGCTGGTGCTGGATGCAGAGAAGCGAGTCACAGCAGCTGAGGCTTTGATGCATCCTTACTTTGAACCAGTTCACGATCCTGAGGAAGAAATTGAAGCTGAGAAGTACGATGACACATTCGATAACATGGATCTACCGCTGGATGAGTGGAAGCGTGAGTTTAGTTTTGTGATGTTTTCAAAAATGGATGGATAGAAAGGCCATCCAAAAATGGGATTGTTCTCCTTTCCAGCTGGCTTTGTCTGCTTTTAAGGAAACAGAACAAGCAGGCATAAGTAAGATAGAGAAACACTGCTGGTCAGCCAATGTTTCCTTTTATCAAGTCCTCCAGAAACCATCGCCAAAGGTTTTCTTCTCTTCCTCCTAACAATGGATCCTCTCCTCTCTTTCTCCATGTGTCCTCCTTCCTATCTTCTGCAATGCAGGAAAGAAACCATTTCTGTAACGTGTTCCTTACAGTGCATAGGACAGAGCAACAGATTCCTCAACTGTTTGCTCTATAGGACTGCAGCTGTTGCTGGCCTTAATTTTCAGTTAGATGTTTTTAATCCCTGAGAGAGCCTGTCTCAGCAGAGATTTAAGTCTGAGCCTAGTTTTTGTCTTCCTTCAGAGATCTGTATTTTTGCTCTGAGATGTGGACTTGATTAATAATTCTGCTGTGCTCCTAGGCACGGTAGTTTACTTTCTGGCCATATTGTCCATGGTGATATAACGTCAGTGCTCACAGCCCTTGGAAAGCATCCACAAGATTTCAGTATTGGGCTACTTCTTCAAAACTGAAGTGGCAAAATGGTGGTAAAATGATCCCTGATTCCCTTACTTTTTGTACTCTTTCTCTTTTTTTCCTGAAGAGGTCTCAGTCTTCTTCACCTTGATCAGGACCTGACCATGCTGGGAGTTGCATCTTGCCTCATGTCTGTGCAGCTCCTTTTCTGACCAGACAGCAACACTATGTTTCTTCTGTTGTTTTCCAGGTATTACCTATAAAGAGATACTGAACTTCAAACCACCACTAACATCAGAGTCAAAGGAGACAGCAGTGTAATTGTATGACCTGGTCTTTTCAGAACTCAGAAGACAGCAGGAAAGTTGTAAATGTTTGTGATATTTCAGGTGTATAAAACTTTTATAAATAAACTGGATGTAACCTGTTTCATCTCCACTGTAAGAAAGAGCAGTGTCTTTTCCTCTGCATGTGGAAGTGGTGCCTCTGGGATTAGCATCTCTGAACTATCCAGAAGATTATTTCTGCCCACAGCTTCTCCCTTCTGCATGAAAGGATTCAGACTGTGATAATCCTCTGCCATCCTTGAAAGAGCAGGTAGGGCCAATTCTTCAAATCAGACGTGAGTACAAGTCAGCACTGTCAGCAAGCGGAGACACAGAGGATCTCGGTGATGTGCAGCGTCTGCTCTCCAGGGCTGTTGAACCATCCCAAATGTAAAAGGTATCAGTGTGACTTCCTCTGGAATATTTCACCTTGATGAGCTGCCTGTGGAGGCTAATCAGCTTCTGTTTCCTCAGCTAGTGTGGCGAGTAGTGGAGACACAGCCTGAGTGGAGGCCTATTTCCTTTGTCTTGTCTGACAACCAGGCCTGACAGATTTATGCAAGAGGCAAGAAGCAGACAAGTGTCAGTGTCCTATTTTTTTTAAAGTAACTGGTGTGGTAGGACAAGATTTCCCAAGTTCACTAGGTGAGCAGCCACTTGGTAAGCAATCATTTTCAAGAGTTACAGTGTTTTTATCTCAATACGGTGCAGTCTCTTTGTATAACAGACTGGGGATCAAGGATTTCCAGGGAGAAACTCTTTTAAGACATTCTGAAATGTTGTAAGCTCTCTAGCATCTTAGTGTAGAAACAATCATTGAAAAAGTGCATCTTCTCAGAGGACATGCTGGTTAGCTAATCAGCAGTGCTGATCCTGGAAATACAGCAGCACGCAGGTGGCATTGTAGAAAATAAAACGAGGATAAAAATATGACACTGCAGCTATTCATGCAGCAAGCTGTCTTGTTCTTGGTGTGTGGAGGTGTTGCCAGGTGCAGAACAACAACCGTTCTTTTTTTCAGCCTTCTGAAGTCATCTTACCTGGGGGGGAGCCCTCAAACCTTCTGCTGAGAGGTACCTTACAAGAAGGAATCAGATTCCTGATGACCTACAGGGGGATGCCAGATGCTTCATGAGCTCCTGTTACTGTCTGGCTTCATTTATTGTATTTTCCTAGGTGCTTAGTTCATAATAATCTCTCAGACGTGGGAAAAATAAATTAGCAAACCTTTGGTGCAGAATTTCTTTGTGAGGTCACTTCTCTTTGTTAAAGGTAATCTCTTTCAAATCGACTGCTTGGACATGGATTATTCCCAATGCCATCTGCTGTTTGTGGTGTGTTGCTGCTAAATGAAACGGTTGTGAAGGAAGACAATTTATAATGTGGGTAATAACTGAAAAAGAACTAACAAATTACTTGTGGTTTGGGTGGGTGGTTTGTTTGTTGCTTTTTTTAATAACTAATTTAAACCAGACATTTAATCAAGGCATCGTTGCTCTGTTTCTTTCCATGAATGTTTAACTTAAACACCTGTAAATAGTGATGTTTGTTTAAAAATTATTCACAGTAAGCATTGATTAATGGAGACAGGCACCTAGAGAGACTAAGTGGTAACAGAAACCTTGAATTATTGATGTACTTGACAAGTTATTAAAAACTGTAGGTTCAGGAATGCATGATAAAAAGCAGTGAATGCAATTTGGAACAAAACATTTTTCCAACCTGGAGGTCACTGAGGAAGGCACAGTTGGGTCACCCCCATTTTGCACTATTGACTTTCTGCTTGGGCTACACTTTCGTGTTAAATAGGAGCTTTTTCACTTACTAAGCGTTTTTTAAGATCATGCATCATCATGGTCCTCTTAAAAGTCATGGAAGAAAAGTGGCTGTTGAAATGAGTGGGTTTTGATAGAGCCAGTCAAGGGCTGGAAAGAATGTCAAAACTTCTTTGAAAATGCCCCCTTCATAATTTACATGGAATTGCAGCATCCTAACTTGTAGCAAAAGTCTAAAGTCTTGAGGTAATGCACATGGCTCAAATGTTAATCAGACTTTAAGAGCTTTTTTTCTCCATTGCAAACCTAGTTTGCTTTTTCTTCATAAATTCTTCAGTGGGCATTTTACACCATACACACACCCTAGCTCTGGTGAAATCAAGCCCTAAAAACCTCCAGTGGCTATGGGGAACTTTGCCTCTTTTAATCTGGACTTCTTTTAGTCTACTACTGCAGAAGCAGCTAGCCCACATGAGAAAGAGATGAGAAGATAATGTGAGGTTTCTGTCTCTGTCTGGGGAATACAGAACTCCTGAAATAACTGCGGAGAAGACCTTGGTGGATGTGCCAGAAAAGACAGACGTACTGCTGTGCTGTCTAGTCAGTAAACAGTTTGTAAGGACAACTAACAAACACGGGAAGTTTGGTACATCTTGGCGTGATGGTGCTGTGAGGAGACCAGAATCTGAAGAGACTGCTCAAAATAGCAGTAGAGATTATTAGTAAAATAGCTCATCACGAGAAATGTGAGCTGAAGGCAGAACCATTTTGCATGGGAGGCAGCTGCTGCTTCAAGGGGAGAGACAACATTTCCTAGCGTTTTATTTGCTGTTTCTACTGGTGCTAAGCAACTCAGGAATAAGAGCCCAATTTCTGTTTGCCTTAAGGAGAACTGTAAATATGTTCTGCATGCACTTGAAATGTATTGTCAAAAATAAAGGTTGGGGTTTTGTTTCTTACACAATAATGGTCTTATTCCCTGTGTATATTCCCAAATGTGTAATCAGTACTGAAAATACTGAGTAATTTCAGTATCTGGGGACTGCACAAAACCTCAGACTGTGGGGACATTTCATGTAATATGAGCTGCTGATGTAGTTTACTTTGGAAGTCAGTCAGACCGCAGATCCCAAGCTTTCTCCCCTTTTCCAAGCTGCATGTCAGCCACGGGGCAGATTCGATCGTACTGCTGCCACCTGATTAGTTCCTAGAGCATCCTGAGTGTTGCCAGATGTCTCTGCTTTGTTCTGGAGGATGGGATTTGCACACTTAACCACCGCTGCGTCCCTCAGCTTGGTTTTAAAGGCCAAAGTCAGGTTGACAGCCACCAAGCAGATACACCTTCAGGTTGAGTGGGGACCTTCACCTTGAAAACCTACGTGCCTCCCTGCTTCAGGTTAAGATCATCCCATGAAGTGTCCATTGCGCTGAAGACTTATTGTTCATGCTGAGTTTCGGTAATGTGATGGTGTGGGCCAGACGTGGCTCACCATTTCACTCCTGTATTGTTTCCTGTTGTGTTATGGGATAACGCTGAGGTGAGTGCTAAAATGTGTCCTGCAAAATGTGTTCAGGAGATCTGCTTCACTGTTGATTTAGAGCTACCGATCATACAAGCTGTGGGGGATTCTTTTAGCTCCCTACCTTGTGATCTTCTGTTCAGATACAACTACCAGATGCTTCTGGTCTGCTTCAGCTAAGGTTATGTGGAAAAACAGCATGTTAGATGCTGGTGTTCACTGCATCTTGCAATGAATTACTCCCCTTAGGCTCTACGTGGTCCATGCAGGTACCAGGGAAAGATCAGGGGCTCATAACACCCACTGTCTGCTGACTGATTTTCCATCTCTCGAATACATTGTAGGGCAACTGACTGGAAGCCGAGTAATACCAGGAGTGGTTTTGTGGACTACAACACTTAAAATCTCCTAAGTAGTTTTAAGAATTCAGCAGGGTGAGCTGGAGAAAGATCAAGAGAGGAGGACTTCCACCACGCAGACGTCCTGTGCAACCTCATGGACTACCAGTTAATGAGCAGCTCTGGTGTGCAGCTCTTGGGACTGCTTATTTGTGGTGCTTTGGGGTAGTAACATCATGGGCTAAAGACTGCCTTGCCATCTAGCAGCCGCCGGCAGCTTGCAGGCACAGGAATGATGCATGCTTTGGAGCCACCACAAACAGCATTCCTCTGCGAGGAGGTAAATGGGAACAAGGGAAGTATTGAAGGATTCATTATTTTTGTCTGCTGCTGTTCTGCTCTGCTAGCAGAGTTCCCTAATGCAACTTCTGTGCCTTTCAATGAAGCACGTTAAATGCACAGTTATCTTCAGGAGGCAAAATGCCGCAACCAGTGAAGCAAAACAAACAAAATGTGGTGAAAGCAATTGCTCAGGTCCCATGTGAGAGCTCTGCCGTGCTGCTGCAGAGCACCCTTTGGGCACGTGCTTGGCCAGGGCAGGGAAAGGTCCTTAGGGACGTGGTTTATGGGGTGATACTGGTGGCAGGGGGTGGTTGGACCAGATGATCTTGGAGGGCTTTTCCAACCTTGATGATGCCATGGATGGCTCTAGCACGTTTGGGTGGTGCCCGCAACAGTGGGACTCCCATCAGGTGAGGCTCCTGATACCAACACCACCAAAGGCTGCTGCTATTGGTTCAGTCTGGTGCTAATGAGAAACCCACTGATTACTGAAACAGTAAAATTACACAGCTCATGGACACCTCAGGCATTTAGTCCACGAGGGGCCTGGGTCAAGGGAGCTTTTCTGTGGCATTTCAGAAGCTCCGTTTGTACACAGAAGTTCCTACCTCCCAACAGCACAGCTTGGCATCTGTCCAACCACGATGCTGTTCTAGAAAACTCCTGAAATTTATGGTTTTGAGTCAAATTTGAATTGTC
The DNA here is from genome assembly GCF_047663525.1 of Anas platyrhynchos. NCBI lineage: Eukaryota > Metazoa > Chordata > Aves > Anseriformes > Anatidae > Anas > Anas platyrhynchos. The sequence continues at coordinate 21,310,048 of NC_092587.1, read as the reverse complement.
TTTTATTTTTTTTTTCTATAAAAACAGCAGTGTGCTACTGCAAGGAGAGAAAATACGGCTGAGAAGTCAAATCAGGAAAACATGGATGGAGGTTTTCACTGAAGCACCCCCACTCTTTCAGGATCTAGGGTATATTACGAAATAACGTTCAGTTCTAGGGAATCCAAATTGCTTCCCAGAAAGAGCCCTGAGCCATGGCTGGAGCAACTGAGCCCTTTCAGAGCATGAACTCTTAAAGAATCCCGAGGAGATTTTTAATGTAATGTGTAAAATTAACACGCTACAAACTTGCAATAAGGAGAACATACACAAAGTGTCTGCTAGTCCTGAAGCTGGGCACTTTTTAAAGAGGAGGTTAAAATATTGATGAGAGAGACACAAAACTACAGGGAACTCACCAGAAAGCATCATGCAGAAGGGAATGTTGAACTGCTGGCACGAGAGGATGGATTCCAGCAAATATTTTATTACATTTGAGTGTTCACATTAAATGTAATACATCTGCAGTGGGTGTGTTAGTTAGGGGGTTTAATTCTGGATTTCCAGGGAAATAAATTAAATACTCTTCATAGGGTTTCATTGTTCCAGTAGTCTCAACCTTTCCGTATCATTACTGCCATCAGTGCAGCATGCCTAGGTGATCTCCATTACCCTGTCAACGTGCTTTATCGTACGGGCTTTATGCCATTTTTCTTCATGTGGTACTGCTTCCATTCAGGGAAATGGCCAAGGCTTCTCCAGGAACGCATCAGGATGGGGCTACTGAAAAAGTTTAGTGCTCTTGCCCCTGGCTCTCACAGAAGGTGGCAGGTGTGGGGAAAGGCAAGGCAGGGTGCAGGACATGGAAGAACTGTTTTATGGTTGTGGTACCCAAAATGCTCCCCACAGGAGCAGCTCCTCCACCAAAGCCTCCTGTGACAGTTCCCCGTATTTAGCCCAGAGCTCTCAGCATCTGCACTGAGAAACCTGCCGGTGCCGGGAGTGTCCCCAGGTGCTGCACTCCAGCTGCCTGTGAAATTGGTATAATTTTCAATTATAATTGATATTTCTGAGAAATTGCTAACGCAGCTTTGGCCTGGGCCCTTTGCAGTCTTCCAGCGACTCCCTGGGCACAGCTGGCAGTGGCCACGTGCACTCCCAGCCAGTGCAGTCAGCTGGCTTCGGAGGGCAAATGTTGTAACAGCAGGGAGCCAGGCAGCTCCTTGCCAGCTGGTCGTAGGTCCAGCAAGCTCTGCCAGGCACGGTTCGTGTACTAGCACAGGGACAGAGCTGACAGTACCTTGAAAACTGTGCTTGCCCCAGATGGATGGATGGTTATGACGTTAATCTCTTCACACTGCTGTCCCCTCGCCATGAAATACTAAAAATGAGATGTCTGGGAAGCAGTTGATGTGTGGCGTGGGGTCAAGGGGAATACAGTGCACAGAAGAAAATAATACATATTTTCCCTGCCATTCAGGAGACCTACAGGATGTCATCGCAAGCCTCTATTAACAGGGTTTGGCCCAGCCCCATGGTAAGTGTCGTGACAATAAAATTCACTCCAATAAAGCTTTTCATATGCGATATATTTATGCAAAAGGTAGTGATGAGATAGGAAGGAAAACAACCACAAGAGAGCACAGAAAAACAAGAAAAGCCTATACAGGGTGATTTTTTTAAAGGCATTATTGGATAAAATCCTAAGTGAATAATCAGAGCCATCAGGTTATACCACAGGAGTGAGAATACAGTGGATTTGATGTCAAGTTGCACACCAACAGAATGGGAGGACAGGGATACGATAAAATTCCCGTCCCATGTCACATTACGGGCTCTAAATGTGATTCATTTATGGCTTCTAAATCAAAGAGCTCTGTTGCTGCTCTAAATTCAGGGTGCTGAATTACCAGAGCAGGTGTGAAGCTACAGCCGTAGGTAAATGAGTATCTGGAGTCTGATTTTGGAGTCAAACGAGTGGGATTCTCTCCACTAACAGAGCTTGTTGCAACTGCAATTGCTACAGCTACTCAGTGTTGCCATTTCAAGTCTCAAAGCCAGAGCATCAACTACCTTTCCTTTGGTTTTTCAGTTGCCTTGGATTTCGGAGCCCTTCGTGCTTTATGGCAGGATCAGTGGTTATGATCGCCTGGATCTGATGCCATTACTGTTATGAACTTGCTGTGTGTCTTCCAGCTTTGGAACTGCTTTGCGTAGCTGGTGTTTGGCAGCATTAGCTGAAGTCCTTCGAAATATAAATCATTTATGTAAGTGGAAAATTCGCTTTGCACCGTAACCTCCCGCCTCAGGTGGGACAAGCACAGCTTCCCGTGAGAAAATGTCAGAGAGCTGAGCCCAGCTGACAATGTTGCTGTGCCCCAAAAATGTGCCAAACATACCCAAGGATGCCTGTAGGGTTAATAAAGGCTTCTCTGATATGATCATGGTCAGCTGGTCCATACGTCCCCTGCGATCAATTAGTAGGTTTAAAGAAGATTATTTTAGCTTGTTCGGGAATGTTAGGCCCTAAAAAAAAAAAAAAAAAAAAAAAAGGCAAATCATTAAGACCGGTCCTAAAGAGTCCGAACCAGAAATGTGCCATTCCTCTTGGTTATTTATTCTTGGAAAGGAGAAAAAAGGAAGCTTGAAAGAGAGCAGAAGAAGCAGTGATTTCCCTCATTTTCCATTGTTTCTCTATTCAAGTAGCGTTCTTGCCAAATAAATCAAAATCTATCACTTCTCTCCCCAAAAACCAACCAATCTGCCTGCCTGTGGGGAGGGGATGCTGAGCCAGGCCTGCCTGGAGCTCAGGGCTGCCTTCCCTCAGAGGAGCCGCTTGGCCCCTTCACAGCTCGCCACACGCACTTGCAGCATCCCTTAGGTGTTAGGATGAGGATGTTTTACTCTTATGGCAGGGCAAAGTCCCTTCCATCCATATCTTTTTTGATGGTACATCCCTAAACCGAACGTTTTTATAGAATGTCCTAAAAGATAATACACCAGTGGGTGGAATGGGTGGCCCATTTGTGTTGGCCACCTTTGCTTGCTAAGATCCATGCCAGGAGAACTCCACTGAAGTCAACAGGATGTTTTGTAGCATGCAGCATAAGCAAAAGGGGCAGAACCTTGGCTTTAAGGATGTCATCATGGATTACGGATCTGTCATTGTCCTCCTTGGGTACAGGATCAGTAAAGAAGCGGAGAGGACAGAGCCAGGCTCTTTTCAGTGGTGCCCAGGGACAGGACCAGAGACAGTGGGCACAAACTGGCACAAAGGAGGCTCCTTCTGACCACCAGGCAGCATTTCTGTGCTGTGTGGGTGGCTGAGCACTGGCACAGGCTGCCCAGAGAGGTGGTGGAGGCTCCTCCTTGGAGATCTCCAGAAGCCACCTGGACGTGGTGCTGGGCAGCTTGCTCTGGGTGGCCCTGCTTGAATGGGGATTGGAGCAGGGGGTCTCCAGAGGTCCCTGCCAGCCTCAGCCTGTGACCCTGTAGATCCAGTACTTCTATCCCATAGCCAAGGAACGTCAGGAAGAAAAATACTGCTCAGTGTGAAAGGATGGCAAAATCTGACACAATTATATATATATATAAATGCAGAGCATTTACCCACCCAAGTTCTCAGGTTACACTCTCCAGATGTATTTTCTAAAATTATTTTTCTCTCTCACCCAATAAAAAAGCTCTCCTGCCCTGGTACATGCAGCACTAGTGATGCTGTAGTAGAGATGCAGAGAGAGTATGTATGGAGACTGCTATTGCCACTCAGACATATTCATGGAAAAAAACTGCCAGGCAAAGCTGTCGGGCAGACACGCACCCTCTAAGGTCTGAAAATAGAGCCTCACACACAAATCTTTTGTCTCTGGATGCCCCTGACTCTAATTTCAAAATACCTTCCCCTCGAACCTATTTACTCCGCTATGGTTTCCCTAATGAAAAGAGCCTCCTGTGGATGCAGTTATCAATCCTTGGTCACTGCGACCAGCAGGAAGCCCTTAACATTATTTAGGGAATGAAAATGGCTCCTAAAATAAACAAACAAAAAAAACTCAGCCTCTCCCAATTAGCCTTCGATTTAATTATTTCCCTGGCTCACATCTCCATTCCTGAGTTTCATAAACTAACCCTAAGTAAACCATAGCCCTAAAGATCATTTCAGGCACTGTTTAGTTTTGAGCAGTTAGCAAATTGTTGCTGTATTTTTTTTTTCTGATTTGTTTGCTCGGCTCTTGGGCAGCTGTTTAGGATGGACTAATCTTGGTTCCATTTCCCCGTAGCAGCCCTAGAAGAAAAACATCCTGGGATGGCTGTGAAAGCCAAAGGACATAACGCTTTGCAGACAGGCAGAGCAGCCAGATTAGCAAATGGGCACTGGAGTCACCGACCTCCTAATCCTGGCCTGCAGGCTGCAGGGCTCGCACCCAGGTATGCAAATCCAAATGGGGTTTAATCATTAGGGTGGAGACTTCTTTATCAGTGAACTTCTCTTTGAGATAGGGTAATAGAAACTGAATGTCTTTGATCTCAGCAGAGGCTGTGTGTGTGACACAAGCCATGGTGTAAAGGAAGGAACCTGCCCCGGCTGCCCTCTGAACTTTCTGGGAGACCAAAGGCCCAGGGAAAGAAGGATTGTTTTCTTCTCTGTCTTTTTTTAAAGAGTATTTTGTCTATGCTTTCTATTTGAAATTTTTTTCTTTCCTCCTTCATATTTTTCCTTTCAGTTGAGTTCTCCCCCTTTGCAGAGAACTGGAAGCCTCTCAGGAACACAAGTGGGGCTGTCCCACGGAGCGGCTCAGCGAGGATGGAGCAGCTGATTTCACTCTCAAGCCGGTTGTTGGAATCGCTACAGCAAAGCAAAAGCTTTCTGTAGGAGCAGCTGCTGGGGTTGGGGAGATTTTAGGAGCCTGTTGCTGCTTAAATACAGAGTGTTACCAGAAGGCACAGTGTTACCGTGTTAGGATGCAGATATAAAGATTTAGTAAGCGTACAAGATGCCAGATCTACTTACTCTTACCTGCCTGTTCTAATAGATTTCTTACCAGATGGGCAAGAAGACTTACTGTCTAACTAGATACCACCCCAGTGTGACAACAGAAGGAAAATCATACAGGTTTGATTGAAAAAGAAGCAGTTTCTGTCAAGCCAGTACCACATTTGACGTCTCAGGCTGTGCTTCCACAGCTGCCCATGAAGATCTGACTAAAGGCTGACGTGGTGCCCTCTCTTACCTGTACCTGGTGCTTCCCAGAGCTCATCCATACAGAGCTGCTTCGCTTCACTAAGCTAGGGGGTACTACCAAACCAAAAAAAAACAAGGAGCATTCATTTCCCAATGAAGGGGATGCCACATCTGGAATCAGCTCGCGTGGTGGTGGAGCTCCAAATACGTGACCGAGGGGCTGGTGCCCCTGGGGTAGGCTATGGGCACCACCAGCCTGCTGTCTTTCCCTGGCACACAGGGGTGTGATTTGGCTGCACATTTGTAATCAAAGTGGTTTACGCAGAAGGCCTGTGCCGTAGTTAACTGAAAGCTGGAAATTGTTTTGAGTTGAGAGCTCCGTGAGAAATAAAGGAGAAAAGTAGATTAGTGACAGGCATAAGAGCAAATGTGTCATTTGGCACAGCAGGAACAGGCATTAAAAGGCTGTCCCCTGTGGTCATCCTTTTCCAGAAGGTGTCTGCAGGAGGGTGCCTAAAATGGGGACACTGGAAATAAGTAGAGAACATCCAGGCCTTCAGTAAGTATCCCTTACCCATCTCCTACCGAGTTCAGATAGCAGAATAGAAGTAACTATTCCCATCAAGTATCCGCAGAGCAGTCAGGTAACATTTATGTATTGCGTGCCTTTGAGTGGGCGCACTCATTTGTGAGGCAGTCACTCTCTGAAGTAGCTTGTAATTATCGCAATTACAAATCTATATTCTTTTCCCTGCATCCCCAAACAATTTTTGAAAACTGAAACTCTGCACACACTTGAGTTCAGGGCACAGCCATTTGTCTTCATAAAGCCACCCAAAGTTTACTCTACTTGTATGTATTTGAATGAAAATTTTTGCAAATTTTTTTAGAAAAAAAAAATCTCTTTCCAAAACTAGTCTGACATAGAAACTTAAAAATTGGGCAAAGATTTATCCAGAAAATACTCTTCCTTTTCAAAATTTTAAAAATACCTTTTCTTTTCAAAATTTTACAATGTAAATCTATACCCTTAAAAAAAGCTGCCAGGAACCCAACGAACAGAGTCCAGAACCTGAAATTCACTTGATTATTTATTGACAAAGCTTTGCTTTCTTCTCAGTCCACCAAAGCCACTTGCAATGGGGACACTTGATTTGATTATATACATTCAAATACATTTTCAGTCCAAGGAAAGAGATTACATTTTGCCATCATTATTCAAGAAAAAAACTCTTGCTAGTGCCAGAGGAAATTTTGCTTAGAGAAGAATTGCCCATAATGTCTCTATTCACATATTTTAGGCACATTTATTTATTTGTGAAACCTTACAGGCACTATGCAAGCTTGCTGCTTGAGCAAAGCCCTTACAATGAAGTCTGACATTTACACCAATGCTTCAGGTCCGTTGTTTCCAGTGGCATCAAAGAGACGAGAGTTTGGCCAGCCATTTAATGGTATCATGTCAAATTCTGGTGGCCTTTCCTCCAGGTAGCTGGAGTAGGGAGAAGTTAGATGCAAAATGCTGTCAAGTGAGTTAAAAGGGATCGGCTCCAGGCCTGCTGGAGTCAGCTGAGCACTCACCCAGCCTTTTAGGTGCTTAACTGATAGAGCTATCTCCTCTAACAGCCAGAAGCCAGACATAATTTTCAAGACTTAATGTGTTTCTGCCTTATCGTGATAATCAGTAGCTGGCTACAGGCCACAGACAAAGAAAGTATTGGGGATAGGCAAGACAACCCTGTTTACTTTCTCAATGGACTACAAATAGTTGGTATGTACTTGCTGTTTACATGTAGGCAAGACGACTGATCCCCCACAGTCCTATGAAACACTCCTGAGCCTACTTTTACTGTCTTGTGTTCACAGAGGTTTAGAAATAATTTGGCACATTCTCCTTTCAAACTAGATTTTTATTTTATTTGTAGCTGCTTGATACAGATGCCTGAGAGGGGATGCAGCTCTGATACACATTTCTGTGACAGGAAAAAACAGTCAGCAAACTGATAACAATGGGAAAAATAACCCTAAGAAGTTTGATTTTTTACAATAAATAAAGAAGGAAAGAAAGAAGGAAGGAAAGAAAGAAAAGGGAAGGAAGAAAGGAAGAAAGGAAGAAAGAAATAAAAAGAAAAAAGTAAGAAAGACTAGGAAGGAAGGAAGGAAATGAATGAGTGAGTGACTGGAACAAACAAACAAGTGGCTATTACCACTGGCTTTGTGTGAAAGGTGCTCACCCAATACATGATAATTGTGTAAAAAATTGAATTCAGCCTGTACCATGAGACTCTATCACGTAGCACACTGGATATTGTCCAAAACTAGCTGCAAGACAGCTAATCTCCCCGTGCCCTTTTTCCATCCCTGACTAATCTGGTCTGCTTCGGAAATGCTACTCACTCGGGTTTTGTATAGCATTCACCGTATCTGTGCTTTTAGGTGATGCTGTCAGAATCTGTGTGAGTCTTTACATGCCTGTTCCCAATCCTTGCAGTATCTGAATGCTTCACATTCAAATGCGTTTATCTTCCAGCACCCCCAGTACTGTCACCCAGAAGTGCTGTCACCTAAGTCTATGGGTGAGGTGAGTAAAATTTACAGGTTAAACAGGAAGCTTGTGGTGATGGCAGAAACTAAATCTGGGTCATGCCAAGCACCAACTTTCTCTTTCGCTATTAAAACAAATTCTCCTCTGGGTTAACCAATTACCAGGAACAAGGACAGAGCTCAGCATGCCAGGGCAATGAGCCTTCAACTGTCCTGTTACAGATTTGTAAGGAAATCCAGTATATCTATTCTTTAAAAATCAAAGCAATGCTTTAAAATTCTTTAAAAATCTTTAAAAATTAAAGCCTTTGTGATGAGTAAAAAAAAAAAAAAAAAAAAAAAAAAAAAAAAAAAAACCTCTGCTGGTTTACAGATATCACACACGGCCTAAGAGTTTTTTAATACAATAAAGGAAAACATTATGAAATAAATGCTGCCCCACAGAATAAGCATGTTCATCCAGCAAAGCTGCCTTCACTGCAACAGCTGCCTCTCTGAAGCCTCCTTTTGGGACTCCAGGTACATTGTTGTAAGCTTTGGTCCTTGTCTAAGAGCCTTGGACTTCTGCAGTTACACTTCAGATAAATTCCAGTTGAATATTACAACCACTGCTTAGATTAAATCCAAAAGTCCCTAGATCTGCCAGTTTGCTCTCAAATTCCTAGTTTCTTTGAAGAAAAATTCAGTCCCCTTTCTTATTACGGTCTGACTGGTGGCTCCGGGTTAATCTCCGTCTGTCTCCCTGGGAACAGTCAAAGGAGGCAGAACAGAGGTGGGCAGGGTCTCCAGCAACTATTCGTGTTATCAGGGTCCATCAGCAGGTGACCATTTCTCATATCCAGCAACAATAAATACAGCCCATGGCTAATGGACCGACTGCACGGCTTTCTTCAAACATTTCAGAGAGAATTAGCTGGGCTCCAGACTTTGAGACCAAAGTTTCCCCAAACCTCAGGTCCTATGCTTTATGCTGACCAGTCAAAATACATGCAGATCCTGCAATTCTCTTGATAGTTTGCAGAACTAAAAATATTTCATTTTATTTTATATAGCCTTTATTTGATCAATCTCTGCATATGTACCACTACAATTAGAAATACCTCTCCTCTGTCAGCTACTGTGTAATTTGAATGTTTAGCTGGCGTGGCAACAGTAAATCACAGTTTACTGTGTTCACAGAAGCGAGATGTGCATGTATTTACATGATTATTTCTTTTTTTTTTTCCATACAATGTCAATGAACAGCTGAGCATTTGCAAAAAAAAGGAGAATTCATGGCACAGCGACACAGGTGCTGCAACTCATACTTCTGCCAAGGATCCAGCGTCTGACGGACCTGAAACACTCTCCAAGCAATGGCAATCTACTTTGTGTGCCCATCTGTAATAACTGTGCTACATGGCTCTTGCTAAAAATGATAAATGATAATGACTTGCTGTCAAAACAAGTTTCAAGGTAACACCTGCTCATGAGTAATATCAAAATAATTAAGTCTACATAGAAGCATAGCCAAAATCTTTCCCTTGCTTAAAACTGACTTGTGAGTGTGCGGAAAGGAAGTGTCAAATTGTCAAATTCTACAGTAAATAACGATGCTGAAAATGACACAGTCTAGGCAATCTGGCCTAGATAACATCTTGAACCCCATGACTGTCAGAATAGAACAGAGGCAGAAGCTCCCCCAAATGATCCTTTTTTTTCTGACAGAAGGCAGCCAACAAAAATGACAGACTGGGATTATGGATAACGCTCTGGCTTCACATCCAGCCTAAAACCAAATGCAGTGATAGGTATCAAGCAAAGACATTTGTGTCTGTTTTGTTCTCAGAGCCAGTGACAATTATTTATCTGCCAAGCATATTTAGATACACTATGCTTCAGCACCTATGACAAAGACATGAAGTCTTCCTGTTCCCTGGGTAAACTTCTTCAAAAGAAGAAAGAAAAGCAAAATAGATGGACTGCCACTTCTCTGGTAGTCTGCACTGACAGCTAAAATCATGGCGGTTCTTCTTCCACACCCTTCAGTCCCCCAGGTTCCAGCTAAAGTGCTGTGCCACAGAGAGAGCTGCATGATGCCTTTTGTCTCCTTATGTCTCCGGAGTGGTCAAGCCATCAGCCTCCAACTATTCCACTGTACTGGCAGAGTAAACCAATTTTCTTTAGCATTAGGAAATGGTGACCCACTGAAAGTCAAGTCACTAGAAGCAAGGAATTCAAAGACAGCTGACCTACTTTGTAACATATCTAAGGCTGAAAGAAGCTTTAAGGTACAGCTCTGTGTTGGCCCATAAATGACCAAGCTCCTGAGAAACCCTGGTAGGAAACTGACTCAGAGGTACACAATTATTTATTTCTAAGACAGTTCCTATGGAGACTAAGTTTGTCAGGAGAGGTATTAGCTGTTATTAGATCATCTTTTTCTCACACTCTCTCATTATCCCTGTGTCTATTCTGTCCATTAATGATGTCCCACAGGGAGTTCTCAAAATCAGGTCTCTTAGATCACAAGCCAGCAAGCATGATTTCAGGCATAGCGTGAGCACAGCCCTCGCATGAGGGCACGTGTCCAGGCTGTTTGCAAGGCACAGAGGGGATGGGAAGGGCAGCGCGAGCCCCGTTTGGTGGCACCATGGAGGCCATTCCTGCAGAGCAGCGCAGGCACAGCTCATGGCTGCCAAAATGGCTGCCACCTGTGACCGGGGCCACATGGGTGCTGTCACAGCCAACTTGCTGTGTTCATGAGTGGGTATAGATCATCTCAGTAGCTGTGTGGAGTTATTTTGGATGTGAACATGTTCCTCAGTTCATATCCGAGGGTCATAACTATGCAGCTGTGCTCACTCCAAAGCTTGTTGGCTCTGGAAATTCCTTTTTGTGTGTCCAGGCCTACAAAGCCCAAACTGGCTTCCAGCAGAGCCTGCTAAGCACTTCTGCAAGGAGATCCCAAAACATACTCTTGTTACTTTCTTTCTTTCTTTTTCTTTTTTTCTCCATCAGACGACACTTTCCAGACCCTTAATATATATATATGTCTCAGAAATGTGCCTGTAACACCATGCTATACACACAACGGAAGGGTTTCCTTTACCAGAGATCTTGACACCTTATTTCAGGTAATGACCAGATGAGAAAAGTACAACAAAATAATGCTATTAGGGCCAGAGAAGAATTTGATTAATTTCATAAAATTATGGGGTGACTTGGTAAAGACATTAGCAACATGGATAGATGCAGAAATCTGCTGGCTAAGCGTGAACTTTATTTGTAACTCTCAGTTTCACTCCAGCTGCTGGGGGTTGAAGTGACATTAATGTCAGAGATGTCCAGGTGCCTTTTTTTTCCCGATATATTTAAACAGATACCATAAATTTGCCAGTAGCTTAGAATAAAGAAAAGAGCTAGAGAGGAATCAGTGCGGGTTTGTCATTGATTTCAAAGATGCTAGGACTAATACTCTAACATTTAGGTATAAACATGTAAATGATAGGCAGCACAGTGTCTAAATGTACTACATATAGGTATAACACAAAAAGCTGCTCTTTCTGAAAATTACATTTCAGTCAAGCACCAGAAATACTAGATGGCACACTGTTATGAATATACTTTGGTCTAGTAATCTAGGCAGATATTTTACAGTTGATCCACATACATATTGTTAGCATCTAAACATTTCTGCTAATAAATCATGTGATAAGAAAGGGTAATTAAGTCAAGCCAAAACAAACTAGTTGGAGAAATATTTTCATCAAGCTAAAAATTTCCACAAAATGTTTTGTTTAGAACTTCAACTCTTTTAAATATCAAATATTCTGACTTTTCTATTCGTAACGGGTAAGGGACACATTACCCAGATCATCACCTTAACTGATTCCCCATCATCTGCTCTACAGCTGAAATCTGTTTATCAGTCCTATACTAAAACCAATGAAATACTGTCAGTAATTCTGTTAATATTTCTCGTAAGAAATTAAATACTATTTCTGTGCTACAAACAGAAAAAGTACACACCTGGTATTTCTTGCTTTCACAAATTTGCTTTCACACGGTTTTGCACAATTATAATTTATTAATAAAAATGTCAAATGCTGAGTTATTTCAACAATTTTAAGTGTTACCAGATTCATTTGAAATAAGAAAAAAAAATAAAAAATCCATATTTCTTTTACCTCTGAAGAAATACTGATAGCCATAATAGTCCTACAATATGTTTCTGTCGGGAAAGATTAAATCCACCACTGAACTTGAATAAGTGAAAGAAGCAAGTCCTGTAGTCACTCCAGTCAGTAAAAAACAACGGCTGTGTGTTAGGTTGTCTAATAAAACTAATACAAGTTGGAAGATTTAGCATGTCACATGTCTCTTTTTTGGTGCTTGAGCAAATAAAAAAGGTACCTCTTCTACATTGTAAAACAGTGGAAGAGACATGAGCAATTAGCACAAGCAAAACATTTTCACTTGATAAGTCAGTCTGGGCTGTTTTTTCTGCCCAGTCAGCAGTGTCTGAAAACAAAGGAGACAGAGCAGCCCTGGGAGACAGCTTGTCTGCCCAACCACTTTTCTGGGGGATCTCTTAATTTGATTTGGAAAGCACATAGCAAGCCTCCTAGGTGTCAACATTTAATATGCCACATAGCATGCTGCAGCAGCTGACACTGTCAGGCACGTGAAAGCCTATAGCAAATCTGTTACTTTAGGGAACATACTTCTATACCTCGTCTCCACCTCCCTGGTTATCACAACAATCACTTGAATAGGCAATAAGACTGGGTCTTGTCTCAAGTGATTTGATAAGCAGTTGATAACCAAGGGTTCATTAAGCTCTTGGGGTATATAAGCCACAAAGTTTTCAGTGTGCCCCTGTGCTTGGGAGGTTTGACAGCTCCCTGTTTGGCAACCCAGGGCTCACTAGAAGATGTTATTGATGGCAAAAATACTTGTTTTCGCTCTGAGTGGTTTCCTAAGAGTGGTAAAGGGCTTCGACATTGGATTATCCACCAAATGTGTAGAGATACCCGAGGAGATGGACATGTGCCACGAGATTGGGTACTCCGAAATGAGGCTTCCCAACCTGATGGGACACACAAGCATGGCAGAGGTTATCCTAAAATCCACCACCTGGCAGCACCTGGTGCACACAGACTGTCACCCTCACGTGAGGACATTCTTGTGCTCTCTGTTTGCACCCATCTGTTTAGATACGTAAGTACCATGGCTCCGTATGGCCAGCCTGTTTGTCGGAACAGGGATCAAATCAGATGCATGTTTGTTGCAATGGAAATGTGATCTCTACTTTATCTGAAATAATTCTGTTAACTTTTTCATACTCACTGCGAATACAAGTAATGAAAACATGTTCCACTTAAACTTTAGTTTGCTTTGAGGAAATGAATGCTGTTGCCAAAGAATGTCATGTTTTAGTTTGTTGTAGCTGAAGTTTATTCTTGTTAATTTAGGGTTAAATCCAGGTGAAACTGAAACCGAACACCCATTGCACATAGACTCAGGCTCTTGCCAAAGCTTTTCTCAGATAGTAAGAAAAGCATTTTTTTTTTTTTTTAAAAAAGGTAACTTAATTCTATAAGCACAAGCCGGTACGTGTACAGACCACATGCCCAATTTGCACAGCTGCCACTCTATAACTGTATTATTGCTGAAGGATGTCAAATATCTGCATGTGTTTTGCACAGAAATTACTGCTGAAATAATTTGTTACCACTGACTTTAACTGATTCAGTCTGGTGTTTCCTGCGATGCAGATTCATCCATCCTTGTAGGAGTATGTGTGTAGGTGTCCGGGACAGCTGCGCACCCGTGCTTGCCTGCCATGGGCACTCCTGGCCAGACAGCCTGGACTGCGACCGATTCCCTGCAGACGAGGACATGTGTCTGGCATCACTTACAAAGGAGTATAAATACTTGCACAAAGGTAGGTGGAAGACGGCAGAGGGGCAGGGGGCTATACTTTATGCTCCAGAGATACAAGAAAATAAAAGAGACGCAGTTCCCAGTCTGGGATTTTGTGTAGTTTCAATAAAATGAAGTGTAGGTAGTCTACTCTTCGTGGTGGAAATGATTATCTCCCTGCACAGCTACAGGCAGTATCATACTCATGACAGCACACTGTATTTGATTTATTTTGAAGTCTCTTTATAGACCTACCAACTTTAATAGGGATCTGAGAAACTCACATATGCATTAAATTGGTCCTCAGACCAACTTGGAAAAGTTGGGAGGATTTATTATCTAATTTTCTGTACCTGACTTAGAATGACATTAATGGTAAAATGTTCAAATGTGCTCAGGCTTATTTACGTATGCAGGAAACAGTAGAAGTAGATTGCTGCTGGCACACCCAAATTTGTATGTTCAGTCTAAGTTCAGCTGAACCCAGGATCACTGACAAAATTGCTCACCCAACCCACAGCCATATTAAAAATAATACTCTATTTCATACTGACTTTTGATGCTAATGATTGAGCTTGTCAGTCTGAACAAGGAGTGAATGGGCAAGGAAACTGAAACTCCTTTTCCTTCTTAACTGTGTTTTCAGAGGAGTATGTGGATGTTCACATTATTACCAAACAGCTGTGTATTTTCTATGCCGTACCTGTAGATAAGCAGTAGGCTCACAGTAGAAAACTAATACAAAACATTCTAAAAGGTAATGATAAGACTTTACAATTTTTCACCAGTCCTACCAAAGCCTGCATGCCAGACCTGCCCAGCAGTGGAGGAATTTTTTACACACAAAAGAGTTCTTGAAGTTTTCTGTGACAATAACTTTGGTAAGTCTTTGTGAATACAGCTGATATTAAAGAAACTAGCAGCTCTCTTTCAAAAGTGCTTTAAAATTAGGATTAAAGTAGCTTACAGTTTCTGCTGGGATTTCAAAGTCTGCATCCTGAGAGCTTGGTTGCTGATTTAACTTTAGGTTATTTTTCAGAATATGTTCTTTCTGAGCAAAATATTTATTTTACATGAAAGACTTCTTTATGATCTACTCCACAGAAAAATAGCTTTTCTGTTCTTGTTGAGCTGACTACCTTGTAGTACAACATGATTTATGGAAAATATTTCTGGCAAAAGCATCCAAATTAGCTGATTTGTCTTTTATTGTTATTTAAACCCAAAGTAAAGCTTTGGTTATTTGACCAGTGAATGTCCTGTTATTTCTGCGTGTAAGTTGTTCATGATGCATAGCTTACTGAAAAGACTTGGAAAATACTCGGAAAATCGTAACAGTCAAGTTTTTACTTTGTGTTGTCTTATTGGAGTGACAGGCAATACTTTTGAGTTTGCCCTAGAAATGTCCTGCAAAGTCCTTTGAAGTCAATGCAGAGGCTGTCAGTGAATTCAGCTGGCCTTAGATCAAGCACTGCAGAGAAATTTCATGCTAAGAAGTGCTGGGGTGGATACCCCACATGGGGTGGATAGATGCCTGTAATGAAAAGGGAGTATCTCAAAGGGTGGTATCAGCAAGCATTATGGGCTATTTTTGCAGAGGGATTGATAATATAGGCAAAGTGAGTTTCAGTAGACTTGTTTGGGCAAGGTGGGCAACTTTATGCTATTAGAGAAATGCCAACAGCTTACAATATCCAATTATCCACAAAGTCACCATCATATACAGCGATGGTAAAATATATTACTCACCTTTGTGAAAATAAGTTTTCCTAGTTGTCTGATTTAGTGAAAAAAATAAAAAATAAAAATCTCAGCTACATAATCTTTATAAAAAAAAAAAAATATTACATCTATACTGCTGCTGGAGAAGATGTCACCATATTCTATCACCAGAAATTGTCAGAGTATTTTAAGGAATCTTCCTGCTTTCACTGGTAGTGTGTATTTCTTCATTTGAACAAATGTAGTGACTTATATTTTTCTTTTTTTTCCTTAGCAGTGAAAGTAAAGCTATCCAAAAAAAGAACATTACTTGGTGACCAAGAGTATAACATTGAATGCCAAGTGGAATTTATTACCCAGGGCTCACTCTTGCCTTATGAAACTCAGAACATGATACAACAGTGGCTGCTTATCAATGAAAACTGTACACAGAAGATGACTCAAACACATCGTCCTATGGTATATCTCCTTGTGGGGAAGGTTGAAGAGGGTATCATTTTAGTGAATCAGGTTTATCGCTGGCAGAGGAGGGACTCCCAGCTGACTTTGGCCACTCAGAAGTGGAGATATCATAAGTGCTTGTAAATATTTATCTTAATATTTGTAAAAAGATTCTTCTTCTTATGCCAAACCTGTTTTGTAAATAAGAATGTACTATAAACGCAATGTAAAGTCTTCATTTCCTTTTAAACTGTATTATAAGTTGAACTTAAACCCAGTGTTATCATAGACTTCTTTCTGTGGTGTTCCAGCTATTTGTCAAGTTTGAACTTGGTCAACTATTTATAAATGTTTCTTTGAGTTATTGCAAAAATCTGTAATATGTAGAAAAACTGACATGAAACAGTTTTAATCCAGCTGAGTACCTTTAGTGTTTTTTTTTTTATTTTATTTTTTATTTTTTTTTTCCTTTTCTGCAGCATGCACCCTGCTATTTTCTGGAGTTACCTTTCTTTTGCTTAATGCTTCATTAATCCACCTCATTCTCTGCCATCGGTGTATTTTAACAGAAGGTGGCCCTCTGCTGGGCACTTTTGCCAGAATCAAAATGGAATAAATCAGAACAAACACAGTAACATAATATGCTTAGCCAGCCCCAATCACAAGAAGTGTTGGTTATTTGGTGTCATTTTACAATGATAGAGTTGATGTCTCAGTGGTAACATCTCTGAGCACAGGCTAAATGAATTTTTTTTAAATCTATTTGTTCTTGTGTGACCATCTTGAATTTAACATGGTTTAACTGAAATCTAAATCAGGGTTTCCCTATTAAAAGGCCCCTTTCATTTCCAGACACATTAAAAATGTCAACGCAGAAACTGTACCAGTTGTAGAAGTGGCCAGTAGGAGACCAACAGCATGATAATATTCAAGAAATGCAAAATATTACAGTGGCCACATGATTAGCATCTTCAGTGCTATGAAGGACACAAAACTATCAGAGAGTGTCCAAAGGAGGGCTATGAAGATGGTGAAGGGTCAGGAGGGGAAGATGTATGAGGATCGGCTGAGGTCCCTGGGTTTGCTCAGCTCAGAGCAGAGCAGGCTGAGGGGAGGCCTCATGGCGGCCTGCAGCTCCCTCACGAGGGGAGCGGAGGGGCATGCGCTGAGCTCTGCTCTCTGGGGACAGCGACAGGACCCGAGGGAACGGCATGGAGCTGGGACAGGGGAGGGTCAGGCTGGGGGTTAGGGAAAGGTTCTGCACCCAGAAGGTGGTCGGGCACTGGGACAGGCTCCCCAGGGCAGTGGGCACAGCACCGAGCTGCTGGAGTTCAGTATTTGGACAGTGCTCTCAGACATAGGGTCTGATTTTTGGGTGGTCCTGTGTGGAGCCAGGATTTGGGCACCATGGTCCTTGTGGGTCTCTTCTGACTAGGGATATTCTGTGATTCCATGATTTTCTATCGTGAACTAGAAAACTAGTAGAAACCTATATTCAAATTATATTGTATAATGAAGTCACTGTTTCGAAAAATGTAGGTTATTCAGAAGCTCAGCTCATTTGGTCCTGCTGAGTCTGTGATGGTCTCCACTGGAAAAATGGTAAATATTTAAAGAGCTCTGTCACTGCTTACACACACCAGCTGCTCCAGAGGGGCGTCTGATGGGGTTCACGTCAGCACAACGTGCAGGCCCCGAAGTGAGCGACCCATTTAAAAGGTGCCAGAGAAACATCGCGGATCTTCAGAGGTCCCTTCCAGCCTCAGCCAGCCTGCGACTGCAGTCTGAATTACTGAGGGGTGGACTCTTGTTACTATGTAAAAACAGAGGAATAATTGTGTTAGCTCGAGGGTTACTTGTATATTTATTCCCCTTTACTTGAGAGGAAGCCCTGCTTTGTTTGTTTATTTGCTCTCCTACTTGTTAATGTACTAAAAACTTAATAATACGTGTAGTTGAACGATGTTTGGCATGGAAGTATTGTTCGAACTGTCAGACCTACTTTACGGAGCTCTGGCAAAGCAAAGCAGCCTCGGGGCAAATCTGTCATTTTACACGTTTTAAGGTCTCCTGTTCTACACCAGCGCTGCGTATAGCGGCATAAGCGGCAGCAAACCATAAAGCAAACCCCTTTTAGGGCTGGGGCGTTTCTTAGCAAATCTTCCGGCGCCTCCGAGGCGGGGGCTGCCCTCGGCCCGCCCCGAGCCGCCGGAGCCGCGGTGCCCGGGGAGCTGCGGCCGGTGTGTGCGGGGAGGCCGGGGCCGCCCTGCTGGGGACCGGGGAGCTGCCTGCGGGGTTCCGGGGGCTGCTGGAGGCCGTGTGGGGTGGCCGGGCTTCCCCACACGGAGGGAGGGAAGGAGGGAGGCGGGGAAAGAGGGAGGGAGGGAGGGAGGTGGCTAGGGGCCCAGCGGGCTCGCAGAGCTGGGCTGGCAGAGCCGCCGGCTGCTCCTGGGCTGCGGTGAGGTGGTGCTGCGGTCTGAGCCCTCTTTCTCTGCATCTGGTTTTCTTAAATAAATCCCTCTAATGTTTTTTTGTTTGTTTTTTGAAAGAAGCTTTAAACACGGTAAATCGCTGTATTGTGGGATCTGCGGTGTATGTAATCGTGTTACTCCGTGGCTTTATACCTGAAGTTTTCACAAATGCCTGTTTTGTTTCATGTCAGCCCCAGCAGGTGACTATCCCCGCGTAACGCCTGGGAGAAGGCATGCACAGGCCTGACCTCAGCTCCTCTGCAGCCTTCAAAAGGTCCATAGCCTGGGCGAGTGGGGCTTGGAGAGCTTGTGCAACCCCTCACCTGCACCAGAAACACCTCTGCTGAGGCTCTAAGCATTTGGATAATCGGGAATCCTGCCTGTGCGAGGCCAGCATCCAGATCCCTGCCATCAGGTTTTGCACTCTTGCCTCACCACCCAGTCTTGTCCGGGTTCCTCCTAAAGGATTTTCTTTGATTTCACTTTGTACTTACAAACTCAAAGTGCAAAATCCTCATACAAGCAGGTACGCTGTGTACACGTGTTCTCACTTATTATGTTCTCACTTATTATCACGTGTTCTCACTTATTATTACGATATTAAGCTTGTTTTATTGTACGTTTGTTTCTAGCCTGAAATACGCATCTGGGGATTTTTGTTTTGTTCTATCTATGGCAATGGCTTCAGGAACAGCATTGATTTATGATGAGGAAATGACCAGTCATAAACTGCTTTGGGATGAGTAAGTCAATAACATCCTGTCCTTCTTATGAATAGATTCTTATTAGGCCTTCTAAGAGAAATATCAAGTGAATGAATTCTTTGTAAATGTATTATGAAAAGTCTCGTGATAGATATCCTGTCATTTTCCTAGTAAACAGAAAGTCTATCCTTTTGTAGAAAAACTTTTTTTTTTTTTTTCAATTCTTATTTTGTATTCAGATGCCATAATTATTAATCTGAAGTTGGATGTGAGAAGCTGTAGCCATCCAGTCCAGGAGGCCTTAATAAGACAAGTCTCTAGCTTCAAGCATCTGAGTAAACCCCTAAAGTATCTCCAAAATAAAAGTATTTTAAGCTAATTAAATTGCTTATAAAGCTGAATATCATTGAATTCAAGGAAAAAAAATATACAGATATACTTACTTATCTGAAACCTTTCGATTAAATCCAGTTAGAAATTTATATGTGCTGCTTGCTTATATTTATGCAAGTGAGACCAGTACTTGTGTTGTGCTTGAAGTAGAAGTCTGCTGTTATCTTCTCTCCCAAACCCATTTCTCCTCGGTTGACCTTCACTGTAACCTACAGTACATTTTCATTTCAGTGTTCCTGTGTGTATAGTAGCCAATGCTACTTTAAGTGATGAGAGAAGAAGCAAAAAATGCTATTGTGATTCTTTTTATATGAGATTTTATATCATTATTTTTAACACAATTCCAAGCTGAAAAGTATTTAAAGAATTATTTTTTTTAACTTTTTTTTTATTCTTACACATCCCTCTGAAGATACTGAATCTTCTCACAATGGGAAGTTAAAAGTTAGGCATTGTTATTAATACTTGTAAACTATGCTGATATAGTGCTATAGTAATATGATTATCACTTATTTCTAGTCCTATCTGTGATATCGAAGTGCCAGAAAGACTGTCAGCCTCCTATGAGCAGCTTCAGTTTTACCATCTTGTGGAAAGATGTGTCCATGTGCCTGCCAGAGAAGGAACTGAAGAGGAGATCCTGTTAGTTCACAGGTCTGAAATTTATTTTCATCACCATTCAGATTAATCCAATGAAATAACAATTGCCATGATCATATTTTGCTTCATTTGAAAATGGAAGTCTGCTGTAAAACTCAATGACTTTCAGTAATTTCAATGGCAATGTGTCAGACTTAGAGTTGTACAAACAATATGTGTATATGTATGGTTTAGGTGCCGAAGTGCAAATCTGCTGTTCTACTAAATCCCCATTCTCACTCTGTATTCTTGAGCAATGAATGCTGTTTTATATATAGTATTAAAAGTAAACTTCTAATAAAAATTGGAACAGAACATTTAAAAAAAAAAAAAAAGTGACATTTATTTAGAAAGATGATAACCGTCTCTTTTCCCCAAAGATGTGATGGTAACCAGATTCAGCCAAGAGTTTAGATTACTTGATAAGTTCAGGGTGGTTTGGCAGGCCTTATGTTAAGGAGATCAGGGTCCAAGTCCAGATCAGTGGGGTTCAGGGCTGGTCACAGATAGAACTACTCAACACAACTGCAGCGTAGCCAAGAGTGAGAGCCTTCCCTTAAAAGCAGTTCCCGAAGAAGGAGGGGAAGCAGATTCCAGAGCACTATTTTTCCTCGTAATATACTCGTTAGAATGCAGTTAGTGCTGTGTACCGATATAATTTATTTTCATAGTATGTATGTTGCTGATTGGGTACTGAAGAGACTTGATGACTGTACCCAGTTTAGTTGTTTCTTCTAGATTACATGGGACAAATAAACTCACAAAGGTCTTGTTTTGGTTTCCATAGGCAAGCCAAAGATAATAGACCTCTTTCCTTTTTAAAGCGCTTTCAGGTTGAGACAGGTATATAGCTCCTACAAAAATGTTTTGCTTGCATTCACAGTGAGGTATGAGGCTGATGATAAAGTTAAACTAATAATTACACAGACACTCAGGTTCATACTGGTTTATTCCTGTTAACACCTTCGTTTTATAGCCATTGTTTAGCTTACTTTCCATTAGGCAGCACTAGTGTTTGTCTCACTTTGTTGTGAAATTCTGCTTGCTTTGGTGTTCCACCTAGGGGAAAGCATCTATGGTCATTGTAATCCTGGCTTAGGACACATTGGAGAGTCGATGCCGTCAGCCTCTATTTCCAGCTCACTACACAATAGCAAGAGAGCAGTGACAGAGATTTGGTGGAATGTTGGTTCTAGTGCCTTAGTACTTACTGCACTCTTGAACTAGTGAAAAAAGGAGTTAGTACACACCTGATAAGGGATTCATTCAGATAATCTGTTTTTCATGAACGGAGGAGGACTAGAGTCATAATTCACGTGCTGATGAATGCCAAAATCCTAATTTAGTTCTTATTGGGATGGCATTTTTATGTAGCATGCATTGCAAAACAGATCACTGCATAGTGAATAAGCAGCCTTTTTGTGCTAACACGACTAAGCCCTTTTGCCACTGGAAAAGGAAGAACAATAATTGTCATATTCTTATGGCATCCAAGAACTCTTGCTTTCATGGTGCTCCCGATTCTCTTCGCTGTATCCTGCAACTGGCGTTCCAGGGTATTGGGCGTGTGAAGTCTCACAGACAAGCCCCTTTTAACATATGTTCTGTTTTCATTACATTTTGCATTTAAAGCTATAAGTCGATTTGCTTAATTAAGTGTTGTGTTATTCTCTCTCTCCTCTGCAGTTCAGAACACTTGGAAGTTGCAAAAAGCACACAGACAATGGACGAAGAGGAACTGAAAAGAGTGTCTGGGAATTATGATGCTTTTTTCTTTCATCCGGTGTGTAAATTAAACTACTTCCCCAATTGGGAGTTGCACGTATTTGTATTGTGGCATTTGTGTGGCAGTTTTCTAAGTAGGAGAACATTGGCAATAAGTTTTTTTGCCATCTAAATATATTTGCATGTATTTATGACATTATTGTAATCTGTTTCCAGTTTAGTGTAATGCTGTAATTTAAACTGGTTAAGTGTTCTGTCATCTATTCTGTAATTGTATCATACCAGTATAGCACACTACTCAAGTTTTTTCACTTTGTTACTTAACTACATCACTGTAAGCCATTAGTGGCCTGCAAATTGCATTTTAATAACAGTCACTCTTAAATGCTGTGCTGGGTAATGGAGGGGAAGTCTTTTCTGGTTTGCTTCTGTAAGATTTTGTTCCTTATTTTCAGAGATGCCATGTTAATTCAGTAGAACCAGTCAGTTCAGTATATACATCTCATGTTTCTTACCTCCTCTGGAGAGCACATCCTTTTAAAGGATATGACCATCACAGATAAACCTAGTAGAGAACTCATTGGAACTTGTGTTGTAAAATTCTGCTTTTAACTATCTGCTTACAACTACTGTAGGGTAGAATTATGTCTATTTCCTGTTGGGGTGCAAAGCACGTCATTTGTGATTAGTCTAAAACAGATTGATGCTAACCATGAGATTCTCTTTTTCAGAACACCTACCGCTGTGCCAGACTAGCAGTAGGAGCAACTTTGCAACTAGTGGACTCTGTGATGTTAGGAAAAGTGTGCAATGGAATGGCATTAGTAAGGTAAAAAATATGAGCAAGTCTTTATTTCTTACCAAAATTGCCTTTGTTGTGAGTAATGGTATAAAACTTTGTTTTAGACCTCCAGGTCACCACAGTCAGAGGAATGCAGCTAACGGGTTCTGTTTATTCAACAATGTTGCTATTGCAGCAGAATATGCAAAATTGAAATACAGTCTACAGAGGTAGGTGCATTGACCCTAAAGAAGCTTTTCATTCAGTTATGGCATTTAGATAACCATTTGACATGATACCTTTTTAGATTAATGTTTAGACCTTTCTGTGTGTCACATACCTTTTGGGTTATAAAAACGTATTTATTCATCTGCATTTCCTTTAGATCTAAGTGCTCTGCTTCTGCTGAATGTTTTATTTTACTGATCTTTGTAGAATCCTCATTGTTGACTGGGATGTGCACCACGGGCAAGGAACTCAGTATATATTTGAAGAGGATCCAAGGTTTGAAGGATATTTCATTCTTTATGTTAGCCAGTTAAATATTGCTTGCTTCTGTAGAGTAAGATTCCTTATCTTTCTAAAACTAGAATCTTATAAAATATTGTTCTTGCTATTTTAGTGACTGTTGTTTTTTACTTGTTATCAAGTAGAGGGAAAAACCTGACAGAAATATTTCAATTTATCTTACTGTAAAGAATAACAAACACAAAAAGAGCAATATGGCTATCTTAGTTTGCCAGTAGTGATATCTCTCCATATGAGTATTTAGGTAGTATCTCCATTCTTTCTATTCAGGAATCTCTCAGTGTAAATATTCAGGTAGTATTTGGGTAAAACAGATGAGCTTTTTACTGTTTTCTGAAAAAAAACAAAACAAAACAAAACAACACAGAATTAGGTTCTATAAACAAGTCTGCTCTTCTGAAAATGTCCTGTCTTTGATCTGAAGGGAGTGCATACAAGACATTCTAGCGATTATCATAGGTTAATTTTGATATAGGACCTCCTGTACCAACTTCTGCAGTCCAGGACTGTTAGAGAAAAAAGGGCAAAGGCTGATTCTGTCTTCATGCTTTCACTCAGTAATTAGGCTAAGTTCAGGACATAAGGTCAGTCGTGGAACCTTTTTGTCAAGTTAAATCTGTTTCTTGTATCTTTCAGTGTTTTGTATTTTTCCTGGCATCGCTATGAACATCAAGAATTCTGGCCATCACTCAAAGAATCTGATTATGATGCTGTAGGTCTGGGAAAAGGAAAAGGCTATAATATCAATTTGCCTTGGAATAAGGTAAATGTTGCTTACAACACAATAAAGCAAATGCAATAGCTTTATTTCTCATGCATTAGTTAATGCTTTATGAGAAATGCACTGCTTCGCTTGGTTGGCAGATGTTATAGCACAGTGTACCTCATTTCTGTCAGTGGAATGTCTGCAGAGAAACATGGCTCAGAATTTGATTATTTATTTATTTTTAAATGAGGGAGAGACAGACATGCACATTATTTCTTTCTCCAATATCTTACCTATCAAATCAAAAAGTGTTTCAGAAGATCCATCTTCGTTCAGCACAGAACTGAAGCTCATACTTAAGACTAAAAATGCTGGATGTGTATGCACTTAAAATACGTGGAGTTTGTTTTACTCTATCTCATATGGTTGCCTAATCTTTAACTTTTGATACTATCTTTCCCTAAAGTCATGAAGAACCTCAGAAAAATCTGTTATTCCACCAGGAAGATCTGACCTATATTTCTCACATTTTGCAGGTTGGGATGGGAAATTCAGATTACCTTGCTGCATTTTTTCATGTGTTGCTTCCAATGGCTTTTGAGGTACTTTTTTACTGCTCTGTTTTTCGAATAGCAAAACCAAAGGCTATTTCATAAACACCATTGAATATCTTGTAGAAAGTATCTTGCAGTACTTGCCAGTAGCACAGTTAACATGTAATTTCTACTGGTACGAATGATGTCCTGATCAACATAATAATGTTTACGAAACATTAGTGTTGAAATATTCAGTACAAAGCTCTGCAACTTTTCCATCAAGAATGAAAACAGTCTAAATGGGTAATGTTACTTTTTAATTCAAGTAGAGTATTTGTGTTTATGGTCTGACTGAAATAATTTATGGTCTGGCTGAAATAATAGCTGAATGTGGTTTGGTTGAAATCCAATGCAAAATACAAAAGAATGTGTTAACAGCTATCTCTGTTTTATTACAGTTTGATCCTGAACTGGTTCTTGTTTCCTCTGGATATGATTCAGGAATTGGAGACCCTGAAGTAAGTAACTTGCTGTGGGTTTTGTTGTCAATCATAAAGGTGTTTGTAAAATATTCCTGCATCCTCAATGTCCAGTGACTGCTAGGTGAAATTCACTTATGACCAAGCTAAAAATACATGTATGAGCCTTTAAGCTGACCCCAACTCATTAAATACCATGAGACATGTAAAGACAAATTATTCAGGCATAATTACTGCATCATTTTTTGCACCTTTCTTTAAAGCAGTTGGTTCGGCATTTTGTTAAATACAATCAGAAGTGAGTGTTCCAGTATTCTGACTCAGTCTCATGTATTTCAGATTGTCTGTTTTGTTTTTTTCACCAGTGTTTTTGATTCAGGGTTTCATCTCTTACAAATATTTTCTTTGATTTAGGGTCAGATGAATGCCACTCCTGAGGTTTTTGCCCACCTTACCCATCTCCTGATGCAGCTAGCTAATGGAAAGCTATGTGTCATCTTAGAGGTAAAGACTTGAAACTTAACAAAGTCATTGCTTCTTTTTATATCTCTGTGAGAATCAGGAGTACAAAAATGGCAAAGATTTGACAACGCATTTCTTCTGATGCCTAAGAGTTGATTTTTTTAAAACTTAAAACACTGAAATGGAGCATATGGTCATTGTTCCAAAACCACATCCTTAACAGATGTGTTCAGTTCTTGTATGCAGCGACTGTAGACTGCTGCTCTGGACAGTCCCCAACATATTAAAATGTATTTAGTGAATAAATTGCATTACCAATTCTTCTGCAATTTTGTCTTACTCCAGAAGGAGTTTAAAAAACCTTTAACATAAATATTCTCTTACTTGTTAACAGAGCTCTTGCTAAACTTGCTTAGATGTTTTTAATCAAAAAAGCAGGAGATCTTTTTGAAGAGCTCTTTTTTTAAAAAACACTTTCCTCATTTTGAGATCTACATTTCTACTCCCCTTTTGCATGTTAGAAAAATGTTAACTTTTCAGGTAAATAACTTTGTGCATTCATTACTGCCAGCAAGGTCTCCAAGACTGAATTGTTTAGGAATTGATTAACTTGACCTCTGCTTTGCTTGACTTGTCTTCTGTCATCCTTTTCTTCAGCAGGTTATTATAGGTACTTCTGTCTGCTAGCTGAAGTGCAGATAAGCACCCCCTCATGATACAGATGATGTGACGGCTCTGCAAGTGGTATGCAGGAAGCAGTCTATCGTCTTCAATTCAGCAGTCTTAAATCTGTCTTCAGTTCTTCTCCACCTTCTGCCAAATCATCAGGACAGGCATATCCTAGAAGTGTCAGGCTGTGGGAGATTTCCCTTGTGCAGACATTTTAGAGGACAGCGATAATATTTATCTTCTAAGAAGTCTTCCATAAGAATTGTAGGAAGTGGCACGCTGTGGAGATGAGTGCAAGAAAATATTTTTTTAACGTTTTCAGGGCATCTGTTTTCCAAAATGAATTGAACCATGATAAAGTGAGTTGAGTCCTGGGATGCCCGTGGTCCAGCAAGTAGCCTCTTTGTAATTTTCAATATGCAAACGACTTAAATGTCTTTGCATATAATCTTCATTTATGTGAATTCAGATGTATTTCAAAAGTTTATTTATTTCCTGTGATGAGTTTCAGATTCCACAACTACTTGTTCCTTACGTGGCACAAAATACTTCTTTTCTAGGGTGGATACCACCTGAAGTCCTTGTCTGAATCAGTCTGCATGACTGTAAAAGCTTTGCTTAGAGATCCTATACCTCAAGTAACTGGAGAGATGGCCCCTTCCCTAAGGTAAGCATGTGAATAATTTTAGACTAGCCCGTGTGTTTATCAACAAGACTGAAAATATGCATGCTTTGAACACTTTGCTGACACAAGGTTTTATATGATGCTTTATAATACATAATTTTCTGCTTTGAATAACTTGCTTTCTGAGAAAGTCATCCAAGATGCAGTTTTGCATACTTCTGTTTCTGAAATGATTTCGAGTTTCAAGAAGTTCTTAATGACACACATAATTTTATGCTATTTATCCTTGGGCCTTGTTACCCTGCAGAGATCTTTCTCAGTGCTGAGACAGTCCTGCTGTAATCAAGGCAATGCCAGTTAGTAACACCCAGTATTTTGGAAAGTATGTAATTTCAGAGATTAGTTCTTCAGACTCCAGGACCACTTGATGCTCCCAGTGTATCCCATAGTACTTGGAGCACCTCTTTTTTTTCTCCTCTGTGAATTATAATATACCAGGTTGCTATCATCCTAGGTAATAAAGAGTTGATCACTTATTCACCCATTATATCAGTCCAGCACCTGAACACCTTACAGATAATCTCCATGTATACGGAATATGTCCCAGATTTCCCGTGACGTGAATTATGTTTGTATGACAGGTAGCTTAAAAGGGCCATTTGCCTGTAGTGCTAACAGTGGTAGTAAAAAAAGAGTTCAAGAACAGCAAGGAATGTGATTTACTTGTTTTCTGCCCCTCTTTCAGTCTCTCTGAACAGGTAGTTTAGCTTTTGGGTGAATTTAACTACATCTGTACATTCTGTAATCTCTGATGAGATGATAAAATCTCTGACAGAGCAGAGAAAGACACAAAATCCTGCTTCTCCTGAAGTCAGGGACAGCTGTGCTTCATCCAGCAGCAGTCAGGATTTCACTCAATATGTGTAAATGAGTTTACTTAAAAGGCACATAATTGCACATGTTCTTCACTTTCTTTAAATGACTCTTGAATCTAATCTTTCCAGAAAATCTGGCTATCAACTCTCATTCTCTTTAATTTTCTGTTCTGTGTTTTTGGAATAGACCAGATCTTGTTCATTTTCAGTTATGTGTTTTGTTTTCCATTGAGCTAAATTGTGTTTCCTGTACTTTCATCGCTGCTGATACTGTAAAACCTGTTTCTCTTTTAGTGCTATTGAATCTATTCAGAATGTGAGAGCAGCACACAAACCCTATTGGAAATGGTTGATGTATGAAGGTAATTAAATGTGATTGGTAAATTAAATCATACAGAAATCCAAAATGATTATTTTCTCTGGTTTAAATGAATTGAACTACCAGTGATTTGTCTAATGATTGGTGAAGCACTGTGAGGCTTCATACAGGGCCAAACCCTCAACTGGTCTGAAAAAAAATAATAATAATTCTGTTAACTGACAAAGCTGTCAAACATCACACCAAAAAGTAGTCCTTTAATATCTTTGTTTGAGTATGCTGTTTTCTGTGTGGAGAAGAAAATGGAGGTAAGGTTTATTATTGTTGATGACCTGTCCTTAGATTAAAAAGAAATGTAGCATCGTTGGAAAATAACATCTGTGGCAGGAAACATTGTAGTTAGTGCATGGAAGTAAGCATGCACACAAAGTATAGGTGTGCTTTGTTTTGTAAATAAATGTAAATAAATATTAACACCCTGCTCCAAAAGTAATACATGTGAAACCCTTCTTTTTTCTTTTTTCTTTTTTTTTTCCCTCTAGACACATCATTTTTGCATAATTTGAGCACTGAATCACACTTACCAAAGAAGACTAACACAAATCCCTCTACAGACCATGAGGATAAGATAACTAACAACAATGAAGCTGCCAAAATAGAAAGATTTCTGGAATTGCACATGAGAAATATTCTATTTCCAGTGCCTCCCATCAGAACAGCAACAACTCAGTCAAAAGCTTCAGCATACTTGCTCCCAGCACCTGTTTGTGTGGTGAAGGAAATGGACAAAAATGAAGTAGAAGCTCTTGCCAGGTTGGTCCTATTTATTTAATTCCCAGCATGAGTGTAAGGATGAGAGGTCTTGGTACAGACTGTCATCTAGTTTTGTCTCTGCCATGGTGTTTCTGGCCTCAGTCTCTTCAGACATAACCAGAATTACTTTGAAAAATGAAGAAATTGGTGTTCGTTATCAATCATATCCTTAAAGTCCTTTACAAAACTAATCAGAATAGTTGAGAGAAAATTATTTCAAGAGAGAACAGTGCAAATGTGTTTATTTAGGAAGAGGTTTTATTAGGAAGATGCCTTAAAGTTCACTTTTAGCTGGAAAAAAAAAAAAATCACACCCACCAGACTGGTCTGATTTGAGATGCTCAACTTTTTAACTTAGTAAGTCTAATTCTGACAGAATTTTATTTTCTGAGTATCATCATGCATTTTTTGTCTTCTTTCCAATGCAGAATGGAAACAGGTTTAGGGAGTTTAAGATTGTCAGGCAAGAGTGTTGTCATCTTCCTGCCAGGGCTAAGTCTTTGAGAGTGAATGTGCAGCATCTGTACAAAGTGTACCCTGTCAGCAGTAACTGCAAAGTACTGTTAGACAGTGTCCTCTTCAAAAGCGTTATTGTCCCTAAACTACTTTTTCTCCATATAATTTATTTTACAGTGACTTTTATGCAGACCTTGTGAAAGAGGACAAAACCTTGCACTCTCTTGGCAGTATGTTGGCCATCCTAGATAAAATACTAAAGAAGGAGGTAAGAATTACGTGCTTTAATCATGAGGATTGGGGTGTATTCCTCTGACTCCAGCTTCTACGCTGTCATCTGGATACTATGTAGTTCGCAACCCCACTAACCTCATCCTGACCACGCTAGATAGCAAGAGTGAGTAGGCAACATGAGAAAGCATTTAGGAATAGCTGCTAACCCCAAAACGTTGTTCTAATTATCTTTGGGCCAAGATATTGTCCAGCTTTGCTGCAGTCACAGCTTATGAGGCAGTAAGAACTTTCTTACCATTTTCAGACATGTACAGGTGAGCCCTGGAAGAGCTCACTCTTCCAGTTTGCTGGAGGCAGAAGGCTGCTCACCAGTGAGCAGCAGCAAGAAAGCAGAGCAAGAGATCTCAATTTTTTTTCCTGTCTGAATGCACAAAGTTTTGCCTTCAGTCTTTAGAAGAGAGTTTACTTCTGCATCACCCTGGATTTTAAGATGCCATTCTACACAAAGCTGTACACCCCTACCGTTATATATACACAGTAATTTACTCTGTCATTTGTTTTCCTGCCCCTTCCCCCTGATCACTTTGATGGCATGGTTTACAACACCAGTGTGTGTTATGACTCTAAACAGAGTAATTCCAATTCAGTACTCTGATTCTTGCAGGGTCAGGAAGGAAGATAAGGCAGGCTTAGAGGTTGCAAGTTTGTATTTATATTTAAATGTTTTGAGAAACAGAGAGAAAAAAAATTGAAGTTAAAAAAAAATACAAGATTTTTATTATGTCGTAATAAATCAGTCTTTCTCTGAATGACAAACCCTCTTTAAAGTATTAAGCCAGTGAGGAAGACTTACCTGTCAGAATGGCCTCTTTCTTATAGGCCTTCTTCCTGCTGTTGTTAGTCATGACTAAATTTCAGGGACAAATTTCTAACATTATAAGCTGCACATGCCTCTAGAAGAGTCTATAAATAGATGCGAAAAATTACCAGTAAAAGGAAATAGAACTTGTCATGAGTTGCAGATGCTAAGCTGAGCTCGTTGTGTTGACAGATACAAAGAGGGAGAGCATGCATTATCTTTTTGCTTACCTTCCATGTAGAGTTCGAAGCACTATGGAACACAAATGAACACTTCAAGGTTGATGGAATAATACTGTCATTGCGTTTCCAGAAAGGAATAGCTTGTGTAGGTTAAAGGAAGAGTCAGAGTTCAGGGATAGCCTCCTTTTCCTTGTCTGTTTTTCAGGTGTAGTTTGCCTACTGGCCAAGTGAGTGTGTCCAATCCACAGACTAATGAGAGACACAGTAAAGATGACCTTCCCCTGCAAAAGCTTTTTTCTGCAGTAGCTTTTCAGCATAGCACCACACTTCTGAAATAATACAACAGCTCTTGGCATAATGATCAAATGTGGCCTGTTGAAAATGAATTACTAACCTCTTAACCTCAGGATCCCTTTCACACAGCTTTGTTTGAGTGATACATATAACCGAGTAAAATTACAGTTGGGACAAATAAGGAATAGCGTGATCTTCTGCAGCATTAATTATTTCTGAATAACAAATGTATTTTGCAGGTATGCAATGGAATTACAGATTCACCCACAGCTTCTGCTTCTGTTGGTGTAGCACTAAGATACTCTGTTCATTTTGGATTTCAAAGGTGAATTTGAATCTTTTGCATTTGGTACCCTTAGGCAAAGTGTTAAAGTAAGATAAAAGTGTATGAAATACAGAAAGTTGCCTTTGAAAAGCTTAATTTTGGAACAAATAACTTCTCCATGTGCTTAGCATTTTCAATCGGCTGTACAGACAGTGTTGTATATGCCAGCAAAAACCTCACGTTACCAAAGGCAAAACATTTTTAAGGATGACTGTTGTTTCTGTCTTGTTTTCTTTGCTAGATTTCAACTCTATTTGCCCTGAGGGCTTTTTGTTTTTTTTTTTTTCCTACCCATAGGACTGGTGGGAGAGTTCCCTTGAGCTCATAAATTTGTTTTCTTTTTACTTCTAATGAACCAAATTCAGAAACAATGTACGTTCTGTTTTATGTCTAATCTACATGTAAACTCTTTAAATAAATTGCACTAATTGGGGAAAAAAAAAATTACTTGCAGATGTAAATACACGTATACATGATTTTTCTTTGTGTTCTACAGAGTGCTTTGCGTATTTGTTGGAGACATGCAGATCGTACCAAACACAGAAGATGGGTGAGGTTTCTCTTTACTTTAAGGAGTCAAATCCCTTAAGTTCTGTAAATGTTCATAAGTGTCCATATGTTTGATGAAATCTGCACTAAGGAATCAGTCATGAGCTGATTTTCATTCAAGTTTAACCTGAAACAAAATACAAAGCATCCCAAAATATATCTCTAGGACAAACTTCTATCTCTAAATGATGCTATGTGAGTTTTAATAGCAGGTTTAAAGTACAATCCTTCTATATCAATCACAATTTGGATTTTTACTGAAAATGTAATATTGAAAGTACAAAGTAATAAAGAAGGCAAGTATTTAAAAGGGAATTTTAAAGTGGTAAGTTATGAGAGAAATATAAATGATATTAAAATCACTGATAGCATGAAAGCATGTATGATCAAACTAAAATCACCAATATGAGATATGCTATTACAGATATACAGACTTTGGTCTAAATTTACCTGCTTGTGAAACACACGATTGGATTGATCAGGATCTTTTTTAGCCCTGCAGTAATTGCAAGAGGCACGTAGAATCATAGAATCATTAAGGTTGGAACAGATCAGCAAGATCATCAGGTCCAACTTTCCACTACCACCGCTATTACCCACTAAACTGTGTCCTTAAATACCATGTCCAACATTTCCTTAAACACCCCCAGGGACGGTGACTCCACCATCTCCCAGGATGAATGCTCTATGAGCATTTTCTTAGTCTGTATTAATTAAATCAGGAGTCAAGCTCTGTGCAGGAACCTCTTAGTTAAACATACAGCTCTATCCATTCAGCAAAAAGGAGAATGTGAAATTCACTGTTGACAGTTTTCAGCTAAGCAACATTGATTTCACATGTGGATTATGTCCCTGTTGGAGATACTCCTGTAAATGTGTACAGTCAAATTAAATCAGTCTGTTTTCCCATCTGGGAATACCCATATAAATCATGCTGTAATTCATGGTGGTTTTTTTTTTTTCATTTGTTATCTTTTAAAAATTGCCTTCTTTAGGAAAAGAGAACAAGGATGTGACTAGTAGTTGTAAAGAGAAGTAAAATAAGGAAGGAATAAAATCACGCAGCAAATAAGCAACTTTCACAAATACAATAAATCTAATAAAATTCCAATGATATCATGGACTGCTTCTGTTCCTTTTCAAGAGCAAAAATACAGTAGTCCTAACTGAATTATCTAGATTCACTTTTTTACTAATTTAAAGAAGCCCTAATAAAACCAGACGCATTTCTTCCATGCCTCAAATCTTGTATAGCCATCTACACATCACTAAGTGGGTGTATGACACTATAGAATCAGCTTAGTACATTTTATATTCAAAACTTACTAATAAACAGTTTGCATATGTTGCAAACTACGTGTTTGTTGTTTGTTTTGTCTTAGTGTTTCAGCATTATGGTTTCTGAAAACGTGGAGATTATGAGAGGGAATGGTAACAGGCATTTAACATACAGCAGTTTAAATTATGACCCAGCATAGCATTAGGACATGGCAGATAGTGTGCTGCAAAGCCACAGTCCTTAAACTTCCCTCTTTCTGATGTTGTGTCATCTGCTTCTTTAAAAATCCCATGCCTGTCTCTCTCATAGACTTTTCATTTGCTGCTTCAGATGAAAAAAAAAACATAACAAGCAACACTTCCACCCCAAAGAAAAAGCACAAAAAGGAAAAGTTCAGTTGGTCTCAAATAAAGAGATCAGATGGAAAGCCAAAACCATGAGTTTTGCAACAAAAACCTAGCACACAGTTATGGTGCTGATGCTTAGCATAAGGGTAGGGTCTGAGAATAAAAAAGCAAAATAACTTGGTTCTTCATATACATTAAAATATGTGCTGTGTAATTTCAGAGTTGGGTGTGCTTGTGCTGAATTCTTTATTGACAGTCATCTTTATTTATCTATATCTTATATAGATATAGATAGATATATATCTATATATATATCTATCTATATATATAGATAGATATATATCTATATATATCTATATATATCTATATATATAGATATATATATATCTATATATAGATATATATAGATATATATCTTATATATATATAGATATATATATATCTATATATCTATATCTATCTCTTCTTTTTAAAAGTGATTGCTTGTAGTCTTTAATACTTTTTAAAAATATTTTTTAATATCTTGAAAAAGGTATGATTTCAGTTTTAATTGGTGCTTACATGATAGCACATAATAATGCAAATAATTATTTGCTCTTGAGATATGACTTAGTATTTAAGGAACGATGGAAGAAGGGAGATATTTTTATCTCACTGGAAGTTGTTGGTGAAGTACTGAGATGTGGCTTTTGATTACAGAAAAGTACTTGTGATAAATATTTGCGAGAAAGAACAATCTGGAACGATGAGCTCTAAACATTTTATTTCTCTGAATTGGAAAGAGGTAAGATTCACTTTCTGGAAACAACATAAGATAAAAACTTTTTTATAACAGAATATATTTACAAATTCATAAAATGGCACTGAGAATTACTCCTCTCTCTAATTTGCACCTTTGAACATATTTCCTTTTTTGACCTTTCCATGGTGCTACTCCTTAACAGATCTTTAGGGTGTATTAGAATGCATAGGTTTGAGGAAATGTTCGGTGGCTACTGTATTTTATCTTCAAGAAGGCAGAGTTACCATGCAAAAAAAAAAAAAAAAAAAAAAGGAAAAAAAGCTTTTTGAGGTGCATGTTATGTTTTTTTTATCCTCTCTGGGAATTTGGGGCTTTACATTTGTGCTAAACTGTTTCTCATTGCTGTTAAAGGATGCTGACAGGAGTGACTTCTTTTCTGCTGTACTTGGATTCATTCTTCCTGTAGCATATAGTTATCAACCCGATTTGATAGTAATAGCTGTTGGACCAAACAGGAGCATCGGAATAAGTGGAATTTCTCTTCTTTTTGGTTTACTACAAGGACTAGCAGAATCTCGAATTCTTGCAGTGATTGAGGTAAGAAGTGGTGCTGAGCCATGGTACTTCAAAGTGAGCAGTGCAGAACCCAAATCAAGCAGCAGCATGGCTGCTGTGTACTGCCTCGAGCTGCTCAGTTGAAAATACTGGCTGGTTGGTACCTCTGAGCTCATTACAGAAACAGCCCAAGTTCCTCTCTGGCCGGAGAAGAAAGGCAGACACAGACACACACCAAGGTGTAGGCAGCCTGTGTGATTGGGAAGCTGAGGCATAAATGCAAGGCCTGAACTCGTGGTTATGTCTGTACACAATAGATACTGTTGTGACAGTTTGCCTCAGTTTGTAGATTAGCTTCCCCTTCCATGTTAAGTGCCAGTGAGCATGTCTTCTGTGAACTTATTTCATCTCTTGAAGTCAGCTTACGCTCTCTGTCTATGCAGCATCTTGTGACTATAACACAGTTTCTCTGTGTGTCCTGTGAAACAGTAATTTCTGGTTGCTTTTATGCTTTCTAGTTCTTTATTGGGAAACAGTGAATAATTCACTACACGATTTTATTTTAAGCTGTTCCCCACTAACTCTCCAACTTACAAAAGCTGGTTTGAAACTCTGTCAGGTATTACTAGAATGAAGAAAGTTTGTATTGAAAGGGTATTTTCCATTTTCTTCTTAAACAGGACACAGACTTAAATCTAATTCAAAATGTAGCCAAAGCACTAGCAGGTGCTTCTGTGTCTCACTCTGGAGCTTACGTACCTCCTACCCAAGAAAAAGTACATAAAATAAAAATATTAAAAGACCGGCTTCAGCAGGACTGGAAAATGCTTCAGTGCTCAGGTAAGTCATCTGTAGTTCTTATTAATATATATGTTTTTAAAGAGATGACAAAGTACAACCGGTTTCTCTTAAGTCAGTGGGACATTGAAGTCAGTGGGAGCACATTGATCTGATGTGAGCAGTGTGAAACTAGGAGTGCCTTTGATTCTGCCCATTGAGACAGAAGGCACTGAATTCCATAGCATAGGAACTCCCTTGGGAACTCTGAATGTTGTTACTCCAAAATTTTATATTATTTATCCTGACATAAAACTATCAAAATACGTGTTTAAAGCATGGTTAATAAGATATACACTGGCTCTGATTGCTAATGTGTTTTCTGAATACAATGTAGAATCAGGTAACATTTTGAAATAACTGGAAATAATTTTGATTAAGTCAGTGATTAGTTCTGCTTAAAGGACGTTCACAAGCAGTTGAAAAGCAGGTATGCCAATTGTAAAGGAATCAAATTAGGCAGGTATTAGGCAAACAAATTTCTGTTCAATGGTCTTTTTTTTTAAAGAAGAAAATTCATAAATTTAAACAATAGTAAAGGTGGGCATCTCTGAAAGAAAGAGCTCTGCTTGCTTTCAGAAGAAATGGCCAGGAGCAGTGGTCTGGTTCTAATAAAAGTGTTCTTATCAACTTGGGAATAGTGGTATGAGCTCGATTAATAACTGTTAATCTTATTTTTGTTCTTTTCAGTGAAGGATGGGATTTCAAGTAATTGACTTCAATTTAGAACCGTATTACCCAACAGAAGAAAATGCGTTTAATTTTGCCTTTTAAATCATCAGGAAAAAAAGACAGTTGATCTCTAAACAGAGTAAGAACTATTCACAATTGCCTACTGTTTTTAAAATCCTTAAAATTCACAATTTCAACTAGAGCATTGTGCTTGTAAATTCTATACCGGCACCAATTATGCAAGACTGACACTTGAAGCCTACCTACTCCCATGCTACATTACTACAAATTGGAACCTGTGTCATTTGTGAC
Organism: Anas platyrhynchos; assembly: GCF_047663525.1. Classification (NCBI taxonomy): domain Eukaryota; kingdom Metazoa; phylum Chordata; class Aves; order Anseriformes; family Anatidae; genus Anas; species Anas platyrhynchos. Next base: position 21,273,905 of record NC_092587.1, on the reverse strand, counting down.
TGCAAAGTCTGATTGCACATGCAGTAGCTTGACTGCATGAATGCTAAAGTAGTCCAGAAGACAGGAATCTGAAATGAGTAATCATACAAGCCAAACACTCCAAAATTACTCAACATAACATCAAAATGCTTGCACTGCAGCCACTACCATTGTTTCATTGGAATGGAATTTTAAATTTAACAACGAGTCCTTTAGATTCATGAATTTTTCCTATGACTTTTAAAGGATTCAACAAATCTGTTCTTTAATTTAAAGTCTGTTCTTTAATTTCTCTGGTCAGTCAATTGCAGGAAGTTAAGAAAAGCAGCTGAACAGCTATAGTTTCCTAGATCATACTTTGTGGTTGAGACTAAATTTAATTTCCTGAACTATATAAGGCATGTGGAAAAAAATATTTTGCACATATAAAATTACAAATACATAATTGAATAAAGCAGTGTAAAGATTAAAATAAAGTTTACAACTTATATACGTACTGTAAATATTCTGTGGAAAGGGGACTTCATTTTACCCTCATTTCAAATGCATATTTTCTATATATAGAAAATAAAAAGCAATACCCCATCCCCCATTTTGGTAGTGGCATAGCGGTAACATCATGTGAATAGTCAAAATTATTGCCTCAGGAAGTTTATTTAGCCATAATGTGTCTTGTTTTCCAGCATTTCGGATACATTTTTGTACTCATGTTCAGGAGCATTTTTCTGTGATTGTAACTTCAATAATGTAAACTTGAATATAATTTGAATAATTAGGTCAGTCTTCACAGTCCTGTTTTTAGAACCATTCCAAGTGACGCTCTTGTAGTTCACACTGGTTTTTCAGTTATGCTGAAGGGGAAATGACATTTAATCCTTGAAAATTTTTGAAACGGAAATTATTTCAGAAGAGACTAAAATGTATGTCAAACGTTTTCACGAGAGGAAGCTGAAGAACACAAGATGTTCAGTTTCAGTTCAGAACTTCTTTAAAATAAACTAAAGTTCTTTTTGGAATTCAAAGTCACTCTAAACTGAAGTCTGAATTAGGTTATGATATGTCAAAATGGGTTAGGTGGGCATCTGGCTATCTTGGGCTTCAAAAACTTTTAAAAAACAAAAGCATTGTAAGTGTATTCTTCCTTCCACTCCCCTGGAAAAGAAAAACTGGGGTAATTCAGCATTTCTGAGGAAAAAGCATTTTTCTCAACTGCTTTCGTTAAGTCTTGAATTTCTATTGTCAGTCATGAGTGTTGTATTTTGTTACATGTATATTTTTAAGATGTTGATCAAATTTAATAAAACATGAATTAAAGGGCAAACCTGTGTGTTTTTATAGACCTAGGCTGCCACTATTGCTAGAAAGCTGCGCTTAGAGTCACTGAGTTCCGTGGCAGGGCCCAGACCCCAGCTAACCCCCATTGTCCCATGGTGAACTGGTGACAGGACCAGAGGGATGATTAAGGAGGTATTGGGGAGGCATTGGGGAGGCAAGGACAATCCCCAGACAAGGACTGTATATCTTGAAACAAGACACTGGAACTCATGATAAGGAAGCGGCAGACGGACAGAGAAACAAACGTAAGGACTATAAATCTCAAAATTGGACATTGGAATTCATTATAAAGATACAACAAACGGAAGAATTGGCAACAACCAGCTCTCGCAATTAAGAAACGTGCCAATTCAGCAGATTCCTGACCAAAGGTGAAAAGTACACTGTGAGGAAGACTCGGGGTCTTCCTCCCAAAGACCCCTGCCCACGTCCCAAAGACCCCTGCCCACAATTCTTGGGAGGCTCTACGCAGGCGCAAGGTGCCAAAAGGCTAATTAGCATGAGAAGCGAGGGAAGGCGGGGATAGGTAATGCATATGTATAGGCGCTTGTAGAATATTGATAGATTGATTGTATAAATTCAAGACTGCTTTCCGCTTTGGGTATGCACGATAGGTGGAGAGATCCCCCGTGCATCCAGCGCTGCAATAAAGAATATACCACTTAAAGGAATTTCGGCTTCGATCTTTGAATCAATCTGGCACCCCAGATGGGACAACCTCTCTGCCGGTCCGCAGGACCCGCTGGGGACAGGACTCCCTAGGGTACCCCCGGGATTTCCCGGAGGGACTCCTCGACTCACCGGATCACTGCGGAGGCAGACAAGGACCCCATCATTGTAAGTGAGTATATTCTTTATTCTGGTTTGGTTTTCTGGTAGACCGGTCATCTGGGACTGTCCAGTAAGTCGGAAGGTGACTTCTGCAGGACAGTGTTTGGTATATACTTTGTGGTTAGTACCACAAGTATATTTGGGGACCTTGGGGTCCATCTGTATCTGGAACTGTCTGTAAGTCAGAAGGTGATCTTCTGCGAGGCAGTGTTTGGTATATACTTTGTGGTAAGCACCATAAGTATATTTGGGGACCTTAAGGAAAGAGCTCGCTTTAAGGTCCATCTGGAATTGTGTTGTTTATTTCGGTTTTCTGACTCATGGAGTATGGTATTTAACTCTGGTTATTGTTACTGTGATTTTGGCTATTTTTCTGGTGGTAATAGTAGGTTCGTGGCATTGTTATAAGAAAGATATCGTTATGGTGTTACACAGTTCGGTTTTCTGACTTATCGCATGTGGAATTTGACTCTGACTATTGTTATTGTGATTTTAGCAATATTGCTGGTAATAGTAGCTTTGTGACATCGCTACTGAAAGATATTGCGTGCCTGTAATTTTGTGAGTGATACGTTTTTGTGATACGCTTTTGTAAGTAACACGTGTATTCTGAAAGTGTAAACTGGAAAATGGGGGGGCGAGTAAGCAGTGAAATTCCTAAGAAAAGTGCGTTAGGATGTGTTTTGAGTCACTGGAAGGATATTGGAGGATCTGCCGGTGGAAGTGTGAACAGGAAAACATTGATAAAATATTGTAATCAATGGTGGCCGCTTTATAAGCTGGAATGTGGAGAAAAGTGGCCCCTAAATGGAACTTTAAACTCTAATGTTTTGCTACAGTTAATGTTGGTTTTGAGAAGGAGAATAGGATGAAATGTTGTATACTGATGTTGTTTCAGCATCTTGGTGGGAAAAGGTACGGAATTAAGTTGGCCCCTGACTGAGCCTTTGATGTTGGCATTAGAGAAGTACAGGCTGGAGAAAGATAAAGGAAGTGTTAAAAGGGTTGTTGAAAGTGTTAAAGGTGTTTGAAGTTGAATGAGCAGGGAAAGAGGATGTAGGAATGTTAATAGTTCTGCCTCTGCTCTAGGCAGAGATCTTAAAATCATGGGTGTTAGCCCTTTGGGGCAAATGGATCATGATGGGTCCGAGAGAGAGTTGTTATGGAAACAGAAAAACAGTTAACTCTTAAAACAACCTGAGTTCATGTGCGAGCTCAGATTACCGATGGGACCGCTCAGGGAACTGTGGACAACTGCATTCCCCTGACCGACCCCACTGAGACCCTAATCATCCCTAAAATTATGAACGGCTAAGTAAATACTAAAATCTGGATGAATTGGGAATTGAGAATATGCTTCCAACAAGGTCTAAAAGAAACCCCTATGGAATTTTTGGACCAACTCTGAAATGTAATGAAAATAAATAAATAAATAAATAAAACAAAACGGTTTGGACCTGGCTTCGGAGGACAAATTGACTAGCCTTTTTCTAGGGTAATCATTGGTCCCTGATTTCAACAGGAATAACGGGGACCTGGGGAATCTACCCTAGCGGATCCTCCACTGATTATAATGAAGCTAGGGGAGGAATGGAAGTGAAATTTCTTATTGATATGGGGCAACGTATTCAGTTCTAAATCAAGCATTAATACCTTCACAGAATTATTATGTTAGGGTAAAAGGTGTGTTGTGGTTTAACCCGGCTGGCAGCTAAACACCATGCAGCCGTTCGCTCACCCTCCCCCTCCCTCTCTGAGACGGGGGAGAGAAATGGAAAGTGAAGCCCGTGAGTTGAGATAAAGACAGTTTAATAAGACATAATAATAATACCAGCTACTAGGAAGAAAATTAACTCTATTCTAACTGAAACCAGGACAAGGTGTAACCGAAAAGGCTTATTTTTGTGAACCTTTGAAGTACAAGTTAGGGAAACAATGGGGCATACACAGACTTTTATATACGCCTAACTCCTCATGGGCACTCTTAGGTAGAGATTTATTAGAGCAATTAGGAGCAGAAATTGTCGTTGAAAAAGGGAAAATGAAATTAAGAATAGGAGGAGAACAACTAATAAATGTGTTAAGCTTGGCACTAATACAAACTGACCCTAAAAGTGAAATACCTTTAGAGATCACAGATCAATATGTCTAGGAGTTTGGGCTACCGAAGTCCCTGGAAGAGCAAAAATGTGACCTTAATAATTATTAAATTAAAGCCAGGAGAGAAACCCGTTAAGGTTAAGTAATATCCTTTGAGGATAGAAGATAGGAAAGGAATTAAAGAGATAATTGATAGATTTATACAGTATGGATTATTGATTGAATGTGAATCAGAATACAATACACCCATATTGCCAATTAAAAAGGCAGATGGAAAAAGCTATAGGTTAGTTCAGGATTTGAGGGCCATAAGTAAAATCACTGAGGATATACATCCAGTAGTGGCAAACCCTTATACTTTGCCGACTAAATTAAAGAATAGTCAAGTCTGGTTTACCGTACTGGATTTAAAAGACGCCTTCTTCTGCCTAGGCTTAGCCACAGAAAGCCAAAACCTATTTGCCTTTGAATGGGAAAATCCCAATTCAGGCAGAAAGACGCAGCTCACGCGGACATTACTACCTCAAGGATTCAAGAATAGCCCCACTATTTTTGGAAACCAATTAGTAAGGGAACTCGAAACATGGATGCCTCCGGACACTGAAGGTGCTTTGTTACAATATGTAGATGATCTCTTAATAGCTACCGAGACTAAAGGGAGCTGTATTCAATGGACTATAAGTTTTCTTAATTTTCTGGGTTTAAAATGGATATCAAGTCTCTTGACAGAAAGTCCAGCTGGCTCAACAAAGTGTGACCTATCTGGGATTTGAAATTTCGGGAGGACAACGAGAACTAGGAACTGAACATAAGGAAGTCATTTGCCGGACTCCAGAACCTCAAACGGTAAAGGAGCTACAAACCTTTTTAGGAATGACAGGTTGGTGTCGCCTTTGGATTTATAATTATGGACGATTGGTAAAGCCTCTATGTGAATTGATAAAGATTAACCAGTCAAAGTTAGTCTGGACTGGAGAAGCACAAAAAGTCTTTAAACAACTTAAACAAGAATTGATGATTTTAAAATATCAAGCAATATTAGTAGAACAAGATGATGTGGGAATTGTGGTCATTAACATCGTAAATCCAGCTTCCTTCCTTAGTGGAACTCTGGATCAACCCATAACCCATGATTGTATAGAAACAATGGAGACTGTGTATTCTAATCGACCCGATCTTAAGGAAGAACTTTTAGAAGATGCTGACGAATCTTGGTATACTGATGGAAGCAGCTTTGTGAAACAAGGACAACGTAAGGCAGGGTACGCCATTACAACCACTCAACAGGTAATCAAGTCCAAACCATTACCCCTGGGACGTCCACCCAGAAAGCAGAGACAATTGCTCTTATGTGAGCACTGGAACTAGCAGCAGGAAGGAAAATAAATATTTGGACAGATTCTAAATATACATTCGGCATGGTACATGCTCATGGAGCAATTTGGAAAGAAGAAATTTTAAAATTGTTAGAGGCTGTAAAACAACCAGAAAAGGTAGCTATCATGCATTGTCAGGGACACCAAAAGGGGAACACCGATTTTGAAATTGGAAATCGATTGGCAAAGGCTAAGCGGGCAGCTGAAATAACTGAGGTGAAGGCATTGTCTTTGATACCAGACGGTAAAATCCAAACTATATCCAAATTATACAAAAGAAGACTTAAAATTAATTGAAGATTTGAAAGGTAAAATGAAACCAGATAGATGAGTATATTTAAAAGATAACTGTGTAATAATACCCTCTAATTTGATATGGCCCATAGTTCTTACAGAACACAATAAAACACATCGGGGAGCTGACACATTGTATAAGAGCCTGAGTCAGACATTAGTGGAACAAAATTTATATACAACAATAAAACAAGTAACTCAACAATGTAGCATTTGCTTACACAATAACCCCAATACCAAGAATAGAATAAAATTTGGAATAATCAGTAAAGGGAATTATTCGGGGCAACTGTGGCAAATTGATTTTTCAGAACTCCCTAGAAAAGGGGGGGTATTGTTATTTACTGGTTCTGACTGACATGATTTCAGGAAGGCCTGAAGCCTTTCCCTGTCGAACAAACAAAGCAAGAAGAAGTGGTTAAAGTCTTGTTAAATTAAATAATACCATGCTTTGGGATTCTAGTAGCAATGTCTTCTGATAGAGTTTCACATTTTTGTGTGCAAGTGGTACAACAGATAAGTAAGATTCTAAAGATATTCTAAAGACAACTGCATACTCTTTATAGACCGCAGGCAAGTGGACAGGTAGAAAAAAATGAAACATTTAATTAAACAACAAATAGCTAAAATCGGACAAGAATCTAATTTGTCATGACCTCAATCCCTCCCTTTAGCATTACTTAGAATTTGAGTTAAACCTAGAATAAAAGGGAATTTGAGTCCCTTTGAAATCTTATATGGAAGGCCATATCCATTTCTATTTAGTGGAGAGGACCGAACGCAGTTAGGATGAGAATATTTATATGCATATATAACTGAACTTCAGAAATAATTAAATAAAGTACATAAATTTGTTCTCAGGACCTGGGCTAGACGGTTGGATCAACCAATCCACCCTTTTAAGCTCAGGGATTATATATATACAGACTTTTTCAGGACAACCCCTAGAGGAAAAACGGAAGGAAAGTGGACGGGACCATACCAGGTATTACTGACAACACACACCGCCATTAAGATTAAGGAGCAAGCAGCTTGGATCCACGATTCGAGGGTGAAGAAGGCCCTGGCGAGGATATGGACCACCACTCCAATTGGACCAACAAAATTATGGTTTTCCAGATCCTAATGATTGCAGGGGTGTGGTTCTCAGATTCGGGGTGGGCAGTTTGGGATGAGAACTTACACCTGTCCCTGATACAAACAATTTCTCAAGTAATTAATAAGACAAACTGTTGGGTATGCACCCATCTGCCACAGCATGGGAATAAGGGTGTATCGTTAATCAGGATTCCCTTGCCTGCAAACTTACCTTGGACTAATTTGTGGGAAAACACATCTTGGGGTCAAAAATATGAAGAAGTTTTGGAACTAGAAGTTAGTAGCTTCGTGCCATTGGAATCTTACTATGTATGTGTACAAAGGTGTAACCCGCCTAAGGGTATGGGAAAACAGGATTGTATAAATACGGGTACTACTTATGTGGGAAATCAGACATCTTGTAATCAAACAATTGATATTAGTACAACTAGCAGTTGGGCAAATTCAACCAGCTGGCCAGTTCCAGAAGGAAAAGGGTGGTATTGGCTATGCAATGATACAGCCCGTAAGGTCTTGCCCGAGAACTGGAAGGGAACTTGCACTCTTGGAGCAGTAGTCCCCAGTATGACAGTACATGATGTAGTGCCTCGAGGTTACTTGAGAAATCATATCTGGAGAATTAGACGAAAAATTAACAATCCATTGATAGAGAGACACACCGCTTTTCATAGTTTTGTTCGATGGTTTATCCCATGGCTAGGAGTGAATGAATTGGAAAAGGCGATAGTTAATATTTCTGCAATTATAGAGAAGTTAGAAAACAAAACTCTGGATGCTATAAAGGCTCAACAAGAAGAGATATCTAGTTTATCACAGGTAGTATTACAAAATCGGATGGCCCTAGACTTGTTACTGGCCGCTCAAGGGGGAGTCTGTACAGTAATAAATACAAGTTGTTGTACGTATGTAGATCAGAGTGGAAGGATCTCTACCGACCTGGAAGAAATATGGAAGCAGACAAGGGTCCTACATGAGATCAGTAAAGATGATCTTTCATGGAGTTTTAGTGAAATATGGAATAAGTTAACCGCCTGGTTGCCCAACTTCCAATGGTGGGAACAAGTGTTCATTGCTCTAATCACATTAGTAGTGTTAGGAATATTTGTGTGCATGTTGTTTAGATGCCTGCTTTGTTTTGTTACTGTAAATAATGAAAGTATCTGATGCAAAAGAATTTGCATGGGAAAAGAAAAGGGGGGATTGATTAAGGAGGTATTGGGGAGGCATTGGGGAGGCAAGGACAATCCCCAGACAAGGACTGTATATCTTGAAACAAGACACTGGAACTCATGATAAGGAAGCGGCAGACGGACAGAGAAACAAACGTAAGGACTATAAATCTCAAAATTGGACATTGGAATTCATTATAAAGATACAACAAACGGAAGAATTGGCAACAACCAGCTCTCGCAATTAAGAAACGTGCCAATTCAGCAGATTCCTGACCAAAGGTGAAAAGTACACTGTGAGGAAGACTCGGGGTCTTCCTCCCAAAGACCCCTGCCCACGTCCCAAAGACCCCTGCCCACAATTCTTGGGAGGCTCTACGCAGGCGCAAGGTGCCAAAAGGCTAATTAGCATGAGAAGCGAGGGAAGGCGGGGATAGGTAATGCATATGTATAGGCGCTTGTAGAATATTGATAGATTGATTGTATAAATTCAAGACTGCTTTCCGCTTTGGGTATGCACGATAGGTGGAGAGATCCCCCGTGCATCCAGCGCTGCAATAAAGAATATACCACTTAAAGGAATTTCGGCTTCGATCTTTGAATCAGGGAATGACCTCAAGTTGCGCCAGGGGAGGTTCAGGTTGGAAATGAGGAGACATTTCTGCTCAGAAAGAGCAGTCAGGCGTTGGGACGGGTGGGGAGGTGGTGGGGTCACTGTCCCTGGGGGTGTTCAAGGAGAGGTTGGCCGTGGTGCTTGGGGACGTGGTTTAGTGGGTGACATTGGTGGTAGGGGGACAGTTGGACCAGGTGATCTTGGAGGACTTTTCCAACCTAAATGATTCTATGATTCCTCCTGGGGGTGCAACCGCCCGGGGGGTCCGGCAGGAGCTGGGAAAGCAGCGCAGAGCCCCCCAAACAACCCCCCTGCGGGGCGGTGGTGGGGCCGCCTCATGGCCGCCCCCTCACTCAGGGTTCCCGCCTCATGGCCGACCCCGCCTCACGGCCGCCTCAGCGCCGCCCCGTCCCGCCTTAGGGCGGCTGCCTGGGCACTGCCGCCTCCCGTCGCATGGCCGTGACGTGCCTTTGACGTCCCGGGGCCGGTGCCGGAGCCGGGAGCCGCGGCGGAGCCCGGCCCAGGTACGGGCGGGGAGCGGGGGCTGCGGGGCTGCTCTCGGCCAAGCGGCCGGGAGGGGATGAGGGAGTGGGGGGGCGAGGGCCTCAGGTGCGCGCCGGGGCCCGCTGTGTTTGTGAAAGCACTCCAGTGATTGTTATTTACAGCTCGTGTCCTAAATGCGAACTGTGTCGGTGTGCTTCTCTCTCGTTGTGTTTCAGTTAAAGCACGCTCGCCAGTTTCTCGTATCTGTGTCACAAACGCCTCCGTTCCCTCCTGATGTTTTCCAGGTCCTCACATGCAACCAGAGCGCCGGCGTCGGGCTCTAGCTGCTGTAGCCTGGCAGTGGGGATGGAAATGGAGAGCATTACGCAGCTCTTCGGCGACCTGTGTGAAGCACACTTGGCCGGTTTGCCGTGGAAGGTCCACCTGGGCAGGCGGAAGATCAGCAAGAGGAGGGCGAAGCAAAATCTGAAGAGGGTCGCGTATAACGCCCTCTTCATGAACCTTTTCCAAGACGAGGCTCGTAAGCTGCAATCCAACGCTTCCAGGCTTCCTGTGAAAAACAAAATTTTGATGCTGTCTTTCAACCTGCGAGTTGGTGGCCTGGGTGCTCAGGCAGACAGACTGGAGAGTCTGGTGGAGGAGCTGGAGACAGCGGACTGCTTACCATTTACCGAGGTTAATTCTGTCTTGGATCTCCTCGTACAGCTTGCTGGGACAGGCCCTCCTCAGCTCGTGCCGCAAAAAAAGGACTATTTCCAAAACAACAAATATGTTGGGAGAAACGTCAAGTATCAGGGTTATGATTATTACGATGTAAGTGTGTTTGAGGCCGATATACAATCTCTAATAACTAGCGAAGAATGTCAGTTCAATGACACGATTCAGAAGACGCTTCAGATAATGGAGGCTGCTCCTGGAACTGGACTCCCTGCCATAGGCTTGTTCTCCCAGAACTATCCTGCTGGTGACAAGTTTGAGAGAGAAACACGTGTCTCGCTCTTCGGCGCTCTTGTCCACAGCCGTACGTATGATATGGACATCAAGTTGGATTTGCCGCCGGTGCCTGACAATGCAGATTTGTCTGGACTTGCAATTAAAGTATGGGATCATTCATTTTGGACTCAGAGTGCATGCATGCTTTCAGTAGGCCATTTTGAAACTGTCTTTTTAAAATACAGGTGGTAATTTCATGTGTGATGGAAACGTGACAGGGTTGGAATTTAAGCTGGAGCATAAAATCATGTGTCTGTAGGCTGTATGACATGAAGCCATCAGCCTTCCCCACCCTAGTAATCTTTTGCTTACATTTTTGCCTGCTTTGTATATTGAACTCCTTTGCCTTGTCTCGTCTGTTACTGTTCAGCCTGACTGCTTAAGCATTCCTGTCGGAATGTATGTGCTTATGTGACCTAACTTCTTGTATTTTCTTCTTGGCTTGTTGAATCCTAAACCATTTTTGTCAGTTACTATATTTCATAAACCTCCAGGGTCCTGCTGTCCTGTGACCTTTTCATTGTGTAGAGTTTCTGCTTTATCGTTTTTTTGTCCATCCTATTCATTTTTGCGACTTCATATTCTCATAGAGGTACTAGATAAATATACTTTCTTTCCCCTTCTTTCTGTTTTTTACTGTGCTGGTAAGATTTTTAGTATTTCTCTTTTTAATCCATGTTTTGTTTGCTCTATTTAACATATGGATAGTGCTTGCAATTCCCTTACCTCAAGGTCTTAACTGAAACTTGAATGCAGACACATTAAAAAAGAAATCCCCTGTGCACATATGGATGCAAATCATCACGGAGGGAAGGCAGAAATTTTTTAATGAGTGCTGTGCTCTTTCCATCAGACTGCAGGGTGTGAGATTTCCTGAAGAACACGCTGTGTTTCTGCGGATGTAATTGTGATCATCTTTTACTAAAACTGGGTACTATTCTGCGCATACAACCGTTGAATTGAGTGGGAGTTGAGGATGTGGCATATAAGTGCTTGAACGCTTGCAGATTTTCTGCATGTGAACAAGCATAAGAGAACAAACTGTGTTCATTATATTGAGCAAAATGTGTGCAAATTTGAAGAATTAGGGCTCTAGTAATCTGTTTAAAAGATATTCTGAGCAGTATTGTTTTATTAGTGTTACATATTATTGAATATCTAAGAGCTCAGATTGTCAATTTTTATAAGCTTACCAAAGGAGTAAATTTTAATGTCACAAGCTTGGTATATTATTTTGATGTCATTGCCATTTTGTGTGTAGGTACTGGTACCTGCAAAAACATAACAAATGAAGGAGTGCTTACAGGAGAAACTTAAAATAGATATAAAGAGGAGGTTGGGCTATGGTTGAGCTACGCTGAGTGTCTTGATCACAAATGATGGCAAAACATCTTTGTTATTAGCATATATTTCTCCAGTAGTATCTTTTCATATACAAAGCTTGAACTCTCTCTGGCAGGTTCCTCAAAGCATAGACCAGTCAGAAGATGAGGGCTTCCAGTCAGCGTCCAACCTGACTCCCGATTCTCAGTCAGAGCCAAGCATGACTCCAGACATCGACCTGTGGGATGCAGTGCTCACCTATGGACCGAGCAAACGAAGATGCTGGGAAAGAATTGGGTAGTACGTGTCTGATGTTATTGGCAAACTTCCTGTGCGTCATATGCAAATGTATGAAGGTGCATTTCATCCTTAATTCCGAATGACTTCAGTAGAGGAATTAAATACACAACAGGAAAATTGTGTATTTAATGGACAGAATTCAATCCATTGCATTAAAGGATTGCAAAAAAACTGAGAGCAAAAAAGGTCATGCAATTTCCACAAGCTAGTTCCTAAATTTCAGCTATTTTATAGGAAGACATAAAATTATCTTTGTCAAAAACACTGAAGGGCTTACAGGAACACCTGCTGATTATGTGAAAGGCAACATTTTCCTAACTAATCTGACTCTATGCACTGTGCAATTTATTTCGTTCTCAAATGATTTCATATTTTCAATTTCTAAAGAGAAATGCCAGTTGTAGAGTGCTAGAAGAATGAACCCCCTATTTCCCAGTGTTGTGTTCCTTTTTCTTTTGTCTGTAACCAAAACAAATCACGGTAACTGATGTCCTGGTGGTGGTGTTAGGCCTGTAGTTCTTTTGACCATTGGATAGAAGATGCATCTCCTGAAAAAATGCTCTAGGTAGTCCCGTTAAAAGCTTCCTAGCTTCCCTAAAAAAATAAATAGATAAAGCAAATATCTTTCTTACATTTCTGATGAACAGTGGTGTGCCTGATACTCGGAGCAATTTGTTCTGTATGTTTTCTGAAATGTTAAGTAATAGTCTAGTGATGCATCTTCTGCAGTGCCATGCTGTGGTTTTTCCACTCTGAGCCCAAGAAGCTCATTTCTGTTCCCTGATTTTTCAAAGCCACTATAGCACACTCTGGCTTTGCTCGGAGTAAAAGACAGTTTTTCTTGTTACCGCTTTGATTTTAAGGATCTTAGAGTCAAGTATAGACGAGATACCTGAAGCTTTCATGTAATAAAAACTATTTGAACTTGGAATTTTTCGAAGAATTGGAAGGAAAATCTGTTGTGGAGAGGATGGTAATTCTCACAGGGAAGAGGTAAAATGTATTCATACAAGTCATTATGGTATTCTGAGCATATTGCTCTCATTTTCCTAATAAGGAAACTGCAGCAGGGAAAGCCACAAACAAAGCTGGAAATTCTCAGGCAAGGTTTCTGTTTCTCAAATGATGTTCAAATTATCTGCCAGTTTCATTGTCTTGAGTTAAGGCTATGGTTTCATTGAGTGCATGACCGTTCCTCTGACAATGTAATATATTACTAGTAACCTTTTCTGTAGTCAGTACACATCACTGGCTGCATAAAATTCTGAAATGCCCTTTTTTAATTAATTAATTTATTTATTTTTAGGAGATATATTTCTTTCTTCTCCTGTAGTCACCTTTTAATGTTTCATTTACTCTGACAGTCCACCTGGGAAAAAAGAAGAACCCTACCTTACTGAGGCTGGGAGAGAAGCTTTTGATAAATTTTACAAACTTCGAGAAGGGGAATTGCAGCTGTTTAGTAACACAGTACTACAGCTTCCACAACTTGTGCTGATGAAAGAACCTGAACTGGTTAAGGATGTCTTGAACGTCCTCATTGGTGTGGTATCTGCCACATTTTCACTCAATCAGGTATGGAAGATTTTTAACTGCACTTCTTAGTTGCATCTCTTTCTTTTTGTAGGTATTTCCTCTTCAAAACATTTATTTCTTTTGAGATCTTGCAATTGTGGATACTGCTAAAAAGTTGAATGTGACCTAACTGCAATAAGGTCATATTTAGATACTGGAATTACTGCAAAAGGCAGAAGATACTTGTCATTCTCAAAGTGAAAATAGATTTATGAATTATTGAAATTAGAAGCATAAATAGTTTTGTAGATTGGGTTTTCATTAAGAAATGGGATAAGGAGTCTTATTCTGTATATCTGAAAATATTCATGCTCTTAAAATTTTTGCTACGATTTAATATGCTTATCACATTGTCCTAGATATGTACTCTGAGTCACCAGAGTATCTAAACTGAAAATGTGTCTGCATACATCCATATTTAGGTATGTTAATGTTTGCTATTTTAAATCAGAATACAGCTGTGAAATATTTGAAGCTGTTTTTTTTTTTTATTAGTATTTCTCCTCGTTTCCTTTTAGGCAGCCCAGACATTTGTGATAAAGGAGGGAGTCTACGTATCTGGAACGTCTCCGGAGACGATGCACAACCTGCTCTCGGAAGTTGCAGAATATGGGACCTATTACACGCGGCTAAGTCGTTTCTCCCTTCAGCCAGTCCTGGATTCTTCATACAACAAAGGGCTTGTGTTTCAGGTAGCACAGTTGTCTTAAATCATTGAGATTTAATGGGCCACTTATTTTAGGTTGAGAAGGCAGTGTTGATTTCACATCAGGCTGGAATTTCTGCTTTCTGCAAAACTGTAAAGCATTTTCATTACAAGTATTTCTATTTATTCATCCCAGGTCAGGAATGGGTAGTGCCATTGTGAAGCTCTGTTAAAATCAGAGATGTGGGCACTTAGGGTTTGCCTGCACTGAAACAACAGATAAAAGGCTTCACTACTTTTAGTACAATTTGTTTACTCATGTTATTTTGTTGAGATCTAAAGGAATATAATTTTTTAGACATTTTAGAAACATTTATACATTAAAACATATAAACTTAAAATACAATAGCTTTCTTAATACAGTATGTGTGTGTATATATGTAATATATATCATATTCATACTTTGAAAGTGAAATAGAGAAACATGGTATTTAATAGCTTTAATTGCTTTTTCTCAGTTCAGAATTATTAAGTGCAAATTTTCCTCGTAAAACCTCTGTATCTTATGCTGAGCTGGATGTACACTGTGTGATACCAATTGAATTTGTTTCTTTCTAAGGCAGGGAATTCATCTAGGATTAGTTATGAAAATGTATGCCTTCTTCATACTTGATTTGCAGTTATGCTAATAGAAATTGAATTAAAAAATCATATTCAATTCCTAATCATGCTAGAAAGAGTTAGACATTTTAGAAGAGTTTTTTCCATTATCCAGTCTAAGCATGGAAGTAAGGAAACACGTTTCCCTAGGCTCACCGTAGAGCTGTTAGAGAATGGGAAGCTCTTCAAAAGGGCAATTCTGAGAAGATGAACCAAGAGGCTCTATTGTGCTGTGCCTGGGTACAGTACATCTGTGCACTGGATGTAGAACGAGTATAAAGGAGTCGTCTGGCTAGTCTGAGTGTCTTAAGTTGTGTGGACTCTTTCTTTTGTATACAAGTCCCTCTCACCTTCACACACAAAGTATTTTATTGAAGGTTTGTTTTTCTGCTGCTACAATTGAAGGGAGATGAAAGTAGATTGTGACCAACTTTAACAGTGAGACTTTGTAAACATTTTCTATTGATACTAGGCTTTCACAAGTGGTCTGAGAAAGTATCTTCAATATTACCGAGCCTGTGTTTTGTCAACGCCTCCTACTTTGAGTCTTCTGACAATCAGCTTTCTCTTCAGAAAATTAGGTCGTCAGTTGAGGTAAGAGAATAACATTAAATATTTAAGCTTTTCATAGAAGAAAAAATATAATCTATTCTTTCTTGCATACTGTAAGAGACAATATTAGACAGACATTCTTACATAGTCTTTCAGTATTTTTCCTGCATTTTCACAGGAAGACTTCTTTATATCCCTGAATGTTCTAGGAAAAACATGTAAAGTCTTGCATTTGATTTCTTTGTTATCCCTTTTATCATTCAGATGAAACCATAGGGTTTTTGTATGATACTCAGCTATAGCAAAGTTCACATCACTGTGATCTCAGAGTCTTCTGACTGAATTTCTTATATATGCCTTGATGTTTTTTATAGATATCTAGCTGAACTTTGTGGCATAGGAACAACAACACTGGGGATCAGTGGCGGAGCTGGTTCTTCATTTCCTACGGTAATCATTGATCTGATATTTTTATGTTTTGTTCTGGTTACACTAATGACAATATTTTTCAATAGGTAGGATTTTACATAAAATACTTTTACTCTACCAAAGATATGATCATGTGCCTGTAGTTAGAATGTTGGGGTCTTTTCTCCAGTATTTAAAAAAATTGGAATTTTGTCCTTTATTGTCAAATCCTGAAGTAAAGAAAGGACCATAAATAATCTTCAGAGTGCATTTAATTTCATCCTAAAGGAGATGTTTGTAGCAAAACAAATTAATCCAACTCTATAGTCAGTGGAGAGAAACAGGTATGTTTGAAGTGACAATGGGTTAGCTAGCTCAGATAAAGTCATCATAACTGCAGTTATGATCTAAAGTAAGGTGAATCCAGACTTCTCTGTCTAGTCAAACAGATCTAAAGGTTCAATTCATCAATCTTTTGCTATTAAAGTTGTAGTGGAATCTGTCATCTAATATTAGAATACTTTTTTTCTTCTTTTAGGGTGTGAAATTGCTTTCGTATCTGTACAAAGAGGCTCTCAACAACTGTAGCAATGAGCATTATCCAGTTCTTCTGTCTCTGTTGAAGACGAGTTGTGAACCATACACAAGGTACGTCCACGCTGTTCTGTGCATAATTGTGTTTAAGAACAATTTTAAATTGCAGTATGGTCAGCAACTCTGCTAACCGTTAACAACTGCTCTTAACATTTTCAGATAAAATATAAAATATGACTGTATCTGCTAAATACATATTCAGGTCAATTCATTTTGCTGAATGCTTCTTTCCCTCTCTTTTCCAGCTCAGTAACAACATATGGGTTTTATGTAAAATGCTGAAATTGGCAAATGATGCATTTTTCTTGGTGTTTTGCAAACTAGGAAAGCTCATGGTTATTTCCATTGTGTTTATGAGCTTTTCAGTAAGCACAAAAATAATACTTATAAAAAATAATATATAATATATAATATATATATAATATATAAGGGGTTTTATACCCTTTCAGGGTTTTTATACCCTTTCAGTTTCTTCCCACAACATCTCTTTAAAATAAGTCTGTCCTGCTTCTCACTCTCTCTGTACTCTTTTGATGAGACTGAAATGTGTGTCACCGATGTGACTGGAGCCTTTTAATATATACTTGATAAATTTATATACAGGAATAATTAGGGCAGTGTTCTTTGATCTTAACTAATTATCAGTGAAATATTCTATATCAAGGTGGTTTCTTTTAAGAAAAATGTGTACACACAGTCCTGTATATATCTTTAAATATCAGTTTGACAGCACTTAATTGCTTGTTTTTATCCTGTCTATAGCTTGTGTGCTTTGATGTTTTAAAGAATACACTAATTATATGGTTGTAATAAAGATGAGAAGGCAAGAGGATTGATTTTCAATATTGTTTAATTATATTTCTTTTAGATTTATCTATGATTGGGTATACAGCGGTGTATTCCGAGACGTTTATGGAGAATTCATGATTCAGGTGAATGAGGATTATCTTTGTTTCAGAGGTATGGTATGCATACAGAACATTTCTAATGTACACAATTTTTAAATACATATATACACAATGTACACAATTATTAAATATATACATATATTTATATGCAGATAAACATTACTGGACTCATGGTTATGTCTTGATTTCAAAAGAAGTAGAAGATTGTGTCCCCGTATTTCTTAAACATATTGCCAATGATGTATACATATGTGGGAAAACCATAAACTTGCTGAAATTGTGTTGTCCTAGGGTAAGTATTGGTTTAGTTCTTTCCTATCATATTGAAACAATCACGTCTCTTTAGAGTACTTTTGCTGTGTTTTTAGCAAGGCTACTGCTTTATTGGCAACTGGTATTGCTTAAGCAAGAGGTTGATCCATGAAAGTCAATTATTTGGTCTCAAGTATTTGTGAGCTGATTATCCACTCTGCTTGCTAATATCTGAAGTGCAGAAATGCACATTTTTAACAACATCAGATTTATCATATATAATGCACAGGCTAGATTTCTAATTTTCCATTGTATTGAAAGCAGGAGTGATGTAGGCTTCCAAGCAAGTGCCTTCCATTTTTCACTCAAGATACCTTAGTTACTAGGTCTTGACTCAGTTCTGCATAGTTCATGTATTTCAGCTCTACTACTGCCTTTCCAAAAAGAGCTTAAATACTTGTTTATTTGTGTTTTGCAGAACAAGTTTTGTACTTGGTAAGAAGAACACGTTAAAGTTACTTTTTGTCTTCACTCTTTTCTGGGCATGTGCACCAGAGAAACAACCACAGAGGTGTCTGAAGAAAAATTGTAATATGAGCTTATAATCTAATATTTTACAATTTTAAAAATATATTTAAAAGTAAATTTCTCTTTATTTTTCAGCATTATATATGTTGGTCAGATATACCTGTTCCCCGAATTTCAGTTATTTTTTCACTTGAGGAGCTGAAAGAAATAGAGAGAGATTGTGCGGTGTATGTAGGTCGAATGGAAAGAATTGCCCGATACAGTTCCATAAGCAAGGAGGAAAAGGTAAATGAATGATAAAATAAAGGCCTCATTGTTGGCATTTCTTTTCTTGAATACTCATTCTTCGTTTTATGTTGTAACTTTGAAAGGATTTATATTATGGTCATAATTTTCTCATTTGCCAATTGCTGTTTGAACTGTTAGTGCAGCAGTAGTCTTCGAAGACAACGTATAAAACATGAGGCAGTGTGTTGTTATTTCTCAGCATTTTCGTATTTTCAAGGAGATTTGGACTTCCATCTTAGTTCTTTGCAGCAAGAGATTTGCCTTGCTGCTGAAAAGCACTGAAAAATACTGTTAGGTTCTAATTTAACAAATGCAACAAGCCAATTAGTATTCAGATAATACTCTTTTTATAATTTGCACAGCTAATCATTTTGTCAGAACACTTTTAGTTCTGTCTTTCATATTGCATCAATGTGTATGTATACTGGATTGGTTTGGTTTGATGTAAGGTCTAGAGATTAATAAGCTTTCAGTAATAGTTTTAACTGATTATATACTTTCATTTTAATTAATTGCTGGATTCATATTTGGGTACTGTAATCATGGATTAATTTTAAAGTGTGCTTCTGTCTAAGTGGTGGTGTATTTCCAAGTCTCAAATAATAGAAATATTTCTACCTGTTGACTTTTTTTCTGATTGGTTGATTTATTTTTATTTTCTTTTAGGATTTGCGCATGGAAATTGCCAAACAAGAGTTAATTGTTCATGCTCGAGAAAGTGCTAGCAAAGTACTAAAAGCCATTAATGGTAAGCTGTGATGGAGCTTCATGTGTTCATGTGTCCTAGTGGGTTTGTTGATGTAAAATAACTGCATCTCTATTGAAATACAGATCGGCAAGTATCAGAACGAATGGCTTTGGATGCAAAGAAACGCGAACAGTTTCAGAAGTTGAAGGAGCAATTTGCAAAAGACCAGGAGGTATTTCTAAAGGCTAAGTGAATTTCTTAGACAAATCACTGAAAGGTTATTTTGAATTACAGTATTGAGGTTGAATGGATAGCTCATAAGGT
This sequence comes from Anas platyrhynchos, assembly GCF_047663525.1. NCBI lineage: Eukaryota > Metazoa > Chordata > Aves > Anseriformes > Anatidae > Anas > Anas platyrhynchos. Next base: position 21,254,567 of record NC_092587.1, on the reverse strand, counting down.
GCAAATAAGAACTTTGTGCAGATGCATACATCACAGCTGGTACTGAGAGTGGCTTTTAAAGGTTTTAAATATTTATGCAGCGTCGCCTTGCAATAAAACAAGAGGAGATTGATGATGATTTCAGCTATGCCCGAGAGCTCAGAGAGAGAGAAAGAAGACTGAAAGCTTTAGAAGAAGAACTAGAAAAAAAAGCAAGGTAAATGTATCTTACTGGCCTTCCCAAGCTCAGATACTCAGAAATTGTCATGAAGACCTCAGAAAAAAATACTTTATTTTGCAATTTATGGCATTAACCATTCCCAGACATTCCCAGACATTGCTCTAAAAGGGTAATGTTTGTAGTTAAAAGACAGATGCAGGATTTTTTGTGATCTATGAGCAAGTTTGTGATTTAGTATAGTTTAGCAGTTCAGTGTTTTGAGACCCACTGATTTGTGCCAATCCTGTCCAGTCTGTTTTTTGTTACGAGGTTAAAGAGAAATGTTAGCTACATCTTAGAATTAAAAGCTGAGCCCACAGCAAAAGTGGTCACATGTATGTCTCAGATCGGAAGTAAAAAGCAGAGGAGTTTACACTGATAATTAATTATTTGGTTTGCTTTTGTTGTACATCTAGTTGTATTTCATTTTATACTGTTAGATCTAAAAATACTTACAAAATACTTACAAAAATGAATGACAAACTAGCATAGCTGTAGGAACACAAATATGCTAAGAATACAGTCCTGTTTTTTTACTGTTAAAGCCTCTGTTTTTTACTGTTAAAAATTTAATTCTCAGTTCTGAAGTTCAAAAAGGGCTTATACTTCAGAAGGGAAGAGGAAAATCAGTTTGTGGAAATCTGTAACTTTATTTTTCTTTCATTTAGGCAAGAATTGATTGACCATTATAGCAAACTTTCTGATGATGCAGCCCGTAGGGAACAAAGAGCTTTATGGAAGATCCAGCGACACAAGTTGGAAACAGCCCGTATTAAGTTTCTGTTGGAAGATCAAAAACGCATTGAGGTATTTTCTGAAAAGATTTAAAGAAATGTTCTGTAGAAAATCTAGTACTTGGTACATTGAAAGACTTCTGTTTTGTCGTTTTTACTTACAGGAAATGCTTGAAAAACTTCCAGATGGAAACTACAGGAGAAAATTAGATATTATTCCTTATAAGCAGTGCCAGTTGGCTTTAGATAGAAACACCGTTGTGGAAGATCCATGTTCACAAGTGAGTTTATTTGCTTACATAAACCCCAGGTAGGTGTGCCGGGTTTCCCTCGGGGAGTTCATTTCATAGTTCAGTTCCGTTCAGTAAACAGAAGGTTCATTATAGCAGCAGGGTGAGTGAGTAGTCACCACAGTATTTGTAATACTTGTAAAAATTTGGAAAACTTAAAATCTTACATGTAATAAAGTGGTACCCTAATAAGTAGCTTGATTATGTGGTTAGCCATACAGTGAAATAATCATTTCTCTTTCAGGTATCATCTGTGAAACCTCTGCATCCTAATGAGCCAGCTGACAGAAAAGACTCTGAGCCTGGACTGGAATATGTTACTTCTACTGACAAAGCATTGACTGTGCCACAGGTGACAAGTAATAATGCTGGTCAGCATTTTCAGCCTAAAGCTGAAGGGTCTGAAAGCAATCCCCAAAGTTCAGAGCAAGCATGCAGCCCTCTATACGGTGCTGATTCCTCACCCGAATCCAATGTGAATATAGAAGATTTCTTATCAAAGCCACAAGATGAACAACCCATTGCCATTAGCGTGCAAGGATCCTTGCTAGATGAGGCATTTCGAAATATTAACTCGGATCTCTCGGAGACTTCTCAGTTAAATGAAAATCCGCCTGTCTTGAGCAGAGCGCTGGAAGGAGAAGGCAATACACCAGCCCATCAGCAAAACGAGTATGATTTTAACACAGTTCTCAGGCCATCTGCTGCTTGGCAGGGACACATTAGAATTGGAGAAAATGCGTTTGATGTGGAGTATAGAAGGCCTCGGTGGAATATCCACGGACATGCATCTGATGCCAACATTGGAGTGGGAGAATATGTGCCTCAGGTGGACACTTACCAGCCACGTTCAAATCCTTACGGGCATGCTTCCGACTCCCACATAAAAATCAGCAGCTACACTCCTGAAGTTGAGTCTACCCGACCCCGGTGGAATATTCATGGGCATGTTTCTGAAGCTCATATTAAAATTGGGGAATATGCTTCAGAGGTAGAGCTCTCGAGACCTAGGTGGAGCATTCACGGACATGCTTCGGAAGCCAATATTAAGATCGGCGAGTATGTGTCAAATGTAGCTCCCGCAAGGCCTCGGTGGAACATCCACGGCCATGCATCTGATGCCAATATTAAGATCGGTGAAAACGTGTCAGAGGTTGTCTCAGCCAGACCTCGCTGGAACATCCATGGGCACGCCTCACAGTCACACATCAAAATTGGAGAGCTGGTTTCAGACACAGAGCCTTCGAAATCTCGTTGGAGCCCGTTCGGTCATGCATCCCAGTCAAGTATCCAGATAGGGCAGTGGGCTCCATCTACAGAAGATGATCCAATACCTCACCGTAAACCCATTTCTGGCCCTTCATCTGACTCAACAGTTCAGCTGCTTCTGTACAATGAAGAATTATCTCCTGCTGAAGCAAGTAGAAAGGAAGGAAAAACATCACAAGTTAAGGAAAAGATTTCACCACAGTCACAGTCATCTGACAGTGGTCCAGTCTTTCCTGATGCTAGTACTGATGATGACAAAAAAGAATGTACACCAGAAGAGAAACAAGAAGGTAAAATAAAATTACATTTATTCAGTCAGCACTTAAGAGGTTTTAAAAGTCAGTGTTCATGTTCAAAATGTGTACTTATTTCTGAATTCCTTGTGTATGTTTTTAGATGCTATTAGAATTCGGAGGCAAGAATTTAACTTGGTCTTGTCTCCTGTATAAAAGAAACAGAGAAATAAGAATAATTTTTAAAAAGGGCCCGAAACTTTGTGAAACAGGACCTCATGTGATCCTGGGTGGAGAACATGCACAAAGCTGCCTGGGTGTGACTATGGAGAGGGACTGTTACTGGGGTGGCTGGTTATGTGACAAATTAGAGGAATTTTGAGCAACTTTGGGAGCAGATCTGAAGCATGAACTAAGTACTGTAAGCAGGTCTGAGTAATTTTCTTTATTTGTAATTACAGTAATTGCAGATGGGGTCAGCAAGGACCCTTCTCCAGATTCCACACAGAGCGTACAGGTAAGAAACAAACTAGGAGTGCAGAAGGCTTCCTGTTCCTAGTGGTCTGGTAGTTAAGGTAGTAAATCGGTCTAAATTTATTAATCATTGTAATACTGTAGTGGTTTTGTACATCAAAAAACTATAGGCAGGTAAGCTCTCTGATTTTCAAACAGAACAACTAGTCAATTAACTGTGAGAACAAATGAAGTGTGAACAGACAAAACCAGCAGCTCTCCTAAGAGTTATTTTTGTATTTTTTTTTTCTTTTAGGCAGAAGAACCCGAAAAAGCAGTTCCACAGGATACTGGGCCTCAAGAAACTGTACTTTCTGAACCTAGTGCTCCCGAAACTAAGGATGAGGAAGAGGAAGATACATGGAAGAAAGAACAAGCTTATTTGAAAGCCTTATCGGATCAGTACTGTATTGAAAAATACCAAGATAGTTACGATTTGATGTGTGAGTAGAACTCATGGAATAGTAGATCAAGAGGAAGATGTAGTAAACTTGAGCAAGAAAGCTGAGTGACAGAAGCACTACCTGAATTTCCAGTAAATTATCAATATTATGAACTGCACCTAAACAATTTGTTTCTAGCACAAAGATGAGAAATACTTGTTGACACATTCTGATTTTCTAATGCGGAGGGGTTTGTGGAGATTAATAGAAACAGATCATCACATCACTTAAGTATAACAACTTACAATGTCTGTATGTTTTTAAATTTAGCAGAACTACCAGTTTCCCATCTCCTGCATCATGTGATACCAAGATCATACACTTTTCCTGTGGACCCCATGGTGCAGTCAGCAACAGATGAAACGGCTGTACAGCTGAGTGAGCTCCTGTCCCTGCCAGTGCTGATGAAACGTTCTATTACTGCTCCCCTTGTCTCTCAGTGAGTACCTGTTAGAAATAGGGAATCCATTTTACACTGATTAATTCTTCACACTTCATCAAGTATTCTTCATTAGTGCTGTTCTGAGACTAGAGTTGCACACAGAAGTGTTTTCCTAAATTTTCTCTTTGGTCCCAGAAGTGGTCCAGTGGATGTCCATTACTGACTAAAAAGTTCAGATTTACATTATAAATAGTAACATAAATATATATTTTTAATAGTAAATGAAAAAATTGAAGGTCTGTTTTGACATACAAAGGCTTAGAGGGGAAGAGCTTGCTATCAGAATGCTGGATTTTGCAGCAGTTTGCATTGCAGTGTATTATTTATAAGGTTTGTGCTTTCCTGGGTAGGTGAAAGATGAGGAAACAAAAGGAAATTGTTTATGCAAAAGCTTGTGCATATTGAGCAGGATATTTTTATGTTTCTATGGGAACTCCATTGTCTTCAAGGCTGTTTTGAAGTTTAATAGAAGCTGTTCTTGTTCTGCTGGTATATAAAAGGAAGCCACACGTGTTGGACCATCTTATTAATATATCTAGTGGTATATTAGTTCTACATAGAAAGGTCTAATTCACCCACTTAGTTTTAAACAACCATTTTGGCTATAAGAGGTACGTGTATACAGGTGAATGTTTTCCGCAAAGCAGAGTACGTTAAGTCCAAGCTGTGTGCTGGCAGAATTAGCCTGTCCCTGGTAAGCAGGTTACATTATTTAAAGTTTAAACCCCATCTTCTGAAGTGGCAGGTTCTAATTCCGGCATATTCTGGACGAAGATTTTTGATCATAAGCTTTGTTTTGTTCTCTTTTGCTTATGTGAATGTCATCCTGTCTTGGATATCAAAGCACTGGAGTGTTAACCTGAAGTAGCCACAGCTGAATGTTAACAGTAAGGAGGAGGTCCTTGTAAGAATAATACCTTTTCTGTGTTTTCATTCTTAGTGTTTCTCTTGTGAATAAAGCAATAGTTGATTACTACTTTGTGGAGCTGAACGTAGAGAAGCATTTTGAAGCACTGAGACATTTTTTATTAATGGAAGATGGAGAGTTTGCTCAGTCACTCAGCGACCTGTTGTTTGAGAAGGTATTTGCTGTGTCTTCTTAACCTTTGTTTTTTGGTTGTCTGTTTTAGCTTGTCTCCTCTGGATTCATTTGGCTGGGAGTAAGAGAATGGTGTGAATTACAATCCTAGCTTGTGCCTCTTAAGCTCGTAAGGACTGAGGCAAAAGGTCTTTGCTCAGATCCTAAGGAAGAGAGTAATATTTCCTATTGCTAATCCCAGAAGTACAGAGTATTTGGCACACTGAGAGTAATGATTTCTAACTGTGACAGACCAACAGTTATGGAAGGAAATTTCACTCTTTCCTCTGAGAACTGCTGCATTATTGCTCTGCTTACTCCTATCTGCTGGCAGCAAAGCTGGAAGAGCCTGTTGCAACTTGCTTGAGATCCAGTGCAAAGGCCTGTGCTGTAAAATGCCAACTCTTGCTCCAAATATCCTATAGAGCAGAGGGAAGGATATTGAAGAGAGTGCTGGGCTCTCTGATGAGGCTGCATTCTTGTGACTTACCCCTGTGTTCAGGGGAAGGCAGCAAGGTAGGAGGGATAGGCAGGGTTAATTTATCTGATTGTCAGTCAGATACGTGCCTGTGTCCCAGGATACGTACACATATCCTTTTCCCAGCTAGGGGAAGCACTCTGGGGCTTAGACTCTCTGAACAGCTTGAGTTGTGTGCCTCTGAGGGTGCTAAGTCAGAGAGATGTGCAGGCTGGAGTCAGGCTGGGGCTTTCAGGCCCACCGAAGCCCAAAGGCTGCATTCCCTGCAGCAGGAAAGCTTCGCAGCTCCCGAACCACAGCACACTGCAGTCCGGCATGTCAAAACGAAATCAGTGCAGGTATGGGATTGCCTTGATGCTGCGGACAGAAATAGTTCCAAATTTTCTTCAGTAAGTTGCTTGTGTATCCCTACTGCAGAAGTAGGACCTTCTAGTCTGAATGGTGGGGCAAGGAGGGCAGTCACCACTTTAATTCACCTGTGTTCAACAGCCATCACTCTTTATTAACACTGTATAATTAGGATTTCTTCTTCCCATAGCTTGGATCGGGGCAAACACCTGGTGAACTGCTGAATCCACTGGTTCTTAATTCTATCCTGAATAAAGCGTTACAGTACAGTCTTCATGGTGACACCCAGCTTGCTTCCAATCTTTCTTTTGCCCTCAAGTACCTTCCTGAAGTGTTCAAGCCTAACGCGCCCGATGCTCTGAGTTGCTTAGAGCTCAGATACAAGGTAAGAAAATGTGTAGAAAGCAGTAGTACTGCAGTGATACCATGGTTCTTAGGCACTGTGGTTGAATATGTTCTTACTAATGGAGTACCTTTAAGAACGGAGTCAAAACTTGTGTAATTGGAATTACAGGATTTACCTATCCTGGCCATTGCATTACATTAATAGACATGTATTAATTTATATGTCTCTGAAGTACTTGCATCTGAAATATTCTAATAATTTCTAGCACAGAAATGCGTTACGATCAGCACTCGGTTATTTCTTTTAGGTTGACTGGCCTCTGAATATTGTCATAACGGAGAGCTGCATGAATAAATACAACAAGATCTTCTCCTTTTTGCTTCAGTTGAAGCACATGGTGTGGACTCTCAAGGATGTTTGGTTTCACCTAAAACGCACTGGTAAGTATAACAAGTGCTGTTTAAAATGCTTTTAGCACTCTGTTCTTGACAATTGATGATAAACATGATTTAAAACAGTCATGTCAGGCTCCAGAAGTCACAAGTTAATAAAGAAACTTCCTTGGCATTTTAAGCAGGCTCTACTAATAGAAACGTTCATTCTTTTAAGAATCATGAGCTTAGACAGTCTCAGTGGGTCCTGAAGATAATATATTTCTGTTTTTATTTTCAGCTCTAGTGAGTCGCACATCAAACTCCGTTCAGTTTCGACAGCTCCAGCTGTATAAACACGAAATGCAGCACTTTGTGAAAGTTATTCAAGGTTACATTGCTAATCAGATTCTTCACGTTACGTGGTGTGAATTTGGAAACAAACTGTCTTCTGTTGGCAACTTGGAAGAAATTCACAGAACACATGCTGAATACCTCAACAAAGCAATCTTCAGGCAAGCGAGCACGCTTATTTTTACTTCAAATATTTAAGTAAATGGAGCTGCCAGTCTACCCATCTGTTTGGCCTAGCGTATGTGTGCAAAATTGGCTTCTGACTATAAAGACTACTAAGTCTTTGTATAAGTAGTCTTCATATATAAAAGTGACTGGAGTAGAAGCCTTCTTATGAAGGGAAATAAACATCATGGCACATAACAAGATCCATACGTTGATGCTTTTCCTCAGCTACCCATCCTTAGTCCCCCAGACTCCTTGGAGCTGTCTCCAGCTCCTGTTCACCCTGTTGCTGTAAGCCTCAAGTCCACCCAGGTTGGGCAGCTCTAATCTGAAGACTAAGGCACGCTTGCCACAATTGTTTTTTCTCACCCCCGTCCTTGTCATGTGCAAATGTGCAAGTCATTCTAGAAATCACATACAAAAGTGCAAGTACCAGTTTCTTGGAATAGCAAGCAAACTATGTTAGGTTTAGGCCCTTTTTAAAATCACTGTTGCAGTTGGCTGCAGACTTGGCGGATTTATACATTTTTAAAGCAACTAAAGAGGCAACGTAAAGGATTGTCACCCCGTTTTTTTCTTCCTGTGGCCCATAAATGATGTCAACTACATTTAACATTGTTTTTGTTTTGTTAGAGGTCTGTTGACTGAGAAGGCTGCCCCTGTGATGAACATTATACATAGCATCTTCAGCCTCATTCTGAAGTTCCGCAGCCAGCTGATCTCTCAGTCGTGGAGCTTTGATGCTGGGAAGCAGATGGCTGTTCATCCCAACTTCGGTTTGATGCAGCAGTCATACAATACCTTCAAGTATTATTCCCACTTCTTATTCAAAGGTAAGAAACTGCGTAACTTCTGGGGCAAAGATAGAAGAAAACAGCCAACTGAAAAAATATTATAAAGAGCTTTTGGAAGTACGGTGCATATAGTAGGAAGATGTGTGTACTTACTGTGTGTTAGAAAATGTAGTTCCCAAATGAAAGCTGTGTTACCTGCAAAGGTCTGCATATCCATCAATTAAAATGTCCACGCAAGGAGTCTAACAGATATCCCCAAACTGACCATAGCTCTTTGCTAATTTGCAAATAAAGATTTACTGCTTAGCTCTCTCTATATATGCTTACCTTTCTCTTTTCTCTGGAATTGACTTCCGGAACTTTTTATTGGCAGCCATGAGAGGTAGTTATAAGTAAAATTACTTCTAAGCTTTATCTGTCTGCATCAGCTGATATTACTGTTGTTAGGAGATCTGAAAATTCTGACTCCCATGTTAGGCTAAGGCTCAGAGAGCCTCCTGGCAGTATTTGAAGCTTATATCCGATGCTCCAGGCAAGTATTTTTCAACAGCACAGGTCATTTGCCAAATGCTTTGTCCTTTAACATGATAAAATTTCTTCTTGCTATCAGCTTAGTCTATAATATGAGGAAACGGTTGATGCATCTTTCCATTTGTCTTTCAGGCCTTGCTTATGTTTTTAGATGTTACGTGTCCTTCCCCTGAGTACAAAGGTAGTTCACAGGGTTTGGTTTCTTTTAGAAACCCCTTAGTTCCTGGAGGAAGTGGAATGTTTCCTTAGTTCTCTTTTTCTAGAATATTTTCAAGTCAGGTTATATTCTTCAGGAAATGAGCTGCCCTTCTTATTCTTTAAGGGTGTCCAAAAATGGTGTCAAAGGACCAAAAACAGATATTTCAGGATGAGTTAGAATGGCTGCTTCCAAATTCGACAGGAAGTCAGAACACCTCTGGGAGCCACCTAAGCCCATACTACGAGATCTATGGTTGCTTCACGGACAGAGATTAATAAAGCGTCCTGTAAGGAAACCTGCTGAGTGACCCAGTTCTTTACACCCTCTTTATTTAGCACTACAAAACAAACGTGTGCTTGTTCATCTACACTTGTTCTTCCGATCACCGTGTATTGTAGTGCGCTCTCTTTCACAATGCATCAATCCAGTATCCATTGAAAGCCAATACAAAGTAGTCTGGACTTCAATGGCGTTGGTGCAGGCCCTAACTTCTAACTCTACACCTTCCCTTCTTCCTTGCATGCTACTGCTGCTTGCTGATTCCCTTTCTATTAGTGCATGGGATGTTTATGAGCTCAGGAAGTTCCAGTTGCCTCCTTTGCTTTGTTACTAATGATGTTTAGAGCAGTCAGTTCGTTTATTCATAGAGCTTGAGCAATTTGTCCGGAGAATTTGTTTGATATCCTCTCTCACAATGGACCTTGCCTAAGAAAACCTCAGCAGAACGCCTCTCCCAGAGTTCACCACAGGACCTAAACATGCTTCCTGTTCAGCTGATACTATGATAGGAACATACCATCTTGTTGTAAAAGCAACTTGGAGAAAGCATATTCTTTACTGGGATAATACAGTTTCACTTAAAATTACACGTGTAGCCATTGTCCTTAGATTTCAACAGCAGGCTGGTTTTTTTTGTTTGTTTTCCTTAAACAAAAATGCAGAGATACTGGCTGACATTAGAATATTAATCTTATTTGAAACTTTTTATTTTTTTCTTCTTCCAGTGGTAACAAAGCTTGTAAATAGAGGATACCAGCCACATTTGGAGGACTTTCTACTGCGAATCAACTTTAATAACTACTACAAAGATAACTGAGACCTTCAGAGTAAGGATCACTGATAGCATGGTAAAGCCAAAACAGATAAACCTATATGCTTATAACTTATAGAAGCTTATGTAAATGCCATGCAAGAGGCATTTTTCTCCAGTGAAATAACCCATCATCTAATAGCTTGAAGAATATCAGCACCACATGCAGAGAACAATGTGTCTTAAAATTTGTAACACCTTCCAGTTGCTTGATCTGCTGAGAATTGATGTTGTCATTATTGCAAAGAGAAGATGAGTGCCAAGTCTTAACAGGGGAGAGAGTGTAGAACTGTACATCTGTGAATGTGTAAATGTTGTATTTTCAGTGTTGTTATTTCCTCCAATGTAAATACATCTATGTGAAATAAAATATACTTTCTACATTTTTTTAGACCAGTATGAGGTACAATCGTTCAGACAATCTATTTGATGTGTTTTATTTACACACTGATCTTACTTCTCAGGCTAAAGATGGTAATTAGTTTCTTGAAGGCTGGTAGTTACAGTGGAAGAAGGGGCCTTGATAAAACGCAGTAAGATCTGCTCACTAGGAGCTTGGTAGTTGGATCACTCATGCCCAACTTACTTTCCTTACTCCTCATTTAAGCTATGCATCTTATTTTGCACTGATTATGTAAAAGAGCTAGAATAGAAATTCAGCATCACTAACCTGAAACAAAACTCTAGCTGCTGCTCCCAGCTGCAGGATCACATTTCACTTTTTTCATAATTTTTCTGCTCCTTGTTTGCTTTCTATTTTTCCTTTTAACATTGGCAGAAGTGATGATTGAATGTTTAACTTCATGGTATGACAGTGGTGTAGAGAGGCAGTCCACCTGGAACTTTTCAGGTTTGAAATATGTTGATTTTGAGATTATGAGGTCACAATTGCTTAAAGATTCATCAGAATATCAGTTTCTGATTAGTGGTCGCTTAAAGTTACAGACACAGCCACCATACCAGTACTATGGAATATCGAATACAATATATTTTATGTGTATACAATTTTGCATGTAGCTTTTTCTTTCTGAAATATAAACCAGGTTGCTCCAAGCCCCATCGAGCCTGGCCTTGAACACCTCCAGTGATGGGGCATCCACAACTTCTCTGGGCAGCCTGTGCCAGTGCCTCACCGCCCTCTGAGTGAAGAATTTCTTCCAAATATCTAGTCTAAATCTACTCCCTTTTAGTTTAAAGCCCTTCCCCCTTGCTACACTCCCTGACAGCCTTCCCATAGGTCCCTTTAGGTATTGGAAGGCTCCCTGGAGACCAGTGGATGCCTCTCCTCAGGTTCCATGGATGTGTGCAGCTTTAGCTTAGTGACCTGCAGTTCCTTAGCTGGTCTCAAACCTGATCTTCTCTCGTTCTCCCAGAATAGGAATGATGGCAGGAGCAGGTGGCTTGCAGATTTATGTATTTTGTTGCATGTTTGGCTACCTGACTTGCTCATCCAGAACTAAGGCAAGTAACTGTGTGTATGCACAAGTTTCCCTTCTGGTCCGATGCTGCCTTGTCCTGACACACAACTCTCCACTAGAGAGCAGCCAAACAGCTTCCAGAGGGAGCGGCTGGTGTTTGGGACCTCAGCGCTCTGCACTGCAGCATAACTAGAGCGACGAAGTCGCAGCGCTCCCCTGAACCCAGTGCAACTGCAGGAGGAAAGCCCCCACCACCCCCCTGTAGCCAACTGACCTGCCTTAGTGCCCGAGCAGGCCACGGACACAGCGTGCAAAGATCATGTGGGAAGAAGAACAAGAGATTTAGAGCCCCAAAACTGAGCTCCTGCTGCCATTACGTAAGAGCAGCCATTGCCTCTCATTTGATTTCTAGAGGAGCTCTGTGTAATGAAGGAAAACAGGAAGGTTAGCAAGAGCTAAAAAAAAAAAAAAAAAAATCCAACTTCTCAAATGCCAGCCCCAAGCACTGCTCATCCTCCTCCCACTGCGTACTGGTGCAAGATTCCCCAGCACGGTGTTATAAAACCTGCCTCAGGTTGCTGCATTCCAGCTTACTCCATCCCTGTTACTGACACACTAAACTGGCAAAGAATCGTCAGTTTCTTGTAAATTTATCCCAAAAGTGCTTTTTTTTTTTTTTTTCTCCTTAACCTCTTATGCTTCTTTCACCTTCCTATTTCCAGTTTTCAAACGTTTACAAAGCTAGTGGGCTGGGGTCGGACTACATGACCTGCAGGGGGTCAGCTTCAACACTGCTGCTTGAATTCATTTGCCTCACATGCCTGCGCCTCGCCCCGCTCTGTAACGCTGAGCATGTTATTCCAATTCATCCCGTTGGTGCACCTTCTGAAAAAAGAAAAAAAAGATTTTACAGGTGCAGCCTGGCAGTGATGCCCTTGTTCCTTACAGACAGAAGACTTAAGGAAAGAAAAGAAAGTACAGAAGTGAGCGTAGGCTGAGCCCAGCCTGCAGCCAAGCAGCCGCACAGGTGCTCCCTCAGCCCCCACCACCCGACATGGGCAGGGAGGGAAAACAGAGAAAGAAAAACGAGGGGGCAGGAGCAGGGAAATGCTGCAGAGGCCTCGCTCCTCACCTCCCACAAGCAGATTGGTGCCTGGCCCTGCTCGGAGTGACGGCTCCTTTGGCCGACACCCCTGATTTTTATGTTTTTATCACTGAACAGGGTGAGCTAAGGTGTAGAAGGAGCCTTGTGGGCACTTTGGGCCACCTGTGTCCCCTCCCAGCCCCTCACCCACCGCTCAGTCTGGGGGCCTTGGGGATGGCGGGTGAGAAGAGAGAAGGCCTTGATGCTGGGAAAACAGGGCCCAGCCGCAGCCAAAACACCGGGGTGTTATCCTGTTATCCGGGCTGCCTGAGCCACAAAGGCCAAACAGCACCAGAGGGCTGTGAGGAAACTTATCCTCCTCCCATCCAGTACCAGTAGTTCTAATTTGGAAAATACTGCTTGTTTAGAAACAGCACTTCAGAAATGAAGAAACCCCTCAAACTGGAATAACTGACGCGTGTTTTCAACTCAGTGACAGTCTGTGGGCAGATCTGCAAAGCGCTCTGCTTTTCTGCATAGTAAAACCTCTGAGTGCCATGGACTGAAAGGAAAGTCATCCAAAAAACTCTGCAAGGCTGAATTTTGCCTCAGAAACTTGGAACTAATAACTCCTAATTGCAGAGGAATGGTGGAGGACGGCCAGCCTGCTTGCCCTGGGGTGGGCAGAGGGCGAGCTGGCTCAGTCCATCTTCAACATCTTCGTGGCTTCCTTTTCTTTCACTGAGGAGAGATCTGGTGCCTCCCAGTCTGGGGAAGAGCTGAAAGGCCGCTCCTCTTTTCTTTCAGCAATGGCAGGAGAGGACAGAGGAGGGACACCAGTTTCCAAACAGAAACATGATGTCAGTCTTGCTCCTGAATTTGTTAAATTGCAAAAAAGAGCATTTCAGACACGATGCCTGTGGTGCTGACAGGGAAAGGCAGAGGGAAGCAGCCAGCAGCTGCCCCAGCTGCTCCTAGCGCTGCCCACAGCATCAGCCAGGCATCCTTTTCGCTTCTGCCTGCAGCTCACACACCACAACAGGGAGGCTGCCTTGGTGACCAAGCAGGCTTTGCACCCTACCATGCCATGGAGTCAGCACAGCTCTGCCATCCTCAGTGAAATCAGTTCCCAGGGCTTCATGCTCCCCAGCTGAAAAAATGAAAAGACTTTTTTTTTAACAAAACTTTTTAGCAAAAAAAATGGAGCAAATGATATTTAAACATCAGTTTAATTATCTATTGTTATACTGTATTACTAAAATATTAATTTTTTTAAGTCCACTCTAGAATTAAAAATAAATAAAATCAAAAAAAACTGCACATGAAGTAAGCTTTGCAGGTTCACTTAGCCTACTAAAAATGTTTCTGCTTACGCTTGCATAAAGTGTGATTAAAGCTCACCTCTGGATTTATTTGCTGAATGCGCAGGTTTGGCAAGAAACCTGCAGTGCTGCAACCTTGTCCTTGCCCAGCCAAAACAACAACGGGAGAAACAGGAACAGCTCAGAGCTTCAGATTTTTGCATGCCTTGGCTATGGAGAAGGGCAAATCCAACTTCTCTCCTTGTTTTTCTGCTCCCCTGTTAATTAGGGAGCTGCTGTAAAAACTGCACAACTGGTTATTTACCACGCCTTCCCCTTCAGCCCTCTGTCACTGCTGCAGGGAGGTTTGGCCACCCCTGGCACCCCAAACCTGCCCTTCAGGTGCTGCATAGCTCGGGACAGCACAGCTCTGCGACATGACACAGGCAGCCCCTGGTATCTTTTGGTTTCCCCATGTCACACTGCCCTGTCACAGAGCAGCTGTGCCCAGCAGTCGTAAGGCTGACCTGGGGGTGCGAAGAGAACCAAGGTGATAAATGGGGGAAAATGCCCAGGACCACATCCAGGTGGCTTTTGAAGATCTTCAAGAAGGCAGACTTCATAGCCTGTATGGGCAACCTGTGCCATGGCTCAGCCACCCACACAGCACAGAAGTGTTTCCTGATGTTCAGAGGGAACTTCCTGTGTTCCAGTTTGTGCCCACTGCCTCTTGTCCTGTTCCTGAACACCACTAGAAAGAAGCTGGCTCTGTCCTCTTTGCTCTCTCCCTTCAGGTATTTATACACATTGGTGAGATCCCCTGAGCCTCCTCTTCTCCAGGAGGAACAGCCCCAGCTCTCTCAGCCTTTCCTCATAGGAGAGGTGCTCCAGCTCCTTCATCTTCATGGTCCTTCAGAGGACTCTCTCCAGTGCGTCCAGGTCTCTTGCACTGGCAGGCCCAGAACTGGACACCATCCTCCAGGTGTGGCCTCACCAGCACTGAGCAGAGGGGGAAGGATCACCTCCCCTGACCTGCTGGTGGTACTCCACCTCATGCAGCCAAGAGTACCATTAGCCTTTTACTGGCAAGGGCACAGAGCTGACTCACGTTCAACTTGGTGTCTGCCAGGACTCCCAGCTCCTTCTCTACCTGTGTAACAAATCTCAAGGACTTTGTGGCTGCTTGATGTTATCTAGCATGACTGAGTAGACAGAGCACATGATCTAGCGTAGAATGGCCTGTGGAGACAGGCACTCAAGTCTGTGGAGTATGAAACTAAAGAGTAAATGCAGGATAAGCATGGACTGAATTTGCCCTTTCAATGCTCCAGGAGTTGTCTTGGCCTTTTGCATAGATGTACTGTATGCACTCCCAACAGGGGGCTTGGCCTAAAACCTGCTTCCATCACAGGCAAATAAACTGAAACGTAGGCAGAAACAATACCAGGAACAACCCTGATCAATGGATACTTTGCAGCATGCAGATTTACCCCAGCTGAAGCACCCTGAGGAGCCATATCTCTACCTGTATGGGAAGGCAAGCTACCTGCGAGCTGGGTGACACTCCAGCACTACCTTAAGATGCTTCTCAACATTACTAATTAATCAGTAGAACAGTTACTCATTACTCTTAGTATGACCTAAAAAGCACCTTGCAAGCAAACTGGAGAAGGGGATGGGAAATAAAAAAAAAAAAGGACTATAATCTATTCCCCTTCTCAATTTCTGTAGACTGCAAGCAAACAAACCCCACTGCTTGAGGATCCGAGTGGCCAAGCACGGTATGGATGAAGGTCCCATGGACCTGCTGTAGGCATTAAAAGCCCCAGAGGGCAAACAGCTGCTGCCAACGTCCTCAGGTGAGATCTTCCAAAAGGTGAATTGCACCAAGCCAGTTAGGCTCAGAATGATAGTTAGGCTGACCCTCACAGAGACTTTGAGGTTGGCAAGGATCTCTGGAGGTCATCTAGTCCTGCTTAATGCAGATCCAGCTGACAAAGGCATGAGTGGCCTGCTCTAACAGTATTTTGAGCATCACCATCTCTAGGTGACTTGTTTCAGAGTTTGGCTGCACTTATAATGGAATTAAAAAGTGACATCTTTAAAATAAATCACTTTCCCATGTTGTAACTCTGTCCGTTGCCTCTCATCCCTACTGTGCTCCTGAGCAGAGCCTGCCTCTACTCTCTCTGCATCTCTCCAAACATTTGCTGTAGACAGAAGGACATTTCCCTTTAGCCTTCCCTTCAGGCTGAAGAAAAGTTGTTCTGCCTCTCCTATGCACAACCTTCGACCATACAACATGAGCTGGGCTGTTCTGCCCAGAACCAGGTTTTGACTACACCACCACCAGGCCTCAGAACAGTTGCATTGGCTGCCAGATAAGCAGTAATATGTAATACTTCTCCACCTCAAACCCACACTTCTCCTTTGTCTGCCCACTCCCACACCATCAACAAGGAAAAGTCAGAAACTTTGCTTATGGAAACCATAAATATCTGACGCAATGTAACGGGGAGATGGGGCTGGTTTAAAGCCAATCCATTGGCTTTGCCATAAACCAGCCCTGGAGTAAATGGAGGATTCTCACCAACTGAGCCTCCGGGGCCTCGGCACTCACAGGCTTCAGGAGTGAGAAGGCAGCCTGAAAACTGCAGAGCTCATTTATAGATTACTCAATCCTGACAGTGCAACATAGCCACAGGCCAGAGCTCCACCCCATCCAACATGCTCTATACTAGATGGTTTCCACTCTGAAGACTCCCATTCTTGAAGACTGCTAAGATCCTTAAAAAAAAAATAAAATAATTTCAAACTGTATGAACTACTCAATCCTATTTAAATAACTTTTTTTTTTTTTTAAATCATCTTCACATTCAAACTCAAAGCTTATTTCTTTAAGCAGAGTTTAAAAATCATATCTGTTAAGACCAGGTGGTTGTTTTTCTTTCTCTTTCTCCCACCCCTCCTTACACCCCTTGGGATTAAAGAGGTGTCAGTGTAGCTCTTACAGCCATGTAAGAGAGAAAATTCACTCTGAAAAAGGAAAACGGTCCTTACCCTGCTCCAAACATATTGCCAAAAAATGCTGGTGAGGCAGAAGACTGGTTGTGATAAGTCATTCCTCAGAAAACACTGCAGAAACACCATGTGAGATCGCAGTGATCCAATCTGGCCATCTGATGTTTCTACAGAAATAAGTCCGCTGAATGGTATGGTTAACAGAAGGAGTCTTTCAGGAAATAACAGGCGTGAACAAGGATATCAAAATTGCATTTTGATTTTTTATTAAAAGAATTAAAGAAAGTAGCAGCACTTGTTAAAACCCCAAAACATTCCAAAGTGAGAGCTGACAGTAAAACGTCAGGTAATCGTAGCTTTATAAGCTTATGAAGCAGAGTTATGGTGATACCTTGAAGCCTTGAGAGGAGTACCACTGCCACAATACTCCCCAATTTTGTGATCTGGGTACCACCTGCTTGTAGGCAAGGGTAGATCACAGAATTGTAGGGGTTGGAAGGGACCCTGAAAGATCATCGGGTCCAACCCTCCTGCCAAAGCAGGTTCCTTAGAGCAGGCTGTCCAGGTAGGCGTCCAGACAGGCCTTGAAAATCTCCAGAGGAGACTCCACAATCTCCCTGGGCAGCCTGTTCCAGTGCTCTGTCACCCTTACTGTGAAGAAGTTCTTTCGCATGTTGGTGTAAAATGTCCTGTGCTCTATCTTGTGACCATTACTCCTTTCCTGTGCTCTATCTTGTGACCATTACTCCTTGTCCTGTCCCCCACAAACCACTGAAAAGAGGTTGGCCAAATCCCTGTCTCCCACACCTCAGGTATTTATAAACATTCAGTGTCTCCTGATACCAGGACACATTTTTCCACATTTCACAGACCTTCCTCTTCCTTTTGATCTTATCAATGAGCTCCTTGCTCATCCATGCAGGTTTCCTGCCCCCCTTCCCCAGTTTCCTGCTCTTTGGGATCCTGATCTTGGAAGAAGTGCTGTCTAAATGTTATCCTGCTCTCACCTTGCCTTCTAGTAATCTATCCCATGAGATACCCCCAAGCAGGTCCCGGAAGAGGTCGAAGTTGGCTCCCCAAAAGTCCAGGGTAGCAATCCTGCTTTTCACCTTACTTCCTTTGCCTAGTTCCATCTGGAACTCCACCATCTCATGATCACTGCATCCCAAGCTGCCCCCAACCTTCACATCCCTAACAAGCCCATCCCTGTTGGTAAGAACGAGGTCCAGGAGCACCCCCTGCCTCATCGGCTCCACCACCACCTGCGTCAGAAAGTTGTCCTCAGCACATTGTAGGAACCATTTGGACTGCTTGTGCCTGGCCGAGTTGCTTACCCAACAGATGTCTGGGTAACTGAAGTCCCCCTTGAGGACCAGTGCCTGGAATCGTGAGGCTACTACCGGTTGCTTGTAGAAGGCCTCATCGACCTCTTCCTCCTAATTTGGTGACCTGCAGTGCACCCCCACAAGGGTGTCCCCCATACCAGCCCACCCCTGAATTCTCACCCACAAGCTCTCTACTTGTCTTTCACCCTCCCCCAGCTGGAGCTGGGTACACTCTAATTGCTCCCTCACATAAAGGGCAACCCCACCCCCTCGCTTCCCCAGCCTGTCTTTCCTAAAGAGGACATAGCCCTCCATGACAGCGTTCCAGTCATGCGAGCTGTCCCACTGCGTCTCAGTGATCGCAACAAGATCGTGGCCCTGCAACCAAACACAGGTATCGAGCTCATCCTGTTTATTTCCCATGCTCCACACATTGGTGTACAGGCACTTCAGGGAAGCAGCAGGCACAGTTACCCCTGGAGGGATGCAAGAAGATTCCGGATGGGGTATTAGGATCATCACCTTCTCTGAGGAGCCCTCAGACAATCCTATGGGACAACTCAGAGGTTTTTCCCTACTATTTTCAACAGTGACAGCAGTGACAACTTCCCCCAGCCCTTGTCTGTCACTTTTAGCTCCCTTCCCTTCCCCTGTCAAACCTAGTTTAAAACCCTGGTAATCAGCCCAGAGAGCTGGCTCCCCAACACAACCGTGCCACACTTGCTGAGTTAGAGGCAGCAGCCCACATACCCGGCTTCTCAAAGGGCTGCCCAAGATCAAAAGATCACAAGATCAAGATCACAAGCACAGCTCCTGCCTGCTTGGGGGTGTGACTCTGACCAAACAGCTCTGTGCCACGTTACTGGGGGGGGTTTAGGGGTTGGCTCTGTCCATCTCCCTGCCAGGAGCCCTCGCTGCAGCCGATCCACACAAGGTCCTTGTTAAAACGGCAGGAACTGTATAGGCACAGGAGCAAGTCCAACCAAAGTGTTTCCACAGAACATTGTTGGTGCTGAAGAGTCACAAATTCATTTTGAGTACAAGTCTTTTTACACAAGCATAATATTTCTTTAATAAGAATTACTTTTAGGTTTAGCTATTTCACATACAAGTTGTCAAAAAAAAAAAAAAAAGGCAATTTATGATTCAAGTATTTAGACCCCCAAATGTTACAGGCTCTATTTCCTTCTCTCTAAAGAGCTGATCAGAAAGATAAAGTTCTTACCTAGATTAAGTTTGGTTTAATTATCCCTAACAATCTCCCACTGCCACATTGTTCCAGAAACAAGAACGGAAAAAGCTGACAATAGCTCTTCATCCTGACAACACACAAGCCCGTGAAGACCACAAGTACTCCATTTGGATTCTGGTCATCACTTTTATTCATACAAAGCATCAATATTACCACATGCACTGAGAAACCAAGCATTTGAATGCCAGCACAGTTATAGAATCAGAGAATCATTAAGGTTGGAAAAGACCTCCAAGATCATCTGGTCCAACCATCACACTACCACCATCACCAATTAAACCATAGAATCACAGAATGGCCTGGGTTGGAAAGGACCTTGAAGATCATCTAGTTTCAAACCCCCTGCTCTGGGCAAGGTTGCCAACCACTTGAGCTGGCTGCCCTGAGCCACATCCAGCCCAGCCTTGAACACCTGCAGGGATGGGGCATCCACAGTCTCTCTGGGCAACCTGTTCCAGTGCCTCACCACCCTCAGAGTGAAAAACTTTCTCCTAATATCTCACAATAAGTCTCCCCTGTCTTAGTTTAAAACCACTCCCCCTTGTCCTATCACTATCAACACATCTAAGCAGGAGTTCCCCCTCCTGTTTATACGCTCCCATCAAGTACTGGAAGGCCGCAATGAGGTTTCCCAGAACCTTCTCTTCTCCAAGCTTAACAAGCCCAGCTCCCTCAACCTTTCTTCACAGGAGAAGTGCTCCAACCCTCTCATCATCTTAGTGGCCCTCCTCCGGACCCATTCCAAGAGCTCCACATCCTTCCTGTGCCGGGGACCCCAGGCCTGCATGCAGTATTCCAGGTGGGGTCTCACAAGAGCAGAGTTTAAGAACAATCACCCCCCTCTCCCTCCTGGCCACCTCTTTTTTAATGTAGCCCAGGACAGAGTTGGCCTTCTGGGCTGCAAGCGCACACTGCTGGCTCACGGCCAGCTTCTCGTCCATCAGGACCCCCAGGTCCTTCTCCACAGGGCTGCTCTCAAGTTCTTCTTCGCCCAGTCTATATAAATACCTGTCATTGTCCCAGCCCAAGTGCAACACCTTGCACTTGGCCTTGTTTAATCTCATGTGGTTCTCATGGGCCCACTTCTCCAGCCTGCCCAGGTCCCTCGGGATGGCATCCCTTCCCTCTATTGTATCAACTACACTGCTCAGCTTGGTGTCATCTGAAAACTTGCTGAGGATGCACTCGATTCCATCGTCTACATTGTTAATAAAGATGTTGAAGAGCACCAGTCCCAAGACTGACCCCTGAGGGACATCACTTGTGACCGGCCTCCACCCAGACACAAAACCATTGACCACAACCCTTTGGCTGCGACCAGCCAACCAATTCTTTATCTACCTAATAGTCCATCCTTCAAATCCATAACTCTCCAATCTAGAGAGAAGAATGTGGTGAGGGACCATAACAAAGGCTTTGCTCAAGTCCAGGTAGATGATATCCATTGCCTTTCCTTTGTCCACTGATGCCATCACTCCATCATGGGTCACCAGATTGGTTAGGAAAGATCTGCCTTTGGTTAAGCTGTGCTGGCTGCCTCTGATCACCTCTTTATCTCGTGTATGCTTTAACATGTCTTCCAGGAGGATCAGCTCCATGATCTTCCCAGGCACAGAGGTGAGGCTCACTGTCCTGTAGTTTCCCCAGGTCTTCCTTTCTCCCTTTCTTCAAAATGGGAGTAATGTTTCCCTTTTTCCAGTCACCGGGGACTTCACCCAACAGCCACAGTTTTTCAAATATGATGGAGAGCAGCTCAGCAACCACACCAGCCATCTCTCTCGGGACCCTGGGATGTATACCATCTGGCCCCATGGACTTAAACACACCTAGTTTCCTTAGGTGGTCCCGGATTTGTTCCATTGTCACAGTGGGACTACGTGATCTTGGAGGTCTCTTCCAACCTAGATGATTCTGTGAATCCACTCCTCTCTCTCTCTCCTCGTGGTTCAGGGTCCTGACAGACATAGGAAACTTGACCACCAGTGAAGGCTGAGGCAAAGCACTTACTGAGTACCTCAGCTTTCTCCATGTCTGAGGAAGCCAGTTCTCTCGTCTTGTTTATCAGAGGGAAAATGCTCTCCTTGGCCTGTCTCCTCCTGTCTATGTATCTGTAGAACCCCTTCTTGTTACTTTTCACATCCCTTGCCAAGTTCAGCTCCATCTGTACCTTGGCTTTCCTGATCCTCTCTCTACACATCTGGACAACACCCCTGTATTCCTTCCAGGCTACACAACCCTGCTTCCACTTCCTGTACATTTCCCTCTTTTCCCTCAGTTTAAGCTGCAGGTCTGCTCAGCAAAACGTCCCTAAGCACCACATCCAACCTTTCCTTGAACACCCCTGGGGTGGTGATGCCACCACCTCCCTGGGCAACCCATTCCAGAGCCTGACTACTCCTTCTGAGAAGAAATGTCTCTTAATTTCCAACCTGAACCTCCCCTGGCACAACTTGAGGCCATTCCCTCTAGTCCCATCACTAGTTCCCTGTGAGAAGAGGCCGACCCCCAGCTCCCCACACCTTCCTTTCAGGTACCTATAGAGAGCAATAAGGTCTGCCCTGAGCCTCCTCTTCCCCAGACTAAACACCCCCTGTTCCCTCAGCCGCTCCTCACAAGACTTGTGCTCCAGGCCCTTCACCAGCTCTGTAGCCCTTCTCTGGACACACTCCAGGGCCTCGATGTCCTTCTTGTAGTGAGAGGCCCAAAGCTGAACACAGCACTCGAGGTGCGGCCTCACCACAGCAAAGTACAGGGGTGCAATCACCTCCCTACTCCTGCTGGCTGCACTACTGACACAAGCCAGGATGCCATCAGCCTTCTTGGCCACCTGGGCACACTGCTGGCTCCTGTTCAGGTGAGCATCAGTCAGCACTCCCAGATCCTTTTCCTCTGCACAGCTTTCCAGCCACTCTGCTCCAAGCCTGTAGCATTTCATGGGGTTGTTGTGGGCAAAGTGCAGGACCAGGCACTTAGCCATGTTGAACCTCACTCACGGGATCACAGAATGCTAGGGATTAAGGGGACCTTGAAAGATCATCTCGTCCAATCCCCCTACCAGAGAAGGAACACATAGAATCACAGAATATCTTGAGCTGGAAGGAACCCATAAGGATCATCGAGTCCAAGTCCTGGCACCACACAGGGCCACTCAAAAATTCAGACCATATAACCAAGAGCACAGTCCAAACACTTCTTGAACTCCAACAGGCTTGGTGCCCTGGGGAGCCTGTTCCAGCGCCTGACCACCCTCTGGGTTCAGAACCTTTCCCTCACACCCAACCTGACCCTTCCCTGTCGCAGCTTGACTCCATTCCCTCGGGTCCTATCACTGGGCACCTAGATCAGGTCACATAGGAATGCATCCAGGTGGGTTTTGACTGTCTCCAGGAAAGGAGACTCCACAACCTCTCTGGGCAGCCTGTTCCAGTGCTAAGTCACTCTCACCGAGAAGTTTCTTCTCACATTTAAGTGGAACTTCCGAAGTTTCAGCTTCCACCCACTGTCCCTTATCATCGGATGCCACTGAAGACCCTAGCTCCATCCTCCTGACACTCACCCTTTACATATTTATAAAGGTTAATGAGGTCACCCCTCAGTCTCCTCTTCTCCAAGCTAAGAAGATCCAGCTCTCTCAGCCTTTCCTCGTAGGGAAGATGCTCCACTCCCTTAATCATCTTTGTCTCTGCATTGGACTCTCTCAAGCAGTTCTCTGTCCTTCTTGACCTGAGGGTGCACTGGGTCTGGCTGGGATGTTAACTTCCCTGCAGCAGCCCATACAGTGCCATGCTCTGCACTTGTAGCTGGAACAGCAGTGTTATCACACCAGTGTTGTGTCTACTGCTAAGCAGCAGTGGCACAGTATTGGGCCTTTCTCTAACCCTCCTAGGGGGTGGGCAAAAAAGTGAGAAGAGAAACATCACCAGGGCAGCTGACCTAAACCAACCCAAGGGATATTCCATACCATGTGATGTCACACTCAGCAATAAAAGGTGGAAACAGGAAGAAGAGGGGAGGGGTGGGCTCTCATGAAAGCATCAGACCTCCTCCCAAACACCAGCTACATGTGTTGAGGCCCTGCTTGAAGGACGTGGTCAAGCATTGCTTATTTGTGGGAAGTGGAGAGTAATTTCTTTCCTCTGCACTTCCACATAGCCTTTCCCCCCCCCCGCCTTTCCCCCTCCCTTTTCCCTTTTTTCCCTTTAGTTAAATTGCTTAGTTAATAATAATCTTTCCTTAATAATTATTTTTTTCCCCTTTAATTAAATTATCCTTATCTCAACCCATGAGTTGTTCTTTACTTCTTCCCTTATCCAAGTCATTGATGAATATATTGAACAGCACTGGTCCCACCCAGTACTGGCCCTCGAGGAACTCCACTGTATACAGGACTCCAACTCATCTCCATCTCATTAACCACAACCCTCTGGCTTCTTCCCTTCAGCCAGTTCACAGTCACTCCCCGACAGTCCAGACCACACTTCCTCAGTTTAGCTGTGAGAGACGGTGTATGGTGTCAAAGGCTTTACTGAAATCAAGACAGACCACATCCACTGCTTTACCATCACCTATTCACCTGGTTATGCCCTCAAAAAAGGGTACCAGCTTGGTCAAGCACAACTTCCCCTTGATGAAACCATGCTGACTGCCCCTAATGACCTTATCATTCCCTACCCCGATCTCAACAGCATCAAAACACTAACACAGAGCCCTGCCACTGCCCCTCCTCAGCTGCCTGTCCCTTCTGAAGAGCTCGTAGCCATCCATTGCAGCACTCCAGTCATGGGACTGGTCCCACCATATTCAGTGATGGCAGCTGGGCCATTGCTTTCCTGCCATATGATGGCTTCCAGCTCCTCCTGTTTGTTGCCCACACTGCGTGCATCGGTGTAGATGCGCTTCAGTTACAACACTGCCCTCACCCTCAACCGTGGGACTGCTCCATCGGGCTCATCTCTGCAGAGCCTTATTTCCTCCCTGTCCCCCTTCACACCTAGTTTAAAGCTCTCGCAACAAGCCCTGTCAGCTCCTGGGCTAGAATCTGTTTCCCCCTTTCAGACAGCTGGGACCCCTCTACAGCCATCAGCCAAGGTGCTGAGTAAACCTTCCCAAGGCCGAAAAATTAAAATAAAAATTCCTGCAATGCCACCAGCCTCTCAGCCACGTGTTGAGCAGCTGGGCTTCCCAGGTCTGCTCAGTGTCCCTCCCAGCCACCGAAGGGATGGAGGAAAACACCATCTGCACACCCACTCACCACCCCAACCCCCTGAAGTCCCTTTCGAGAGCCTCCAGGCTTCTCTCAGCAGTTTCACCGCTGCAGCCTGAATTATCACTAAGGGACAACAATCAGAGGGGTGAACAGGGACAGGAAGTTTCACCACAACTCTTGGGGCCCAGCTAACCTGACAGTTTTTAACCCAACAAAGCATACAGCCATCCAAGCCTTGAGCAGCCAGCTCCTTCAGGAGAATGCTGTAGGAAATGGTGTCAAAAGCCTTCCTGAAGTCTAGGCAGACCACATCCACAGCCTTTCCCTCAACCACTGGGCACGTCACACAGGCTTCTCTTCTTCTGGCACTCCTCCAACCAGTCTCCTAAACAGGCAAAGGTTGCCCTCAGGAAGTCCAGGGTAGCAGTTCTGCTAACCCCTCCCCCTGCTTTTCCAAAAACCAAAACCACTATTAATTTATGATGGCTATGCCCAAGACAGCCTTCAATTCTCACATCACCCACAGGTCCTTCTCTGTTAACAAGCAGAAGATCCAGTGGGGTGCCATCCCTAGCTGGCTCTCACCAGCTGTCAGGAATTTATCTTCCATACACTCCAGAAACCTCTTGCACCGTTTCCTCTCTTCCGTGTAGTATTTCTCACAGACATTTGGTAAGTTGAAGCTCCTCACAAGAACAAGGGTAAGCATTTCTCCCCCCTACTTGTAGAATATATGATCTGCCTCTTCGGCCTGGTTAGGTGGCCTGCAAGAGACTCCCACCGTGACGCACACCTTGTTGGCTTTCCCGCTGATTCTTACCCATGCACACTCAGCTCTGTCATTGCCACTGTTCAGTTCTACACAGCCCAAACATTCCCTAAAATACTGGGCTACCCTCCCACCTCTCCTTCCAAGCCTGTCCCTTCCGAAGAGTTTGTAGCCATCCATTGCAGCACTCCCACCGTGTGAGCCATCCCACCGTGTTTCTGTACCAGCAGCTGTGTCACAGCTCTCCTGCTGCACAAGGGCTTCCAGCTCTTCTCTTGGTTGCCCACACCACCTGCACTGGTGTAGAAGCACTTCAGTTGGATACTGTCATCTTTTTTGGGGGGGGAGAAGGCTTAATGCCTGCACGACCATTCCTGGGCTCTTTTGTGATTTCTAACCCATCAATGTCCCTTGTGCCTTTGCTGCTGCATGGCTCTCCTACCCTACCTCAACAGGGGCAGCAGACCAATGAAGTTGGTCTGAAGTTTCTTCAGGTTGAACTCTAGCAGAAATATTAAGAGTGTAGTCACAGCTGCTGAACGTGCTGTATCTATTACAAATCATAGAATCATTAAGGTTGGAAAAGCCCTCCAAGATCATCTGGTCCAACCATCCCCCTACCACCAATGTCACCCACTAAACCATGTCCCTAAGCACCACATCCAACTTCTCCTTGAACACAGGGACGGTGACTCCACCATATCCCTAGGCAACCTGTCCCAATGCCTAACCACTCTGAGACGAAATGTCTCCTCATTTCCAACCTAAACCTCCCCTGGCACAACTTGAGGCCATTCCCTCTAGTCCTATTGCTAGTTCCCTGTGAGAAGAGGCCAGCCCCCAGCTCCCCACACCTTCCTTTCAGGTAGCTGTAGAGAGCAGTAACATATATATTTTGTTAAGCCAAAAGCTTGGGCAGAGCTCCTTGAAAACACTGTTCTTCTCTGTGTCCCAAAAGGAAAGATATAAACTGAGAAACAAAATCAGCAGTTATGATTATCTTGGAGCAACTTGTTTCCCCCGCCCTGCAATTACAGAATCACAGAATTTCTAGGTTGGAAGAGACCTCAAGATCATCGAGTCCAACCTCTAACCTAACACTAACAGTCCCCACTAAACCATATCCCTAAGCTCTACATCTAAATGTCTTCTGAAGACTTCCAGGGATGGTGACTCCACCACCTCCCTGGGCAGCCTGTTCCAGTGCCTAACAACCCTTTCAGTAAAGAAGTTCTTCTTAAGGTCCAACCTAAAACTCCCCTGGCGCAACTTAAGCCCATTCCCCCTCATCCTGTCACCAGGCACGTGGGAGAACAGGCCAACCCCCACCTCATTACAGCCTCCTTTAAGGTATCTGTAGAGAGCAATAAGGTCGCCCCTGAGCCTCCTTTTCTCCAGGCTGAACAAGCCCAGCTCCCTCAGCCGCTCCTCGCAGGACTTGTTCTTCAGGCCCCTCACCAGCTTTGTTGCCCTTCTCTGGACCCGCTCAAGCACCTCCATGTCCTTCTTGTAGCGAGGGGCCCAAAACTGAACACAGTACTCGAGGTGTGGCCTCACCAGAGCCAAGTACAGGGGGACGATCACCTCCCTAGCCCTGCTGGTCACACTGTTTCTGATACAAGCCAGGATGCCGTTGGCCTTCTTGGCCACCTGAGCACACTGCTGGCTCATATTCAGCCGACTGTCCACCATCACTCCCAGGTCCTTCTCTGCCTGGCAGCTCTCCAACTACTCATCTCCCAGCCTGTAGCTCTGCTTGGGGTTATTGCGCCCCAGGTGCAGGACCCGGCACTTGGCCTTGTTGAACTTCATGCAGTTGACCTCAGCCCATCGGTGCAGCCTATCCAGATCCTCCTGCAGAGCCTTCCTACCCTCGAGCAGATCGACACACGCACCTAGCTTGGTGTCATCTGCGAACTTACTGAGGGTGCACTCAATGCCCTCGTCCAGATCATTGATGAAGATGTTAAAGAGGACCGGCCCCAGCACCGAGCCCTGGGGAACGCCACTAGTAACCGGCCTCCAACTGGACTTGGCTCCATTTACCACGACTCTTTGGGCCCGGCTATCCAGCCAGTTTCTAACCCAACGAAGCGTGCACCAGTCCAAGGCAAGAGCAGCCAGTTTCTTGAGGAGAATGCTGTGGGAGACGGTGTCAAAAGCCTTGCTGAAGTCAAGGTAGACCACATCCACAGCCTTTCCCTCGTCCACCCAGCGCGTCACTTTGTCATAGAAGGAGATCAGGTTCGTCAAGCAGGATCTGCCTTCCATAAACTCATGCTGACTGGGCCTGATCGCCTGCTTGCCCTTCAAGTGCCGCATGATGACTCCCAAGAGGATCTGCTCCATGAGCTTCCCTGGTACTGAGGTCAAACTGACAGGCCTGTAGTTCCCCGGGTCTGCCCTCCAGCCCTTCTTGTAGATGGGCGTCACATTTGCTAGCCACCAGTCAGCTGGGACCTCCCCCGATAGCCAGGACTGCTGATAAATGATCGATAGGGGCTTGGCCAGCTCCTCTGCCAGTTCTCTCAGTACCCTTGGGTGGATCCCATCCGGCCCCATCGACTTGTGCACATTCAAGTGCCGTAGCAGGTCACCAACCAGTTCTTCATGGATGGTGAGGGCCACATCCTGCTCCCCGTCCCCTTCCACCAGCTCAGGGTACTGGGTATCCAGAGAACAACTGGTATGGCCGCTAAAGACTGAGGCAAAGAAGGCATCAAGCACCTCCGCCTTTTCCTCATCTCTTGTAACTAAGATTCCCCCTGCATCCAGTAAAGGATGGAGATTCTCCTTAGTCCTCCTTTTTGTGTTGATGTATTTATAAAAGCGTTTTTTGTTGTCTTTGACGGCAGTAGCCAGATTGAGGTCCAGATGAGCTTTGGCCTTCCTAATTTTGTCCCAATTAATTCCTTTTGAATGCAAGACACCATTGGTTCTCCAGATTTGTCAGGAGTATGATTGAAATGTCTTTCAAATTGCCAGCATATACCTTTTTCAGCCCTCAGTCCTATTTACCCAGCACTGACTTTGTTAGATTTTCCATTATATGGTTTGGCCTCAGTAGCCCCCAAGTTTGGAGGAAAGATAATCCCTGATGACAGTCATTTCATCAAACTCCTACAAAAATAGATTATTTCTGGCATACTAGATTATTTCTAGCATACTGCACCAGCAAGTATTATTTATTGTTGCCCACTTCTTAAAGCAATTTCCTCTTTCAACTACACCGTTCTTCCGTGGACTAGATGAAGACACCTTCAGGTTTATCCTTTTCAGTAAGGAAATGTTGCAGTGAAGCATTGTTAGAGAGATTCTAATTTGTCACAGACATTCATCATCAGCTTCTCTAGGTCAAAGGCAAGATAGAATCAACATTTACATTCAAAACATTGCCTATTTACTGTGGCAGCAACAAGAACAAACTGATTATAACAGATGGATAAGCAGAGGCCAACTGTTCTCCCTGTTTTTCCTTAACTCATGCTTTGAGGAAGACTTACAAGAGCACAATTCAACCTGAGCTAATACCAAACTTGCACAGGGTTGGAAGAATTTACCAGAGTGCACTTAAATTCACAGTGTAAAAGAGTAGCCTCTTTGGAGAAGAGAAACCTTTGCACTAAGCCAAACTTGCCCAAGATTTCAGGTATCCAAGAACAAAGCCCTTTAGAAATAAGTTCAGAAAGCTAACCAATGCCTTTAAACTATGGATATTTTGCTGACATTGCAATAATGACAACTGAATTCCCCCTGAAATCTCAACAAAAGACTATCAATAACATTTTCAAGCAAGTCAGCTCCCATCCTCCTCCCGTTATCCACTATAATCTTTTACACAAGCACAAATGGTATGTTTCAGTGTAAACATTTTCCAAAGACCATGGAAGCAAAGTAAGTGACCCCATTGACCAATGTGAACAGACAGCTACCCCACCTGCATGCTTTTTGTACGAGGAGACTATATTAAGAATACACAGACAACCAATCTGTATCTGAGTCCTAGGGTCACTTATATGACGTTGACGCTAACAGGGTAACTGCCTTTGCCTGAATCAACTGGCTTACAAATTGCACCCATGATTTTAGCAAATGTTTACACACACATTGTATGCAAATGTAAAGAACCTGAATGAACTTCACCATCAAGATTTTCAAGTGCAAATATACAGTCTCCCTTAGTTCTGCTCTTTATATATTATAACTAAATAACAAATGAACAAAAAACCAAAACAAAACAAAGAGTTGATTTCCCCCCCCAATCTCCTGCTTGCACACACTCTAAAATCAAAGATTAAATATCAATTTAAGTGTTCACAAAAAAATGAACTACTTAAATGAATCATGGCTTAAAACAAGCAACACTGAATCTATTCCTCCATTAAAGAGGACTGAAAGTCCCTGCATAGAAAAAAAAAAAGCAGCAAATAAATGTTAGAAGTACTATTAGTTAAGACATCAGACAAAAATATATCAGATTCCTGACTTGCTATTTTTGTCTTCACATAACAACTCCATTTGGATGTTCAAAAGTCAGTGTGCTCCAAAACAAAATATTGCTTTCTACTTGCTGTGTGGTATGAATAAAGCAAAGACTTTGTCTCAAAAATAAATATTAGTGACGTATACAGACTGCTAATTGTTTTTCGTTTGTTCTGATGATCCATAATTGCTCCAAATTAAGCACAGCTGAAGACTGTTTTTAGGTGCATCCAAACACGGGGTTGTTTCTATAACCTAACAGCACTTTGACGTTCGCCTTGCTGAATTCTTCACTGCTGAAGGAGAATCAGTCTTCAGTTTACAGCAAAAAATAAAACAAGGCGGTTATGAAGATCATGTAACACAGAGCTCGGAAGCCCACAGTGGAGGTTTACTGCAATATGGCAGTCTGCTTCTGGTTGCTTGAGCACAAGCAGCTGCTGCAGCCGTTGCTTCCTCCTCTTCTGTGTCTCCCTTCACCTCTGTGGAACTTTCCGTTTCTTGGAATGGATTCTCTAGGAGTTTCAATACATTTCTTACCTAGAGAAGAAACATAATATGGTTAAGAGAATTTAGAAAACGAAGGCAAAATGATGTAGAAAAGAACCTCAAGCCAAGTAATGATCAAGTATATTGTATTTAACACACAAATTCCAGACATGCCAAATATGAAATGGATGAACAATATCTATATAAATAAACTGAAAGTAGTACCTGGCTGAATTTGTATCTGCATGGAACTCAAGCTCAAATAACTTAAAAGCACATCTTAAGTACAAACTCTTTTGTCATACTTCTCAGAATACATTAATTCACCCTTACTCAGCATGTAACAATCCACATACTGAACTCCACAGATGAAAGCAAAGGCTTTTAAAAGATACCATTCAGCAGTAAGGAAGTTAATCCCCAGCCATCTTCCGAGATAAAACCTTCATCTTCACTGTCTTCAGAATGGCTAAGTGACCTGTCTTAGGATCAGGTTCAGACTCAGATTTTCAGTTCCTTTCTTTGCTCTGCAGCCATTAAAACCACAGCTCACTCACAAATAAGGCCAATTCCCAATCCCCTTACAAACATGCTAGAATGAATCTCACCTAGCATAACATTCAGCAGCAGCACCACCACCACAAATCCAAGCAAACCTAAATAGATATTACGGAGTAATCTTACCTCTGAGAAATCCCCATTTTCAGCTGCTTCTATGGCATTCTGGGCAATATAATTTCTCAAGATATATTTTGGATTGTTGGAATTCATAACCTTCACACGATCAGTATTCCAGGCATCAGCATCACTAATGCCTTCTATTTCTTTTTGTAAACGGACTCTGAAATTAAACAAGTAGAAACAACTGGTTTGGTTCAAGAATCACATGTAGAAGTCTCCCTGTTTCCTTGTCTTGAGATCTGTAGTTTGCAGTTCTTAAGTATTACATCACCTATAATCCTCTCAGTTTATAAAACTCAGCACAACAACAAAATAAAAAACGCCACTTCCTGTATCATTCGAAAGCAGCATTACAGTCTATCAGCAGGTCATGATGATGCTTGAGCAAGTGGCGCACACACTGCAGATTCCCCAAAGAGACATCGAGACACCTTGCCCCACACTGGTGATCTGTTTGGCACTGCTCTGCAAAAGCCTTCACATTGAAAACTTGGCTTTTAAGTATTTCTGTGCTTGTTTATTGGTTAAAATGTTTAATGTTCTGATAAAATAAAAAGGACTTGATGCAGCTAAGACTACCCGATCTGCCAGCCAGAAGGTATACTTGCTAAAATTCTCAGACCCATAGGAAAATAAGATCACAGCCAACCAGGTGAGGAAAGAAGTTTTGCTGTGTAGATTAGGTTAGAAACAACTGATGGTCTTCAAGACATTTTCTGAATAGAAAGTCTCCAGCTAACATTGAGCTCTTAAGCTTCTAATTTATACTTGATAAAATAGTCTGAACTTCTTTTGACTTCTTTTACAGTTACTCTTTGATTGAGAATACTTCTATTTGCTTTCTATATTAGTATATATACTTTTTTTCCTTTCAGAAAGAAAAAATGTGAAAGAGTAAGACATTTGGGTCAGCCAGTTCTAGTTACTGAGCACTTAATAGCTCACAATTGAGATCAGGCTCCTGTGAGAATCAAGACCAACATTCTCAAAGTGCTTTTAATATCAACTTAATGCTAATTCTTTTCTATACTGCCCCCCTGTCCCAAAATATAGAAAAAAACACCACAAAAATATGCAGATGTCCTTTAACTTTTACACGTACTCATTTAGAGTAGTTAATGGCATTCTCAGTTGCCTGCACCCCACTGCTCCTCAGTTTATATACTTTCAGACAGCGTGTTTTTTGAGACATATACATTGTTATCAAACAAAATGCACAGCAAACATACTGCTAAGAATACTGGTAAACCTTACTTGTATTTTTCCAGCCATTCTGTCCAGTGTTTTTTATTTCTGCTGAGTAAATCAGCTGCTGTTAACTGCTCCAGTTTAGTGAATTGTTCAATGCGCTCTAATTCTTTATTTATATTAGCTTTTGTTCCAATTAGTGCAAACAGCTGAGGATTAGACTGAGCCAACATTAGCATCATTGACAGTTGTCTGGGAACAAGAGGAAAGAACACATTAAAGTTGAGCTGCCTGTCAAGAATCATCATTTTGCAACCATAAAGTAGATAAACATTCACAATAACCTGTGATTTCAATGGATAAGTTAAATACCAGCACTTCATAATTCACAAATCTATAACAAATTATGCTTGTTTTACTGTTCCCTCCCCCTTACTCAGTGTTTAATTCACAATCCTGGGATATGCAAAGCACAGTCAGTAGATCTGAAACTCTACCAATTGGATTTAGATGCACAATTCTCATCAAAACACCCTAATCTGAAAGGAATTTGGAATAAGGAATTTGACCTTTCACCTTGGTACCACGATACCAGAGAATGCATACTTTTTCTTTAATGTATTTTTCTAACATTAATACTGTAACAGCATTCAGAATATGTATACATCACCCACTAATCTCACCAATACTAAGAAAAACAAATTAAATGAGGTATCTTTCCCCATATAAATCACAAGACAAGTTTTTCTCGTTATTTACTTATTTAACTAACCTAAATTGGTTCAGGGAGGGTCAGGCTGGGTGTTAGGGAAAGGTTCTGCACCCAGAGGGTGGTCATGCACTGGGACAGGCTGCCCGGGGCAGTGGTCATGGCACCGAGCCTGCTGGAGTGTGAGAAGCATTTGGACAAAGCTCTCAGACTCATTGTCTGATTTTTGGGTGGCTTTGTGTAGAGCCAGGATTTGGACTCCATGATCCTTCCAGCTCAGGATATTTTGTGATTACTTACTCCCTGGCATACAGCACAACTAATTATATCCAAATCGTATTTTCCTACTTTTACTAAGCAGAGATAAGCTGAGTGCTTTGATTTTTTTTCAGTTACACAAAGTATTATCCAAATGTGATCCATGCATCTTACACACGCACGTCCATGATTCCCAAGTGTTGTGATAAAAGTCTGTTGTGCATTCAGTTTAATGTAGTACTGTGCCCCCCGCCCCAAAGTTTTACCTCTGTATCACATGATTTGTGGCTAATAAATAGAGGAAGAAAAAAAAAAGGACAAACTTACAGGGTCAAACACATTCTCCATTTTCCACTGCTCCAAAAAGCAGAAAACTGCTGCAACTGCTTTTATAGGGCAGCAGTTGAAAAACATCTCCTATTTTAACACACTCA
This sequence comes from Anas platyrhynchos, assembly GCF_047663525.1. Taxonomy (NCBI): domain Eukaryota; kingdom Metazoa; phylum Chordata; class Aves; order Anseriformes; family Anatidae; genus Anas; species Anas platyrhynchos. The sequence continues at coordinate 21,221,073 of NC_092587.1, read as the reverse complement.
GAACAGCTGAGCTGCAGAACATGAAACAGGACATGGACAGTACCAAACAGGTTGCAGAGTCTAAAGTGCTTGTTTCAGTTATACTTGGCTCAGAGTTCTGGTGGCTGAAAGTGATTATTGGCCAACCATACACAGGACAGTACTCTGGCAGCACACAGGAATCATTATTGTTTAAACCCATTTCTTCTATAAAATATTTCTGTATTACTTCACTATCTGGCACTCTCTCATTGGCTCAGTCAGCAGGGAAAGGGGAGAAAAAGAATTTACGTTGCAGTAGATGTATCTGTTTAACAGTGAAATTCCCAAATTTAATATTACTAGAAAAAAGAATATTACAGTTTATTATAGTAATGATGAAACTTAAAGCACTGGACAAAGTATTTAGGTAAACAACAGTATTACCTTGGATCCATCTGAGGCTTGAAAGCAACTTTCAGTTCTTCCATAGAAGCACACTGACTTGCAAGCTTTTCTAAGAAATGTTCCAGTCTTGAAGGATCAAAATCTACTGAGAATGAACTCAGCAAGTAGAAAATATTTGTGAAGTCTCCGCCTGAAAGAGGGAATTCTGTGGGTAATGGAACTGACAAATGGGCAGGAACACAGGTACCACAATTCCTTCCTAACCCCCCGCAGCAGTGTGGGTAGCCAGGGTAGAGAGACAAATATATTGGTCCCTCAGCGAGGGTGCAAATACGACACAGGGGGTGCCCTGTAAAAAGGCAACAACTGCCACACAGGTCACAAGAATGCAATTATCCTTCGGTCTTTTGATCTCTCAGATGACAGTGTAGTCATGCAAGGCTGCTTTCTTGTAAGGTCAGGGTGAAAATTACAACTTGGTGCAGTTATAAGGTACTTATGGTCTATGAAATAATAACCTAATGCAACCTTCACCAACCTGTGAGATGCATGGTTTCGAGAAGTTCAGACACCAGCTTATTATCTTCTTCTAATTCCAACCGAATGAGGCCTAGTTTCTTCCTCATCTTCTGCAAATAATGTTTTTCAAATTCCGCATCGTATTCCTCTTCCAGGATGAGTTCGCTGATTTCCAGGGGCAGCTCTGGAACTAAGGCTTCAGCGAGCTTCCCTAGATTCCACTTGCAAATCTCTGGCTGCTTGTTGTAAGCATAGCGCCCTGTATTATCAGAACCATTGCAAATGTGGTCGGGGTCATATCTACAAACGAAGAAATAGTTAGCATTCCTCTTGTTATCTGGACACGAATACCGTGTGAAGCCCTCTAGGAGGCTAACAAGCCCTGAAAGGGAACAGTCCTCCTTGGACAGGAGGAACCCCACATGCTACAAGACCACTCTAACAGAGGTGTTGTCAACACGGTTATATTTCAAGGTTGAAAAGAATTACAGGGCAAATAGGACTAGCTTAACCTACTTTGCTGTAAAGTGGGTCCATAAATCTACTTGACAGCTAAGGTATTAAAGCAATAGCGAACATCAGCAGGATTGTTCTATACAGCAAATTGATATACACATTTTGAACACTGTCCACAGGCCACACTGACCTGTCCATAAACCCAAAAGGGCCATAGTCAATAGTTAGTCCAACTATGCTCATATTATCTGTATTCAGCACGCCATGGCAAAAGCCAACACACTGCCACTCAGCAACCAGTCTTGCTGTCCGTTTCGTTATCTAAAAGAAAAAACATTTGCATTTTTCAACACAAGGTATAAACATTCGTACATTTACACACATTTGCTAGTCCGAATGAATTTTTCTACTGTGGGAACTGATGGGAGCAAACTCTGGCAGTAAGCCATATACACAAATATCTTGAAGACAGCTTGCCTCTCTCCTCCATTTATCAACTGCCTGGTTCCTCAATCTCCCATTTCTGTTTATTCCCTCTTTTACCTTCCACGCTTAACTTGAAAGTCAGTTGTAGTGCTTCAAAACACACTGGAGACAGAACACAAAAATATGGTAAACCAACATCAGACTTGTGCACTTTTCTTGTCATCATGCAACGACATTCTTGTGCTTGCTACTTATTTTAAAGACCCTTTAACTACAGATAGAACACAGAAAAAATCAGAGAAATAAAATTAAGAACTATGTGTGACAAAACTCAGTGTAAAGTCAGCCTGCTGCTTTACTTCATACGTAGGAGTGATTTACAAAAAGGTAGGCTGTTCAGACAAAAATGATCCTTTGCTAACAAACTTCAGGCCTGATAAGCACTTACTTTAATCTGCCAGGAGTAGGAAAAAACTAAGAGCTCACCTTTTAGCTAAATACATACTCCAAGAATGGCAATTTTATTGAAATCTAATTCTTCACTGAATGCATGCTTTACCAGAGCTTTCCAGTTCCTTAACTGAGTGTTATCTTCTGTGGGAGCCTCAGCTGTAATCAGTACATGTGCTCCAATTGTCAAAAAATAAGAGTCATATTTTAAAGTTAATTAATTTAGCCCATTTGTCAAATGCAACTAGACATGCCCTACGAAATCTAAAATTCAGGAAGCTAATCTGGTTTTTAAGTAAATCTGGGTATTTCCATATACCTTACTGAACTGCCACAAACAATTTTATGTAAAGCTAGGGTCTTTAAATCAAACTGTTGTCATAGCTGAAATCACTTATCTTTCAATATAGCTATCAACACAGAAATTTAAAGTGAGTATTCTCTCCAGACTGTGGTGCGAGTGCATTTTATTAAGGTTTAAAAATGATCTTGTTAACAAAGGAAATGTTAGTTTTATGCATCTGTGTCCAAACCCGTAATTCTTCCACTTTAAAAAAAAAAAAGTGCAGTCAGATGAAGAAGGAAAATCAGAAAATTCTTGGTGTGGGGTAATCTAACAGGTAGTAAAAACTGGAAGCGATTGTTAGAACAGGAGTTTTTGGTTCACTTTGAGATCTCAGGCTTCTACTTTTTCCAATATGAGGTACTCTGCACATTTCTCCTGAATTCTGCTTCACTGGAGAGTTGGAAGTCAGGTGCCAGAAGGCACTCCAAGTCACAACATGTGTACAAAACTGATTATAAACCAGTAAGGGAGACACACCCTATGTGATGGCGCTCTGCCAGAAAGATAAAATTTAGGAAAAAGAAAAAACAGGCTGCCACAGATGGGATAAAAGCATTCCAGCAGTAAAGCAATTTGTGACTGCTGGATGTCTTTCTATGAAAGCATCACACCGCCAACATTCTGGTCAAAAGAAATGCGGCTAACGAGAGCACCTGAAAGCAATTAAAGCTTGGATGCCACTCAAAGATGGGTATATTGATTAGAGACAGCTTTGTGTTCACTTTGACCTTCAGCTTTTTTTAATCACATTTTTCTACTGCTAGCCATGCTAGAAAACAAGTATGGTATATATAAACAAGAGCACTCTTAAAAAAAACACGTTCATGCAAGTTTAAACAGCATCTACAAGTTATTTTAAAAGTATAGATAATGGTGGTTATTTTCTGGTCAGCACTGCCAAATGCAATCACTTGTACTTTTTTTCTCCTGTTCTTCCACAGTATAAAACAAAAAGATAAAAGCATGGTAGGGAAGGGACAGCACTACCCTGCTATTGAAAAAGACACCAGTGTTTGGAAAATCAGGTGAGGCACTGTGCAGATGGAGATGGCTATGGAAAGTCTCCACTTACGGAGACAAAACATGACAATACAATGCTGGGACAGACCCAGACTGGGGGAGCACAACAAAAAAGACAAGAGACTGAGGAAAGTAAGGAAAGCATGCCAAGATGAGGGCAAGAAATCAGTAGTAACTGGGCCAGGGAAAGAAGTTAGAGGCAGAAAGAGGTGGGACTGACTTGTGACAGTGAGATACAAGGGGATCTGGAGGGAAAATGATCTTTGTTCACACACACTCCTGCAAAGATCCTGAAGTCCCATGTGTTTTTTTCCTGCTGTCAGAAAATGAATGTGCTAACAGCTACAGAGCAGTACATGGTTGGTGACAATCTGCAGTCATCATTGACTTCATTAATTCACAAGTGAGAGGTCTGTCAGCAAAGTTAACCTCGTCAGCACCCAAAGGTGAACTAAGCAACTGCTTGCTTTTTAAAAACTAATGCAATTATGCACAAACTCAAAGCTCACACAAGTTAGAGAAAGCCAGATTTTAAGCCTGCCTTTCATCTCCTCATTGCTCTGTTATGAACATGCATCACGGTGCTGTCACTCTCTAACAGAGCATTTCAGATATCAAAGCACCACAACTGTTTTGACTTAGACTAGTCAGGTATGTTAGACTGCTACAAGTACTCAATAAGCAGAATTATTACAAGTATCACCTTCCTATTTGGATAGTAATATTTGAACTTCAGGTGAGCTTTTGACTTCAGGTGAAGTTTTATAAATGGTTCTCCAGTAACCGTTAACATCTAAATGTATGCATTAATTGAAAATGCTTCAAAACCATTTCTGAGGAACCATCCAGCCTCTCCTCTGGGCACAACAGAATCACCCATCACTACACCACTTCTGAGATACATTTATCTCACTTGACCTTGCTGTTCCCCAAGCTGGAGGTTTTGCAACTTCACCAGGAAAGCCGTCTCACTGCTTGACTGCCTTTAAACATTCAAATTTTGAAATATGAAGTTAAAGTGACATGCAGTCAGCATTTCTGTCTATAATTTGGAAAATAAGAGACAGGAAGTGACCCAACATCCTCAGGGTTTTACAAGACAAAAACCTCAGTACCATTAATTCATCACCTGACAGTCAGGGCTAGGATTCCCCCTGGCATCCTAAAATGCTCTTAGCAAAATGAAAAAGTTTTGGGAAGCTCACTGAGAGCCAAGAAATCATGCCTTACTATTAAAAAGGTAAATGATTAACTGTTTTTATCAGTTTGGTCAATATCAGCACTGCTTTCATCAATAAATACTTGTATTAAGAGTGTTTTTTCCTAAGAAAACCCCAGTGCCTGAGATCATTTTCTGAGTTTTTAAACAAAGAGGAATTTTTGAAGAGCAACTTATCTTTCTTACCTCTTTGAAGAAAGCAGCATTCCTCTGAATATTGTTGTCTGGATAAGCCTCCTGGATTTCCGGATAGAAAGTGCCGATCACATAATCAAGCATTTGTATTCGAATATCATTTCTGTTGACGCTAGGACCCTTGCGTCCTGTATATTCATCAGTAGGTTTAAAAATTTCAAAAGAACCAAATCTGTTGAAATAACAAAAACATGTTTTTAGTGTTACTTCTTAGTATTATTTGATCTTATTAGCTTCATCTGATATTAAACATAGTAAAAAATTTACTGTCATTGCAATATCATCTTCAGGGTTTAAGACTAATTCTTCAACAGATTGTGAGAAAAGACCTGAAGCATTCTCACTGAAACTAAGGAAACAAAGTTACTCGGTGCAAGGAAGCAGATACATCCACATGTAAACACACAGACAGATTAAGACCCTAGCTAGTACTGAAGACCAGATCGTTAGAAGTTTCTTAAAACTGTTTATATAGAAAAATCCTTATCCTGAGTGAATACACAGAAACATGACTTAAAATACTAAACTTCACATCACGTACATATGATGCATTTTTCCACACACACGTGCACAGACATACATGCATTGATGTGTATTCCTTATGCCTCACTTTTCCCTAGCATGATGTTACCTCCCAAGGAACAACACACCATCCCAAAGTCCTGCTGTGCATTGGAGCAGGAACTCTGCACACATCTCAGGCAAAGGAAGTACTGTCTTAAGGCTTTTACAAGATACCCCCAAACCTGGGAAGTACTGTATCATTACAATAGCTTGTAAAGTAAGGGTAGAACTATAACCCACCAACACAACCAACATCTAAAAAAAAAATCCCTTACATCTACATATTCCTCACAGGTATAAACATGAAAAATCTCTTTCGAGATCTGCAGAACTTTATATGACACTCACACCCCCAGTCCCTAGTTAATGTTTACCTGCCAGTGTGCACACATCTCATCCACTGGGCTAAAGCAGCAGCTTTCCACAAACTTACAAAAAAGTTACAAGATTCAACAACAAGAAACATGCAGGTACTGCTGTTATAGAAATACACTTAAAATTATATTTTTGTGCTTGACTTTAGAAGAATAGTAAAAAATAAAATAAAAAGTAGGCTTCTTTCTACCTTAGGAACGTAGAAGCTATTCTCAGAACAACTGTACACTTTTCTTTTTTTGGATTTCCATCATAAAATATGTCACGAACAACTTCCGAGTCAGATGTCACGCAGGTTCCAGCCCTCGTTGTCGGTATTCCTAGGTGAAACATGGCCTCACTACACAGGAACTCTCGTATGCTTGACCTCAGGACTTTACGACCATCGGCTTGCCTGCAGCAAAGAGATAGTGACAGGACTCAAGTCTTCTGGCTACAAAGGAAGGAGGGCTCCTGCTTCCCCCTTAGCCATGGAGAAACAAGAACTAAGATGTTAAGTGCTCTGCCTGTAGCAAAGTAGTGGCAGATATGTGATGAAAAACAGATCCTCAGATCCTTAGAGATCTCTGAGGATCTCTAAGAGTTCAGATTTGATAAATACACTAGCTATGAGGACCACATATACCAGAAGAAGAATTTTCTCATTACAGATATCCCTTCTAATTGTTAACTTTGTTTTTATACATGCAGTAGAGACTTCCCAAAACTTAATAAATTCTGGACGAATATATTGTGTCCTACAGTATATAAAGTTATGGATATATTATATAACACATCACTAAAGTAAATTCAGACCAAAACTGCCTTTCAACGCTAGTAAGCTTTAAAAAAAATCATTTTTTGTAGTATTTACCCAATACTTTGGCAGTCCTTAACTGGTACGCTGCAGAAATTAAACAAGCACTGCAGCTGTCCACTAACAAAACCCTGTTTTTTATTGATCACGGTGCAAGAAGAGCAAAGCAGAAAGCAACCAGTGAAACAAGTGACTTACAAAGTTCACATCATAGTTTCCTATTAATAAAGCGGCTACCACTGGGCCTTTTAAACACTGTTCTTTGGGCTTTTTGGATGAAACGTCTAGGAAAGGATACAGCCCACTCGGGCCACCTCAGGAGGCGCAGCGTGAGAGCGGACACTTTATGCTCGCACCGCACCGTGAGTTTTCGCTGAGTTTTGCTTAGGAAACCCTCCTCCCGCATCATTTCGAGACGCAGAAGGGCCGGGAGCAGCCCCAGCCCCTTTCTACCCAGGTCTGCGCACCCCCAGAAGCAGCCGGGGCTCCTCTTACCGGGAGAAGGGGGTGAGGCCGGCGCCCTTCAGCTGCATCTCCCAGCGGCCGCCCCGCGGGCCCAGCACCTCGCCCAGGTACATGGCGGCGCCGTCGCCCAGCTGCCCGGCGAAGCTGCCGAACTGGTGGCCGCAGTAGCAGTGTGCGGCCGGCTCCGAGCCCGGCAGCAGGCGGTTGCCGCTGAAGTACAGCGCCGCCTCGGCCTCCTCCCGCTCCTCCACCTCGGCGGCTTCCAGCCCCAGCAGCGCCAGCGCCGGCAGCGACATGGCCACCAGCCGCGGGTTGCGCAGCGGCGTGGGGCGCACCCGGCAGAAGCAGGCGCCGGGCACGGCCCGCGGGGCAGTGTCCTCGGAGGGCTCCACGGGCAGCGAGCGCAGCGCCAGGTTATCGAAGCGCAGCGCTCCCAGCCAGCCCCCAGCACCACCACCGCCGCTAGCCCCCGACTCCGCTGCTGCTCCAGCGCCGTGCTCGGGGCTGCCCGGCCGTGCCGAGGACGCCGCGGGGTGCTGCATGGCGGCGCCGAAACGCCGAAGAGACGCCGGGACGAGCGACGGCAACGAGCGATTCCCCCCGGCGCGCAGCGACGCCGCCATTCGGCGCCCCCCGCCCACGGGGCGGGGCCGCCGCCATTTTGCGCCTCCCCAACGGGGCGGGGCCGCCGCCATTTTGCACCTCCCCCCTGCGGGGAGCACCGCCCGCTGCGCCTGAGTGGCGCGCGGTTCGTATTGCTGTAAAAGTCGGTCAAACAAAATACCAGTTCTTGGAAAGACAAAGGCTTTTTCAGAAGACTCAGTTTTTAGGGAGCAGACATTCTTTAGAAAGCAGGCGTTCTTTAATTGCGGCGTTGGACGCATAGGGGGTCACTGCACCTAGTGCGTGTGCCGAATTGCCCAGTCTCCAGGGGTCAATTATACAGTCAAAACATACGTGTGCGTTCGTTTTCCAAAAATAAAAAATAGCATATCCACGCTATTTCCCAGAACTCGTTTAAGTAAGCATGCGTGTTAGTTTCTACAGGTTTTTCCCATGGGGGTGTTTAAGGAGAGGTTGGACGTGGTGCTAAGGGACATGGTTCAGTGGGTGACACTGGTGGTAGGGGGACGGTTGGACCAGATGAACTTGAAGGTCTTTTCCAACATTAATGAGTCTCTCATAGTCAATTTATGCATGCGTGCTAAGCTAGGTCATACACACATCGAAGGACTTGCATACCACGAGTTCCTCACCTATCTTTTCAGACACATCCTCCAGCCTCGGGACATCATTTACACCCAGAGAGCTTCTAAACTTCTTTTTAACTAAACACTGTAAAGGTTTGGCCTCTCTGTTCATAAAACATCCCAGGTTTGGCTCCGTTATTCTACCACGGCGAAACCCACCCCTCAGTCTGGGGGGGCGCAGCGAGGGCGGGCGGCCGGCCCCGGGGGAGGCGCTGGGGGTGGTGCTGAGGCGGCTGTGCCCCGGCACCGGCACCGCCACTCCCCGGGGGTACAAAGAGCCGAGGTGCGGGGCCCGGAGCCGCCATCTGCTGGTGGAGGAAGAGGAGGAGGAGAGGAGGAGGACGAGGGGGTGCTGGGGACCGCTGTGTGGTGAGTGAGCGAGGGGCGGTGTTGGTTGTGTCCGGGGGTTTCCTCGCAGTGCTGCAGGCAGGCAGCGCCCTGCCCTGTCCCATCCCATCCCATCCCATCCTGTTCTGTCCTGTCCCATCCCATCCTGTCCTGTCCTGTCCCAAGTGAGGGCTGCAGCAGGCCGGTGACCCCGAGATGTCGTGGCTAACGAGGGTGACGAAGTCGAAGGAGAAGCCGGAGTCGGAGAGCTCTCAGGCTCTGGAGGAGAGGGGGCTGCTGGAGCAGGCAATGCTGGAGCACGGGCGGGATCCTTGGGATCCCAAAATGGTAAGCCAGGATCCCACCCTCCAAGCTGCCGAAAGGCACTGGCTAAGCTACATTGCCGTGAATCATCCTAAAGGAGAGAAGAAGTGCTCGGCCCTGCAGTGGCTGCTGTTCGATCTGGCCAGTGTCTTGCAAGCCACGGTGGAAGAGAAGGAGCAATGCATAAAGAGCCTGCAGAACAACCTGCAGCTGGCCCAGAACGAAATCCTGGCGCTGCGCTGTGATAAAGCCCTGCTAAGCGAGCAGGCCGAGCAAGTCAGAAAAATAAAAGAAGAACTCCGGGCAGAGAGTGCCGATAACGCCCGGTTAAGAAAGAAAGTGCAGTGTTTGGGTAAGCTGCTATCCCTCGGGAAAGGCTTGGACCAGAGGAAGGTAGCGGCTCTGAGCGAGACAAATGGCAACCTGGAGATGTTGGATGGGGAGAATGTGGAGAACCAGGAAAACTCTGCGGGGCAAGGGGTGGGAGCCAGAAAAATAAAGCCGGAGGAGGGAGATGGAAACCAGGGAGCGGGGGATGTGTCCAGAAAAGAGAAAGTTTGGAAGAAACAGAGGGAGGGGTGGCCTGTGTGGGTTAACCGAATTTGGGCTTTAGAACAGCACACACCTTTCACGTACGAGGCGGCGAAGCGGGTGGTGACAGCCATAGGGCTGCCCTGGCCCAAGGTGGGGGCGATCATCAGAGCCTTGCCCCCCGAAGAGGCCCTGGGGGGAGAGATCCTAAGGCTGGTGATTAGAAATCTGGGAGAATATGAGCCTCTCAAGGATAACATGGAAGGGGCGCCCTGGGCAGACGTCCAGGAGGTGTCAGCCTACGTGTGTGGGAATGTGGTGCTCCGGGTGCTAAAGCAGCAGGAGAAGCCGGTGACCGCCGACTTCGACATCCACGGGGTGAATGTGGAGCAGGCAGACATAGGGGTGCTGGCCTGCCGCGCTCCGGAGCTGCATAAGGGGTTTTTCATCAGCTTGGGGTCTACTTTGATCGGCCGTCCCCTCCACGAGTGCATGGACACGTTGGAGAACTTGGGGACCCTGATGGGAGCGGAGGGCAAAGAGAAGGCAAAGAAGAACGCGGTGGGGGTAAAGACAAGGACGTACATCCCTAGAGGGATAATTTGGAAGTATTTAATAAATCAGGGAGTGAACGAAAGAGAGCTGGATAGTCAGCCCACAGGGGTTTTGCTTGCCAAAATGAAAAAAATCCTTCAGGAAAAGGGGATGAAACAAGAGGAGATCTGGGAAAAACTGAAGCAAACGAAGCTGTCACCTCCTCCTCCTGTCCCAAAGAGAAAACTATACCCGTTGGTGAGGGACCTTAAAGACTAGGGGTCCCAGCCCCTGGTGTCAGTGGGATTAACCTCCACCTCGCTGACTTGGTATTCAGGGGGAAGAGGCTGTGTGGAGGTGCGGTGTCTGTTGAAGGGGAATGGGAGGTTACAAACACTTTCTTAGTTGATACGGGATCAGCATTAGTAGATTGATGGGGTCCCCCGCTCCTGGGTAAATCAAGCTGGATGTTGGCAGTAGGAGGGGGGAAAATGTGGGGGGGACAAGAAGTAGAAGTGAATAAGGGAGGATAAACTGGATGGACAGATAATCCTGGTAAAAGTGGGGGGGGAAACACTTTAGGAAGGAATTTCCTGTCTTAGTTCATGGACATCTGTCCAAGGGAAAACTTACTGTACTGCTGCTTCAGAAGATGAAAAGGTGACGTGGGTCGTGAAGTACTGGCATGGAAGTCAAAACAAAATTAGAGGTGATAGGTGAAGTTGTTCCAGCTGGAGACCCCCGCTTCCACTCCCAGTACAGTGCAGAAGCTCAGAAGGGTCGCAAGGAGGCTCAGGAGGCAGAACGAAGGTGGAAGAGAGTGGGATTATAAAATCCCGATTTTCATGATCCCTGTAGAAATCCAGGGACGTGGGGTATGTGGACGGTGGAACCCCCTTGCACTGAGTTGTAAGTTTGTGTTGGGTTCTGTCTTTTACCCCGGAAAAGGGGAATGTTTGAACAGTGACAAACTGATTGTGTGGGCCCCTTAGAGAGGTGAAGGAGGGGGTTGTGTCTGTTTGTGTTTGCTGCCACTGATGCAGCAAGAGGGGTAGAGGCCGTGGCAGTCTGTGCAGCTGCTGCTAATACCGGTTTGGTGTCTGTGTGAAATACTGAACATGCTTGGTCCTCCGTTCTTAATTTGGAAGCCACTTGATGGATGCACCAGTACAGAGTTTCCTTGTAGGGATGCGGCTGTATTGGTTAAATATTTCCTGCTACCTGCAGTCCTTTGGGATGGTGGGAAGAGCTGACAGCTCCACCCAGGTGAGACTGCAGCTAATGGACAAAGGAGGAGGGCTGAGGTGGGATGAAGTGCTATGTGTGTGCTGGGCCGTGTGAGCAAAGAATGTGCCAGGTACCGGTGATGGCCCTTGTGAGCTGGTATATGGCTGTGGCCCAGAAATGGAAAAAATGGGACAGGAAATGGGCTGAACAGTCGTGTGCCTCAAACACCAACTCGATCCTGGAGCAGTCAGCTCAGCAGAGCATGGACTCAGGCAGCTCCCTGGAGTTACACAGCTCGTATGCCCATATAAAAACCCACAACAATCAAACCCCACTGGGAAATGTGGTCCAAGGCACACCCCGTGTACCAAGGGGAAGGCCTAGAGAAAATTCAGGGGTAATTGTGGCTCTGTTCTGGGGAAACACAGTACTAACTGGAAACAAAGCAAGAAGTTTCCTGGGTGGATGGGACTTGCTGCCAAGGAATCAAAGAGAATGTTTTTAACTAACTAACAAGGGAGATTGAATTTTTTTCAGAGACACAGATGTTGCTGCGGGATTGATCACAGGTGTGGAGCACGGACAGCCTCTGCAAGGACCATCTTCTTCAAGGTGCCCATCATCGGTTTAAGGAGCATCACAAAAACCATTAAAACCATCTTCTAGGTGTAAGAGCAATAGTTTGGACATGGAACATCACTGCTGTTAATAACTTTAATTCCTTTCATGAAAGATGTCAAAGGAATCTTAATAGACCTTGAGACCCTGAGACAATGGGAATGCTTGGTTTCTCAGTAATCATTTGTTAGCAGGCCACTTACTTTTGGCCACTGAGCATATCCAAAGCTAAAACCACACTGTCCATAGGTAACCACAAATTTTAGTTTGAGAAGATAAAGTGAAATGGGCCAAAATTAATATTAATCCTGTAACTTGGGGAAAGAATTAGGGAATTGACATGTGAGGCATGCACAGTTCTAGAGTACATCCAGGGTGTTACCCATATAAATGTAGGTTGTGCCTCTCGTGGTGGTGGAGTCTCCATGCTTGGAGATGCTCAAAAGCCATCTGGAGATGGTCCTGGACAACTGGCCCTGCTTGAGCAGGGGCGTTGAGCAGGATGACCTCTAGAGGACCTTTCCAACCTCAGCCCTTCTGTGATTCATTGTATAGAACTAGTGGGAGTTTTGAATCATGTGCAAGGTAAATTGTATACAAGGTTGTTCTGCCTGGAGAAGGGAAGGTGCTGGGGAGACCTTACTACAGCCTTCCGATAGCTAAAGGGAAGGATTGAGGGACGTCTTGCTGAGCAGTGACAGGACAAGGGGCAATGGCTTTAAACTGAAAGAGGGTAGATTGAGATAAAAGGAAGAGATTCTTTACTATGAGTGCAATGAGGCACTGGAACAGGTCGCCCAGAGAAGCTGTGGGTGCCCTGGATGTGTTCAAAGTCAGGTTGGATGGGGCTTTGGGCAGCCTGGTCTAGTGGGAGGTGTCCCTGCCCGTGGCAGCAGGGTTGGGCTGGGTGGTGGCTGAAGGTCCCTTCCGACCCAAACCATTCTATGATTCTGAACTGGTGACAAACTTCAGGCCACTGTCTGATGCACCAACAGTGGTAATTGCCTGCGATGGCCAAATTTGGCACGTGGTAAAAGCAGCTACCAAGTTTAAAATAAAACAGCAACAAACTGAGGGATTGAATAGCATCTCCATCCATCTATTGCACTCCAGCTCAGCTGTTAGCTACTGAAAGAACAAATAGGTGGTCAGATGCCTCTGTAATGGTTTAGCTCCTTTCTATGAAATGTATGCACTACTTTTGTGCAATCTGCTGGGGACCACGGGAGAGTATTTTTGTGTGTCGGTGGAGCAAGTCAGCATGGGAACTCCCGTGGTAATTGGTAAGAGGGCAGGTTGTGGATGTGTTGCCTCACCTCTAGTGGGACAGAGGGAGGATAACGCAACACCTGTGGCTGCAGTAGAGCAGGGGTGAGGTGTCGCACTTGTCTCCGTGCCTGGTGGTGTGTACTGACATTCTGTTCTCAAAAGCTGGGTTCTGTTCCAGACCAGAGGACTAATGACGTCTGTGAACTGACGGTCCTTGCTGGGATGAGGTACTCGGACAGCAGGACAGCATGCAGAAGGACGCCGGGAAACCGGAGAGCGGACAACAAACTGCAAGTTGAAGGATTACCTTAGAGAATAAGGAACTGTTAGAACCAGAGACTGATAGCAAATTGTTACCTGTACATTATTGGTATGGCATTTGCATGGACAAGTCACCAAAAGCTAATGCTATGCAGCTCGTCATCATAGAATCCTGTACTTGCTATTAGTTACAACAGCATTGTCCTTTATCCTTCTGCACATGCTCTGCTTCTTTCTAAAGGCAGGAGCACACCGACGTGCCCAGGTGAACATCTCACATATGCTGCTGTCCTGACAGCCGTGGTGGTTTCCAGCCGGAAGGGACTGAGCTTACGAGCATCCAGAGTGGTCTGCACGTCCTTGGAGAAGGTCGGTCAGGCCAGGGGGTGACTTGTGAGTGAGAGGTCCCGCTGGAGCATGTGGCCCCGTGCAGTGAGTGGCCTAGGGCAGTGCATGGCCAAAGTGTGGAAACCAGGCACCTCTGCTGCAGCTCTCTGGCGTGTGAGCTGTCAGACAAGGTCTTGCTTGTGCTTGGTCTGAGCTCGCAGAAGGATCAAGTGGAATAGTTGTGTCTAATAATTGAATGAGGATGAACCCAGTGGGAAAACAAAGAGGTGGAGCCATGGGGAGCCAGGCTGCCTGCAGCAGGAATGCCCAGCTGGAGCACTGTGTAAGGCTGTGCTTGCCTCAGTGAGGGTGTCAGGAAAAATACGTTTGGGTGTGGCTGTAGCAAAACCGGGACCAGTGGGGAGAAAGTTGGGGGCAGGCTGTTTATTTAGGAGGGGTTCGGGTGGGGGAGAGGCAATGTGAGGGTGACAAAAAGGTGGAACAGAATGAAGGAGGAGGTGTAAAACCCACCAAAGACGACCAGAGGGCACATGCCGACAGCAGCGGAGTCACCTACAGCTGGTACCAGACCCACGCACTGGAGGACATCTCCTGGGATCACCGCCTGGGCTCTCCATCAGGTCTCGGACATGGTGTGGAGGAGCAGACCTGCACCTCAGGACGTACAGAGCTGCACCCTGTGCTGGCTCCTCGGCTCTGAGATCTACGGCTCGTAGCTGTGCATAGCGGTCTGCGTACCTGTGTAACTGAGCAGTGGTACGTCACTTGGATTACCCATTACTCTTCTGTTTCGCCACTTTCCTTGTAGTGTGTTCATCAATAAACAGTTTGCCTCGGGTATGGTGTGAGTAGCTGCTCTGGAAAGGGATATACAAACCTCGGCACACTCACAGAGTGCAGCCCGTGCCACGAAGTGTGGTGTGCCACAAGCCTTCCTCCAATGCACCTGGGCAGCAGGAGGCCCGGACATCCCAGGAGGCACGTGTAGGGCAGGGTCTGGATGACATGTGCCCAAGAACGCTGCTGTTAGTGGGCCTGCACACCAAAATCTCTCTGTCATAGCCAGGCTGAAATTCCTGGTGATGGAGAGGAACCATCCGGGCTCAAAACCATCGCAAGAAACGAGCTAGGGCGTCTCCCGAGGTTAGGTCTTACACGAGGGGCAAACTAAGCCTATCGACACATGACAAACGAAGCGATCCACAGTAATTCCAAACGTGTAAAACAATGATTTAAAAAAATAATAAGTAGAATTCAAGTGTAACGAGGCAATTCTCTAGCAGTGCGATCCTCGTGTAAACAGGCACGCTCCCTCCTGTGGGTTATCCTCGAGGCCCCCCAGCCCCCTGCGCACAGCGGCTGCGGGCGGCAGAGGGCACTAAGCCATCGCTGTTGTGTTTTTCAGCTCCAGCAGAACGCGAATAAACCCGCAGCGCTAGGAGGTGAGAGACAAAAAAAAAGGCGGGGAGGGACGTGCAGGGAGACGGAGAGAGGAAGGATGCTCGCTGGTAGTGCACGCCTACAAGCCGTCAGCACTCATCCCCTGGTAAATCACAGGATCGTGAGGGTCTGAAAAGCTCTCTGAGATCACCTGGTCCAACCATCCCCCTACCACCAGTGTCACCACCAAACCCCGTCCCCAAGCACCACGTCCAACCTTTCCCTGCACACCCCCAGGGACGGTGACGCCACCACCTCCCTGGGCAACCCGTTCTCGGCCCCAGAGGGCTCCAGGGACTTCACAAAAATTCCCTGGGGCTGGCAGGTGTGTGCATCACTCCCTGCAGAGACACTGCGTGCTAATGGCACACACACTGATCAAAACATCCCCACGAGTTACGGTGCCCAGTTTGTGAAACCAGCTTTGTAGCCAAAAGCAGGGATGTTTTACCAGAGAAAGGATAGTGCTTGGCTGGGAGGAGATGCCACTTACACTGAATTCATGGTCTAAACATAGCCTTTTTTCCTAGAAGTCTGTTTTCACCCACCCACCCCCCCCCAAAAAAAAAAAAAAAAATCTCGATGCATCAGTCCTGAGGATTTAGGATGAGAGAAGTGTGAAAGTGGTAGTGTTTTTTCCCTTTCTCAGCCTAACACCACTAGAGCTTCCCTTGCAGCACTTCCAGGGACAGGCAAAACCCCATAAGAGCAAAAGCGAGCACTGATTGGGGACGCTCCTGGCACAGAGCAGGGCCCAAGGGGAGGTGCTGCCAAGGAAAAGAGCGCACACACCACCAGTTGCCACCCTTCTCCTTCCTGGGAGCGAGGATAAGGCCAGCCCTGTCTTTGCTGCTGTCCTCTCCCCAGAGAAGGGAAGCTTCATTTGCCCCACGTTGGTAAGAGCACAGCACACAGAGGACAAGGGGCACATGTACAGGCACTGGACCCATTTCAGGTTTTTTGAGCTCCTTGTGTTCCGTGTTTGAACTTTTCAGTGCGCATTTCAACAGCCTGAGTTCAGTCCATCAGTCAGAGCTGGGGAAGCGACCCTTTCCCTGCAAATACTTCACTATATGCATCTCGCAATAAAGCCACTCCCAGAACGCTCAAGTCTAAAATTAAAGTTTATTTCAGGCTTAGGAACAGGAAAATGTGTACATGAGATCTTTGAGTTAGGCAGGTGACGGTGCTTCTTTTCCAGCTGTAGTTCCCCCTCCTGCCTGGCACTTTGAGAGAATTAATTTGAGAGATTTGTCAGTGCTTTCCAGATGCTTCACAAAACACACAAACAGCCTCTGGGGGAAATCTGGGCACTGTTAATTCACTTCAAAATAAAGTTTTTAACACACTTGAGCATAGAAAAGAACACATCATAAGCACGGCCTTGGGCAGCTGTACGGGGGCAGCGCTGGTGGCCATGCAAGGTGTGGGAAGGGGGCTGCTGCCCCATCCCTGCTGCCGGCTGGGAATTCCCCAGGAGCCAGCCTGCTGTGTGGTGACACGTCAGCCACCAGTCTCGGGGGCAGTATTTGACAGTAACTAAAAAAGAAAGTGTTTACTCAGTTCTTTTTTCGCAGCCGCAGCTCAAAGTGCAAGTGCTGGAGGCTTTTGCCGGGTCAAGGGCCACAGAACTGCACCCGCAAACCTTGCTTCACACTTGGGTGCTGGCAACAAGTCTGGCCACTGACCAAAAAGCGTGCAAGCAGTGACTAACGAGCCAGTGCCTTGTATGCACAGAGTGCTGCCTACTAGATGCATGCTTCCAGTATGAGCACGGGGTCTTCTCATCAGCAGCTCCCCACCCCTTCAAAGCAACGCTCACGTTGAGCTCCCTGGCTCCGTTTGGAAGCTCTGCTCCCAACCCCACAGCTTTTCTGCTTGAAGACTCTTTGATCGCCACGCAGAGGGCAGCACCGCGAGGACCAGGAGTGGAAATATGGAAAACAAATCCTTCAAGAGAAACGGTGGTTAAAATATTTTATTTTTTTATATCATAGAACATACTGCTGTTTACTTTAAATCACTTTAGAGTAAAGGCACACATTGTTAAAAATACTTCAGATTTACATTGCATGTACAAATGCGTGAGCAGGTGTACATGTCACCAAAAAAATACAATATGGCTTCGTAAGGTTGAGGTGGGGCTGGGACAGTTCAACATGTATTTAAGTTTTACAGGATGCTCTTAACACTGAAAGGACTGACTAGAACAGAAAAGAATGGACCTAAAACACTGATTGTTACATAGACAGCATAACACATTGAATATACAACGCCAAGCATTCGGGTATGGATTCGCAGGACTGGTGGTTCTGCAAATTCATCAGGCTTTCAAGTGCCACTGAGTAAACAGGGCAGGCATATGGTCTGCCAGATCGCGATAGTGGGAAGAAATCGCAAATTCTGTCCACAAAACAGCCTCCTTTAAGAATATGCTGATATGCTTTGAGGAAAAAAAAAAAAAAAAAAAAAAAGAAAGAAACGGACTTGAGATATTAACTGCAGAAAAGGACTGAATAACAAACAGACAACTTACACTTCTGGCTAAAAAACGTAACGCATTAAGCCTGCAAGAATGCTCCATGACAATCATTTAGCATTAGTCCCACCCAAGTTTAAGGCTCATATCTAAAGTTTACCGTAGATTTGTTTTCTTTTGTGTAAAATTACCTGAGCACAGATATCAAAGATCTACAGAGCTTTTAAAATATCTGCAGATACCTTAAAAATCTGTAGGTATCTTAAAGCGAGATATCAATATCTTGATCTCTACACCAGTTTAAGAGATCTCAAAAAAAAAAAAAAAAAAAGAAAAAGAAAAAAACAACCACAAAACATCAACCACCTTTTGGTATTTCAGTAAAGCCAGGAGAAGAATGAGCTTAAGCTTTTGCTTTCATCTCTTAAAAACGTACATAAAGCGTAATAGAGTTCTTCAAATAGGACCGCTTAATTGTAAACAATACATTAAACCTTTACAAAAATCAGGAATCAAAAGTCAGGCAGTCACTCTCGTCTTCTAGAAATTGTTTATAAACGCTACTTTGCATCTTGCTAGAGAAAGCTGGTGGTTTCTTAAGTACTGACAGATGGAAAACAAGAAGGACCTGACTCCACTCCAAGAGCGTGTTACCATTTACACTCCTGTGCTGAAGCAGTGTGAATTGCTGCTGTCCTCGTTTGCTGAGGCGTGTTCCCTGCACACCACTAAGGGCCCAGATCCAGAAAAGCACCTTGCATTGTCTTAAGAGCTCTGCAGGATTGGGTTAGATTTAACAGGTTTAAACACAAACATGCGCTTAAATGATTTGCTGCACAGGGACTCATAAAATTTGCCAAGTGCAAGGCAGAAAAGCATCAGGTTGCGTGGACAGACCAGCTCCCAGCCATCATGGAGAGGGGCATCAGACCCTTAATTTCATTTAAAAAGCCTGAAAACGACAACACAGCATGGAAGATACATGTACATCCTTCCAGCAAACAACAGACTATTTAGGATGATTTCTGACACAAGGCTCTGGAAATTTACCCTACTAAAAACCGTTCATTGGTTTCATCAAACCAGCAAAGAAACACAAAGCACACGATCACCTTTTCGTCCTCTTGCCTCAAACACCGGTTCTCATTTTCCAATCCCAAAAGAAATGAATATAGATTAAAAACCCCACTTCAATCAACGAGCAACTGTATGTGAGCCTGAGGAGCAAATGGGCTTCTTCCGTTCAAATACACCAGGTTAAAACTTTGATATGACGATTAAAACTATTCGCACTGCTGAACTGGGACTAGCTGATTGCAGAGGGCACTTTACAATCATCGACAATCCTCTATAAAGGGTACCAAAACCTCCTATTAAGTATGAGCCTAGGATTCAAAAAAGACAAAGAAATAGATGGATGACAGATGGCTGTTCTGGAAAATTTATAAACATCACAGCAGTCTGAAGTACCCATGATTCTATGTATAAATAGCAAGTAACCCAAATAAAATGCTACAGCTAGTTTGAAAAAGCTAAGTTGAACATTGCTTTTCTATTAAATAGGTTAAAATATTCATCCACTGAGAAATCACATCGATAAATAAAATATTTTCATGTATCAAAAGTGAGGGGCAGGTACTGTCAATTCCAGACTTCTTGTCCCGGTAATGGAAGGTCCGAGAAACAAAAGTAACTTGTACAGTAGTTCTAGCCTCTTAAATTTACAACACTGAATCCAGCAGGATTTGGCTAAATAATACAATTTAAATAACCTAATCTAAAGGAACAGAGTGTCCTGTAAACATCTGACAAACCACATTGCATTCTGATGGTGTGGCTGTACCTTCTCTACGCAGGAGAGAGACGATTCAACTGGTGGCGGGAATGAGGGACGCAATCGAAAGGCAACATTTCTGTTCTTCAGTAAGGCTTGTAAAAATTGGAGCAGTGTACGTATGACAGCCTGTAAAATTCTGACATTTTTGGAAAGCTCTTAAGTTTAAAAAAAGCCTAAATGTTTTTAAGTATAAAACACATTGAGAAGACGTCATCCTAAGTTATGTTTAAAAGTGTCTGGCACCAGAAATGACCACTGAGTATTATTATACCCAAGGGAAGAAAAAAAAAAAAAAAAAAGAAAAACCGAAGAATCATTCAAGTGTCCCTGAATTTCAGAGCAGACACAGCCAATTTGGTTACTTTGTGTTGTTCTGTTCCTCTGGGGAAAAAAAAAGTCATGAACATACGCTCTTTAAGCTGTCTGTACTACATCACTGTTAATATATATTATATATATAGTAACTATATATATATATATAATATATATACACTCATGTACCTATTTCATTTGCCTCAATCTGGAATCACGTGGTTTCATGCAACACACCAGGAATCAAACTTACTCATTAGATCATAGCTGGTGTAACATCAGTATCAAATCTTTTACTATACAGCAATTCAGCTTTGCTCAGCAAGCACCTCTGGGCTAGAATCTTTACTTCCCTCTTCGTCCAGTCTGATTCCCATCTGTTGCCTCCATCGCTCTTGTCAGCCACCTTCTTCACATTGTGCCTCCGCGGGGCGTTCAATGCTGAGACCGTATTTCTGTCAGCTTCTGGAGATAGCTCTGTGCTGCTGGCATCGAGAGAATAAACTGAACTGTCCTTTGACCTATCCGGTAGCAGCCATATCCCATCAGTCCAAAAACTGTTGCTTTTACGACAAGTTTGAAAATCTTACTCGAAGCTGACGGAGGAGGCACGCTGCAGCACAAGATAAAAAACAATGTTAACGCCTGCACAGCTGGGAAGAACGGGCATTTCCCAACCAAACCAAGAATTGTTTCTCCCCTCCCTCTTAGTGCAGGAGACTGGGGGAACAGACGTGTCATGAATGAGCAATATGCCCTTTCTTGTTCAAGGGCTTCATCCAGATTAAATAATAATTAATAATAATAATAATAATAATAAACAAAGCTATTCCCCAGTTATGTTAATATAAGCTAATATTACCTCCAAAAGAGCTGGCTTGAAAATGCAGCCATTTGCACAGGGCCCTGTACCTACACTAACAGACTCCACAGTACCTCAGCTCACCCCACACCCATAGCAGGCAAACACTGCAACCCGCATAATCCCTTCAGTGACAGTTCTCTGCATGACATTTCAAGGGAGTTCTCATCTATTTATGTTAAGAAAACATTCCTAACTTATTTAGAAGCAGTCAGTTATAGTAGTACAAAAACATGGGTACAGTCCAATCCTGTCTGATGTGCTGACATTAGGTTGCAATGGAACCGAGTTTAGATCCATTTGCTTAAATTAGGGCAAAGTTATTAGTGGTAAGATTTTGCATGTTGAGGGAATATACAGGAAGAGCTTCAAAAACATACGCATTGAACAAAGAACAGAGTAAAGGCATCCCTTTGTGCCTTTGTACATGCTTTTCCATCTACTCTTTGCCATTTCCAGTCCCTCAGCGCAATCTAAAGATCAATTCAGAGCCTGAAGCGAATAGCAAGATCTGCTCAGAGTCAGGTTCAGTGACAGAATCCAAAAACTGAATGTCTGGGAAATGTGTATGTTTTAATTCAGATGATTCCCAAGACCATTTTGTAACACATAACACAGACTGTAAAAAAATAAGTCTTTAAAACTTCTCTCCTTAGGCAGATGAAAATCACTCACAAAAAACATAACTGCTCTGCTGCTGCACTATAACAGCATAAAAGGAAAAAGTGTTTAATGAGAAACAAATCCTAATATAGTAATCTTCTCTGCATAATTTGCTTTATATTATTTTAGAAAGTCAAGTTAAAGCAATATTCAAGTCTTGGGGAAGATACCAGTAGTTCTTCCACTTAGTTATGCCTTAGCATGGTAAAGTCAGTCAAGTCAAAGAGCATGAACTTGATGAAAAAGATCCTGTAGGTAAACATTTAGACGTGGTCAGATTTGGGGCTGTTCAGTTCTGAAGAGTCAGCAATACAACCAACGTTAACCACATAGTTACATGTATTCTTGCAAGCTCATTTTACAGGTTATTTGAGAAGGTGCAGAAGGATATGGATGTCTAGTTTGTGGGCCCGGGCTCGGTTTAGCCTCGAGAAAGACTTTGGCAAGGCTCCTGCACTCTTTCCATTTGTGGATCCAGATACCCCGAGTACCTGGATTTTTACTCTCTAAAGCTTATTTTAGATGCCTGGGTACTCCATTTAGCCAGGGCATGCTATTGTATTTCAGAGCCTCTGATGAAACAGGAACACTGAGGTGCTTACATAAACACAGCAAATGGCTGTGATAAGATAAAGCACTAATATTTGAAAGGCTCTGCTATCCCAAACCACTGCAGACCGGTATTACCAGATCATACTATAACCCCTCCTACATTTCTGACGTGCTGACCTTTGTGGCTTTACAGGATACAGTCTGAACATTTTGGTTCTTTAGCTCTTTCTTTTATAGAGCACATCTATTTTAACAGCTACATTGGAGTGAGTTCTGCAGGTACGTGCTTAGATCAGCTTGTGTTGAGCATATTCATTAAAACTTACTACTCCCTTATATCCAGTCAAAAAGCAGGTGATAAGCAACAGCAATAATCTTGCCAGAACCCACAGTGCCTGGTGCAACAAAAGCTTTGAATCTCACAGTTTGTATTTATCTAAGCTAGACTGGAAGCCTCGTTTTGTCACCTTCTACAGATCTCATTTGAAGCCTCATTTGAAAAGCCTTACACGTGGATCAATAGGTTTTCTTCCTAAACAAGGGCATTTTCTCATCTTATTTCCCTCAATAGCCAACCAATTACATTCTTTTTTTCTTTGACAGTTCCTTTTCCTTTGCTGCACGCACAATCTGCACAGCAAGTCAGTGAGCTGACAGGGCAGGGAGTATAGTAGAGACATTTTTTTAAGCCACAACAACCAAGAAAACCTCAAACCACTCACTGCAGACTTTCAGCAAGAGACGCTGTCATGTCAGGACACAGGAAAGGACGACATACCTCATTATTTCCTGGATGTTCAAGTCAGAGTTCCAGTTCTTTTCAATTCCAGGTACGTGACCCATCCCAACCACACCAACTACAACAGCAGGGATGTATCTTCTAGGTTCAGCTAGGAAAGAAACACAGACAATGGAATGCATCAGTAAAAGGATTGGTTTCTAGCTATAAACAAACAGGTAAAAAGCAAGATTACAGAACAGCGTTTTCTAAGCAGCAGGGGCTCCTCGTCCTACATCTTAGCAGCCAGCCACCATCAGACCACTTCAACACAGGCCAGCGCTCGCTCTCACCTCTGCTACCAACAAGATTTCACAACAGCCACTGAAGTTGAAGTGTTCTTTCTGAAAGTTTTGAGGTTGGTTCCTCTCCCAGTGGAAAAAATGGCACCATGTTACAGTGAAAATAATTAACAGAAAAGCTTCTAAATAACGCACAGCTTCTTAATAAAACCACCTCTGGCACTGCCTCATTTACTAAGAGACTGAGACAGAGGACTTATCAGATTATACACTTACACTATTGTCTTTTGTGGCCCCATCTTTTATTTCAAATCCTTTTACTGCATATAAAACCCCTTCGGTTTCACAGACATTCACTGAACAAGTGATCCAGAGACTTTGATCTTAAGGCAAACGTAAAGAAATTAAAAAGGCAAGTAAATTGCTATACAATTTTTGTGGCTCATGACCCACCAAGGACCAAGAACTAAACAAATTTTTCAGTCTGCTCCTTAGATCGAGTGACTGAAGGCTTTCATGCCTACTTCAGCCACGCCACCTGCACTACCGGTGAATATTACAGCGTTTGGGGAAATCTCAGGAAGGCAGCACTGAAGTAATGCTAGACAAGGGAGGTGCAAGAACACAAATTCAATCCCCTCACTACTTTTGCAATCACAAGACAGTGCCAGAGGTCTGCACTGAAGTGATTAAAATCAGTAACTACTTGAGTATGTATATACACACACACACACACACAAATATATAAAGACAGGCATGTATATCTGAATAAAGGAGATGCAGATCACACATGGCAGCAAATTACTTCCAAAGGCTAGAGAAATAGAATTATTTCTTATGCTTACAACTCGCTGAAACATGCAGAGTCTGTATTTGTCATAGACTCAGGAGCTCCTAGGAGCCCAATTTATCATAAGCAAAGTATGATGAATGCTGAAATTAGAGATAATTAGTTTAGCAGGAAATCTGTGCCTGAGCAGCTATTGGTGACAGTGAATTTGGTGAGACAGCAAGACGGGGAACACATGCTTCGTCTGTCCCATGCTGTGCTGCAATACCAGATGCCTGCCTTTTGAAGAAATTGTCAGGCTAATCAGTGTTTTCCACTTTTCAATAGCATAATGAGAAAAGAACCATCATTTGGAGCCTATTGCTCTGTGGAATTTCTTTGCTTCTATAGGAGGTTGCAACAGGAGTAATACGCCTTTTAACTTTTCGAGCAGTCTCAGCTTCTGTGACATGCATCTGTCTCGGATAAAACCACAGAACATCACAGATTTCCCAAGAACAACTGAAATTTGTCATAGCACACAAAAACCACATTGCTGGTTATGTTATCTGCTTTAAAACAATTACTTTCTGAAGCTCGAGGTAGTTCTATCTGCTTTGCTGCTTGCTTCAGCATGTAGGTCAAGTAAATATCTCGTTCAGAGACAATCGTTCGATGAAGATCAGGGAATTCTCCAATCATTTCTGCCATCATCTGCTCCAGCAAATCCTTCTGCTTGCATTTCTCCACATCATCTTTACTGAAAGAGAGGTAATTTTTCTCAGTATCGATGTCACACTTCCAAAGCCCAACACACACCAATAAATGAAGTGTTGCACACATTCACATAAGCCCACGCTGGACAGTTGTCCTTTCCCAGAGCAAAGCAGTCTGCACAGGCCTGCAAAGCTGGAGACTGATCAATGCCTCTGCAGCGAGGGCACAGGAAAGAAGGGAGGTCACCTGCCTTCAGGCACTTCAACCGAATATTCACCCTTCCCAGTTTAAAAAACTGACTGCTCAACTGAGCAAAAGCACCAGGGCTTCAAAGCACAGAGTTATCCCGGTGCCCCACTTCCACTGTATATTCATAAGCTTAAAAAAAGGCAACGCAGCACTCCTGAGGAAGCAGATCTGATCGCTGAACGCACAGAGGCTCTATTTAAGGAACAAAACCACACGCTGTCAGGCACAGTCTGCGGGGATGGAAGGAGTTCTGCAGCCCTTCTGTCAGTCACAGCCTTCAGCAGGGAAGTAAAAGCTATTAATCAATTCCCTGAACGGAAGAATAGAAATGGGCAGGAAATAAGAACTGCGGGAGTGAATTTAATGAGCTTTTGTATTATTATTGTTATTATTTTACATAGGTGCTGTTAACCTTCTGTTTGCAGCCACAGCTGAGGTCCAGTCATGGTTTGTGGCACCAGGATCATCTGGTTTTGCATCACTCTCTACTCAAGAACGATGCCCAAACTTCTTTTTAATACACTTGGCATCAGAAGGTCCCACAAATGGCAGAGACAACTGAAGAAAGCCTTGCTAACTTTCAACAGACCACAGAAACTGACTGACACAAATCGGATTTTCAAGTACTCCATTTTCAGCAGAATCTCATGTTGATGGCTGAGTGAGCTATCTACGCAACCACCCCCAGCAGCTTCCTAATTATAACCACCTCCCCTTCTCAACTCCTACCCACGCTACTTTTAAAATCATCGATGCTGCAAATCCACCAGTTGTACGGTAACAATTGGGGTGTTATGTTAAAGGTATAGTTAAGCACAATTATCTTATTTTTTCAGCTGAAAACTGAAATTACCTTGGGATGAATGAAAAATGTGAGAATTTGCTGAGAAATACATCCTCCAACGCCCCCCAGAAGCATGCAAATAGCTGCATGTTGGTATTAGTCTATTAATTAACAAAACTAACTGTAGTTAATGGATTGAAAGCTGGCCAAATATTTTACAGATGAGCGTAACAAGTATTTATAGGAAACAACAATTAAGTAAACGCTAAGGCTGGGAAACAGAAGACTCGATTGTCCTTACTACAGTTTGAGCCCTGGCCCAATTTCAAGTGGCTGAAAAAAACTGACAGATTACTTTATGAGCTGCGTGGAGCTCCAGTCACAGGCACGGAGATCTAGGGACCACGTGCGCTGGGAACCCATTTCTGGCAAGCCTCCCACCACTGCAAGTCTGGTAGGAGCAGATGGAATTTAGGAGGACAGCTGTGCGTGTTCTCACCCAGCTCAAGCAAGTTATCTCACACCTACTTGCGTCCAGAAGCAAAGAGGAAGCAAACTTGGCACAGTGGTTTCTCGAAAGGGCAGAGGAAACCAAACAAAGCAAGAGAAGAGCCATCTGAGAAGCATTACCCTAAGGCAAGAGTTCCTAACAGTGTCCCTTTATAAAGGTCATGTTCATTTAGAGTCAGACACATCGCCCACAAACTTAAAGGGTTTTCTCTTGTTCCCCGGCTCTGCTCAGACAGCAGATGATGTTGACTCAGTTCTCGAGCTGCCCTGATCCAGATGTGACTTAGCACAACAGGCCCAAGTCCTCTGGAAAACCTAAGGCAGTTGAAGTGAACATCCTGAGGCCCTCCTTTCTCTTACAATATCCACACAGTAGTACTGGGAAAAGCTTTAATTTCAGCATTAAAAAATATATTTGAAAAATATTTTTAGTTATTATTCAATTATACACAGCACTGGATCTTTACTTCAGTATGATCCACAACCTGGACGTAATGTATCCAAATACCACTACACAAAGAGGTAACAGGATCAGAAAGCCATCTTTCTTTTAAATAACCTGGATTTCTGACATGTAGTTCATGTATTTATCTACCTCACTAATTCAAGGTTTTCCCACATCAGGTTGCGTACCAAGACCTTTGAGCTCCTACCAAGTCACACTGCAGAGCTGACCAATTCTCTGACAAACACATGGGATGTTTATTCATACCTGATTGGGTCAGATAAGAAGCAAAGGCCCCAAGCAAGCTTGACTTTCTGCCAGAAAGAGAGTGCAGCAATTGCTCTCTTAAACGTAACAGGGATGGGTCTGTCTCCAAGATGAAATTTACAGAAAGGGACTTTACTAGCCTGGAAGAGAAGATATAAATTAGTAGTCAAGCTGTACTGAAGGCATGGTACATTGGTACTGAGATAATGTTCATGTTATTATGTGATCTAAGTTACCTTAAAAAAGAACAAGTAGTGTCATACTTCAGCATCAAGAAATATTTTGGCTTTTCAGTAAATAAACTTTTCAATATGCTCCTTCATAAAGGAATACATCAGCTAAAAGATGCAGTAGGTGTTACAGTAAAAAAAAAAAAGTTAAGCTGTAATTGCCCTCTTCATATGATGGGGTTTGTGATCCCATCAAATCCTATCACTTTGTCACGATACGATACATTCAAGAAGGAGCTTATGAAACAAGAACTGGTGCTAGGTACCAGATGGCAATGCCAGGTGAGACTTTGCTGTAGCTGAGGCTGACAAATTTTAGCACAGCAGAGAACTTCTTGGAAGATCTTTACTAAGCATACCTGTTTAAAAATCTCATACACACTTCTGAAGAGGATAGAGCAATAAATCTTTCTGGATGAATTAGAGTAAGTTTTCATTTACTAAAATGAAACCACAAAACGGTATGACCAGCATCCATATCCCAAATTCAAAAATAGTTATCCAAGAGAAACAAAAACTGAAACAAATACCATCAGAAACATCACTTATCATTTAGTCTTTTTGGAGTCGTTTTCATGTCAGTTAGGGCTGTGAACCTCTGTACCTTTGAGTATACTTTGAAGCTGAAGATGGTTTTTACCACTTCACAGACTTCAGCAAAAGTACAGCCAGAGTGCTCCTTTCTAGTCATTGAAAATGCCTTTATTTACTGACTCTGAGAGCAAAAGGCCAGGAATTTGACCTCGGAAAACCCATTTCAATTTCACACCTCTTTGAAAGCCTCCCTGAATTCTCCTCCTGGGGCCATTCCCAGCTGTTCTGTGATGTGAGCAGACACTTTCAGAAGCAGCATTTGCATCAATCCAGACATGACTCCATTCTGGAAAAAAAAAAAAAAAAAAAAAAAAGAGAAAAACGTTAAAAAGAAATACCAACATACTGCGTGGATTTCTTAGAATAACACACTGTTCAGTCATGAAAACATTAAATATCTTAGTGAAGAATAGACACTGAAGCTACTTTTTGGAACAAATTCACTGATCAATATCACTCTTTTGTTTCAGCTTCTATCAGTTGTAAAGTGGCTTTTCACTGGAGTGTGCAGCCAGACTATCCACCCTTTCAATAACTAAAAAAAGGATGGGAAAGGACAGGATAGCAGCCAGATTCTTCAGTTTACATTCATTCTACCTGATAGAAGAAAGTGTCTGAATGGCAGAACAGCTCATACACTGCATTTATTTTTTCTTGATCTGGTTACAAGAAAAAAAAATCAAAGCACATTCCATTGAACACACAACAAATGCAGTTGCCTTAGAGAGATACTGAGAGGGAAATAGTGGTCTAATCATAAACACTTCCACAATCCCAGTGAAGCACTGGGCTGAACACTAGTTAGGTTAACAGCTGTAGGAACAAAGAAAATTCAGGGTTGTGCAAGAATCTGATGCACACGAAACCTTAGAAGGAAAACCTCAGTGCTGGGTCTGATGCACTCCCACGAGCACACTGGAGGCTCCTCCTTGCACAAAGAGTCCATTATAGAGACTTAAAATCCAGACTAAAATCAGAGTTCTTTATTGAAGATGAGGACGAATTTCCTACGTACATTTAAACAAAATTTCCCTTTCCTAGCCCTTAAAACAGGGACAAAAACACCCCTGGAAATCCACCCAGAGCTGTCCTGCACCAGTTGTTCTTATGACAAAGATCGAGTGGCTGAGTTTTGCCTGTCTCCAAGAGCACCCCATCCCCTGTTACACACCTCCTGCAATTTGGCATCAGCCCGTACCACTACCAAAAGGTGCACGTCCCCCTACCTTGCTATAGTTTAATTTTATGCTCTATCAGCAGCTTCATGTGACTAAAGCTGAGGTTACATAGGGCAGTTTGAGTGAACAAGACTGCCTGAAGTTACCAGGGGAAGGTCCTGGTCTCCCCTCCCTGCTGCCACGGACATGCTCTAACAACCCACCCAGCGTGAGCTTTGATGCTTGTGCAACCTCTCCCCGAGTCGTAGGCAGCTCCTGCAGATAAGCAGATTTGGGAGTCACCAAGGACCAGAACTGGCAGGAGAGCGCAGCTGTTTTCAAAGCCAGTTGTGCAGCTGCTTCCCCACCAAACGAATAATATAAGCAGAAAAGCAGGGCACTGGGCTCCTGGGGAGGGACAAGAAGAAAGAGGGCAGGGAAAATAAAGGTCTTCAGCATCCTCGAGACTGAGAAGAATCTGGGAGACAGATTTCCAGAAGTTCAGAAAAAACACCTCAAAGAAAACGAAGAAAATGCAGCCTGAGATCATTTGCGGGCTCTCACACCCTTCAGGATCAGATTTTTGAAGTCTGCATTTTACCCAGCGATGGCTAACAAAGGGCTGTGCCTCTGAAGTGTGTCTGAGCCTGAAGTGTGTTCCTGCTCTTAACCTGCACAAGACCCAGTGCCTGCCACATTTGTTCAGCATCACCGAGATAAGAGGTGACAGGCAGCAGCACGGAGCAACAACCAGCACCAACCGGCCAGGAAGTGCTGGGGATAAAGAGCAAAATGCAGGAACAACACCGGGAGCAAAACACCAAGAGGTTATTACCAATACCAGATTATTCCACGCCTGATAAAGGGAAGATGACTGCAGGAGAGCAATAAATCCTGCGTGGCTGGCACCCACAGCTCACAGGTTAGCTGCGACAGCCATAAACACAAAGCAGTGCACACATGGAAGGAAACAGCTGCTCAGGCAGAGGAATGCCGAGCTGTTAGCACACAGGGCAGAGAACGAAATACCAATTTTATCAGCCTGACATTCCACAGTCAGAAAGCAAGAAAAATGAGAGGGATTATCAGGAAAGGAAAAAAACAGAAACGTGCTACTGTACCATCGTAGCTGGACTTGTGCCTTGAGGACAAAATATGTGAACTAGTAAAGTGCAAAAGAAATACCAAGCATAGGGGAAGAGGTCAAACACTGCACACTCCTGAGCTTTGGGGACAGATGAGCAAGCAAGGTAAGAGCAGAGCTGACACCATGACTAGATCGGGGACAGTTAGCACAATGGGAGAACTGGAATACCCTGGCAAAGTGTGACTGCAGGTTCTGATGCTTTTCTCCAGGCATCTGCTATTGGCAACTGTCAGAGGCCTCCTGGAGGACACAAACCTTCCCTCGGGCGCAGCACAGCCACGCTCCTGCTGTTATGGAGAGCACAGCCTGAGGAGCAGGGCTTGCAGCTACCCTGACTCTGTGACAAGTTGCAGATCCAACACTGACTGCAGAACTGCAGGCAGGAACAAGCAGCGTGTATTTTAGACCTCAGGATTTCTTCTTTATGAAAAAAACAAAGAAAACCAACACTAAATGGCACGGATGCAGCCCTATACAAACAGCCTGGCTATGTGGAAACAAACTGGTTTCCCTGCTGCTGCAAATCCACTGGAGGTTAGACTTCAGGCACAAGCTACTGCAGCCCACGTGGGTCTGTATGAATATACTCTTCACCTACCAACTCCCAGTATATTTTATTTAACAGCTAATCCTGTAGGTTACCTAAGCACAGAGGGATGCATTATGCTGTGCAAGAGTTTTTTCACTGGCCAGAAGCACAATAAAAATCACTATGATACATTCCTGCAGAGGTAACTTGTCCTAAAGGAGTAAGTTTAAAAAAAACAAGTCAGGTTGATCTAAGAGTTTGGCAAAGGAGAAAGAGGGCTGGTGGCAGCAGAGAATAAGGTTTCCCACCTCCTCCTTTGTGCCAGGACCAGCAGACAGCCACGTAGGGACATAGAGCTAAACAGCAAGCCTTATTCAGGCTGCCATATGCTCCTGGGAGCTCTGCTATGGACACAGGAAAGCAGAAACATGAAGCTGGGGGGTAGGGATGACAAAACCAGCCCTACCAGTTCGATTTAAGCCACCTGTTACTCTGCAGTTCAGGTGATCCACATCTGAGCCAGAGCCCAGTCTGCACTAGGTTGCTTTAATGGAAAGCAAACAGGTGGCTCTCTGCAAACCCCAGGAAGGGTTTTGAAATCGGAGGTGGGGCTGGAGGGAGGCTCTTTTTAACCCACAGCACTTGTTGGATAAGCTGTGAATACCAGAGATCCATGGCAAGCCTGCAAGTTGCATCTTAACACTCTGCCCATTTTCAAACTTCAATTATGACTAATAAAATGTAATTTTACTGCTTAAAGTTTATACAGTTATAAAAAGACACTGTATTCTTTTACTGATTTGGTACTCCAGGATGAGCGTAATGAGCAGTTTTGACTGCTGGTGTAACTTCTGGGCCTGGATGATAAGTTTTTATTTGTTAACCTGTTACTATTTGCACTATCCCTTGTGAGGAAAGACATTACACATGGTCTGAACTTGGGTAGACCTGTGCGGTGTCAAGAGTTGGACTTGATGATCTTTAAGGGTCCCTTCCAACTCAGGATATTCTATGATTCTATGATTAAGATTGAGCTGTGACAACAGAAAAGATCCTTGTGTTATTCCCTGGTTTTGGAGCCACCACAGCCTGCGGTTCCTACTGGCGGCACAGAGGATCACTTCCAGTCCTGGTAGGAGCTCCTACTTACAAAGCTGCCATCATGAATTTACAACAGAGAAAAAAGTCTGCTATTCTATTTCTGTTGCCCTTTTCCTTTTAACAGAGGAAAAAACAACTTAGTACAGCACAAACTGCATTTAGCTTTGACTAAAAATAACAAAAGCTTCCATGCTTGTTTACCGGGTCAAAATATCCTCGACTACGCTGCTCTGATTGTTGTGAAGACACATTATTTTGGTTACACGCATCAAAACCCTCCACTTTCCCCCAAATAAACAGATGGATGCAATAATTCCTGCAACATGCAAGTGTTTTGCAATCTTCTAGCCTTTGATGGAACATAAGGAAAGAAAACAGGAAATGCACATTATTGCCTAACTGTGTGAGTCAGAGAGACACTGAAACACTACGTGCATGTACACAAAAACACAGCACACTTGTCCCTAGCCACTCCATACACTTCCTACATGGAGGAATTATACTCCCACAAGAGCTGCAATCCTGAAAGTTTCCCAATGACATCAATAAAAATAATCTATGAACTTGTTCATTCAAATGGGCACTGGAAAAAAACTTGACTTGCGCAGATACTACCATTGCACCCAAACATCCCATCACCATTTTAAAATCAACTTTGTGTTAAAATTACTTAAATACAAGCTAATGATGTGAAACTGAGAGCTACAGGACAAAACTTGTTTTGCACTCCCACATCCAAAACAGCGCCAAACTGCCAGAGCAGCTGCAGTTTGAAGGATAATAATCTACTCTTTGCTGCCCAGCTTTTCCAAAAGTCTTTGTCAAGACCTACAGGCAATGAGGAACTGCTCAGAAAATGAGTGGAATGGAATTAATAAAAAGACACAAAGAGAAATACACTAAGGTGGAGGAATGAAACTAACTAGACCCCTGCAGACAGTATCAACATTAAGTGCTCATTGTGATACAGTTGCAGATCGCAGGGGTAGCAGCCCTATTTAAATGAACCAGTGGAACTCTACAATTAAATACTTAAATTTGTGTCCTGGGAGCAGAACAACTGTTAAACACAGAAGAGTCCTCCTGAGGTCAGCACTTGGCCATACGATCCTGTGGTGCAACCTAAGCCTTCAACATTTGAGCTAAAGACAAAGCACCACACTTATCTTTGCCACAGTCATGGTACCCTCTAGGTGGTAAGCGAACTTCTGGGTTCACCCTGGTGAGCACCATTAGGCTCCCAACTGGTGGGAAGTGTTTTTAGTTATGCCTTGACAAATCACTCTTAGCACAAACCTTTAATTCTCACTGCGGGACCCATACCTGCTTTATAGCTTGTTGCAGTTTTTCCAGATTTATTTCTTTGGCTTCTTTTAGCAATGTCCTTTCATCCATCTTCAACATGGAAACTCTGTACTGGCACAGCTCCACCACAACCACATCAGGCTGCACTTCTTGTATTGTCTGAAAAAGATGATTTCATTTACACCAATTTAGGAAAGATTAAAGAGAAGTGCAGCCAATATAGATATTTTCACGAGGAAAAAGGACCTAAAAGCACATTCCAACAATTATTTTCAATTAAATAGCAATTAAAGGGTAAGACTCCACCAAATAGCTATTTATTAAGACAAACAAAGGAAGAAAATAAGTGAATTGATTTAGCTACTGGATGTTTTGGGACAAGAATAGGGAGAAAAAAAATATTCTGGGGAAAAAATAGATCAAGATGTCCAGCTTTTTTCTTTCACATTAGAAAAGTCACTTTTGTTTGTGACCAATTGCAATCTGATTTAGAACAAGCTTTGTAAGAGCCAGAGTTGATGGTTCTGGCACAGGATTCCTATCCTTCTGGCACCCAGAGAATAAAGCCAGTCTAAACTGCAGACGTTGCATGAGGTGCAGTATGAAATAGCTCCTACTTTTACTAGTGCTTCAGAGCTACTTGTACATTGGACTCCATTCTCACATTTTGGGCAGCACGGTTTCACAACTCATTATACATCCCATGCACAAAGAAGCTGAGAACTCCTTTCTGTTCTAGGCTTTGCATCCTCTTGGCACACTCCCATCACAGTAAACATGCAGACACACTGCTGGTGTTATTCCATATTCTTTAGAGGACAAAAATAAAGGGATTGGAGAGCAATGTATTGCATAAAAAAATTGAGATGATACAGGTATCTTTTAGTTCATCCCACCATGCTGTCAGCCCTCCAACACCTACTTTGAGAAACAAAACCTGAAGCTTGCAAAAAAACAAGTCAGAGAGCTGGACTTCGCTCTGCTTTGTGACATACTTCATGACAAAGTTAACAGCATTATCACCATGCTGCTAAAAGTCTCCCACTTCCTACCTACCTTCACTACGTCCTTTTTGCTGCTGTCACTGAAGTGGGCTGTTCCAACCACATACACTTTAGAACCGTCCTCGGTGTCGAGCTCAGTCACAGTGCTCGGTAAAGAAGGTTTTTTCTGCCTCTTCTTCATCTTCATCTCCAGAAGGATTTTAAATGCCTCTGCATCAGCTAGAAAGGGCAAGAAAAAAAAAGAAACATGCACATGACTATGAAATGCAAGTAAAAAAGACTGAAAATAAAAATGTCACCACTAAACAGCAGAGCAGAGCTAAAAGGCCATGATTTACCACTGTAATCTTACATTCAATTCTGAGGCTACATCATTGAGAGTGCCACCACTGGAGAGGCTGCCTCCAAGCATGGGTCTCAGTCCAGGTTTCCTACCCTGTGGACACTGGGACAGGTTGTCCACGCAGTTCAGTAAGGGAAAGAGAGAAGCTGTGTGGCAGGTGAGGTGGATAGAGAAGCAAAGAATACTTAGAAAAGGTATACACCAGATCGGGAAAAAAAAGCATTTCTTAAATTCTAGAACAAAAACGTTCCCTTTCATAATTTTATCTGCATAAACAACAGTAATATATTTATACTGGTACAAATATGTTGGTAAAGTCACCTGTACGTACTGGATGGAGCATGTAGGATACCTTCAGTACCAGTCTTAGCCTTAGCCTTTAGTCAGGGATCAGCATACAATTGGAAATTAAACCTTAACAGGCATTTGGGTCAGGAAATCAGTGGTTCTTCTCTGGTGTCAACGATAAACTGATTAAGACCAAAATGGTACAACACAAATTCAGGCCATCTGTAAAAAGCTTGCAGCAGAAAACTGGAAGATCTATCGATTCCATCACAGTCGCTCGTGAAATGCCAGAAAGCCCAATCAGCTGAGACGGAGAAGCTTCAATTTTACATCAGTGGAAAATACAGTTAACTTTGTGTGAGTTTTCTTTAAGTTTCAATGAAACGTAAATAAAAAAAAGTATCAAATAGGAAAATAGAGTTTTGTTTCCAACCAACTCTGCAGCAAGCTGCTGCAGAAGTTAGCTGAGGTTTGAAAGGGCAGAATCTAGGAATAGGATCACAGTCCCAGCAGAAAAAGGTCAGCAAGCAGTTTACAGGTGGGATGAGAAAGACAGAGAAAATTACAGCCTCCCACGACATATTCTTTCTTTTCATGACTCTGCAGGACAGATCTGGGGCAACATGAGCACACCAAATACTTATCTCACAGGACTTTATGTGAAAACCAAACCAAACCAGAACAAAAGCAACCCTCCAATGTCCTTTCAGTTAGCATTTTAGCAGCCTACTACTTCCTGGTCAATACCCAAGAACATGGTGTGTTGCAGTCAGTATGGTCTGATCGAAGACCATGTTGCTGCCAAAGCAGATGGTGATGCTAAGGAGGCGGTGGGGAAGACATTACTGTAAAAGGAAGGAGAAGGGGTAAGGCCATTGCATTTGTAGCACTCCCAGTCACACAGTCATAAAAGCAGCTGTTTAGAGCAACCAAAATCTCCCTAATCAAATTGCCTGTCTCCCACAGCAGTCAGAAGAGGGTATCTGTGGAAGAGTAAGAACCAGGGAAGCATGCATGATACTTTCTCCAAATACCTAGCCTCCAGCCACTTATGGTTCAGATTCCCTGAGCTGGAAGGGGTTTCTACATATTCAGTAACCCTTAAAGGACTTCCTTTCCTGTTAAGTTTTCCAGCCTCATACATATATTCAGAACCAGACTGAATTACGTTTCATGTGAAGAAAAACCATTACAACAGTGAAGTAACGGATGTTATCAGTGAGGATATATTCAAGGAAAACATTCTCAGGAGCAGCTACAGTTTTTTATGAAACCAAACTCTATATATAGAGGAAAAAAAGCAACATAAATTAATTTGCTTCTTTAGGTCTGAGTGCCTTTCCCATAGCTTTACTCAAGGCTCTGTTCGCTCCCATGATTTTCTTCTCCAATCTGTAGTCCCAAGGGATTATTCAGCAACTTCAGCATTATAATAATGCTGCACGCTAATTTGCCCTAAGGTGGTTCTTCGCCTGTTATTTGCCAGAAAGCACAATCTGAATGTTCCTATTGTTCAGAAATGAAGACTGTATATATTAATGTCACAACATTATATCAATAAAGACAAAGCAAATCCTAAGCAGCCTTTATTTTTTCCTCCTGAGAGAGGAATGTCTGTTATTATCTGATCCTAATCACTAAAAGGTAAAAGGCTGATACCCCTCCTGGGCTTCACAAGACAGTTTAGGCTGGAATACTTCTATTCACACGTCCTGCAGGCTTGGCCTTCATATCAAAAAATTACCGTGTTGGAACGGGCAAAGGGTTCCATCTGTAACAGCTGATTCCACCTTGTAACACTGGATGACAGAACATCGAATCAAACACGGACTTATCTATCTTTGGTTCACAGAGCAAAGACCAAGCTTAAAACAATAAATTAACATCTCCCTTAAATAAAAAAATGATTTGACTTTTTTTTTTTTTGAAAGCATGGGAACAGCGAACTGACCATCAATATAGTAGGTCATTGCTCTTTTCAAATTTGTTTTTTTATGCATGATTTGTAGAAAGGCCCAGTCAAACAGATTAAGTCATATATGACCTCTTTCATGTCACCCTTTTGCGCTAAGAGCCACTAGGTAAGGAAAAGGCAGGGAAATT
Source organism: Anas platyrhynchos (assembly GCF_047663525.1). NCBI lineage: Eukaryota > Metazoa > Chordata > Aves > Anseriformes > Anatidae > Anas > Anas platyrhynchos. The sequence goes on along the minus strand of NC_092587.1, from coordinate 21,184,480 downwards.
TAGCTGAACACACTCCCCGTGTGGCACACCCTCCCCAGTCAAACCAGAAACATACAGATATTCTGCGATACACTTGACGTTTCCTTTGGTCCATCTTCTGGTGCGTCAGAGGAGGACATTGGATCTGCAGCAGCCTGTATGAGACAAAGTCAAAAGGAAGCTGGGAATTATAATGAAATGTTTTAATACATTTTTTCCCTTGTGGGTTTGCTTGATTTGAACCTACATACAATATTCAAGCAGCTAAATAATTTAAGCAGTCTCAACAGTGCAAAACATTTGTGGTTTTACAACTGTTTTTCTCCTAGCTACGTAAATATGAGAGAGTATTTATACCTGACACGGAATTAAAAAAACTGACTCTACAATAAAAGGAACAAATTTATCTCTAAATGTACTATAGTTTTGTGCTTTGGAAATCAGAATGTGCCCTGACAACACCATTTCTACTTATCAAAAGGCATATTTGACTTAACTACCAACCAGTCAGCATTCCTTTTGTTAGTCTTGACAGATTAATCAGCTCTCAATACACACTTGCATTCAAGAGAAGTCTGCCCAAGTATTTTAACATGTGGGCCCAACCTTAGAGCTTCTGGCCCTATACTGACTTTCACGCACATCAGAAATGAGAAAGATTAGAAATTAAGCATCTGCATATTTTTCCTCCCTACAGGACAAGACAGTAGTTGAAAACACTTCCAAAGACCAACTTTAAAATGCTATCTCTAGAAGTACATGCCAGGTCTTTAACTAGCAAAGCCAGTCTTATCTGTAACTAACGTGCAATTTTTAAACCCCTTGCACAGAATTCCAACAATTCAGCCTATGTCACCCAAGCTGGAGAAGCAGATAGCGCAGGAAAAGACTTCAGAATCAAAGAAAGCTCAACTATAAGCTATCATTAGGCAACTGCATTAATTCTAAGCTGAATCAAGATGATTACCAGGAGAATTTGGAGTTCCTTAACAACATTAAGTCAAGAAGTTAGTGACAGCAGGTGAATCCATAATGAATGAAGTACTTTCCAAATGAAAGGCAGTGTTTGCAAGCCAGCAAGCAGGTGGCCAGACTCTCCCAAAGGATGTCAACTTTTTAGTGGGAATGACTGTTTTCATTAACTTTGTACTTAACCTGGTCAGTTTTAAAACAGGAGTCTACAAAGCACATCCAATTGCTGAAGGCTTTCAGCAAGGGCACTTTCTTCTTATATTCTATTGTGTTAGACAGCAGTTTTCAGATAATGAATTCTACTTGTCTTACCATGGCCCCACTGAAGGTAAGGCAGAATTTGTTATTGCATTTCATGGAGTAACCAAAAAGTACATCTCTACAGTACAAAGTTTAAAACATTCACAGCAACACATTATCATAGAATCATAGAAACATAGAATATCCTGAGTTGGAAGGGACCCTTAAGGATCATCAAGTCCAACTCTTGACACCGCACAGGTCTACCCTTTCACTACAAAGCAATGTCTGTTCATGGACAACTGCAAATTGCAGTTACACTCACAGATCTAATTTAACACCAGCTCAGATTCTGATCACAACATATGGCTCGACTCTAATGCTTGCATACCTAACTTTAGTCACAAAAATATTGTAAAAAATATATATCAATATAACATATGGAATTAACTCTGCCACTTGTGCTGGCTTTGTCATCATAACAACAGTGGAGTGGAAAAAACATTAAGGACCCCATTAGGAGTCTGCCTTTCACCCACCCAATTTTTAATTAATTAATTTATTTATTTTTAAAGTTAACACATGAAACTACATTCTTATATTTTGTAGCAAAAAAAAAATTCCTAAACTTCACCTACTACACCAGAAAAAGGTTTTGAGATGGCATAGATATGAAAGAAGAGGAACAGAACATGTAGAAAGAAGCACTTGAGTTTACTTGGCAAGGCACTTAAACCTTGTACAGTAAGATTATTTATATACAGTCAAGTTGTGTAATTTAATCACAAAAGATGTCTTTTCTCAAAAAGATTTAAACAAATAGGCTAGCCTGTTTTGTGCCATGCTTCACTTACAAGTAAATTAACACAGAAGGCCTTTTCTAACTCTTGAAACTGTAGAGAAAAGGACCCTAAAAAGAAGAATGTAAATGTGGCAAAACAATAGCATTGAACCCTTCACCCCTGTTCTTAAAATACTGTCACATCAGTTGTCTGGATCCCTGACTTTGTAAGCCTTCCCAAAGCATGAACAGGACTGATTCAGAGTCTCGACCTTTCCTTCAATTATATCAAGAAGAAAACCCCTTTAATTCCAATACCTACCTCAGGCTGTTGCTCCTCTTGCATCCCTAGACTGCAGACTTATTTTCACCAACCTCACAAGAACTGTAAAGAGTAAAACGGATGAGAATTAAAAATTGATTACAAGACCCAAAATATTCATTTAAGAATTGGGAAGAGAGTGGGGTGGGAAGCAAAGGCATTTCTATAAACTCTCTGACAGAAGCTGAAAAGCAACAAACTGAAGATGTTTCAAAATCTGTCAGAAGTCACCTTTTCAACACTGCTGGGAAAAAAAAAAAGTCAGTAAAGCTGAATTGTCTTATTAATCCAATTTTTGAGTTGGCCCTAAAACCAGAACACCGCCCTGTTTTTCCACACACACTGAGAACACTTGGAATAAGAATGAATTTCATGGGAACTCAGAATTTGCTTTTTTTGCTGTCCTAGATTCTGCAGAGATGCCCTTTTCCTCCAATTCATTCTTAAGCAATCAAAAACACGGCGTGGCTGTCAACAAAACGTTTCAGCAAAAGCAAAAACCTTGGTCAGCCAGGTCAGTAGTTCAGCCTCATCCAAATGAACTGTGTTAAGACAGCTCTTAGGTGAATTTTAGGAATCATCTGTATTTCACTGCTGCAAGGAATAGGAAAGCAGTCAGCCTTAATACTCAGCTCGGAAGCCACACACATTATTATCTGGTCTGTGTCACGTTATCACATACGAGTTTACAAATACATCAGAGCCAGAACATCAGAGAGAGCATGGCTATGTGAAAAACACCAGAAATCCCATTTTCAAACCCTTAGTGAATAGTTTCCATTCTTTGTTTCAAGACTCATTCCTCCACACGTTCTTCAAGTTCAGAAGTTACCCCTGAAGCTGGCAAAGCACTGCGGTTTGACTTTGATGGTATCCTAAGGGAATTGCACAAGATGCTGAACTTCTGCTCAGTGCTCATTCTGCTTATTCTCACAGCTAATCTGCTAATAATCTAAGCATTTGTGGAAAAAAATGACACCACAGCTTTCTGGATTACCTCCCTCTTACCTGTTCTGTACACACGAACGGCGTTTTGCTACCCAACAGACCAATTTTGCTGCACATGCTGGGCAGCCTCATGCACACCAGTGACACCTTGCAAGGTTTTATTGGATTTCCCGCCTTCCCTGCTCTCTCTGCCTGTAAAGAGAATGAGCAGCACCTCTCCAAGACATCTGGTCCTTCCTCCTGCACGTGCATCTCAGGGATGGTCAAGCAGAGAGCAGTTCTGGCCAGCAAATCGGGACAACACATTTATAGCCCTGCTCTGAGGAGCAAAAGGACAAGTTCAACTCCTGCCCTGTGCACAGGTAGGAGGAAAGCTGCCTGGCACCCAGGCAGCTGCATTTTCTAGCATACAAACATGGTAGCAAAAGCCTCCCCTTCCCCAAATCCAAGAGGTTTGCTGAGTCTGATCAGCGTTCTCCGCCCTGGTTTCTTTCTAGTCTTGATTTTGAAGCAAGTTCCATTGCTTTCTAGCTTCGCTTAAAAAATGCTTCTCTAGAAAGAGCATTTGGCTGGAGAGCTAGCTGCGTGCACGTGTAATTCAGACAGCTGGCACATCTCTACATGGTACAGAGAGGCTTCAACAATTCACACCTTCACATTGCCCATACTAGTGGTCACCAGCAAACTGGAGACCACAGATGCAAAGGAGATGAGAAACCCAGAGTGACCAAAAACCTGGCTTTGCACACTCTTCGGAGCAAAATCTCTGAGAAATCCAGCAGAGCTCCATGTCCTGAGCAAGCAACAACTGCAGATAGCTCTTGAGCTGTGAAGTAAGTACCTTGTAAAAACAAAAGCTGCACAGTCCAAAAGGTTTGGTAACACACCATTTATTCAAAGCATGGAAGAACCCTGCACAGGCAGCATTAAGACATTTTCTTCAACTGCCCTATCGCTTTTGCTACAAAGCACTGTGTAAGTTTAACCCTGTGACCTTGCCTTCCCCCTTTCTAAAGGGTCAATTGCAGGAAAGCTGGATGTCAGAGCAAGCTGAAATGGTGGGTGAAGCCAAGTTGCTCTTTCCTCTGTGAGCATTTTCACACTTTGTGCCCTGCAGACAGCTCTGCACAGGCACAGCAATGGGGCCTGTGGCCCGGACAGGCACAGGCCCGCCCACTGCCGCCACTATGGGCTGAGGTGAACCCAGAGCCTGTCCAGTCTCTGCTGGACCAGTTTAACCATTCCTGGACTTGTGCAGCAAACCAAACTGGACAGACACGACTTTCCTTTTCCCATCCTCAGGGGATTTTAAGCTGTGGTGGCCAAATACCTGTGCAAACAGCTGTGGCAGCAGAACTGAAGGAGCCACACATAGCAGAGGTTTGCTGAAGCCAATGCTGTCCTCTGACCAAAAAATGTACGTCCAACCATATCACTTCAGGGTGCACTTTGAAACCCAGCCTTGTACTTGGCTCTTAGTTGATTTACACACAAAATACTGAAGTGTTTTTCTGTCAGTGGATTAGAGGACCCTAAGCACAAACTGAAGTTCAGGCTTGGTTGAAGGCCTACCTCAGTACAAAAACGTGCCTCTTATTGACAGCAGTGCTGTTAAAAATAGTAAAGTGCAAGTTTCAGTTGAAGAATAAACTTCTACACAGAAGCACCAAGTGATTTTCCACCCAGTGAGTGACATTTTAGAAAGCCTCGCCCTGCTGTCACCACAGGTTAAGTGATGCATATAGTACTGGAAAGTGCGCTTCTCTGCACTTACTCATGACAATTAACACTTTTTTTTTTTTTTTTTTTTTTTTTTTTTACCTGAAACACACAACCTGTGGAGAGAGCAAAGCCGGTCAGCATGTTCCCAGCTCCACCATAACGAGGTTCTGGCCTCCGCAAGGAACCCACGGCACAGGGCCATGAGGGGCAGAGGGCAACTGGTCCAGCCACACGGACAGGCGAGCCTCTCACCACTTTCTTCTAGCAGGTTCTTAGGTGCTTAGACCCGCTTCACCTTCCACTGGAGGTGGAGTTTTCCACACAGAAGACCTGTTCCTGATCTCCCCGCCTCAGGACATGCTCAGGAATTCAGGTTACTCAGTCAACATGAAGAAAATTCCTACAACTGGCTGGTGACAGCAAACTGAGCTAACAACTGCCATGAAAATCAGTGTGCTCAAGCTCTTGCTTGGTGTGAGCCACGAAAGGTACAAAACACCTGAGCACCAGGGTACAGACACGGCCAGGTACTGAGCTGGCCACCACCCTCAGCAACATATCAGAGGAAACAGGCACATTCTGGAATCTACTCCGGTACCTCGGGCTCCAGGCTGACCTGGCTCACCCACGTGGAAAACCCACCATCCTCTGCATATTTGGAAGAGATATCTGCATCCCACAGTACTTGAGATATTAATACCGAAACCTCTGAGAAAGGACTAAATGTACCCTGCTGTTACAGGCAGAAGGAACTGAAGCATGTGAATCTGTAAGCACTTCCTCCCACCGTGTCCAACAGCAAGAGAAAGGGTGCTGATTCACATCAAATCCTGGCAAACATCTGGAAAAACAAAATTTGAGCATTTCCAAGTCATTTTGAGCTTGATTTTTCAACCTCATAGCTTATTTACTTATTTCAAAATTCAGCTATTCTTATTTCTTTAGGAAGTTAACCAGGCAGCGCCTGTTTGTCTGTGCTTGCTAACCCAGAGGAGGATTTTAAACGAATGTGGCAGGGAGGTACGAGTCTCGGTTGTGATGAGGGATGTCTGCACAGCACCAGGGGAGAAAAAAAAAAAAAAAAAAAAAAAAGACTACCAAAGTTTAGGGGTAAGGGGTGGAAGGGGTGTAAAAGAGGAAGTGGGCAGAACCTGCCAGGCAACAGAAGCAAACTCAACCGCAGGTTGTAAAGCCATAGGCAAAATAAGCTCTTTGGACAATTCTTTATTGTGTTCCCTAATATATATACCACAAGATCTCAACCTCAAGTTCCTCTGCTTACCGTAGGATTTGGCAGGGACATGCAAAACTAATCAAAACCTTCTCCTCCAGCTACTTCAAAGGCCTGTACAGCGCCTTCATCAGATAAGTCACACACTGAAAATCTTAGTGATGGTGCATTTCTTTCAGAGAGGCAGATGTAGCTCCTAGGCACTCCTAAAGATCAGAGATTACAAAGTATTTCTGTTCTCTTATCTACCAGGAGACTGCCTTATCCCGGAATGACTCCCGTTGACAGTGCCACCAAGAAAATTCCTGGAGCCAGAAGAAAGAAAACAGAGCCTGACCTGGAGCCTTCTGAAGCAGCAAGTCCGGGTTTTGCCTCTGCAGTTTTCCTGAAAGGACTATTTGATGATTGAACCCCGATTCAGCCACCTTCTGCCCCCTCCAGCAAGTGGTATTCTTGTGCTTGTTTCACCTTTGCTAGCCCCAGGGGCTCTCTGTTCACTGGGTGATTAAAAGATAGCTCATGTATTTACCTATGAGCAAACACAGCCCTTTCCTCAAGTCTTAAGATGCCCAGGCAATGAAACAGGAGTTTTTGAGAACACCTAATGACCAGCAAGACTAAAACCACCTTACTGGCAGGCACCTATTTCCATTTCTCCTTGTCCCACCTGTGCACACAGGGCAACCACTCAAACTGCCAGCAGCACTGGGGAAAAGGGGCTATACCCTTCCCCTACACTTTGGGGTTTATTTTCTTTCTCCTGCAGCAGCTGACAAAAGGCAGAGTGAGAAAGGCCTCCCTGCCATGCTACTTCACGTCGGTCCTCCAGCTCCCCTCAGGTTGAACAGCTTCAGCAGAGCTTCCTCTGCGTGGAACCTGCTCATGAACTACTGGCTCATTTTTCATACTGGGCAGCCTGAGCTGACCAAAGCGTTTCAGTTCTAGCTGCACATTTAGGCATGTGAAACTCATAGCTCCCCGTCTCAAAGAGACAAGGGGTACGCTCACAAACCAGGGGCTCTGTCATTGATCGTTCTAGGCTCTAGAACACCAACTGCCAGTAAAGAATAAGTGTTCTTATATTATTTCAATTTAATTCCTTTTTGCTTCAGTGAGAAAATTCAGATACATCACCAGGTGTGGAAAGGCAGTCCATCGAGGTAACCTCCCACAGCAGGGCCGAATCTGATCCTTTGTCTTCTCTGAGTTTGCTTCCTTCACACAATGATCCAAGTGAATCAATAAAAAAAGCTTTTATAAAAATCCCTCATGTTCCTACCTATACAACAAGCTAGTCAGCTCCTTTTTAAAAAGATTTTTATTGAATATTTTCTTCCTTCTGAGCGAGGCAGAAAACCAGGCACAGCATTTGTTTCCCTCATGTTGACGCTGCAAAAGGGAAATAAGGTTCTTTGCAGTCCTATACAGTTGTTCCGTGTTTTCTGTGACGCACAGACACCATCAGAATAACTAGTACAAAATTATGGGCTGCAAAATTTCTACAACTTGTTTCACCTAGTATTCAAAGGGAAATCCAACAGTTCTTAGTTAAATTTCCCTCCCTTGAACAAATCTGTCTGTACCGTTTCTTTAAGTACTTACAATGTTCAGCAGCATTGCAGAGGGTACCCGCAGCTCTCAGTACGTGGAATATTAATCCTGCAAACTCCGAGATGGGATTAGATGTACTTCTCTGTTTTACAAACACGGAACTGATGCACACGCATACTTCAATACATCTACAGATCCGGCCTTTGGGATCTAAGCAAGTAGATAGGAGATTCTTGGAGCTCTCTAAGCATTTCAGTTTTGCAATGTGAATTTTCCGTTGTTTTTAAATCCTTCACAGGAGGATTGCTCCCCTATCCCATCCCTGGGACAGGGCTTCCTCACAACAGCCTGCCAACGTAACTCATTTTTGTTCATCTGGAGTCACTGAGGGAAACACAAGAGTTACGCCAAGGACTGAACTTGCTTCAAGGGCAGGCTGATGAGCACTGACAGGAGGTGTTCTCAGTGAGCTGAGTACCTGGTACACCTCGCTTAGTGTGTACCAAACCAGACCTGACCCATGCTAGACTCCAAAAAGCAGCAGACACACACACATAACTGTTTCATGAACAGCCTCCTGACCCAGACCTCCACCACCAGCTCTCCCGGCCAGAAGATGGCTGTCTACTCCTCAGACACAGCAATAAAACCATACTTACGTCTACATGCATTCAGCGTGCTGCATTCCTTTCATATTCTAAAGCTGCAGTTTCTCTAGCGATGGCTATCTGGCTCAGCTGGAACAGCCTGCGTGCGCCAGGTTCATATCATATGCTGCATAAACACCTTGTTTGAATGCTGCTACCCATTAACAGGACAACTCATTTTATGTAAACACAAGAGGCGTATCAACACCTCAGACCAGAAGATACAACCTTTCTCCCAGTGACAAACCACCAGGCTCATTACTCACTGTCTGGAATGCCTACAAAGTATCCTCCACAGCTCCCATTTAACCTACCAGGAAGGCTAAGCCAGCCCATAGATCCACGCCTTTGTTTCAGCACCATCTGCAGCAGACGAAGTGTTTGAGATTGATGAGACTTCTCCCATGCTTAGGCTCAGAAATCTTAGTAGTGTTTACAAACAAACTAACGCTGGCTCCAAATGGTGTCTCTTCTCTGTTGATAGACTGCTTGTACTCAGAAGGATGCATCAGCTGAAAGGAGGCTGCCAAATAACGCAACGGCCACGAATCCAGGAATTGGAGCTTATTCCAAAACCATCACCAAGGTGACCTACTCCACATATTGCACATATTTCTTTGACACAACCCACGCCTTTGGAACTTAACTGAGCAACTGGTTCTGTGATCACAGATGGTCGGCAATTGTGGGCCCGATTTCTCGTGACTCAGAAGCTCAGACACCTCCAAATACAGATTTTACCCTTTGAGCATGAATGAGACGTTCCTGCAAAGTGAACCCTGCTGATGCATGCCGCCTGAACTCAGGTACCTGCATGCCGGGGCCAACATCCGTCTGCATACTTTGGAAGCAGAAATATAAAAGTCAGAGAGCTTCTTTCCAAAGGAGGTGTCGGAACATGAGAATATCTGGCCCAGGACAGTGATGCACTGAAAATACTTTATCTGATGCACTGAAAACACTGCCTACCATTCTGTGTCACTGAAAGGCAAGAAGGCATTCCCATGTCTGTGCTTACAGATGCCGCTGGCTGAGGCTACCTGATGAACTGAATGAATCTAACACAAATCAGTACACTAATGCAGGACAGAACATAAACAACAGGTCAAGTCTGTACTGACTGAAGGGGCTGTAAAGGAGTTGCTACATTTAGAAACGCGAGGCAAAAAGACCCAAGCGATGCAGCCCAAATCTGGTCAGCCACTCCAAAACTCCCACTGTCTTAACCTATAGTTTTACTCCACCTGGATTCAGGGAAGAGTTGAAGCCAAAACTATGTTATTAGACTCTCCTAGATCAGCAGACTGGGATAAGATACCCAGCCAGCTTATCTCCTCCCTCCAGGCCACCCGAAACAACCCATCAACCAAACAGCACCCTTGATTCTGGGAAACTCTCTGCAGAGGTCTCCCAAGCAGGGCAATGGGAAAACTGCAGAGCTGCTGCACGCTCAGTTTCTCTGGAGCCCTGGGAAAAGCAAATTTGTTAATCCCCTCTATTCACTATCCACAAGCAGCCAGGAAAGGAGGAAGGTAGAGACGTTCTGCTACAGACAAGGAGCTGGTGGCTCCAAAACAAAACAGCTGCAGAAGCCTTGTTGAACTCTGCACACTTTTATTCCAGCGCACCTACGTGTTAGTGGCCACCTGGTGACATGCTCAGGAGCTGGGTCCTAAGAGTACTGGCAGACATTCATGGTCATTACTTTTATTACAAGCACTTAAATCCAATCTTTATGAGTGTAAAATTGGGATTTTGTAGGACAAATTTTTGACCAGCTGCCAAATACATTATTTATCAGTGCTCTTCTGCCTGCCCCTTCCATCCCGGTCACCAAACAATAGCTGGGATCAAGGCGATCAACGTGATCAACTCTTTTCCAAAGGGATTAGGTGATCACAAAAGCTACAAACATTGCTACACGACGCAGGCTCACGTGCCTGCAGCAAGCCAGGAGACTCAGCTCTGACCACAGCAGGGGGCTGGAGGACCAGGGTCAGGTTTCAAGGCAGACCTACCCCAGACAAAGCACCAGGAAGGCAAGACACCTTCAGCCAGGACCCCGCACCGACACTAACCCTTCAGTCCTACAGACACACAGTAATTAGAATAATAAATCTTCCCTCAAAAGGTGATTTCTACTCCTATCTGCTGCCCTCAGAAGAGACAAAACCCCTCCCTCAGCAATTCCCGGTCCCGTTTCCCGACACACAGCCCTTTTTTGGTCCCACTGGTACTGTCTGGATGTACCGAAGGACGGCTCCCGGTTGTGCAACACACCAGCTACGAATCCTACCTAAGATGCAGTCTCCGTACATACCACACAGGTGACTGGAGACCATTTTTCAACTTTGTCAGCGTTTGTGCTGCTGTTCAGCTCCAGCGCAGGCCTCTCTCCAGCGCGTACACCCTTCCTGCACAGACACACGCCTCTCAGCACAGATCAGTGCCGTGCTATCCGCACAGACAAGGTTATTGCACACACGGCCTGCGGGGCGCAGCGAGTGGAAGGCGGGAGCTGCTGGAGCTCCAGGGCCATCGCCCCCGCAGCTTGCTGTGTGGTGTCACCAAGACACTCGGGCTCTTATGGAGGTGCTGTGCCCGCAACCCTCAGTGACTTCAATCAAAATGCATAGCACATCAGCTAAAGGTGGAGAAAAAGAACAAGGATGGAGGCGAGAGAACACAGACACTGACTTTTAATTTAATTTTAAGAGAAAAGGAAGAATTTGTCACTGAAGACACACATTTTCACACAAATCCAGATTCCAGTTAATATTAACAAGTCAGATGTCCGTCCCAAACTCATTTTATAGATGGGGGGGAAAATCACTTCTCCTTCTAGAGTTAAGTCCAAACGTGTAACTACAGTACTAACTTGTTCCCAGCACCTGAGATTTGAGCAGCCCTTCACACAAACCTGCAGTAACTGAAGGCCTGACCTGAGCACCGGTGTGATCTGGTACCAAATCTTCTGTGAAGGACCACTGGTGCTTCCAGCCAGCATGGGCTTATCCTGGCAGGACAGGGAAAACTGCAGAGCCCCTTGTTCCTACCAGCACTGGTTGGTGAAGTACGTGCTGGATATCACACCAGACAGCTGTAGCTACATACCACTCCCATTAAATCCGGAGCACTCTTATCTCTGGCCTTCTATCTTTCTTTTTCTTTTGTTTTCGTTCTCTAGGACTGCCCCAAATCTCTTTCTTCACTTTTGCCAAGTAGCAAATTAGGAATGCCTTCTGAAGAAAATACTATTAAAAAAAAACCACACACAACACATTCAGATGAGTCTCTCACAACTAAGATGCCAATACCACTGTGTTTTATACACAGCTGTGGTGGCAGCAGCAATATCTCACTGTATTTGCCTTGTGGAAGCCAGACCGCACTGAAGCATACCTACAGCTCTCCTGCCACCCAGTTCAGCAGCCTCTGAGCCCACAGCTCAGACCGAGTGCCAGACGCTGCTGAGACTGCCTGACAAATCCAGCCAGCAACTCGAAACTCGAAAGTCTGCCGTCAGCCACTAATGGCAGGGCACGAACAAAGGCCGCAACCATAACCCGGTGCTTCCACTGACACTCAGGCAGCTTGAGACCCCTCAACGTGTGGTCATTCCCCCCTGACCGCTTACGGCCTACCCCCCTTATGCAATTAAAACCGTGAAACCCTGATTATTTTTTTTCCTTCCCCATTTCTCTGCCAGCTTCCCAAGCAGGATCATCCCGCCGGGCACCCCCAGGACACGGAGCAGCGAGGCCACCCCGGGCCCCTAAGGGATTTGGGGGCCCCGCGGCAGCGCCCTCCCAGAGCCGCCCCTCGCCTCCCAACTTCGCGCAGAGTTGCGCCAGCCCCAGCCCAACCCAGCCGGGTCTCCCCCCTGCGGGGCCGCCCCGAGCAGGGCTCGCCCCCTCCGCCACCCCCCGGGAGCACCACACCGACAGAAAGCGCCCCCCCCCTCCGTTCCCCGTGCCCCCCTCACCTGTGGCGCCCGCCCGGGGCCGCCGCTGGCGGAGGCGCTGCCGGGTGCGGGGGGGGCGGTGGCAGCGCGGGGCTCAACGTGCGGCATCAGTCAGTCACAGAGGGGGCGGGCCGGCGGCCGCGGGGTACTCTGGGAGATGTAGTCCGCCAGCGCCCGCTGTGCGCTAAGGGGTGGGGGCGGCGGACTACAACTCCCAGGGGCGGCTCGCCCGCAGCCCGGCCGCCATCAGGCAGCCGCCCGCCCAGCTCCAGGCCATGGCGCTGCCTGAGGGCTGCGCCCTGAGGCGGCGGGGGGTGGGCGGTGGCGGCAGGCAGCGAGCGGCTGCCCCCGGGAAGGGTTTCGGGAAAGATGGGCCCGAAGGGACTCCCGGGTAGAGGCTGATGCGGGCACTGCCCTGCCTCCTGCCCTGCCCTGCCCTGCTCCTGACGGGTGACGGGCGGTGGGAGTGTGGCTGAACCGCCCCGGCAGCCCGAGCACCGCACCTGGCACAGGGTCACCAGAGCAGAGCCGCGGTGCGTGCCACAAAATCACAGAATCACAGAAATTCTAGGTTGGGAGAGACTCGCTCCACGTGTACATCCCGGTCAGGGTGATTGTAGGAGCGGGCTGAGGTCCGCGAGCACGTGGCACGGAGCGATCAAGCACAGACATGTTGAGGCAGTTGGGAATTTCACTTTCCGTTTTGTGTAATAAAGAGTTTCAGCGTGCCGTAGAAGCGCACATCAAGCTGGATGAAAGGTGGCACTGACTTTCAAAATACACGTAGTCAAATAAAGGCATAAGATAGGCGACCCTGAACTTCTGGAAAACAAACAAACAAAAAAAGCCATCCAGTGCCAAGCAGATTGGGAAGAGAATTTCACTTTGGGCATTTTCATCTGTTCACAAATTTCTAATACCTTATTTATTTATTCATTTATTTATTTGTTTATGTATGTATGTATGTATGTATTTATTTATTTCTGAGCTGGTGTGTGAAGGCCACTAGAAAGTCGGGGGCATTTTCCTGGACAAGAGCAGGCTGGTCACTGCTTTCAGGGACGGTGCCATAACATTTTTAAGATTTTCTGGGCATCCAAGTGCACCCCATCCCAGCACTGCCAGTTGCAGGTGCACCTGCTCCCCGCTACCCTCAGCTGATTGCTTCTGAGGCAGTTCATAATCCGGCCTCTTCCAGGGATCAGCTTTGCTCAGCCATAAGCTGCCCATGACACGGGATCCCCCACTCGGCTGCAATGTGCCAGGTAGCAGTTACATCCCTGTGTAGCGTTGACTAAGCGGCATGTGACAAAGCTCAGCGACCTGAATCTCGTCACACACCCGTAATAAGTCCCTTATACAGCCAGTCACACATTTTATCCTCATTCTGATTTGCTCAGCTAGACAGTGTGCCAGGCATACCCTCAAGCCTCAGTTATCAGCAGTGCAGTGTGTTGAATTCAAGCTATGCGTCTTAAATTATAGCTTAGCATTTTTTTAGCTGTGCTTCCCTCTGTATCACCACTAGTGTCTTGTGCAAACTTTGTGAGCCCTTTAATAGACTACAGACATGTTCCCAGGCTTCCCACACTTCACCTGCAAAGATCAAATGATTACATTTGGTTAGGGCCGGGGAGCACTGCCTTAGCCTGCAGAAAACATCTCACCTGATCTGATCTGATTTGGCAATTCCTTTGCTTGTGGGAATACCATGAACTCTGTTAGCCTGCTTTTATTTTATTTATTTATTTAGTTAGTTAGTTCATGATGCTGCACCCTGATTATGTCAACAGTATCAGTGCTTTCACTAATAATTACTTCAGGCACTGCTTTGCCTGCTGGCTCAGCAAGAGCTGGGTTGGTTGAACGTGCCCTTACAGCGACCACAGTAAGATGCAGATCTCTACCATGAAGCAACGCCACTGGAAACTCTGCCTGCACTGTTTCAGCCCAGTCTGTGGCACACAGAAAAGCTGAGAGGGAGCACAGAGATGAGAGGAAGTTTATCAAACAGAAAAGGCCTTGGTACTGCTGTGGCCAGTGATCCCAGGGGCACAGGGCTCCATGGCTCTGCCACCAGCAGACACGCTAGGATGGTTTGAGGTGCCCTCTTGCCAGAACTTGCTGGCATCACTGTCTACTAAGTGGCCTAGTACAACACATCAATCTGTTTCTTCAAAGTTTGTGAACATAAGTATACAAAGATACACTTTATATCTTCTATCTTCTTCTTTAAATGTCATCATGGGATTATTTTGAGGCCAAGGCTGGATGCCAATAGTGAAGAAAGGGCTTGACAGCTTGGATTTCTCCAGTGCTTCAATTCTACCTAAAACACTTTTTTTTTTTTTTATAATGAAAGTGAGCCTCACTGAATAGTTATCAGGTACAATGTATCATGGTACATTCAAGGTAATTTTATAAATGTGTGGAGAGTCAGAAAGGTTCCTTATGCATATGACACTGCTGTTAGGTGTAGGTGTTTCTGAAATGGGGTGGGAGCAAGATGGGGAGCTGAGTGCACTTCTCCCTTCTCTCCCTCTTTCATTCTCTGCTTTGCTACCTCCCTTCTACTTCCACCCCTTCCTCTCTTATTTCTCTCTCCCTCTTTCTGTTTAGGAAATGACAGCAACGACTATGACATTAGCTGAAGTTGCTCTGTTGTCTTCAGTGACCTCTGCTTCACAGAAAACCCTTCTGAGACATTTGAATCAGCCCCTGAGCAGGTTGCAGGGTATCACTTCACAGCTTGGGAGTGAGTGTTTGCCTGTCCTGTTCACAACAGATTTGTAAGAATTTGCAGTACCAAAGGATTCGCCCCAAACAGTCCTACCAGTAAAAATCCCTAGCACTAGGAAGGTTGTTCAAGTGTCCAGTACTGGTGTTGGCTTGGATGCCAGCCCACTAGCTCTTGCTGTCCTTGCTGCAGGTGAGGACAACACATTCCCCAGGTCTTTATAACAGTCTTCACCTATTTAAGTGTCTTCATGTCTTAATTTGGCTTCTCTAGGCCAGTGAGTCTTAACATTCTCCTTGAATTGTGGCCTCTAGACAGCAGAGGCGAGCACTGGGCTGGGGCTGGTGCTACACACCGTGGTTTGGGGTGCTGCCTGCTACCTGTTAACCACGCTTGGAGCTGGCTTCAGGATCTATGTGCCATATTTGCTTTTCAGTTGTCTGCCTCATTTCAGGGGTTACTCTGTGAATTTTAAAAGACAAGATCTTATAAATAATTGTTTGATAAGAAAAGTTATTGTTTTTCTCACTGATTCTCCTGTCATCTGTGATGGCTAGAGAGTTTGTCTGGCAGTTTTGCTAGCCTGTGACTGACAAAGCAGAGGTTTCTGAAGAGAATATAACTCTCGCCTTCACTTTTTTTTGTGTGTGTGTCATGACTTTGCGTCGTGTATGTCCGTCCGTGTCTATGTCGCGTCCCCTCTTCCATCCTTCCCACACCACCACGCTTGTTGCCAGTACTCCAAATGCCTCCAAGTTTCCTTTCCTCTGCCTTCTAGTCCCTACGTTTCCATCACTTGCTGCTGCCCCGGTTTCACCCCTTCCCCTACAACAACCACCACGCTGTGACATTTTTAAGTATAACTGGGGGCTGGGACACCCATGGCGGGCCACCAGGCGGGGGCACCGCGCCGCCTCCGCGCTGAGGAGAAGGCTCCGGGAGCAGGGCGGGCGTGCACCGCGCTGGAAAGGCGAGCCCGGCGGTGCAAGGAGCCGAGGAGGCCCGGGGAGGACCGGCAGGGTCCCGTCCTGCGGGGATGGTGGCGAGGGGGGCGGTAGCAGCGGTGCTGCCCCGGCCTCAGCCCGCCTCGCCTCAGCCCCGGGCCCGCCGCGGAGCCGCGGGGCTGTGGCGGCCTCTGGCGGCCCGCGGGAGTCAGCAGCCACGGGTCCCTGGGCTCTATAACTGGGGGATGTCCCCGCTGTGTTAGCGTTCAGAAAAGGCATCCGCAGGCCAGCTCTAGTATACTTCGTCCCCTAAGCACAGTAGCACGGTGTAGATTTATGTTGCTCCTTGAACGTAGCTGGAACTGGCTCCAGGAAAATTGGTTTGGGAAATCGAAAGAGCCACGCCGCACGCTGGGTTGGCTTGGCCTTCTCCAGACTTGACAACTTGGGGCTGGTCCTTCACAAGTTGCTGCTGTGAAGTGAGACTGGGGGAAGCTGATTGCTGTGAGGCTTTGTTGCTTAAGCCTGATGCAGGCAGCCATGCAGCCTGCTGGGTCCATGTGAAATTGAGCATTACTGATGGCAGAGGGGGAGGAAGGGCTGCAGCCCCCTTGGTCCTCCTCTGAATCTTCCTATTCCTCTCCCCATCCCCATTACATTCACAGCAGACCTACACAACACAGTGTATTGACGCTCCAAGTAGCTGTAAGTAACACGGTTTGGGTAAAAGAAGCTGTTAGCTCTGTCAGCACAGGGCCATTTCCAGGATCATTTGTGGGGGAGGCTGTGAGGCAGGAGAAATGAGCAACACCATGTTGCTGTGACAGCCAGGCAGACGTGAGAGATGCTCTGGGCTTCCCTTGTCCAGGGACTGACACTGCAAACTGGGAGAATGATTGCCCAGGAGGCAAATCAGATCTTCTGCTTCTTCACAGGAAAGGCTAGGAAAGCAGGCAAGCTAGAGATGTGCCCCTGTGAGGAGGCTAGGATCACACCAGTTAATATTTCAGTTCACTGAAGGTATCCAGAAGTCCCCTATCAGAACATAATGCCAGCAGGCTTTAGAAGACAAGGAGAGACAATGTTATATACTAAAACAACAAGCTGTTGTAGATGGTCTTGTTCCTACACAGAAACAATTAAATCCAGTGTTGTTTTCAACAACAAAACAACAACCCAAGGTTGTTTTCAAATTATAACAGTCTGGATTGGAGTCACAAAGCAGAAAAGTTTGGGTTAAAGCCAATTTACAATCCTTAGTGCACACTATTCTGACTTACATTTGAAAGCCACATGACCTTATGAGAACATTTTGGTGTAATCACTCTCAATAAATAAACAGGTTAAAGATAAAAGCAGAGCTGTGAACCACTGAAAATCACTGCTGGTGTCAATATGAGATGTGTAGACAAGGATTAAAAGGATGGGTCCAGAACCTTAATTTAAAGCTGCAGTGAAAAGACCGATGTAGCAATGGGACTTTTCAATTAAATTATTTCTTCCTCATCAGTGCACTACCAACTTTGCAATGTGTTTGAAGACTGACAGCTTGTCCTGCAGCAAATTGAGCTGGGGAGTGAAAGGGCAGGTGCTGCCTGCTTTCCGCTCACCCCAAGGGAATGTTCAAAGTAAACAGTAAGTTAGCTTGGAGTAGGTGGTGCAGTGGCTTCCCCACGCACAATATTCCTACAGGGGATTAACATCAGAGAGTCAAAGGGCTGTTATCAACTTGTCTGCTCATCAACTCTGAGACTGCAAGTGATTTAAGACTGGAGAGCATCAATACTGTTAACTTTTTATTTTCCTAAACAGTGTCATTTGATTGCAAAAAATAATCAAGCTTGACACATGATTATCTGATTCACAAATCCCATCTGCTTTTCCCTTCATAGACTAGATGGGGAAAGTGGTTAACTTCTGAAAGTCCCCTTCATAGTGCCATTAGTCCCTTTCTCCTATAAAAAAAGTTGCTACTAAAATCATTAGCCTGCCTTGATGTTACATTGTGTTTGTGTATATGTTTCAATAGCAGGAATAGTTGGATAATGCAGAATCAGAACCTAAAATACAAAGTTACATCTATCAGGATATCTAGTTATTTGCCATGGATTGGAGTCAAAATGTCTGTTCCTGTGCCTGTGAAATTAAACTTGTTCAAATTTTGTACAGAAAATCCTGGGACTTACACCTAAGATAAGAATGAAGAGAAGGAAGGAGACATTATCAAGGAAGAGATATGCTTCTTGTTTTGTTGAGCATAAGCTGAAGGTGTGGAGTAGGCGGACCTTGACCGTGCTTATGATCTTGACACGACAATTTCACTTTAAGCCAAATGTCTTCTGAGGAGGCAGAGAATGTACAAAGGAAATAAGTTTGAAAAGGGCTCCGTTAGGGAAACAATGAGGTGAAAGTTACCACGTGACCACAATGGACAGCTTCCCTTCTTCCCTTCTACCCTTCTTTAGGGCTTGTGGTGCAGAGGATCACAGAACAGTTGAGTTTGGAAGAACCCTCTGGTGCAACCCTCCCAGCTCCAGCAGGGCCATCTGCAGCAGGTTACCCAGGACCAAGTCCAGATAGTTTTTGAGTATCTCCAAGAAGGTTACTGGTACAGTGGTTTAAAAGGTTATCACCCTTCACTTCAAGGTTACTGCCCCTGCTGAACTTGTGAGGGCTTATGGAAACCCATCCTGCCTGGTGTGGCAGTGGCCTAGGAGCACCTTTGTAATCTGTCCGTTCATTGCCGATGAGAATCTAGGAACTAATAACAATAAGCATAAGACTGTGAAATACTACTACTACTCAGCTGTGAAAGAAGTACACCAGACACAGTAAGGAAGAGAACTTTGCAGACCCACAGATAGTAAATGCCAGTGTCAAGAGCTTTACTTGGCATGAGGAATGTCCTGTTGATACATCTCAAAGCTGCCATTACAACGCAAAGTTTGTGATACAATATTTACAAATAATTGCAAATTTCACTAAACCCGATTTAAATTAGGAAATTATTTTCACAGAAGTGGAAATTCCATATAAAAAATGAAGTTCTTCACAAGCAAACACCCTAGGGATGGTAATAATGACCAGAACTGCATTACAGAGAGCAGTGATCTACTAGCTAAATCTGAATTTTTTCCTAAGTACTTTGAGTAACTGAGCATCCAAAGCAGCACTACAAAGGTGGTGAAGGGCCTAGAGGGCAAGACGTATGAGGAGCAGCTGAGGCCCCTGGGTTTTCTCAGCCCAGAGCAGAGCAGGCTGAGGGGAGGCCTCATGGCGGCCTGCAGCTCCCTCACGAGGGGAGCGGAGGGGCAGGCGCTGAGCTCTGCTCTCTGGGGACAGCGACAGGACCCGAGGGAACGGCATGGAGCTGGGACAGGGGAGGGTCAGGCTGGGGGTTAGGGAAAGGTTCTGCACCCACAAGGTGGTCGGGAACTGGGACAGGCTCTTCAGGGCAGTGGGCATGGCACTGAGTCTGATGGAGCTCAAGAAGCATTTGGACAGTGCTCTCAGACATAGGGTCTGATTTTTGGGTGGTCCTGTGTGGAGCCAGGAGTTGAATTCAGTGGTCCTCGTGAGTCTCTCCCAACTCAGTATATTCTATGATTCTATGATTTCAAGAAGATGAGGATGTTGGATTCCCAGGTTGTCTTTTAATGAGACAACTTGTTAACAAAGCAGTCAGAGAACAGTTAAAGACAGCAAATTAGAGATGTGGTAGGTGACTATAGCATCTAGGTGATTTGAAGGATGATGAAAGGTAAGTTAACGTTTCTGTCACAGTTTATAAGTCTTGATTCCTGTGCTTACTCTGTCTTTGCTTTATCCCACTACTTACTGCACACAGATTTGGTCTCACTTTGAATGAGTGACTATTTCACACAGGGACGAATCAAGTGGTATATGCCTAGGGGTACATTCTGCTGTATCTACTTCCTTAGGAAGAATTCAAATATAGTTCTGTAACATAAATCTTCCTTTAGCTCTGAGATAAAAGGGCCTTTTGAATCTTTAAGATTAAAGATGGGTAATTGTGTTTTTATTTTAGACAGCAATTAGCCATCCCTGAGTTGACTGCAACATTCCTCATTCCTCATCAAGTGTGAAGAAATAATTGTGCATGGTTAAGTTTCACAACAAAAATGTAATTAGTTATGTAAAATAACTTTTTTTTTTTTTTTTTTTTTTTTCCCAGTGTTAGATATTCTAATTTTCTCTTTCCTTTTATTAGTTACAGGTTGTTTTACCAACCTGGATTAATTTATCTGCATTATACCCTGTCAAAGGAGATGACATGAAATTTCAAAACAAGGAACTGTGCTCTAATTTCAGGTAACCCATCTCAGACATTTAAGGTTTGTTTTTTGATTTAAATTTATTTTTGTTTTTGGTCAGAGTATTCAAAATTTAGACTGTAAATAAAAAACAAACGTTCAAAAATCAGCTTCTACTGCTGTCTTCTTGACCAGAAAGGACAGTCTGAATGGGAAGGCTGCGACTATCTCCACCTCATTTGTCTTTTGATTTCCAAATCCAAGTCCTCTCCAACATAATTTACTTCTACTAGTATATTCAAATAGCATATATTTCCATTTTCCAGGTCCTTCTCCCACTGTACTACCATGTCACCCCTTTTACCAAGATGAACTTTGTCCTTTGGACAAACTTTTGTCATTGCATTTGCAATAGTTTTTTCCTCCTGCTTGGGTACTGTCAGCAGGAACATAGAGAGCACAGGAAAAATACAGTTCCAGTACATGGCCAAAGGGGATGAGAGTAGCAAAGAGCACAGATTTCAGGGCAAACCTTGAACTGTGCTCAATACAGGGGATATCTTCAACAGTTTCAAAGAAAATGTAGCACGTTGATTGAAGACTGTGAAGTAAAGTAGAAGAGGTTTATAGTTGGCCAAATTTAACCAGTTCTATGTGAAAATTAGAGCAAATATCCTTCTTATCCTTTCCCAGCTTTCAGGTCTCTAGTCCAAAACCTGGAATTGCTATAAGGAGATACTGAAATACTGTTTTTAAGGAAGAAAAATAGTGCTTTAACCCTAAACCATTTTAAAAGAGTTTGTGTACAACCATTGTTGCTGGAAGCTTATATATATATATATATATATATATATATATATATATATATATATATATATATATATAATATTATATATAATATCCTATAATATAATGTATATTATATATATACACAAACATACATATATATAGTATATATGTATGTATGTTTATATATTATATATATTATATATTATATATATTATATATTATATATATATTATATATATTATATATATTATATATATTATTATATACATTGTATATATGTGTATATATATAATGTATATATGTATACATACCTCAGACTTAGAAATTTTCAATCTGCAATGGAAAATTTTAACCCAGGGTAGTTAAAGACCAATGACCTTTAAAAAAAAAAAAAAGGGCGAAAATTGTCTTGAAAAGCGTAAAGTACTCAGCAGTCCTTCCTATAGGAAACTCCAAGAAAACTTCCTGTAATCCTCATGTTTTTTATTATGCCGATAAATGCTTTATGCATATGGGTAAGATATATCATTGCATGAATAGTGCAACACACATTTTTGAAGGAAAATCATAGCAACAATGTTTAAGATTTTACCACCATAGGAGAGCTGAACAAGATTCTTCTTTTCTGAGAGTATCAGAGGTCGCAGGCAGGCTGACAAATTATGCCCTGTTAAAGGCAATGATCGCCATGTGATGTGTTGTTTGCATGCAGACTGTTTCCTTTAAACAAGGCTTTCCATGACCTTTACAACAGGCAAGAGTGATGTTTGCTTGAGGACAGCATGCTCCACGTGAGCAATACAAGGAAGCTGTAAAAATCCATGGATCTGGACCCCAAGGCTTGGAAAATCCTCTGGTTCTCTAATGTTGCTGCATTATAGAAATTCCATCACTGTTCACCTCAGCAAGGACACAGGTTTCAGTGGCCCCAAGATAACAGTCTGTGCCCCATGGCGTTCTTCAACCTCTGAACAGAGTGTGTGGTCACCTTGCCCTCTCCTGAGATGGCATTATCTGTCAGAGTCTGGAAACCTTGCAGAGAGAAAGTTGTGCTAAAAGCAGACATGGAGGTGGTTGTGTATGCTACATGACTTCCTCATTTACCCTAATTTATTTTGGTTTGTGTTTGCTAGTCCATAATTAGTATAATGATGATTGTTTAAGATAAGATGGGAAAAGAGGTTTTAATGAAGCGAGGTCGTTCATTTTCAAAGCCAGCAAAGGTGGTACAAAATTAGACCAATCAAGTGAAAAGTGGAATAGATTTTTGCTGCTAAAGATCTTGGAAATCTCCCTTACATGAAAATCCATATATAGGTAAGTATTACCTATATAATCCATAAAAAAAATCCATATATAGGAAAGTACATATGTAAGTGTAGGTAAATATTATATGAATGATGACCTGCCAAGTACACCTAACTGCTTTCAACATACACATTACATAAATCCCAGTACATGAAACACTTCATGACCTCAGCACCTAACGCAACAAGGGGAAATTGAGAATCAGTAATTAGGTTTTTAAGATCAGGCATAAAATTTGGCAATGTTTAAAATTGCTTTGGCTTCCTATTGCTCCCTAAAATGAGAAGACCAAAGACCTGCTTTTTTTTTCATTCCTCTGACATGGTACTTTGTCAGTCTTTTCCACCCATCTATCCTGCACGCTATTTGGATACACTAGTGTTGAAGCATATCCGATTTTCAGCACATAAACATGGTTTTCTGTGGGCTAAGTGGAAAGTGCATTGAATTTTCCTTGAGAGATTTGCTCAAGGCATGGGTCATGTTATTCTTTGGAACTCCTGTGAAGCTACAGCTAAAATTAAATCTTGTGTTCTATTTTAAGGTTAAAAAACACATTAGATGTTAATCATTAGTTCAAGGGACCTCTGATCCTTGCTATTAATAGCAAAGTAGCTGATCTGTAATAGAGATTGTATACCTTAGTTTCTAAAATAAGCTCACTGCAAAAGAACATACCACTCCTGCTATGACTGTTTTTTTTTTTTTTTGTACAGTACACTACAAGAAACAGCAGGCTGGCTTCTGCCTCAGGATCACACTTGCTGCGGGCTAAGACATTTCTTGTTCAGTTATGCCAGCTAGTTGGAATTACACCGTGCTGATTCCGGTCTGCTCAGGCTGCGTATCACATAGTCCCACTGACAAAACAGAAGCAGTTGATCCAATATTTCCTCTTGGATCAAGGGTTTGTGAAGGTGCCAGGTGTATGTGGTGTTTCATAACCTTCTAAGGACTCACAGTTGGAGAAGAGTTGTGTTATGGAAAGTTAACACATTCCCTTCCCAGTGTTAATGGGAAGATCGAGGGAAAATTCTCTCTTCGTCCTGGTTCATCTTCTTTCCCCATCCAGCCTGGGCTTGCACCAGATCCATGCTGCACAACACTCACTGGGAAAGTGCAAAACTATGACTTCTGTCCAACTTGGTTCGATTTAGAATAAAGATATCGTTTGGTTTTACTTACAAAACATTTCAGCTTGACTCTGATAACTGTCCTCACACTGAATAAGGTACTTTTCCTATTGAATTCAATGGAGTTTATGGTGTAAGACATTACCCAACATCACAAAATCAGTTTTAACAACAAAAAAGTCTTTTTGTCCTGTATTTAAAGAGCTTTTAAGCATGCCACAGGACAAGAAAATACCCATAATGCAGCATCAACAGCATGCTGGTATAACATCAGCAGGACACTACGATGGCATCACAGGAGTTTAGTTTTCCCCAAAATGCAGCTACTTTGGCAGCTAAAGTACCTCTCTTTGAGTGGTGACGTGAAAATCTCATTCAGTTATCTAAGGAAAGCAGAGCTGTGAACACTGCCTTTCTTCTGAGAATCTACAAGTACTGGAAAGAGGTTGAATATCTCAGGGGTATCATCATCAGAGCTGCCGCAAGGCCCTTCTGGCACCTGATCTCCCCTTTAACAAAGCAAGTCTCCTCCCCTACAAATTGCTTAACATAAGAAGCTAGCATTTGGGAAATCAGAACTGGAACAACCTGGATTACAGCTTCTCAGGTCCAAAGAACAGCTTCAGCTAGACAGACTAAGCAAACAGCAACCAGAACATCACACTGTGTGGTTATTTCCCTCAGAAAGCGTTATTTCACTTCCTTCCAGTAGCAAAAGAACTTGAGCTCAAGGCTCCCTTTTCCAGGTAGGTGCTCACAACATTAAATTCCTGCAAGACAACAAAGGGTGGGGAAAGGACACACTTCCTTCCCCCTCTGCTTTGCATTAGTTGCTAAACCAGCGTGCCCTTGAGAAGACCTAGAGAAGCAGACCTGCTGAGCATGGCAGGAGGAAAAAGAGCTGGTTTTGTGGGCCCGCTGACAGAGGGGAGAGCTGGATACAGGTTGTTACTGCAACCACAAAGAACTCATACAGAAAATCACACAGCTGGGAAAATGAAACACCATCCAAACCCAGACTGCAACAGGGAGAGGAGTTTTCAGAATCTAAGATCAGGAATTGATACTTTCATCCCTTTATTAAGCTCAAAGTAGCAGCCACCCATGTAATTTCAAATCTAATTTTCCTACGAGCAATCTTCAGCACTCAAAGGAAATTTATACTTTCATCTTTAGAAGAATTCTGATTCTCTCTCCTAAGGTGGGGGATCAAGAAGAAAACTACATAGAACATGATTAGAGAAGTGCTGGGATAAACAAGAGTATTATTTTTGCAGAGAAAATACAGTTGTCTTGAAATATGTAAATCTGCAGTTCAGTTCAAGCAGGATGTCTTCAGAGCTTTTCATGATTTATGAACTTGAGAGAGTCCTATAAAAAGGGAACACATTTTCCACAACAATTCTGATTTTCAAATGAGAATTCTCAAACATCAAAAGAAGTATTTTGTGATTAACTGTAAGCTGATAGTGCTTTTTTCCCCCCCTTTCTGTTTTTGAAGTTACTCCCTCTTCTTATACTGTTATGATAAAAGTCCTAAGCACCTAATCTTGCAATAAAAAGGAAAATCTCTGCTTTAAGCAGACTGCTTTTCTGTGCCAAGTAGTATTGCGAAGCACTGCCTAATTAGATCTCAGCTATCACCCACATATCCTTCAGACTCAGTGTTTGGCAGGTTTCTTCCTGCCACTACATACTAGTTTTCTCTAAGATATGCTAGTTTGCAGTTTCCAAGGTCAATCTCACCACATTCGCTGCCCATGCTTGTAACCACTCTTTGATAACTGGTGTTGCTGCTCTCACCAGTGGGTTAGGCACCTCTGAGTCCTCTCTTACAGAATTTCCAAGACACTGCATTGCAAGATGACATGTAATGGAATATCACTTCCCTTTCATCAAACTGTCAGTTATCACATGCAGGATCGTGAACATTTGTTCACTAGTATGATTTCACGAGATTCTGTAACAGTTTTCTTTTGAAGATGCCAACATATTTTATGATTCTGCCAATATCTGAAATCAAACCATTCTAGTATGGTTATTTTTATACACTGGAGGTGTTTCATCATATACAGTTTCACGTACACTCAGGGAGCCCAGTCCTGCCTCCTTTACCTACCCAAACAGTCTCAGTGGCCCAGCTTATGAAAATGGGCAGAATTTGGCCCCATCGACCCATTTAACTCTGATTTAAAAAAAAGCACAAGTGTTGATATCATCTGACATCTTCTAATCTGGAATACTTAACATGATTTCTGGAGGAAGTTCAGCATTTAACTGACAGTGAAACTAATGGTCATAATTTATTAAATATTTCATAATAGTACTAATAGATGACAAAATTTCTTTAAGGAGATACTTTTAGATTTCCATTTTCTTCGCATCACCCTTCATCTCTGACACATGCCAGAGGAGCCTGGGTGGTGACAGATCTGCCTGTGTGCCCTGTATGCTCCCACCTGCTCCTCCCTGGCATAATACACCCTCAGATATCTGTGCAATCCCGTGTTGCCTAGCTGCCTTAACTGTAAGGAAAATTAATAACAGAGAACACTTTATCTAGGTTCCTTAAAGTGGATCCCAAACCTTCAAATCTGGGAAATATCCAAAGAGAGAATTTTGCAGGTTTGCCCTGTTGAAAGGGGCTGTAGCCCCTCATTAGGACTGTCCAATGTAGCAGGGGTAGCCCTTCTATGGGTTTCAGCTGCCTGCAGTCCAAGACCTTGTTCTGATAGCACCAGCTCTGAGAAATGTCTGAAAAAAATTGCTAAGTTGTGAGAAAGAACTGTGAGAAAGTACACAGAGCTGTGCCAGATAAGAAAGGCAACATCGCAGCAGGTAATGTTGAGATGTGGCTAGCTAGCAGTTCAAGGATTCAAAAGGAAAAACACTGATATGAAATGGTGTAAAACCCTGAGAGAAAAAACAGGTGGTTGGAAGATGGCAGCTCAGCAATGATCAACCCATTCCAAGGACAGCAAGGACTTTTCTCTGCATGACTGACAACTGCCTGGTCAACAGAGATTTACTGCTCCAGAGGAAACATTGCTTCATGAAATGTCACCTTCAGAGCCTTCCAAAACTGTACGTTGACTTAGGTGAACCTAAGTGAACACTCATCACCTTTTAGCCATTGATTATCAAGTGCCAGACTGGCAAACCTCTAGTCTGTCTTTGCCATGAGCTTTTATTCTTCACTGAGGATATTAGCCACATGATTTAGTGTTAAACTGGGTAATATAATGCAATGTTCTGAGGGATACTTCTAGAGTATGGAGTCGTCATTCCTGAATCATCTTGACATGAAGATCTGTGAGTCTCCTGAGAAGATCTGAGAATCAAAGGATTCACAGAGTTGATCTGTCAAGAAACTGACGAAGAATTCATTCTTGTAAAAAAAGCAAATCTGTAAAATGCAGGAATTGTAACATACAGTCCTTTGCTACTTCAAATATTCATGCATCTAAGTGATTATTATATTGTATCAATGCCTCGACAACTATGATTTTCTGAATGTATATTAAATGAATGTGTTAAACTGATATAAAAGGCACCTCCTTTCTTCCCATGATTTTGTAACAGAAGGAAGCCAACACAAAGTTTTTCTCAAACTTCCACACAAAGATTACCATTGGAACACAATTAAACCTGAGATTTCAGTACTAAAGGAGTTTGATAAAGATGTGAGCAACAGGGCAGTCTGACCTAACATTTTGATGTGACTGTAGAATATGCAAGCTAAAATCTCCAAGTTTTATTTTACTCCAAGTTTTATCAGTGGCAGTTGAAAGGATTGTCTCACGATGAGGCATTATAGATAAAATATAAAAAGACTGACAGTTTGCAGAGAGATCTAGTAAGCTGCATAGGTTTAAAGATCTTTCACCAACTTACAAAGCTGTAGTAATATATATTTTATTAAATATTTTTAAAAAAAAAAAAACAAAAAAACATTTAAACAAAAGCAATACAAACATTTAATGGAAGTCTGGTAGTATGTCAGTAGATAACAGAATTTATCAAGCTGCTGAAGACGTACGAAGATCAACTTTGTGTCTTGCAATGCCTTTGAGTCATTTCTGTTTTCAGATGGAGATGGTATGAAACCTTTGAAATCTTAAACAGAAGAGTACTACACACCCCTTGTGGTGTTGTCGAGAAATGCTAAAGAGAAAATGGTCATTTAGCATGAATTAGCTCTGGGGATGTGAATTCTATCTCTGCCTGAGATCCTGCTTCATGTACAGTTTCCTTTTCAGCTCTTGCTTACCTGGCATGTAGGAACAGATTATCTTTTGCAGAGACTGTGCTGAAGGGGTGGTGTACAGTCTGGACTCGTACCAGACTTTCATGGGCTGTTTGTTATGCAGCATTCGCAGACATTCTTGTACTGCCATTTGATGCCTTCCCTACTGCTCAGTGTTATCACTGGCTGAATCAGGTGAATATTTAACAGAGTCAGGCCACCTGGAAAATAGTTTCCAACTGGGCAAATCAGGACAGAATGAACCGCTGACTGTACAGTCAGCATCCAGATTTAGTCTTGTTTCTTGAAAGCATCCTAAATACAACAAGTTGTCAAAGAAATAAACATAAAACTCTCCTTTAAAAGATTTTTAAAAGACTTTTATGCTTCCTGTGGATTAGCTGTAACTTGTTTAGGTGCTCCTCCTAATGCTCAGACCCTCGCCCAGACCCATCTTGGGCTGCAGTTTATCCCAGTAAATATTGATTTTGCCCAAGGAGCCCCTTGCCTCCCACGGCAGGGAGGCAGCCCAGCCCGGGCAGGGCAGTCTGAGCCCTTTCCCATTCCCTTCTCCTCTCAGGTAGCGCAGTCCTTGTTTAAAACGCAAACACCTCACGGCTCCAGAGGGCTGAGACCCATCCCGACCCGCCTCATAGGTGCGGGGAAGGGCCAGGGCTGGCTGGCCGCCCTCACGCCCTCAGGGGCTGGCCGCGCCCACAGCCAGGGCAGTGAAAAAGGCTGGGTTGGAACAGAGGCACCACTCACAGCGGATGCCTGGCCACCTTCTCCTCCTCTCTCCTCTCTTCTTCTCCTCTTCT
Source organism: Anas platyrhynchos (assembly GCF_047663525.1). Taxonomy (NCBI): domain Eukaryota; kingdom Metazoa; phylum Chordata; class Aves; order Anseriformes; family Anatidae; genus Anas; species Anas platyrhynchos. Next base: position 21,155,874 of record NC_092587.1, on the reverse strand, counting down.
CCCTGCCAGCACCCCAGCCAGGGAGCAGTGCCCTCAGGGAGTGGCAGTGCTGACAGTCGCAGCCCCTCAGCACCCGCCACGGGCACCATGACGGCACTCAAGCTGTCCCTCATGGCCTTCAGCTTCGTCTTCTGGGCGGCCGGGCTCACCATGCTCATCATCGGCCTCTGGGCCAAGGTGTGGCTGGGCGGCTACCTGGCGCTGTCGGCCAGCAACTACCCCGATGCCCCCGCCATCCTCTTGGCCACGGGCACCGCTGTCATCGTCTGGGGCTTTCTGGGCTGCTTCAGCGCCGCCACGGAGCACCGGGGGCTCCTGCGCACCTACGGCGCCTTCCTGAGTGCCGTGCTGGTGGCTGGGCTGATCGCAGGGCTCTCAGGGCTCCTCTACCACCAGGACGTGGCACGCGGTTTCCAGGAAGGGCTGCGCCAAGCCCTGAACACCTATGGCGAGGATGAGGTGAAGGCAGACGCCCTGGATGCCTTGCAGCGTGCCTTGGCTTGCTGTGGTGTGGAGAGCTACCGTGACTGGCTCACTACGCCCTGGGCGCTCCAGCAAAACGGCTCAGTGCCCCTCAGCTGCTGCCGGGGCCGGTGGGGCTGCCGGCTGAGCCCACCCAACATGTACGAGTTGCACCGTGATGGCTGCTTCAGCAAGGTCTCGGCCTTCGTCAGCAGCAACATGTTTTCTGTTGCCACTGCTGCCCTGGGGCTGGCGGCGCTGCAGGTGATCGGCATTGTGCTGGCCTGCCTGATGGCTGCCCGCATCCCTGCCCACCCACTGGGCATCGCCACCCCATGCTGAGGCTTCCCCCGGGGGCTGCTCCTTGTCCCCTCCAGCTCCTTTCCTTCCTCCAGGAGACCTTGGTGCACCTCATCTGGAAAACCTTCTCCTCATTGTCCCCACTTCTACCTGAGTGTCTTTCTTGTTGCTTCATTTCCTTCCTGGAGCCTGTGTCAGGTACATCAACACCACAGGCAAATCCACAGCCTCCTGTCCTGGCTGTGTCCCCTGTGTGGCAGCAGGTCACCACTGCCATCAGGGTCTCTGGACCTCTCCTACAGAGGGAAGAGAGGCAGCATGGACAAACGGCACCCTCTGGGGTAACAGGGACAGCAAGGTCAAGGCTGACCAGTTTTCTGGGTGCTGCAAACATACTGAGGTACTGAAAGGGGGGCCAGGAAGGATGAGAGGGCCTGTGGGAGCATGAGAGACCTCTCAGCATTTCATCGAGTGAGTGTTCTTCTGAGACTGGGAACTGCTGAATGTTGCTGGAAAACAGGACTGCACAAGCAGCACATCTGGTTTGGGGACACCAAAGCTGTGCCAGCAGGTGCCATCAAGGACTGTCCAGCAGCATGCACACCAACAGTGTTTCACTGTCTGGTGAATTCCCTGCAAAGACGTCCAGTTCTGTACATTCACTGTGTATGGACTCGAGCTGTCTGGGTGTTTTTCCTGCTGTGGTGTTTCTGATGCCGGTCTCCATCTGGAGGTGGAGCTGTAGCTCTAAGTACTGCTCCCTCCTGCAGGACATACTTTAGCCAGGGCTTTGCAGGTTATGTCTTTGCAGGGCTAAGAAGACCTCAAACCCTGCCGGAGCAGAGGGTGGCAAAAATGGTAGGATCTGATCAGACTAGGGGTGGCAAGAAGAGGGAAGGGTGCATTTCCCATCAGAAGTTTCTCCTGAACTGCTGTTATCTTCAGGGTGAGCATAACAGACTCTGTTTTGTAGAACAATTTCTAAAAACCAGCCCTCAGCCTCCTTGTTTTTTTCCTTTTTCAAAGGATCTGTCTCAGGCTCCATACCTACTCTTTGAAGCTGATATAACCTATATAATCTAGAGGAAGCAGAGGCCTCCAAGACTTGTGTAGTGGCCCTGGGTATGTGCAGGACGGGAAGCAGTGTGAATTTAAAGGATTTTGTTTTTCCCAGCGTCTTTAGGTTTGTATTTGGAGCCTTAGGAAGAGCAAGCCCTGCACTTCAGAGGGTCCTGAACTTTCAGAGCTTTGCCCCTGCTTCTTCCCTCTTTCTTAACATCTCAGAAATGGCCTTTTAGCTGTCTCCCTGATGGCAGCACAAAGGCATGCTGAGCACCCTTCTTCCCTAGCAAACTGGGGAGGGAGGATTTCAGAAAGGAACCGGGAACCACAAAAGAACTGCAGGAGTTAACATCTTTCAGGGATGTAGCTAGCAAACCGTGGAGAATGGACAAATGCCAACAAATATGAGTGGGACAGGAAATGTGCCATGAAGAAGGAGAGGACTGATAGCTTGGCAGGGTGACATTCCCCAGGGGGTAAGAGCTCTCATCACCCTCTTTAAATTCTCACAATTTCTGTCCCTAAAAGCACCTTGTCTCGGTATTTCTGTGCTTTCCCCTTTCACTCCACCACTGAAAATGGACTTCTAGGATTTTGTGACAGTGCTTCTGGGGTTGAAGCCAGAGCAAAACTTGTATTTCACTCCAAAAGATTCTGATTTCAGGTATCTTTGCTGTCTGTAAATGGTTCATACCATTTAAAAATAGCTGGACAAAACTACTGTCTTTTGTGATGGTGAAGCCTTTGCTCCCTGACAGTCTTCGTTTGTCTGAGAAAGGGATCAGTCAATTCTATGGTGAATTTGTCCCACCTGTAAAACTGTAACTATTTCCGACCTGGGGACAGTGCTGCAATTTGTCCTCTTAATCCAGATTAACTGCTTCAATCCAGAATGCTATCTACAAGCAAAAATCTATAAAGAGCAGCAGGGAGTATGCAGCACTTACTGGAGTCCAGGCACACAAAACTGACTTTGCTGCTGTATTTATATAAATGATCTTTGCTTGTGGAAATAATTTCCTTGGGGTCAGTTCTTTTGACCAAAGCTCACAATATCAAAAGTATAGAAAGAGGAAATGGGTTTCATCCTGATAATTTCTGCAGTTTGAGGTGGTGGGGGGTAAAATGCTCTCATCTCACAGAGTTTACAGGGCGTTGCTTAAGATACAAAGCCTGCAGTATACTTTTTGGGCAAAAAATTTGCGCCTCCATGGATAGAGATTAGGATTCTGGATTAACAGTTATGTTGTGCTTGAATATTAGCTGTGGCTTTATTTACCTGTCCATTTGCTAAGATGTTAGGTGGCTGCATTAGGTAGTACAATAATCACGTTCCAGGTGAAGAGTGCAATGTAAAAAGGTTTTGTGGTCATTTAACTATTCATCTGCATAGATGAACTATGGAAATGTGTTGGAAATCTCTCTTTATAGAGAAAATGATGCTTCATTTTTTAGCATGGATTTTTTTTTTTTTATTGTTTCTTATTTTACAGAAAATCATTTTTATTTTTGTTTGTGAAAGTCCCTGTCCTAACACATTTTTTGTTGTGGGTTTTGTTTTTGAATTGTGCATTAATGGAATTCCTGTTGTATTCTGGAAATCATTGTCATTTCGTACAGTCTTACCAGTGGGCAAAATGTATAATCTGTGTGGGAAGTGGTACTTCAGAAATAAAGTATCAAGTGTTACCAGCAATGCAAGACCCTGTTTTGTATCCAGCCAGTACTTGTATTTCAGAACAGCTACGCACAATTCAACAAAGTGTAAATGAAATGCAGTGTGCACTGAAATGTAAAGACAGAAGTATACTGTGCTTTTTTTTTTTTACATAATAATAATAATAATAATAATAATAATAATAATAATAATAATAATAATAATAATTATTATTATTATTATTATTATTTGGAAAGATCAGTTAAAGAAGCAATAACACAGACATTGTGGAGAGTGTGAGAAAGGGACATGGAGTTGCACCATATTTATCACAACAACTTTCACCTGAATCAATCAGATTTGAAAGCTTACAAGAATATGGCATTGGGTATTTTTTGCTCCACTGATTACTAAAATTATTTCTGGTATTGATCCTGACTGCATTATATGACAGCTGTCAGTCAGAATGAAGGATGCTGTTAAAACATAATCAAAAACCTTGTGTGGATATTCACTTCAGTGCACTTGCTTTATTCTTAAACTGTTAAAATAATCCTTAATCAGAACAGGAGTGACATGAGCAAGATGCAAGCATACCAGTGCATGTTTGTGTGGTGGCCAGGCCTGAGTCTCAGGACATCAACTCAATGTGATGAATAATTCAGAACATAAACCATCACTCTACACTCTTGGTCTGCCCTCACTGAAATAGAATAAACCTTGGCAAATGATCACAAAAAGGTTAGGCATACTTGTATCACTGAAGATTTCACAGACCAGCTGTGAGATTTAGTTGACTGTTTATTGCTAGTTCCGTGAATAATCAATAACATTAACTTTTGTAAATGAATGGCAGAAATGTCATTCGTTTCTAATCACTCCCAGATGAGCATATTCCCAGTAGGTGTTACAGTTGTCTTGATTTCTTTGTGCTCAGTTACCAAACTTTAATTTAATTTTAAAATGATTTAGATTCAATGTTATTTTTGTTCTGGATGGTCAGAATAGCTGTAACTGGAAAATGTTAAAGCAGACGGCACCATCCAGCCCTTGCTGGAACACGTCTTTGTTTTCTGTCATCCTGTCAGCACAAAGTCACTCATCAAAATGGTATACTTGAATATAAGCTGATCCCACCATTTACAGAAACATTAGGTGTTATTTAATCGATTAAAACACATACCAAAGTAAGTATAGGAGCAGGCTATGTTGCAACTGTAGAAACAACAGTGCTGTTGTTTGGGCAGGCTGAGGTTTAGGATTAGCAGGGTGGTAAGATTAGACCCTTGTTATGAAACAGGGTCTATTTTATAACAATGATCTAGATTGCCAAGGATACGACTCTTTCAAATTACAAGAGTGTTTTGATATTTTTTCCTACATCAGTTACTTACTGTACTCGTGTGTAGCTGAACTTCCCACTACAGATAGCCAGAACTAAAAATGGGCTTTGTAATGGATTGGGAATCCTGAGAGGAATGGCTTCCCTGGGCCACTTCCCTGTCACATCTCAAACTATGTCTCAAACAGCTGAAAAAAGTAATGTTGAAGGAAGCCACAGTAGTTTGCTGAGAAACCAATGAAGTATCACAGTTTAACCCGGTTTTCTTTTGTCCTCCTCTGTCCTGTTCTGCTTTACGAGACAGTGAAGTTCAAATATCAAAGGATATGATGTTCCCACATTATCAAGGAGGAGATAAACACATGCACACAAACATTTTCAGAAGCTTTGCATTTATTGGTCAAATATACAAATTTGCTTGTGGATGAAATAGCAACAGAAAAAAATAGGGGCTACCTAAGTAACATGATGTTCTGTCCTTGATATTACATCTCATTTGCAATGAACACTCAAGACTGCCTATTGCAGAGAGGAAATCTTTTGTAAATGATTTTAATCCATGTAATATAATTTAGTAGAGAATCTTATCTGGGCTACAGGCTTAAAATTATCAAATTAAACTTTATTTCAAATGCTCTAATTCTATAAAGATTTCTCTAATCTGCTTGAAGCTGTTTCTGTGAAGCCTTGCTTCTCCTTTTCTTCTGGTCTGTCACTGTCTGGAGTCATCCTTGGGCTGGATTCACAGCAGCAAGCTTTTGAGTTAAGTAGTGTTTGAAGCTTGAATCCTGAGATGCATGCATCTTAAGGTGTCAGCATTTCAAAGTGATGATATACTCTCGTAATAAAACCTGAGAAAAGCAATCTTTCCTACCTAGTGTTAATCATTTCAGATAGCTCCAATTCTTCCAGCTCACTAAGTTGGAGTGCCGGGAGCATCCCTGGTTGATTCTGGGACTGACTGAAGAGTTGGAATTGGTAATATTTTGGTTATAGGATTAGTAAGAGTAGATTTACTAATTTCTTACCATTTTGAGTGTGCCTTCCAGGGATGTTTCTGTGCTGTTTTGTTTCCTGATTGTGCAGAGACCTGTTTTGTGTCCTGACTACGCTGGGTTGCTGCTGCCTTTTAGTAATCTAGAGGCAAAGTAACTGAAATGGTAGTGTTGGGAAAATGACCTGCACAGCACAGTGCTCTACCTTCTACGTCTTCAGCATTCCTGCCACGACATAGAGGAAACCTCTTCAGGTAATGGATGCCTTTTACATTGTTTCTGACATTTGCTGTTGAAAAGATGTTTTTTTTTTTTTTTTTTTTTTTTGACAAGACTTCTTGAAAAGACTTTTTTGACAAGATGTTTTTCTCCATAACTGTGCTGGTGTCATATGTCACATTCCTTGACCTAGTGTTCTCGTCTCCCTGTAACCCCCAGATCCTGGCATTCTTGCCAGATGGAGGTGGAGGCCAACTGCATCAGCACCTTGAGTTTTGCTTTGAGTTTGCCCAGAGTAACTACAAAAGGAAATATTAATCCAACAGCTAAATATGCCTATCTTGTGACTGGAAACAGATCTGCTTGCTGACACTGTTGAAGAAGACATCAGGATGCCTAGGTAATAAGCAGGATTCTGAAAACAGCTGCTCCACCCCTTTCCAAGGACATTTGTAAGTGATTCTGGGCAAAATTTCTCCATGACCCTGTCATCTCAGTGACTTGTTTCTGGAGCTGATTGACCATTGTCTTCATGTAATGTCCCATTTTAGAAGCTCATTAATCCAAGATATTGCAAAATATGCCACTAGCGTAGCGTGTTCACACTTTCTTGTCCATTTTGCCCTTCCTAAACCTGTTTCTGTAGCTCCCCTTCTTATTCACAAAGTGTTGTTATCTAAGCTGTTATCTAAGCAGCTCATCTAAGCTGTTGGGTTTTGGCAGATTTCAGGGTCTCTTGAGCCAACTCCTTCCCACCTCAGGAGTCTGGCAGTCCTTCCAGGTCCCAGCTCCTGGTTCAACTGTTTTTTGAAAAGAAACCTCTTTATCTGCCTGGCTTTACTAACAGCAGCTTTCTAGCTCTAGTAGTCACCTTCCTGTTTTTTAATCATATGAAAAATTTGGCAGAAAGTCATAATTTTCAGAAAACTATTTTTCTATTAGATAACGTTTATTTTTTACTTGTGCAAACAAACAAAACTATACAACAAAAACTTCTTTGTTGGCTTGGTGGTAGATTTTGTTATTGCTATTACTAGAAGCTAATTATTTTTATTTGATTTTTTATTTTTTTACAAGGAAAGAAAAGCGGTTTTGGATAAGCTCTGGTGATTATTAAATTGAATTAATGAAGTTTAGAAGGTACCATTGAGCAAACTCATCAGAAAATAAACATGTCAGCAGATATTTTCTGGAGAAAATGGAGGTAGAATTCAGGTCTTTCTTCCAGATGTGTTCCAGACTCCCAGAAACTGATCTTCATGGTTTGAAAGCAGCGTAGAGACTAATTTTAAATCCCATGATAGAGGTCATTGGAACATATAGCCCCTATTAAATTAACTGCTTAATACAGCTCTCTCTAACAAATAGAAGTGGAAATGTGAGTGCTGTTTTGAAGCCAGCTTTCTAACATGCATTATAAATGTCATGCTCCACTGTGTCAGGGATGCCATCCTTTATTTCCATTCAGTATCATGTCTTTGTGTCCTTATAACATTCACATTTATGTATTACTCAATTTTTAGCTCAGGACAATTTTCATCATGTTCTTTTCTTTTTGCAGGAGGCTTAGCAGCAATGTTGAAACACCATTCTGTCCCTCCAAGTTGATGCAGTAGGATTTCTCTAGTACTTCCAATATATTTCACATATCATATAATATATCATATTATACATTTAAGAAAGAAAAAAGAAAATGGCAGTACTAATTTCCATCAAGCTAATACTGTAAAATGTCTTGTTTGGTTCTAATTTACCATCTGAAACACAGATTAATCTGCTTGCCCACAGAGCCTTCTATTATTTAAAAAGCACTGCTTTCCTTGAAGCCATTTGTTTTGTTTTGTTTTATTTTTTGAATTTGCTCAATGTTACTATCTAAGCTTTATGAATGTAATTCCCTCGATGCTGCTTCCTCTCCAGCTTTTAATGCAGTACAAGAAGCATGCTGCTGGTCAGCTCCGCAGTTATTATATTTTTGGGAATTGCATTTCCTTTGTTCTTCCCCCTAGCTTTTATCATTTTGATTATTTCTATCTTTATGATATTTACATGATTTCAGAACATGTTATTCTGCTTCAAATGAGATTTAGAATGCATTTGACTGCCTAAATCTCAGATCAGTTATCTCAAATCTAACTTGATCCAAATTATTTTAAGACTGAGTCTTGGGACTCTTTTCCAGATCTGGTTGGCACAAAGCTGGAAGCCACTGGGAACTTAAAAAAAAAACTTAAGTTCTTGATCATCTAGTCCAACCCCCTGCTCAAGCAGGGTCACCCAGAGCATGTTACACAGGATGGCATCCAGGTGGGTTTTGAATATCTCCAGAGAAGGAGATTCAACAACCTCTCTGGGCAGCCTGCTCAGTGCTCTGTCACCTGAACCATAAAGAAGTCCTTCCTCATAGGGTGACATTTATATTGGCAAATATTTATATGCAATCTGTTAATAGCACTAATTTCTCTCCACAGTTTATGAAATGTCTTGCAAGTCTCGTCCTTAGCTATAGTACACCTCCCACCTGAGATAAGACACGTTTGGATTTTACTTTTCCATTGGACGTTCCTCATTGGACAAACAATATAAATTATAGTTCTAGATATAGGAAACCTTTGTTTTGTCAGTTTTTACAGAAAGCATAACTAAATCCACCAGATCTTCTGTCTTTTGTCCCTAGTTTGTGAATTGTCCCTTTGTAGATTTAAAAGGTACTCCATTCCCAAGAATGTTTGCCTTGCGGAAAAGGTGCTAAGGACATTCTGCAAAGCCTGTACTCTTACAAGAAATGCTTTGTTCTTTAAACACACATTAACCAAAACCAAAGCTTTCATTTCTTTTAGACCTTAATGTTGTTGTATTAATTTTGTATTAATATTGTATTATTATGATCCAGAAGACATTAGTTTTGATGATATCAAGAAGATTGCAAAAAGCTTTCCAAAAAAACTGTTCAAAGGCATTTCAAGTTTGTACTTTCTGTGGAAGACCTAGACATGATATTATACCTTTTTTCTTCCTAAAGTTAGTTTAGGCTTGGCAAGTCATTGAGTAGAGGAAGAAGTAAAAAGGCAGTTTTGAGGGATCTCAAGAACTACATATATTTTTAGTAAATAGTATTTTGATGTCCCACTGCCCCTCTGGCATTTATTGTCATTTCATGACACAGTGTTTCTTCCATGACATATCATTATCCCACTCAGAGACAAGAAGATGTTTTTAAACCCACTGATGGGGGCAGTCAGAGTTTTCTGTGCAGGGTAGAAATTGAAGAGGGAAAGAAGGCAAGCCAGAAGGACCTAAATATATGGCAACAGAGGTCTGTTAGACCTGTTAACAGCTTTTAAAGGAGGTGAGTTCAGGATGTAGACGGGTGACCTGTAAGGTTTTCTGGTTGTGACACATGGCATTACCTGGGATGCTGACTCCAAGCAAGCCACCAATGAGAGCAGATGTCAAACTGAGTGACTGGCCTAAGCTCGGGATTTTTCTTCTCAGGGCAGTTTTCCTACAGTTAATAGCGTGGGCACTTCTCCTACAAGCTTTCTGACACCTTCTCATTCAATAAATCTGCTCTGACAATACAGCTGGCATCTCTAAAAGCAGTCAGCTACAGTACAATGTAGCAGCAGGAAAATCCTTTTTCTGTCACTGCCAGTGCCGGTCACAGCAGTGTTCTTCAGTGATTCTCCCTGAATTTAATCAGGGCCATGCTGATGAGCTGCATACAAGTGGCAACGGGCAAAATTAAGTGTTTGAATTTGTCTTCCTGTGGAGCAAAAGCATTGGACAGACACCTTATGTGACAAATGCATCCCCATCTCCTGGACAGCAAGAAGGAAACAGACCTCACTGACTATGGCACCACAGCCCCCCACATCCGTGTTCATTTATGCAGGCCTTGAAGGAACAGCAACCTCCTGGTGATTTTACAGCTTTTGGTGCTTTGTTTTTATAGTCTGTATAAACAGACACACAGTGGGTCGATGCAGTGTGGCTGTGTCGTGCTGGCACCAGAGAGATCATTGCTGGTGTAGAGCTCTTTGCTGACATGAGTGAGTTTATGTTCAGGAATAAGGAGTGTTCTGAAATGGGAATGTTAAGTGAGGGTATCAATTCATCAGAACAGACACCAGAGAGAAGAAAGTATCACATTATTTTCTGAGGGATTTCTTTGGAAGTCCATTGCTTTAGAATTTTTATTTTATTTTATTTTATTTTATTTCATCTTCAGCTTTGCAGAAGGGGACCTGGCAGCTGCGGAGGATGAATCAGAGTCAGCAGTGTGCCCTTGAAGCAAAGGCATTTAACTGTGTCCTGGTCTATATTACAGTGTAGCCAGCGGGTCCAGATAAATGATTAATTCTCTGTCTCTGGCACTCATGAGGTTGTATCTGGAGTGCTGTGTCCAGTTTTGGACAAGAAAATGTTGACCAGCTGGAACTCATCTGGTGGAGGGCCACCAAGACTGGGAGCTGGGGAGTGTGATATATGAGGAGGGGCTGAGGGAGCTGCGTTTGCTCAGCCTGGAGAGGAGAAGGCTTGATGGGTGGTCAAATTACTGTCTTCACCTGCCTTGTGGCTTGATTTTAGAGTTCCCAGTATGCAGTTCTCTGGGTATCAGAGCTGTTTACATTTGCAGATCCTGTTTGGTGCTCCATGTTTGACCACACAGTGGTCACTCAGGAACTGAGACACGACAGTCACACTTCAGGTCTGAGCCAAAACGGAGGGGAAAGAACAACCATTACATGAGCAAACACAGCGTGTAGGATACTACCAACTACCACTGGGAAGCCACAGCATCACACCTCAGGACAGATCCTGCCAATCAATCATTGCTTACAGGGAGGATGGATGCTTAATTTCAGTCCCACTATGTTGGGGAAGAGAAGCAGTGACTGTTTCACTACCTTATCCAGCCATTTCGGGACAACTCAGTTAATATTCATGTCCAGAGATTTTATACACCATTCATCATCTCCGGTTCCTATTCTCAGGCCAGGATGACGGATTGGGGCTGTGCTGAGCGGAGGCACTCCGGATGAGGGGTACGGGTTCCCATTGTGCAGTTGTCCTTCCCTCACCCGCTCTTGTGGAGGTTTTCCGCTCAGAGAGGACTGAAGAACTATGGCATAGCCAGGAGCAGAAACCCAGAGGAGCCTAGGACAGACGTCCAGCTGGTGAGTCCCCATGGCTCAGTGAAGCACCATGTAAATCTGCCAGCCTGGGTCGCGAAGCCTCCTGGCAGTGCTGTCTAGCTGGGGCAGAGCACACCCTGGCATAGCTAACCCTGCTTCTGGTTGCAGTGACGGCTCCCGCAGAGCTAACTGAAACATCTCTGCATGCCGCTTCTGGGGTTTACTCACTGTGGTCACTGGCTTGGATGGGTCTGCACTCATTGTGTACACGAGTCAAACCGCTGCCTCACAGAAGGACTGAATCAAACTTCTGGAAAAACATAACCAAATGTCGAACAATAGCCACTGAATGGTACCAGATGTTACTACACAAGTCAAGTGTTCTTGGTGCCTTGCCTCAGCATGCAGCAGCTTTTGGACTAGAATACAGCTAAACACAGCCCTGCATTTTTATTTTCTATATCATGGGAATGTGTTATACACTCTGAATGGGCTAGGATAAATGCTGTTTATAAATGTGTTACAAATCCTAACCTGGTAAGAGAAACTTGATATTGAAAATAGGTGTTGGGGCACATTTCATCTACATGTAATTTACAGTAAGCTTCAGTAGAATGGCTGGGGACTTGCATCATGGTACTGTACTGACTAAACAGTGTGCCTTGAGGTTATAGTCGGGCACTTTCATTTGTGTGGGCACATCTTAGTAGGAGATCAAAGGTGTCATGTCAGGAAGTACCCTTAGGCACTTTGCTGAACTGTAGTGCTTGCTGAGAAGATGCTTCTTCGGAAATTGGAGTTTTGCAGACACAAGTGGGAAGGTTTCCCTTTGGTTAAGTCCTTTGCTCAGCAGTAGGCTGCAAGCAAATTTAGGGAGTAACATTATCGCTGAACATTGGCAAAAGCAGTGCTTTGAAGGGATTCCTACCTTTTATGCATACATCTGTGTGCACATGCAAAATATGAATCAGTAATAGCATAACTTTTTCTCACATAATCAGTGCTAGGCACTTTAGGTGCCCATCAAATGCTCAGTGAAGATCACTGATTTTACAGTAGAAATAAATAAAAATTTAAAAAAGTCACTGATACCCAGAATTGATCAAACCAGTTTCCATCTGACAAAGGAATGTGTGGGCGAAAATGGCAGCCTGCACACTCCTAATCTGGTTGGTTGGCTAGTTAGGCAAGCAGCAGCACTGTCTCTCTAACACAAATAAAGCAAGATTAATATCTTGAGGGCTTTGTTAATTGACAAGTACAACGAAAGTAATTAAGAATTAGGTTACCAGCATGTTGTTGGCTCAAAGCCCTATCAGGAGAAGGAAATACGGACATCTTTTACACCACTCCCTACTCTATGGCAGAGGCATAAAGGACAGTTAGAGGACACAGGCAGAGCAGTGGAAGACATTTCCTGTCAGAAACAGCAGAAGACCAGATACATGCCCATGTTTCATGTAGACTAATACTATTATGGGCTACAAAGACCATGTTGTGAACACGAGAGGGAATGACTTGGCTGTTCTGTGCCACAGATCATCTCACTACGAGTGATGAAGAGGTTCCTGAAATCAGAGCATTTATGATAGACTTATTCTTGATGACACTGTCTGACACAGTGCTTGAAAATCTGAGATGCAAAAAAAATAAATAAATGAAAGCAGCTCAAAATCAAAGGCGCTATCTACTTAATTTCTTTACCGTCTGACAGAGCCCTGATACATTCTCAGCATGAGTAAAGCTAAATCATGAAATCAAATTAGCACTTTTCAAAGTAGGAAATAAGAAGCAGGAGAAGAAAAATACTTTAATTTGCTATTTAACGCTTGGAACAAATAGAATAATTGAATAGATTAGTGGAACATCTCTGTGAAAACATGGTTATTGAGAAAACATCATATAGAGAAATCTAGAGAAAACATCAATATTGTGCAAGTTTAGATCATTAATCCCAGGAATCTTTTCATAATGCCCTTATATAATAATTTCCTCTTCTATTGTTCTGTATTCTAAACAAACTTCTCCCTTTGAAACATGCAATTACCAGCTTCAAAATCCATACTTTGTTGGAATAAGTAGGGAACATAAAGCCCCTTATACAAAGAACAGACAAGAAGTCAGTTGTTCACTTAACTCCCAGGCATCTCATTTCTGGGTGGACTATCTTATGTGTTTTGTAAAGCTGACTATGAGAAAATGTTTGCACTTTGACAGAGCGTGTATTTGTCAGGAATATTAATGCCATTTCTGGCAACAAGAACAGTCCTATACAGTTTCATGCTAAGCTATTTTTTTTTCTTCTTTTGCAAATCACCATCTTGTACTCCATGGTGACACCATGAACATAACCAAAGGCTCCAAATACCAACCAGGTGTGGGAGGTTGGAGAAATCACTTCAAAGCCGGGCAGTGCTGCTTGTCATTCAGATTAAAATGGTGCACAGGCACAATTTCATAAAGGGTCCTTTTCACACAACAGAAAAACACCAATTTGATATAATTCTATTAGATATTATAAAGCTGACATGAATATTTTACTTGATGCAGACATTGGTCAGCTTGTTCAGATTTTATGTTTGACAAGTAATTTTTATCTCCCTTTGTAGCAAAGACCAGGCTGAGCAATTTTTAGGCAACCAATAATTATGCAACCTGTGTTATTTATCTGATGGGCTAGGTTAGACTATTACAGCTTGATGTTATATTGATTTTCTGAAAATGTATTTATTAATGTTATTTAAAGGACGGGAACGCCTACAAGGCTGTAAGGAACTCAAACAAGTTTTTAACAATGCAGTGGACAAGTGAAGCCCAAGACACCATGCTATCAAGCCAGCACGCTGGTTTCCAAGGGGTAGATCAGGCAGATGAATGTCACGCAGTGTCCTTTTGGAGCTGTGGGAAACCCTTCTGAAGCCCCCGTAGAACAAAAGCAGGGCCCTGCTCTCTTTTGTAGGCCCCAGCTTAGAGCATCACTAAACCAAGGCAGTCTCAGAAACCTCACGCTAAACAGCCTTGGACCCCATACTGGGGGGAAATGGCAAAGAGGAAACCCTGCTGACCACAGCTGTGGAAAGAGGTTTGTTTGCTCCAGCAGGCTGGTCCCTCCTCACAGAGACTCTGATGGCTTAAATCTTGCTGAAGCCTGGTGACAGGCAGAATTTCACAGGCCCTGCAGTGCTCCATATAAGCTGCCCTTAGTGATGTTATACGGTTCCTTAAAGGTTTTAATATACAACACATCTATAGAATGACTTCTCTTTCACTGATTTGTATTTTGTTATCTGATTTGAAAAACAAACACAAACAAAACCCCATCACTTTCGTGTTTCATTGGACCTGAGATAGGCTCTTCCATTTGTGCATTTTTACTTCAAGTATTATTTCTCTCATGTAGAGATGAACATCTTTTTGGTTTTGTTTGGACTTCCCAAACTGATATTTTTTGATATTCTTTGGGAAATTTCAGCTGTCCTAGGTGAGCGCCAGCAAATGTCCTTTGGGACATTTGTCATGGGTCACTTACACTTGTGTTCAGGCATGGCATGATTGAATATCCATCATTTCAGAGACTGACCTTGCCTACCTGAAAACATAGAAATAAAAAAAATGTTATATCTTTCTTGCAGCTAGAGACACAGAGTGCTGAGTTAATAATAAAAAAAACCTGGCTCCAGCAGTGATGCATTTGCTGCAGACTGCAGATACATGCTCTATATGGGCTGATATGTCACCTGCACTGTTTCGTCACCTGGAGCTATTCATAATAATTGTGAAATGGACCTCATTGTACATTTATATAAATTCATTTTATACAGAGTCAAGCTTTTCCAAAAAGGAATTTAACTTCTGATTGATCTTAAACAAAGCCTACCTAGAAAAATCCATTTAACTTCCCTAGGAACTGCTGGGGCCCCTGGGTAAGTGTATGTATTTCAGTACTTTACAGAACAAAAATGTGACAGACTGCACAGAGATGCAGAAACCCTTGAATTGTGCTGTTGGATGCAGGCGGGGTCCTGTGGTGCCACACAGAGGTACCAGCTCACAGCAGAAAGCAGCACAGCCCTGAGAGCAGAGCAAACCATGCCCACACAGAGCCAGCCTCAGCATCTGTGCCGTGACTCCCCAGATCCTTAATATTGCCTCTCACCCTTCAGCAGATCTGCTCTTTTCTGTCTGTTCCACATCATTCGCTCCTCTCCTGTGACAGGAACGCTCCACTGCTTTCAGTCACTTAAACATTCCCCTGGGACTTAAAAGAGATGCTCTGTTAGCCTTCAGTCCTGGGTAATTTTCACCAGGTGTAATTACAACCTGACTTGTCTCCATTCCCCCTGAAACTTCACTTTGAAATTCTCTATGGCTGCTTCCTATTAGAAAAGCCATTTCACTTCACTCGAAGTGATTGCACTTCACAAGTGAGTGGAGTGATTTCTAAACACAGCTTGAAAATGCCTTCAGCTGAGCATTATTCTTGCCTTTTTTTTCCAGGCAGAATTCAGTAAAAGTGTTGGTCAGCAAAGGAGCTGGAAATTGAAGCTTGACATGTACACATCTGAGAGGGGTCTGTCCAATAAAGGGAAAAGTAAAATAATATCTTTTTCTTTTTGAGAGCTGACTTTTCCCCTGGCAAGGTAGATTCAATTACAATAACTGCACTGATTTCATTGCAGTACCACTGGGAGCACTCTAAATCCATAAAATAAATTAAAGACAAAGCACATATGATAGATATATGGAAAATTATTCCAAGTTCTGTCTGTGCAATATTAATATATTATTTATCAAAGCTTGTGAGCTTCCTTACAAGTCAGGGATGAATGTTTTTAGCCACACCTGGCTTGTGATAGCAAAAGAAAAAGCATTGTTGCTCACTGTTAGGAGAGTATCCTTTGTGGAAGACTTAGTAAGAGGGGAATTTCTACTGCCTGTCCATCACTGAGATTAATTCAGATCCCATTACATGAGCTTTGTGGAAATACATTTTCTCTGTTTCTGTCATCTCCAGTTGAGATAGTTTGGGATTTAATTTTGAAATCTTTTTTTTTTTTTTCCTGACAACTGATTAAAAATCTCTTACTAGTTAAGAGTGTACAATGTGCAAAGGTGTGTAAGTATATTACACAGTAACAAATGGGTAATAATGAAAAATCGGTATAAAAAAAAAAAAAACAAACAGAAAAGTGACCACGTCTGCAAGTGACTTGCAAGTCTAGTGTTATGATTCTCTCTCAATAAGAGATTGCATAAAAGGTGATTTTAGCTCCCAGATGTCAAGAATGTATTTGTTGATTCTTAAGTCTGTCTTCAGGCGAGGCTTGAATTTTAAAAGCTGTCACTGGGTAAATGCATAATTAATGCAATATGCAATTAAGGTAATGCCTAATTAATTGCTCTTATAGTTCATGTAGGAAGCCTGTTATTAATTCAAGTTACCTGGATAATACCTGAGATTGTTGCAAATGCTTTTAACGACACATTAAATCAGGCATGATTGAGTTAATGAATTACAATATTTTCTCTTCTGATGACATTAATAATGGATTCTGTAGGAATATTAACCAACAAAATCGGACATTTAATGAGGACATTCAGAACTGGTTCGTGTTCAAGCTAGTTAAGTCACATATAAAATGTCAGCTTTTGGATTAATTTATCTGAGGGAATAGGAGGTTGCTCATTTCTGAACCTTGCATTTCCACTTCAACCCATTGATATCATCAAATGTAATTTTGAAGTTAATGGAGACATTTCCCTACGTGTACTGAATGTAACTCCCATTGACAGTACTAAACTCTCCTGGGGAGAGAAGGGGAGTGGGAGGAGCTGGTGTGAGCTAATTAGAAACACTCATTATGTATTATTACATGTAGGAAAGGTATATGGTGTATACTCAATGCATGCATGCAGCATTGGTGGCTGAGCACACCTTTTCAGACTCCCATCAGGTAACGAGTGAACACTGATCAGCACCTTCTTAGCTCAGAAGAATTCAGATTGAAGAGCCTGAACTTGCTCTCTGGCTTAGGGAAGGCATCAGACTTACTGGCTACAAAATCTTTCTCATTGCCAGGTTCGACAGTAAAGCAGAGCTGCTGCTGAGAGAAAAAAAACATCCTACATCAAAATACTGGACCATAAAACAAGGGAAAAAATCCCTCCAATTCAAAGTTTTTAGCCACTGATCTAAATTTTCCAACTACATTTTAATTGTATATATTTTTCTAGGAAATGAAAGGCCTGAGCTGAAGTCCATGCTACATATCAGCTATGGAAAGGAGGTGGGACTGCTGCAGCCATATTGGTGTAATTGCCTATACACATACAGTCCACCCTAAAAGGTTCAGGGGTGGAGCTCTTTCTTTTGAAGCAGCCTCATGTGGTAGCCAGAACATTGCTGGAGGTGAGACAGGTGCCTGCATCCCCCTTTGGGAGTCCCAAAGCGGTCCCCAAGCAGCAGGAGTGCATGTCCATAGTGAAGCCAGACAGACCACAACCCTGATATCCCACTAAAGCGAACATCCATTAAACCCCTTTCCCAAAACCAGCATCAGTTACCTGCACTTTAGTACTGTGTTGAAAGCGGGGGGAGAAACAAAGAAGGAGTGAGGCAGAAAAGTCAATAAAAACTTCTTTCAAAGAGGAGTGCTGAGTACATTGCAGCCTGGTGTTTGGTTTTGACATTCAGTTTAGGCATAGCAGATAAAGTTTCTTCACTTCACCTGTGAAGTCCAGCTGAACAATTAAGTGGGATTTTGCACAGGCTGATTTTATGCTGGGAAAATGTGAGCCACTTTTGTTAGGCTATCACTGAATTTTCACTTAGTAATTTTGTGCACGTACCTGCTGTCCTTGCTCAGTTTTTATATTCCTTTTTCTGTGTGTGCATCAGGTGTTTTCATCACAAATTTGTTTTTTTTTTTGGAAGACAGAGAAAGAGCACTACTTGGGAAAACATTTCACAACTGTGCTTTCATTTATTTTCTTTTTCTCCTGACATTTATTGGATTAACGAGCTCTCAGATTTCTGACACACCCTGAAAATTTATTTGTTGGTTATGAAAAACGTCCTGTACCTGTTGTGTCTGAATACAGCAGTTTATATCAGACTGCTCTGCACCTCTGTGACCTAGAACAAGTGGTTCAGTTACATCCCTGACAAAGAGGCTTCACCTAACCAAGCCTCCTGAGGAGAAGAACTCTCAGCAAGTCAGTGAGCTTTTAGTCACGGCCTTTCTGAGGTCTAGGACCAAGAGATCTGCTGTCCCTGTCTCGCTGAGCTTGAAGAAAGCCCATCCTGACTGTCCCACAAGACTCTTGCTTGGCAAGGCAGCAGTAACAGCCCCTGGTCCAGCCCAAGTGAGTGTAATATAAATAATTCAGGCTAATTTAGAGGAGAGTTGACTCCATTTCATTTGTAAAGCTTTTGTCTTTGAACACTCTAATTAAAAGAAAAGGATTTAATATATCAACGTAAGAGCAGATACAGGTTCACATTTCAGAAGGCAATTATGGGAGCTATCAAGAGGAAGATATTTTATCAGAAACATTTGGAGGTAATATATCTTTGGAATAATGGTTTTGCTAAATATTAGGAGTAATTGCTCTGGGAGTAAGAGATAATGGCACCAGCATTACCCAGCACACAGAAGAAGTCGATCAGCTGATTGCCAACCTGCCAACAGAATCAATGTTATCTTATTCATACATTTGCTGCTTAATTAACATTCGGGGGGAGAAAATGGAAATGATGCCATAAAACCCTCCATTTGCATTCAGATACACGGGCAACATTTATGCCATAAAATCTTTATGTATCAGCCATCCATGCTAAACAAGTCTTATCAATGTTCCTCGAGAGCCAAATGTTTGGGGGTTTTATTTCTGCTCTAAATTGGTAGAGGAAACATCATTAAAGCTAGCTATTTGTGTAGTTGTGCATTATTCTGAACCTGGCAGATTGCTCAGCACAATCATAGCTTATTTGGACACATTTGGTATCACTTATCACAAGGTCTTTGGCTTCCAAAGCAAAACTAACAAATTAACATTTAAAATTTCAACATTGCAATGGGGATGTCAATGTTCGTGTCTCTAAGGAGTTTCCTAATGGAGTCAACTTCACAGACCACAAGTTTTTTCCTTTTAAAAAGATCTTTGAAAATCTGTGTTTTATCTAGAAAAACAGGGCACAGCTTCATGAAACTAGCAGGGAAGGTAGTCAGTGGTAATAAAACTTGTACACATGTCCATCCTGTGGTAAAGCAAAGCTTGTTCTTCAGTGATGATGGGGGCATTTTTCAACATTTAATGTGGGGTAAGAGTACACACATGCACAGGTACCACACATGGGTAATAAATACACTGTAAATCCACAATCTAATTTAACTTCATCTAACTTAATCTAATTTAACTTCAACAGCACTTGCACTGAAGTACTGGCTAATGAAGAAGTAGCTAGTGAAACGCAGGCATGATACCTGTAGGAACTGGCTTTAGAAGAACATTTTTCAAGTGCAGAGAGGGATATGGAGGAGAAAGAGGGCAGAACTTCAGAAGGTGACTCAGCAGGCAGGGACATCACAGTCCTGGGAGGAGATGGTGGACTTTGGTTGAAGGGGAAGGGGGCAGAAGTGGCTTATCCCAATAAATGATAAGCTGTGGTTGTGTGGCCTTAGTGTCTGACTTCCCGGTGCATGACTGTTGCCTTTGGTTGCTCTGGGCCCTGACTCACGCTTCTGAGTCTTCTGCTCATCACCTGCAGGTGAAAGCCTTTCTTGTGAAAGCCAGCAGGTCAAGCAAGCTCCCCCGTGCCCCCTGGTACTCTACAGCTAAGGCAGCAGATTCATGGGCTTTCTGTTCAGGGGAGACCTTATTGCTCTCTACAGCTACCTAAAAGGTAGGGAGCTGTGGGGAGCTGGGGGTTGGCCTCTTCTCGCAGTTAACTAGTGATAGGACATGAGGAAATGGCCTCAAGTTGTGCCAGGGGAGGTTCAGGTTGGAAATTGGGCGACATTTCTTTTCAGAAAGAGCAGTAAAGCATTGGGACGGGTTGCCCAGGGAGGTGGTGGAGTCACTGTCCCTGGGGGTGTTTAAGGAAAGGTTGAACATGGTGCTTAGGGACATGGTTTAGTGGGTGATATTGGCGGTAGGGGGATGGTTGGACCAAGCGATCTTGGAGGTCTTTTCCAACCCAAATGATTCTGTGATTCTCAGTGGGTAACGTTAGGGCCTGCAGAAACAAAGCAGGCAACCCTCCAGTACCAGAGGGTGTGTTTTAATTAACTAACTTTAATGCTGGTCAGTGCTTGCCTAGGAGTCTTCCAAGCCCGGGAAGCTCCCGCTGACTGCTCAGAAGCAGGGCGATGGCTGTAGGTTAGCTGGCTCCTTGGATGGAGCTGCCGCTGTATTACTGGTCTATGACAGCTGCCAAGCGTAACTGCTATCCAAACAGTAGGTACTAACGTGTAAGAAATTATCAAGTTACCTCATCAGAAGTCTCCTGCCTTGATTTTGTGCATGTAACCTGTCATCAAGGGTCTTGCAATTTATTGCAATTTAATGCAATTTACTGCATTATTTGTTAGCTTGGACAAGAAACTTTTAAAAAGAAGCAGTGAATTGCACATCACAATTTGTTATACAACTTACACAACTTAATTATACAACTTAAAATTTGCAGAAATTAGATCATCTTTTATGGATTTTGTTTTCAATTTGAATTCAATGCTTAGGGTAAAAAAAAAATCAAAAATAAAATCTGCATTTGCAGTGAAAATGACATTTCTATTTTAATATGCATTTGCAGAGGAAGTCAGCACAATAAAAACATTAAGTTTTAATTATAACTATGTAAAGCCTAGGGCCAGAACCTCCAGAGGAGATACTTGGTCTGCTGCAAAAAAGAGGAGTGTGCCTCCAGAGGGCATTTTATTTGCCAGCCCACATTTACTCTAGCATTTCTCAGAGGTTGTGTAACATAAACCTGCATTTACATAGTAAAAGGGAAAATAAGGAAAATAAATAGCTCTTCCTTCATGGCCAAACATCTCTTTCCAAGACTTTGCCCTTGGATCTGCACTTGGTTCCTGTGGTGTGGTTACTTTAACATGAGAGTTAGCTTAAACAAAAGGACTTATGGCAGGAGACCAGGCCTTCCCAGCACTTGAGTAGAAACCAATGATTTAGAGCAAATTAGGTAGTGGCAGGCCAAACCCACAACTCTTATAAGTAAAGACAGCCTTGCAGAGACATACTTTGCTGCTGTAGGATGTTCTGACAAATCTGTGGGAACGGGAGTTAAAAAGTCTTTTGCAAAGATACTGGAGTATAATGAATATATAATTTTTTGCTGGCTTTTCCCAGGTGTGTACTCCCTTTCCACAGAAGAGAGCCCCTCAATTTCACGTGGTCTGAGAGTGGTTCTGGGAGACCCTGCGGTCAGGGGCCTGCATGAGGGCAGAGACCTGAGGTGGGCCACTTACAGTGCCCGTTCCTGCCAGTTTTGGTGGTCTCTCTCCTGTGCATCCATGTTTCTCTTGGACTTCTCTTGAAGCCCAGGTCTGGACACAGCCCTCCAGTGGTGGCCTTGCCAGTGCTGAGGGGAAGGATCACCTTGCTTCTCCTGCTGGCAACACTTTGTCTAAGGCAGCTCAAGACACTGTTGGCCTTCTTAGCAGCAGGGTCACATTGCTGATTAATGTTCAACTTGGCGTCCACCAGGACCTCTTCTGCAGAGCTGCTTTCCAGCTGTGTGCCCCCCAGCATGTCCTGGTGCCTGGGGCTGTCCCTCTTCGCACTTCCCCTCACTGAGTGGTGCTTCTTGTTCCTGGGATGCTCTTTGCTGCTCATCCCCTCACACCCCTGTTAGCCTGCCCAGCCCTGGGGCATGGTGGCCATGGGTGAGGGCTGGCCTTGAGCCATCCCCTGCTGCCCTCTTGTCCCCATGGGCACTGGCCCACCTCATGGCTGCGGCTGGACAACATGGGCTTTCCTTTCTCCCACTTCATGCTCCAGAGGCTCCTACAGCTGCTTTCAGTGTAAAGTTGCTCAAGGCCTTCTTCACAGGAGTTATGATATTCTCTACCATGGCCTCAGAGTCATACTTATGCAATTTTAAGCTTCTGCCAGAAGTTTCTTTGACTCTTCTCCAGCTCATGTTGTCTTCTGAAGCATCCCTCTGCTCTGCTGGGTTACCTGTTTCATCACGTCTCACTCTGTTGTTTTGGACAATTTCCTTCACTTTCTGGTTCTTTTTTTTTTTTTTCTATTTTTTTCTATACTTCTAGTCATTCCTTTACATCATTCATTCTTTCCAGCAAAGGGTAGACCTGTCAGTGTGAAGTCTGCAGGACTGTACACACAGGACAAATAGTACAGAGTTTTCCTAGTTCTCATTCTGGCACATCCTTTTCACAGGCTTTTGTGGATGAACACATCCATCACTGCACAAAAGAAGTTCTTGAACTGCTCTCAGAAGCTGTTTCCCTCAGCAACAAAATGTACCCAGCTGTCTCCTCGCTGTGTGCCCCAGGCCCTGGGCACAGGCTTCTTATCCCAGAGCATCAACTGTGGTAACTGTCATGGCTTCATTGACATGGTATAAAAGCTTGAAGAGCAAAAAGCAGGATAGTCTTTTAAGCATGTAGCTTTTCTTTACAGGCAGGCATCTGCAGTGCAGGATATGAGGGGGCTGGAGGTGAGGATCTGTCTCATCTCATGCGAGACATCAGATTTTGCTTGTGAATCATGAATTCCTCTTCCAGGGACTTGTGCATTCTGTGCACTCCCTGGATGTGTTTTTGAAAGATAGATCGGTGAATGCCACGAGCCCTGAGATTATAAAGCAAAATGATTTCTAGTTAGCCAAAGGAATCAGTAAACTTCTTTGCTTTCAAACCCAGCGGGAGGCCCAACAACTTCTTTTTTCAGATTAAGCTGGCTCTGGCTCCAGGCAAATTCACTCTGTGAATAAATAGCAAGTCAGTAAAACATTAATTCAGGAGCATCAATAACCACTGAGGACAGCAGGATTGGCTGGCTAGCATCTCCTTGCTTGTGACCTGCAGGACCCTGAGATTCTCATTGGTGTTGTAGCAGTCATTCATAATTTTTTCTGTTTGCATAGTGTTGCAAAATGGCTGAGAGGTACTTTAAAAATGTTCAGAGCAAAAGCTGAGAAAATTGTTGCTTGTAAATAATATACATAGAATGCTTTTCCATTAGTTTCAGTCTGTTTACAGGCAGAGTGGAATGTTCTTCATTAAAAGCCAGAAAATATTGGAAGGTGTCTGAAAAATAATTGTCCTCCTTAAAACTCCTGCTGTGCTCTGTGGCTTGTATTTTAGCAGAATGATTTTACTGAGAAAACCCATTGTGTTTTTTTTTTTTTTTTTTTTTCTTCTTTTTAAAGCAAAATATTCTGCGATTGGTATTCTACAATGTTTCTAGTAGAAAAAAAAAAAAAAAGTGTTTTCTTCTGGGAGAAGAATTCAGAGAGCTTTACTGAACCAACCAAAGACATCCCCACTTACCTGTGCTGGGAGACAAGGCAGTGCCCTACCTATGGCATATCTCAGCTCTAGTTTATACACTTTAGACACAGCTTAAGTAGCTTTGGGACATGTTGTTTCACTTGCCTGTGCCACAGTGCCTTTATCCATAAGCTGGGGACAATGATAATGCATGTTTTCTAGAGCTTCTTGAACCTTCTGACTGAAAGGTTAAAGCTGGGCTTTCACTATTCCTATTAATACTTTTTTATCACTGAGATATGAAAGGAGACATTTTCCCCTATTCAGTACTAGGCTAAGTATGTTTAAGGCTGTCTACAGTTTTTAAGTCACTGGCTTTAGGAGCCTGTACTTTCTTTCAGCCATGAGGTAACCTGGTGGCTGGTCACCAGGGACAAGAGAGAGGAACTTCAGGAGTCTGCTTGGCTTGTCTCAGGGTTCAACACTGGCTTTGGGAGTCAGCACTGGAGTTGTGCAAGGGATGCACAGAACAGCTGTCTACTCTATTGACCACATCCCCAGCACAGGGAAAGAAACTCTGGTTTAAATTCTTGGTGCCAGGGGTCATCATAGGCACTGTGTGGAAAAGGGCTCTCAAGATGAGGATCTGATTCATTGTCAATATCAAAATATAAGCTACCCAGCACACTTAATCCAGAAGGGGACAGAGCATCTTCAACAGCATTCCCAGCATCGGGAAATCCCACTGGAGTCAGAAAGATGCATTACATGTTGCTGGGCTGGGCCTAATGCATGACAATGGGAAATGAGGAGACTTGCTTGTGTATTTATGGGGCAAAGTAGAGAGGGTGAATGTTTTCTGTATTCAATAGATACATGTTTACATGTATGTGTGGTGTTTATAGGTATGTAGTTGATATGTATATAAATATATGCATGTTTACTTGGTACAGCTTAATGTTAGGAACATCAGTACCAAAAAGCATTGTTGCATTAAAGAAAAAAAAACAAAAACAAGGGCATTTCTCTAACTGGCTGCGAGAGAAATGGCTGCTACATTTGTACAGCCTAAAAATAGTTCAAAAGACGCTTCTGACACACTTATCCCTACTGTTTGGTTGCCAAATATACTCCGAGTAAGTACTCCGAGGAGAGGATGCTCTGTGCTCTCAGCGCGCGGTACTTTCCTCGTGAAGCAGATGGAAACCAGCCACCGATCCAAGCGGGGCGGCAGGGCCCGGGAACAACGTGAGTCATCCAGCTCGTCAAAATGAAGCCATTAGCGCAGAGACCAGGCAGATGGCGATGACAGCGCGAGTCACGCTGAAGGAGACATTTACGAATGGGCCCGTGCCTTGTTTTTCTCATCTTTGGCAGTTCAGCTGAGGTAAGTTCCTCTCAGTGAGCAGGACACTAACATTTTCCTCTCCTTCAACAAGGCAGTGTTTGCTGCATGCCTTCGGTGTTATCCACCCTACACCAGCCAGGACTGAGCTGCTCTCACTCTCTGCATGCCCTGTGCCCAGGCCTCCAACCACCAGGCCCTTACCAGGTAGCTTGAGTCAGTCCAGTCAAGTCTGATGCTGATTCCTACAAGGGCACCAGCAGGCCCTAAATCAGTAGCAGAGTGTTTCAGCAATAGAGTGACAGTGTGTCCGCACAGATGTGAGTCCTGGTCTTGGGTGAGCAGGGGGCTTTCCAACCTAGGTGAACAGCCATTCCTAGGGAGCGTTCTCAGGAGGCTGGCATGTCTATCTGACCCAACCCAGCCCTGCATGTTCTGCGTGATGAAAATCCCTATAGTTACTGGATGTAGCTATTTTCAGTACACTACATACACAACTTGTATCCTTGGTTTTTCGGACATAGCCAACTTTGCCTGACACCAGTGTGTTCAGATATTGGCATCTAACCATCTACAGGCCAGCGTGGTTGACCTTTTGCTCAATGTGTGATACCAGGTGGAGAGCAAAGAGGCAACCCCAAAGAGTTTTGTCTTGTGCAGGAAGACATTCACGATGATGACTTCTAGCAGCTGAAAATATTTTGGCATAAGGGAGTTGCATCTCTTTAAATCTGGCCTCAGGGTCCTATTCTTTCACTCTGCTTTTATTAATGGGTTCCTGATTTTCTTGAGACAGTTCTCGATTTTTTTCATTTTTATTGGCATTTAAGTACTGAACTGTAATGGTTTTAATTTGCCTGAAAAAAAAAAATCTAACTAGTGGATTGCCTACATGAGTGAATATAATGTAGTGGGGCATTTGGCTCACCTCCAAAGTCTCAATGTGACACTGGTGAATCTGAAGGGATGGTGGCTACCCATTGGCTTCCTCTGCCTATGCAGGTGCAGATTTGTTCTTTAGAAATTTCACACAGGTTATCAACCAACAGACCACAGCAATGCCCTGGGGTTTGCACTCAGATGGGTTAGAAGACGGGTGGTAAACCTATGGCCCTCGAGCCAAAGGCCACTCATGAACAGCTCAAGTCCTCGCTCAACCCAAGGCAATCTGACACAGACGGCTCTGCAGCACGGAGACCTCAGCAAGTTACAGCCACATCCTTCTTCAGCTGCCCCCAGTGCTCCCTCCCCTGACTGTGCCACACGTCCTGTGGTTTGCTTCTTGATATTTGGCTGTTCAGGCCCAAAAGGTTGGGCATAACTGAAGTGATCTATGGGGGAACAGTGGTTTTATATGTCCCGCTTACCGCTTATAATATAATCCCACTTGTACGTAACTAAGCTAGGAAATAGTACACATTAAGCTATTCAGAATAATATGTATTTATTTTCAGTGCTATTTTCATTAAATACTGGTATCATATATCCATGTCTGAGGTAATAAATTAAAAATAAATTCAAGATTTCAATCCTGTATTTGTGCTGCGTGGTTCTTCTACCATTGTACATAATTTTGATGCAAACACATATAGTCCATAATTCTGAATGCAGCTAGTAATATTATTTTAACACAGTCACTTTTTGTTTCACTATAATTTTGCTGAGAATGGTTATTGCATGATACACTTTTAATAGATGTTTTAGTTATACTAGAATTTTCTATTAAATCACACATATCAAAGTTATAGGAAGATGGGGATGAAGATGTGCTTTGAGCCAAGGAAGGCAAATATTGAATCAGAATGATAGCACATACGGCAGGATTATTGT
This sequence comes from Anas platyrhynchos, assembly GCF_047663525.1. Lineage (NCBI taxonomy): Eukaryota > Metazoa > Chordata > Aves > Anseriformes > Anatidae > Anas > Anas platyrhynchos. Next base: position 21,129,045 of record NC_092587.1, on the reverse strand, counting down.
CTGCTTGCACTTGAGTCCAGATCCAGCAGAGCCACTTCAGTATGTGCTTAGCTTTAGACATATGAGTCGTTTCAGTGACATCCATGGCCTTAAGTGTTTGCTGAATCAGGGACTAGCCAAGTCTGCAGACCTAAATTCATGGACTTTCTTTAACTGTGTGTTATTTGAAAACAGTTTTGCTGGTTTCTTATTTTGCAAGATGTTTTGTAACAACTTCTGTAAGATTTTTCATCAGTGAAGCACCCATGAAAGTTTCTAACCTGGTTCATAAATACACTATGAAAAAATAAGCAGCTACAATGACTCTCTTCTACACATTTTGTTAAAAGCAACACCTGGTTTGAAAAGTTATTAAAGTAATTTTTCCCATGGTAAAATATATTTAAAAAAATAAACTCTTCATTTCATCATCTTCCATCAAACATATAAGCTTGTTGAAGGGCAGGGCATACCTCAGGTATTTTCATTTATAAATGCAAGAGATTGAACATATCAATTCTTTTTGCACTTAAATGCTGGTGGTAGTAAGGCCCTTTCAGCTAAGTCTCCATCGAGCCCAACATTAGTGAGCTAAAGAAACAAACAAACAAACAAAAATTTGCTTGCATATAACTTTTTCATAATCCTGAATTGTGAAAAAAAACAACACCTCTCTGCTTAGAAAAAAACTCTTATTGAACTGCTGCCATTAAAAAAGTATACCTCACCTCCATGTCATTTTAACTTCAGTCAGTGATTCTGAATGCAAAGGATTTAAACACTCGCTAAAATTACTGTGGCATGCCATCAGACTCAGTGTTCATAAATTGTGCTAAAACCAATTGAATCTGGAAGCTATCGTTCAGAGCTAGAGCTAATGGTTGTCTTGGCGTTAAAGGTCTATTTCCACCAGATTTTACTTATTATACTTGGTAAATGACTGACAGTGCTCATGATGTGATCCTGAAAAACCCTTTGGTATTATTACCAAGAGCTGTTATCACAGTCTGTATGAGGACTCTCCATGCTCATGCAGTGCAGCGCGTTGCGGCGGGGACCACGTTTCTCACTGCAGCAGCCTCAGACCCGGCCACGAGGGAGCAGGCGTGCTGTCGGGGCCTTCAGTACTCCACCGAGCTCACGATTGCCATTGGCTCGTCAAACGTTGCCAGCCTTATCTGCTTGGGGGTGGGGATGGAGAGGATCTCCCCCGTGTCGGCCGGTGAGTGAATCCCGTTGTCAATGATGTTTGGGACTTCCTCCTCGTGATCTTCGTAGAGCGTGTTGATGTGCAGCAGTGGGTGTGTGGGGTTGCAGTTCAGTGCCGGGCCCGGTTCTGCTTTGACTGGGTTCAAAGTCATCGTTGTGGTCGCAGCAGTGGTGGCTATGTGGTTGTGGTTGCATGTGACAAAAGCCCCAGCAGCGGGCCCAGTTCTGCATGTCTCTGATGAGTACAGCATCTCTTTTGCAGGATGAGGGGTGTCTAAGAGAAACCAGAACAGCCAGTTAAAAGACAGGTAGCCTTTCATCCTCCCCGTCCACCACAGAGCAGTGTCCTGAACCAATTAGGGTCATTGGCAGTTCTGCCATTGATTTAAATGGGAGCAGGAGTGGACCCCAAAGTGAATTTTCTTGGGACCCTTTGAGGAATCCAGCAGGACAGCTTCGTAACAACAGGACTGTAAGCTCAGGGAAACAGGACAAACAACAAATGGGTTTTGTAAATCTCACTTTTTTAGGCATGCTCATGCTTCCAAACGTGAATGGTATTTTTGTAAAATGAACAAAAAACAACTGAAAAATATCTTTTACTCTCCTCTATGGTCTGGCAGGTGTTTAAGAAATGTTATGATTTAATGTTTTGACAAATGCTATGAATGTTGAAAACCACAAGATGGAATACAAAAAGCACTGATATTTTCAATGGGAAAAAATAGTGGTTACAGATTGTAAGCCACTTGTCTTCAGAAAGAACTCAGCAATTTGGTGTCTCTTTCCAGAAAATAAGGAGTCTGCCTTACCTGATGGACTGCAATGTTGGTCTAACTCAAAAGCAAAGCTGAATACTTTTAATTAGAATGGAGAGTAACAGAGCCCCAAAACTACAGTAATTATTTTTTCACTCTTACAATATTCAAGCACTAATTTAGATGAAGGTAATTGAGACCAGAAAACCCCAGTAGTTTTGAGGAGTTGAAATCAGAGCAGGTGACCGGATAAGGAAAGCTGTAGAATAGCTCACATGCACATTGGGGAGTTGGAGGGCTCTAAGGAGCATACGGATTTGGAAGTGACAGAAACGTTTATACCTCAAATCACTTCTTTGCTGGGCAGTGGGTGACGGTAGCTGTCAGTCTGTCGAGGCCCAGAGGGAGGTCTTAGCTTGTAATGAGATGAGAGCCATTGCTTTAAGTATGTACAAATCTTTCTGTAACTTCAACTGCATAGTGCTTCTTTCTTATGTCAGTAGCTTACAAAAATAAACAAGAAGATAACCTATCTCTCTGTCAGTTATCTACTGGTCTATCACTTTTCTTAGTGCTTACATGGCTGTCCCCATCACTCTAGCGTCCAACAGTTATTGATATATTTTGAAAACTCCTTTGAGGCAGGAAAGGGGTAGCATTTGCAGGACACACACAGGGAACTGAGACACAGAAAGAGCATCCCTTGTGAGGCCATACGGGACGTGAATGGCAGAATTCCTGAATCCCAGACCAGCACCCACACTTCAGACCATCCATCCTCTGGTCCACATGAGACAGAGCAATTTAAAATGTCTCTTGGGTGAAGAACAATATAATTCGAATTATGCCTTCATAGGTGGCAAATGTCAACCCCTACAAATTAGTAGTTACAGAGATTTTTTTTTTCTACAGGCAGCTTTAACTGCCTTTATCACAGGTTCTCACCCACTCTTAAGAAGTTGCTGTTACTGGTTAGTATACTGGCTGTTTCTGTATGACTTGAAAATAAGACTGGTTTGAAATATACCAGGTGCTGGTGGGGCAGGAAGGGTGTCACGGAGGCCAAACCCTCCTCATTTCCTTAGCCAGGCATGACCACATTCATAATTGTGAAAATCTGCTCGTGTTTGAAAAATTACCTGTAGCAACAGCCTACAGGCTGCTTTGCACAGCTCTACCTGTAATAACGCTTATCCTCTGTATAGCTGTATTCTGATAGAGAGAACCATGGCTTCTGAGGCCTACAAATCCTAACATTGTTACTTATCCCAAAATCTAGTAAGGTAGGTCAAATTGTTCAGGAACGCTTTGAGTTCCTGAAGGTCACTACGAAAACCATGGTCTGTGGAGGTGGCACTGGCACTACAACATACTGTACCTTTGAGAGAGGAGGTAACGTGTACTATGACATTCTCTTCCTGGTTTAGGAATCCACCTTCTTGGCTTTTTGATGTAGGCATCGAGGGGATGGCTGGAATCTCTGGCTTGGGTTTTTTACTACTGAGTATATACGGATGTACATCCAAGGAAAAGTGTCGTGTGTGCTTTTTTTCACTGCCTGTGCTTGGGATGGCGTTTGAGTCAGTTTTATGAGCTGACGATTGCTGTGAGGTTTTTGCAGTGGATTCTAGCAAAGGAGCAATAAGGCTATCTGTCGCCGTTTTTCTCCGCACAGGCTTAGGCTTTTCGGGTTTATGGTTTTCAACCTTCATAATGGCTAACTGTTCCTTGAATGGCTGAGGAAGTGGATTGGTAGTTGGGATCCATTTCATCTTCTTCCTTGGTCTCTTAATGATGAGCTGCTCGTTACCATCAATGTCTGCTGGGTCGACGCTTGGGTCTATCGTTTGGATCCCCGAATCACGCATGGTTGGAGTGGCATCGTGGTTAGACTGGGCCAAGGCCGCAAGCAGCTGGCGGACCACATTGTCATACATCAGATCACTTTCGTTTGTAATAAAATCCAGGCGGTTCAAAGATTTTATGTGGTCCCGATTTTCATTACAAAACATGGCCAAAATATTGATGTCACAAAACTGGGACTTCTGCCACTGTTTCTTGGTCTTTATTCCAACTTTGTTGAGTTTATCAAATATGAAGTTGGACTTACGAAATATGAAGAGGTGAATTAAGTTGATAAGGATGATCAAGTTCATAAAGCAGAGGAGAACGATATCTACACCCGCAATGATCCGCTGGAGCTGGACAGATGGCAGCTTACAGTTCACTCTGATGTGCAATTTGGAGCTGCTTGTTTTGTCTGGAGGCTCTCCTAGCGCACATGTAAATTCATTTTGCTTCTGTGTAGCATAGTAGGTGGATAAGTATGTAATCGGTATAATGCTTAAAAAGATGATGAACAGATGTCTTGCGAGATAAAGCTTAGCCAAGAAGTTACTGCGTCCTCTTCTTTCCAGGTATTTCTCAAACAAGTTCTGTTCGGGGCTTTTTTCCTTCTCTGCATTCTCAATGATTTCTCTTTTCTCTCTCTCTGTGATCCCCGGGCCTTTGGACTGGATCTGTTTCTCAATTTTTGGTGCCCGTCCTTCAGCTGCACGGTGGTAGCAATTATCAATCTCCTGGAGCAAAAAATTAAGCTCTGAAGTCAGTCGGGTGGAGGCCAGAAATTCCCAGCCCAGAGCTGGAATGTACATAATCCCAGCAAAAGCCAGCAGTGCATAAGGTAGGAACTTATGCTCAAACAAGGAGGGCCAGTGGCTGGCATCAACTCCTGGCAAGGCATCTTTTAATTCTGTCCAACAATATCCTCTGGCATACAAGGCTTGATCGCGGGTGAAGTTGTGTGGTGTGTAACAGTATATTGGCTCCTCTGTATAACAGAGAGAAAAGTCACTGCTGTGCATTTAACCTACAAAAGGAGCTCTGGAAAATAAACATTTCAAATGATATCAATTTTATTTTACTGTATCTTCACATGACTGTTAAGCCCACAATGTCTATCAGACAGCTCAGCCTGCTCACATCTTCACAAGCCTCCAGGCAAATCTGTTTACCTGGAAGCTTTATAATGAATCTCAGCTAGAAATGTCTGCAATAAATACATATTTTGGTTTTAGTTATCTCGCTGAGAACAAAATCCTAAGCTAAAATGTGGTCTTAACTCTAGAAAGGTAAAAGACCTGATATCCTCAACACAAAAGCTTAGGATGTTATTTTGGCATATGTGCAAATGCTGAAAGGCTCATTTAGGTGAAATTTAAGGTTAATCCCAGCTGAATATTCTTTTAAATAGAAAAAAAAGTTAGATAAATAATATAGTTAGTGGATATATCTACTCATTGATATAATAGAAAAAAACTAAAGACATATAAACATTTAGGCAACTGTATCCCAGTTAATGGTCTTAAATTAAAGTGTGACTGACCAAGACAGAATCTGGTGTGTTAATTGTATTTCCCACTATGAAAAATTAATTTTACATTTGAAAATGTAACATCATTTTTTACATAGTGTGCAATTAAATGCTGGAACTCACTGTCTACAGCATTATGGTAGCAACAAATATAGCGGATCAAGAAAACATGTAGACAAAATAATGGAAGAAAAAGTATAGCAAGAATTAATTAATACACAGATAATGATCCATTTTTTTTCCTTAGCATCATCTTCAAGTCAAAGGCTGCTGGGCAGTGGGAGGGTTTTTCCATGAAAATAATACCATATGCTTGTCTATTTTAATACTATTTCCTAAGCATTTGAGTTTTGCTACCATCAGAGACAGGATATTGGGCTAAAGGACTTTTGCTTTGACTCAGTAGGTGTAGTATGTTCTTATGCAATTACATTTTTCTAACAATAGACATGACAATAATGCAGAAAAACTTGTGAAAGCTAGAACAGCATTAACAGCTCCAAAACAAATGACCATTATCAAAATACCCTCTTCAAAGAGGAAGACCATATTTTAATGTTTTGGCAGGTAGAACAAAGGGAATATAATTTACAGTGTTCTGGTATACCTTAAAAAAAATCCTAAAATGAGATCCATAGGAGGAAGGCATGTTCTCTTGAATTGAGAATCGCTCAAGAACACCAAGCTGGCTCCAGTTCTGAACGCAGTCTACAATTCAGATGGAGAACAGCTCACTTGAAGAGAGTGGAGGTACTGTTCTCTTAATAATACAAATCATGAAGAGAAATAATAAAATATTATGTCATTTGAAAATAGTAAAATATTCAAAATTAATAGGCAGGCAAAAAAAAACCTAATCCTTTTGGCATAACAGAAGACTCCTTAGTTGACCAACTAATACTCCTCATATTCAAGCAAATCAAAAGCATTTACTAGTGCTTTGGTAAAATGTGGATGTGTAAACATATTCTCTGATCTACATGCTTAGGACTGCACAAAATATTTTTAAAGTGATTCAGTGAAGATTCTTTTCTAAAAATATAACCATTTGGACACACTTGCTAGAATAAATGATACTACCCAAGACACGACGTAAAGTGATTAAGTCCTGTATATTCTTTAAAATCACTTCTGAAGACTATTTTATGATCTACCGTAAAACGCAGCTGAAGGTAGATTAAATGATCTACCTTCAACCTTTCTCAGACATAGCTTCTCATTTAGAATAACATTGTGCATTTACTCATCAGTTACAATAAAAATATTCATTGTCTTTCATCTTCAGCAATTACATGCCCTCCTAACCCTGCCCATGAAAGGATGCATACAAAAATATTCAATTCCTACTATCAGGGAGTTACTCTATGATTTCCCAGGAGATTCACAAGATTCCTATGTGAATATATTCCCATCAAAAAAATGGCAAATAGCTTCAAGCATTTCTTGTAAGCAGAAATATTTTGAATGGTGTGTCCTAAGCTTAGTAGAACCTGTCAACATAAAACTTAGTTTCCTGTGAAATACATAGATTCATTTCTCCTGGGTCTCAGCACCATGAATAGTTGAGACGACAGAAACAAATATTCATACAAACCATTCATAGGGACTTTTTTTGGATTCACGTATCATTTACTACTACCAAATAAAAAGAGTTCTCCTCACCAAGGCCTGAAAGACTAAGGTGACTTCTGCCAAAATTTTATATATACACCAAATATTAATTTAATTTACAAACAAATAAAAACATCAAAATGTCTTAACATTACATTTATGTTGGACAGATCACTTGGAGACTAATTGCACTTTGTCCACTGCCGCTGCTTCACTGAAAAACGGAAGTTTCACAACTCTGGTTCACAACCCAACAGCTTCATCGGAGGCTACTTCAAAAATGTGGCTGCCTAGCCCAGTAAAGAAAGCAAATGCGATTTTATAGGAATTTACTAACTTTTCCTGTTAAAGATATTTAGGTGCTCCCACTGCCTGGTAAGCTGAGAGAGATCTCTAATTTTTCAGGATAGCTGAGCATGGTATTCCATTCTTATTCAGTGTTGTTATTTATTGATGCTACTCCCGTATTTTCTTTGCATATTTATTAAATTCACATGATTTTCATTATATCAGGTGAATCCCAAAACCCTTCAGATGAAGGGTCCTCAGTGAAGCCAGTGGGACTTCTGATAATTGCCTGAAGAGGAGGCAGGGTTACACTTCAGTTTTATTCAAACAGTGTTTTCTAACATGTTTGAGTCATACTCACTGCCAGAGAATGTCACTGATCTTGTTAGTTACTCCACGGGGGAGTTTACCTTATCCTTCTCAGCAAAGGACGTGACTCACAAAGCAAAGCATCAGTCCTGGAAAGCTCATTCATCCAGACAACCATCGAGAAAATGGAGAGGAGGGGAAGACCCTTCCACACAAAGATTCAAAGCAAAAGACTAATTTACTTGCTGCCTGAAGGAACCTGTCTCTTCATTGACAAGGGGCTGCCAAATAAGATCAATGCTAGCTTTAAGTTAGCTTTTGTGAATGCTCCTTAGGCAATAGCAGCATTTTACCTTGCATTTAACACCATGAAGGTGTTTGATCCTATCATACTAGGGCATGGACCATTTCTCCTCTGCTGCAATGTGTCAATCAGAAATAAATGAGAAAGGAAAGCATCACATCAATAACTAATCTGGTTTGTTATGAAAGATGGCATCAACATATAGCTGGATCTCAAAATGCAGGTCTGTTGAGGCTGGAGGAGTACCAAGTTGTTCTCACACACACAGCTCACTTAGCCGTGAGAACCCCATAATGTGCATTCAGAAGGCACATCAGATTTTTTTTTAAAACCAAAGCTCTGATATTGGATCATATGATATAAAAATAAAATAAAAAAATACATATTTGAAGTTTATACTCATAAGATATTTTTCCCAAAATTCGGCAGTTTAATTGGATATGCCATAATTATACAATTGTGTAGGAAATGACAAAATGACAGAAGAAGAAGATACTATAAGGAAAAACGTTTGTAAAGCTTAGGGGATACTACGATGGCTGAATGTGTTGGCCCTCTTTTGAGTGTTGTTGGGGCTTAGGCCATAAGTATAATATGTCCCTACACATTCCTTGATAGTTACATGCTCATGAGCCCAGCAGACAGAAATTCCTACCATTAAAAAATAAATAAATATGTCATGGAGAGCAAGGTCATCAGCTCCAAAACAATCTTTTGCCTGTTCCAAACAATAATGAAAAGGTGGTACAGGGTATACATGTACCCGTGACTTGTACATGTGTGCAACTGCAACAAAGGCAAAAAAATAAGATACCACCCAACTAGCCTGTAATCAATATTGGGAGCTGGAATGCTGAACTCAACATTTCTTTATTCAATGTGATGGCCTACGGCGAGATTTTCAGTGCTCATGCTCAGTAAATTCTCAGGAAGCTCAAAGCCTGAAGCTCTGCTGTTAGGTCCACCTATGCAAATGTGTTAACTGCATTCCAACATATGACGTTCAACACAGTTGTTTCAGAAAAAAAAAAATCACTAGGAATACCTAAGAACAAATTCTGTTTCTGCAATAATTGTTAACAGTCAGTGTCATTCCCATGAAATGTTCCTCGTGAATAATTTTTTAAGAAACTAAGTAACCCTATTCTAATGCTGTTCAGAAATAATGCATTGGGAAAAAAGCACATTATAAATACATTATAAAGTATATTAATCTTATACTGAGTTGAGTATAAAGATGCATACTAGGAAGCTTAGCTTCCCTTTTTCAATACCGTTACATGATCACAGGTGAGCAGTACCTCAGATGTTTTCAACAGTTGTACAGAAATGCATTTTATGCTGCTCACTGTTCATGTAAGTAACTTCTAGAAGTCCACAAAACGAATCTCATTAATAAAATATGAGACATCTCAAATTAATCTTTTTGGATATACAGACAAGATAAAATAGTCAAAGCAGAATTAGTTAGTTGTGGAATACAATAATTCTGTTATGCCACTTGAAGAAATAAAAACCCTTTACAGCCAAGTTTTTCACATGCTCCATTCTGTACCATCTCATCCTATCAGTTTAAGTACTACTTAGAAAAATTACTTCCAGGCATATGGTGGTAAAAAGGACATACTTCAGGGGAATGAAAGAGTGAACATGGTTGGGAGAAGATAAGCAAGGTAGGGAGAGGGATGAAGGCAGGGGGGACCATGCTCAGTAAAATGTTTAGAAAGAACCTAGAGAGACAAAGTGGAAGGCAGGAATGAAGGCAAAGTATGAAAGCTAGGTGCTGCCTGTTAGTAAATGCTCTGAGAAATGCCTGGGGCTTTCTGCAGGTGCAGGCTACCACTTCTACTGGTCTCAGTCCAAGGTCAACCACCCCCTCCCAGTGGTTCCCCAACCTCTACACAGCTCAGCATACACTCAACAGCCCTCTTCAAGAGCCCCTGAATTAAATACTCTTTGTCAGGCTGCAAGTGTTAAACATGTTAGATAAATTAATTTAACTAAACTTAACCCTGGAAAAACAATACTTTAAGTTCGGAAATTTCTCAAACGAGGGGCTGAGGGGCTGAAGTTTGGGGTTGGAACCTCTGTGCAGCTTCCCATTGCAGAAAGTAATCTCAGATCTGAAAACAGAGATACCAACAGAAAAATCTGCTAATTGCTGCTCTGGAAATTATACCCCAAATACAGAATCACGGAAACACTACTGAGTCCCACCTTGTACTCAAAACAGGGTCAACACTCAGCTCTTGAGCAACTTGATTAGGGCTTTGTCTGGCTTGAAAACCTCTAAAGGTGGAGGCTGAACAACCACCCCTGCAACCTGCTCCAATGCTTGGTTGTTCTCAAGGTGATTTTTTTTTTTTCTCTAGGTCTTGCCTAGAAAATACGGTTGATTCATACAGGAGCCACTTTTTTCTCCTTTGAGAACGGCTGTTTCTGAGCAGGAATGCAGAGGCTTACACTGCAATACAAGCAATTCAGGCCCCAGTTTTGCATCTCAGAGGAAAAGATGTCAACAGCACAGTCCACCAAGGAGGCTTTGTGGGTGTATGCATGTGCCTATACATATTAAAAAAATAATTTTGCAAAAATGTGAACTAGTATGTGGTACATAGAAACAACACTGTTAAGTAAGACACGGTCAAGCTGACAGTTATGTGTTATTCTCCTGTATCTTTCAAAGTTTATTTTTTACAAGTTTTCCTAGAAAAAGTGAGTGAATTGGATCTCACACAAACATTCATTTGTGTTTTCAAATAAAGATAACAATACCAGCCTCTCAGTATTCAACACAGTAAAAAAAAAAAAAATAGACCCTGCTTCTAAAAATGACTTCATGCAGTTCCTTTGAAGCCAATGGGATTACTCATAGTGCATAAAATTAGGCATGTGAATCTCTCTTTGAAGAACTGATGCTGTAGGGGGATCAATCTCGAGCTTCTAAAATTTTATTACAAGCAGTAATCAAAAGTTACTTAAATAAATATGGACAACACATTTATAATGTTTTTGGTAGACGTTAAAAACACAGTAAGATATTTTTAATACACAGTATATGCCCCTATATAAAGGGGCAACTGACTCTTTACACCTACCATATTCCCTGTGAAATAAAGTGTATTAACCAGAAGCAAACTATAAACCATAATAATAAATGGTATATATTTCCTGTGACCTCCATCTTTTAGAATTTACTCTGGAAAACCAAATCACACCTCATTAACCCTCCAAGGAGACTGCATGTTTCCAGCATTCTAAAGCATGATTCAATAATGCAGGAGGAAAAGAACAATTTCCTAACAGCATACAGAAAAAAAAAAAGGAAAAAAAATGGCATCCAGTTTTCAGAAAATATAACTGAAAAAAATGAAAGATTAAAATTCTTGTGCTTGCTATACCAAGACAAAGGTTGGTATGTCTCTTGTCTGAGTAATTCTTTGAGGATCCAAAGTAAACGTGCTGCCTGACCACCACGGTCATACACTGGGTATAGGCAGCAGAGAAGCTGCTTAGGTTCTGCCAAACAGGCTGGGTCTCCCAACTCCTGGACAAGCAACTAAGCCTCATGCTCTGTCACACAGGCTCACAGGGAATGCCAGTGGGAAGCAGACACCAACTCTGGAGACCTGAGTATCAGGTATGTAACTAAGTATCAGGTAAGCACAAGTACTGAGTTAAATATATTGCAGACTCACCCTGGGCCTATGGCTTTTCACCCTCTTGAAGATGACTGCTAAATCACGCGAGTGCTCAACCTGCCTACAAAGAAAAGCTGGTATTTCAGTCAAGTTCTCTGAAGCGCTCCTCATAAGGTCCTCTCCACTTGACTGTAAGGAGAAAATCAGTGTTTAGGTAGGATCTCTGAATCTTCCTGCCCCATCAGATGCTAGAACACAAGTTTACAGTAGCCAAGATAAATGAGGAGCTCCCTGAATTCAGCCATAGATGTTAGTATTTGACTTGACAAGTGTAGTTCTATCATACTGCTCTTCCCTATGTTGTATCAAGTAAGTGTAAGCAACCAGATGTACACGCCTCATTCATCTCAAGTACTAAAAGGAATGCACAAGGAAGCAGGTAGCAAACTGTTTATTTTGAGAAACAGAAATTATTTATTTAGTAGTTTTCAGTATTTTTTTTTTAAAGGAAAAGAAGAAATGTCCTGGATCCTCTTCTCTCTGGAAAAACAGAACAAAAAACATTTATATTACTAAGGCTGAAAATGTAGTCTAAGTAAGAATGATGTCTCTAAACAGTAAACAGTTTTTCCATCCCAGCCAGAGGTTTCCATATGTAACTCTATTTTGGATGTGACTTTAACAAATGCTGGCTAGTATCCAAATTAACTAGAAAATTCCTTTAATTTAACAGGTTTATTTCAACTACTTTATTTAAAGGTTAGAAATTAGTACAGCATGAGGATGGATTCCTGAAATTACTTTTGGGTATCAATTGTAGTCATACGGTCCTATTTAACTCAGTTTACTCATATGAATAAGAACATAAAACATTCATAGAACTAAACCTTAACTTAGCAAGCTGATTATTAAGAATTATCATTTTTATCAAAACAAAAAGACAATACCTTTACCTTTGTTAGGGAATATTCTTTCCAACTCTGAAAAAAGGTTCCATGCCCATGAAGTCTTCCTAAGGTACAAATTTCTCCATGATCAACAAGGTAAGGTATAGCCTTTTTTGACCACTCTCTGAAATCACTTGTCCTGTTTAAGAAAAAAATCTTAAAAGAAAAGTCCCTAAGGAAATGAGACAGGAAACCATCTGCTAGTAAGTTTTACTGACTCACATTCTACAAAAATTAGTTGTAATGGGTGAGATAAACAACTTCAAAGACTAACAGGTAATTGGTTTCCCACAGGGGTGTCCCCATATTTACAATTTGGGGCCATTTTTCTTGCAAGACTGCTGTTCAAACTGCATGTATTTTGGATTTGCAGAATAACTATATCAGTACTGAACATTCCCAGTGGATATATAAATTTACAGGACACATTCCTGTATGTAACATACATTAGCTCTTCTCAAATTAGCTGGTATGCTGAAGTTCACTTACCAGCAACCTGAGGCTTAAAGACTTGTAATGCCTGCCCTGCAAAATTCAGGAGAGCAAAACACCTAGTCCTACTTGGTTCATATGTTGACATGTGTTGGAAAAGATTACTCCAGAAATGGCAACTGTTACACGGAAGGTGCAGAAACACCTAAATGAAATCCCTGAGGTTGCTCCTATGGAGAAATGTTTCCTCAATAATGAGCTACCATCCACCACGTGATGGCCACACAGTACGGTGGCAATGCTGTTAGAAGAGAGCTTCTCTGTAATGACTGAACTGTTGAGCAACACTGCGAGCATTTCTTCCTGTGGTCAGTGGAGCCTTATGTGAAAACAAAAGACATCTGGAAGGAAATTACAATGCTTGCATTTGCACCTAGAGGTGTATTTCTGTATTATCATTTGTTTTGTACTATGTTAAGATATGAGGAAGTTAGATTTGACTTTAACAGAATGCATTCACCAAAATATAATTAATTCAGCCAGATAGCTCTACAAAAGAGATCTGAATAATATTTACTTCTACAATTATCCCTAGTATAAGGAGGTAAGTAGAATTTGGTGATGCCAGAAGTTCTCTATAGGGGTAGAAGTAATGCATGAAAGTAAGTGTGTTCATGTTACCCAAAGATCAAAAAATATTTTTGGACAATTCAAAAATTCCCCTCTAGAAGTAGAACCCCGAAGCAGCTACACAGGCACCCAGACACTAGGATGATGCGAACTAGAGTAACAGCTAAAGCAAACTGCAAGAGCACATAAATGCCAAGGTGAAATGAATACCTAGTGAAACTGATGGCACACAGACAAGGGTGGCTTCTTAATTCAAGGGTCAAGCGCAAAATACAAGCACAGGAAACAACAGGAAACAGCAGGTTTGTTCTATGGCATTACTGCTTTTTAATGGTCAGAAATGAAAAAAGATGGCTTGTTTTAAGTACCTCTTGGCATAAACACAGCACCTGGAAAATTTCATATTAAAAAAAAAAAGAAAAAGAAAAATACAAGTAGTTAGTTCATTAAGTAATTATATTCTTTTAGTATCTTAGTATTTGGAGGCAGAGATGACTGGTCTACTGCTTTTTAGAAAACTGGTCCCTCCATGTATAGCGAAACTGGGGGTTGTGAAGTATCAGACCTGTGCTGATCTATCATGACAGAGCAAAAGAATCAGCCTCAAAAGGCTCCTAGGGACCCTGCAACTTCCAGCGTGGATGTTTCCATCCCTCCTGTGCAGTTTGTGGATCCCACAGAAGACAAGGCACCTCAGCCTCAGAAATAATTACTTCCCTGTACAGCTGAAACGCTCCAAAACAGTCACTGAGCTCCAAGCTGCAAAAAATGCACCCTGCATTCAGCAACTGCTGCCAGAAGAGAAAAGCAAATAAATCCCCAAACCTTACTATCGTTAAGAAGTACTACTGTGTTTCCAAGTTCAAATATAGGAGAATAATATACAAAATCCCTTATGATGGAAACATAAGGCATTATTTTCAACCTTTTTCTTAGAATAAATCCTGAATCATGGGAAACAAAAGAAACCTCTGCAAGAATGAAGCCAGTCTACTGTGAAATATTTCAGCTTTTTAATTAAATGTGTATACCTACTGAAGGTGCCTGCTGCAGTCATCTTTAGTGTTCAAAAATCCCAGGGAACTCACGGATGATACAGATTCTTCTTGAAGAGTTTTACCAATCTAAGGAGCAATACAAGCTGAGACCTCTAGATCATGGATGTGTAATTTCTGTCTAGTTTAGAGAGAAAACGCTTCAAAATACTTCATGGTAGCTTTGAAAAACAGTCTCAGCCTTACTCTTATTTATTCAAAAGGTTCCCTCTTGACGAAGGTGAATGAGTTAAGTAGCTCTTAAACAAGAATGCTTTTGACCCATCTATCTGTACAGATTGTTGAAGTTATCCTGAAAGTATGTATTAAGCTAAATCTTATCCAGATGTTGTACCTCTTCACATATGAGACACAAGAAAATGAAAGGGTTAATAGTGTAGACAGGGTCATCCAAGTCAATATAAAAAAAAGATGACACGTATGTGTCAATGAAGACTGAGAGATGGAATTTGTGACAGAAAAACGTCTGTGGCCTCTAGGAATTGCAGTGGAATGATCACGTATGTGAGGCTCATGTGTTTCCTCTAGATTACCTTTCCATTTAACATTCAACTGCATAACTGCAAATCTATAAGTGACCAAAAATCCAAGAAAGCCAGCTTGCATACTCCATGAACATTGTGTTTGTGTTTTGCCCTCACCCTTTGGTAAGAATTCCAACTGCAGTGCAAACAGCCAGTGGCTGAACCACGGCCAGCCCATGGCTGCTTGCACTACTTCAGTTCTTTAAAAAACACACGATTTGAAAGCACTTAAAACACAAGAGGTGTGAGAAGAGAATTTAAGGAGTGTCTCAGCAGCTAATACTGCCTCAGAACTAATTTCTGCATCCATGTCCTCACATGCATGCATATAACAATCTGGCCCAGTACTTGTAGCACTAACAGTAACCATTTGGGAAAACTTCATCTTCGCTTTTTTTTACTGTATGTGGCTTTAAGTACGGCTACAGAGTAAAAATGGAAAATAACATCAAAAGCCAACTAACAGTCAGGTCAGGAAGCGAGAGCGTGTGTAAATATGCTGCCCACAACCTAAGACAGAAATACAAATTCAAAAAGTCGACCGGCAATACAAAATAAAATTCCATCTTGTAGCAGAGAAATCCTCACCATACACTACTTCAAACATACTTTTGGGTGAAATGCATAAAGAGACACTGAACTCACGCATACACTGTACTGTGCAGTGAAGTAAGCATCTCTTATGCAAAATGATTACAAATCAGAAAATAAAACATAAAACTTGACCTAACTCTTCAGTCATTTAACTTACTGTCTCCTTCCATTACTTCCTCATGAGAATTTTCTAGCAGAAGGGTGGTAGAGGGCTGAGCTACATAACTGCTAAGAGACATAGAAATACAGTATTTGTGAGCAACTTTTTGGTATTTGGTAGGCACTGTTTTATAAACCTAGCAGGAAAATCAACACCAAAGCTTGGCTTTTGATGAGAGTATAAAAATCAACTGGATGACTGTTTTGCTTTATTTTAATAAAGTATTGGCATTAAACAACTTCTGAAGGAAAAGCAGACATGACTGCAATACAGAATGATTCACTGTGAATAGAAAGCACAAGGCAGTGTACACAAGGGATATGACTTAGCAATTGCTGTGGCTGACAACATGAATCCTAAAGCTTTTGAAAGTTTGGAAACCAAAATATTTCAATATTGTGAAGATATGTTAATATTGTGAAGATCCTTGTCCATGGTGTCTTGGAATCTAAGCAAAGGCCGTGAGATGTTTCACTACGGAAGGCTGCCGTTCACTGCCAGTGTCAGAGGACAGACACTACACTTGCTGATGGAGAGGTGTTTAATACCCATCAGAGCCCTGTCTGTGGCTGTGGGTTGTGAATACTAGTTCCATGTGGTTTGCAGGTACCTAGCTCCATGGTAAAACCAGGGAGAATAGCAAAGCGAGCAGGATGAAAAACCCACGGAACACCAAACAGATGCCCATCAAACAGATAATGAATGTTGCAGTCTAATACCACGCATTTTCTGCATTTTGACAAGGAAGTAAAAATGGAAATGCAGTATATTAAAGGACCATCCCTTGTATTTAGATCTGTGCGTCCCCAGACTCACCGGGCCTTGATAGGAGATACTGAAACATCGTAACTAAAAAAAGCTGCTGAACATTGAGGCAGACTACAGCTGGACTAGAACTACGTATCTTAGAGTCTTACCTACTAATCTTTAATTAAAGTTTGGGCTTTTATCATTTTTTTCCACTAAGTATTAGCCTAAGGCTAGTCTGCTTCAGCAAGAAAACACTTTTAACGATTTATTTCAAAGAAAGTAGGTAGGTAACTAAATAAAGAACCCCAAACCCTTTATCATGTGGAAGGGAACAACCCTGCAGGCTCCAAGGCAGCTAAACGGGAAGAAGAGAAGTGACAACCTCTACTTACAGGCTTACAGTCTGCTCCTCTGCTAGCTGGCACCCGGCATGGTTATCCATCCCTGCACTGGGACACTGCAGTACTAACTAAATAGAGCTCTCCACTCAGAGATAGTTGTATTTTACTTCTAGTTTGCACAGGAGTAACTAATTCTTCAAGGTGCTAGGGAATGAAAAATCAGGCTTCTGGATCTTCAGATATGAGAAATAAAACCCCTAAGGAAAAAAAAATGGACCTTTGCAAGACACTGTGCATACAATGCAGGAGCACTACAACGGATACTGGAAATCACACAGGGTGTAATGGGGGCATGCCACTGTTCTGAAAGAAATTCAAACAGTATTTAGATTTACATAAAATAATAAATCGTGATCTTTAAAGCAGTAATTTGTGAAAGAAAACAGAATGAAACCAAGTAAATTCCCCTGAGACTACCACCTGTATGCACTGTAGCTCTCAACAAGAGCATCGCTAGCAGGGAGGTTTCCTTTGCACACAGAGGGCAAATGCCTCCAAAACTTTCCCTGAGATCCTCAAGGTTCAGTGCACACTGGGCCATAAATACAAGACATCCTGATGGTATATAAAGTCTGTGCATGGGTGAGTTTTAGAAAGGCAGACTATTTGTTTGTCTCTTGTGGGTGCTTGCCTGGCTTTCTTTGTGTGAGGTTGCTGACTACTGTTCCTGAATGACTTTATCACAGAATCATAGAATGGCTTGGGTTGGAGGGGACCTTAAAGATCATCCAGTTCCAACCTAAGGCCTCATCCAACTTGGCCTTGAACACCTCCAGGGTTGGGGCATCCACAGCCTCTCTGGGCAACCAGGTCCAGCACTTCACTACCCTCCCTCCTAATGTCTAGTCTAAATCTATCCTCCCTTAGTTTAAGATCATTCCCCCTTGTCCTATCATTATCTACCTGAGTAAAGAGTCCTTCTCTGTCCTTTTTATAAGATCCCTTTAAGCAGTGAAAGGCTGCAATGAGGTCTCCCCATAGCCTTCTCTTCTCCAGGCCGAACATCTCCAGCTCTCTCAGACTTCCTTCACAGGACAGCTGCCCCAGCCCTCTGATCATCCTTGTAGTCCTCCTCCGATCTGCTCTAACAGCCCGACATCCTTCTTGTGCTGGGGGCCCCAGACCTGGATGCAGCACTCCAAGTGGGGCCTCCCAAGGGCAGAGCAGAGGGGCACAATCCCCTCCCTCCCCTGCTGGCCACTCCTCTGTCGATGCAGCCTAGGACACAGTTGGCCTTCTGGGCTGCAGGCACACACTGCTGGCTCATGTTGAGCTTTTTGGCCACCAGAACCCCCAAGTTTCTCTCCTCAGGGCTGCTCTCAATGAGTTCTTCTCCCAGTCTGTGCTCATGTGTGGGATTGCCCCAACCCAGGTGCAGCACCTTGCACTTGGCCTTGCTGAACCTCATATGGTTCACGTGGGCCCAGTTCTCCTGCCTGTCCAGGTCCCTCTGGATGACACCCCTTCCTTCTGGTGTATCAACCACACCACTCAGCTTGGTGGCATCTACAAACTTGCTCAGGGTGCACTCAACCCCATCATCTACGTCATTGATGAAGATACTGAAAAGCACTGGTCCCAAGAGATACCCCTGAGGTACCGCTTGTCACTGGCCTCCACCTGGACACAGAGCCATTGACCACCACCCTCTGGGTACAGCCATCAAGCCAATTATTTTGCCCAGTATTAATACTGCGCACAGACTTACTTTAATTACTTTTCTAGGTGCATCCTTCCTGGACTCACACTAGTTTGTTGGAAAAACATTAAAGGAGAATTGGGAGACTTAGAAATGATAACAGAAGGTGTTAGTTGAGGGACTTGCTTTTCTCTTATGAAAGTCAGGGAAGTGCAAAGAAAGGCTGTAGTCATTTCTTTGCAGAGGTGCCAGTGCAAACATTATACCGTCTGTGATTTAATTTCTCAAAAGCAATGTGAAGATCAGAGCACTCAAACACGAGGATGAACAAATCATGTACATGAACAGCAAATACATTAACCTAAGCAACCACTTTGCCCCTGCCATTAAAACAACACAATTCATTAAGTAACTTTATTTTCACCCACAGGAAAACTACACTATGCAATGTATTATCCCACGGACATAGCAATTTCTAAAATTACAAATAAATGATTGTCTTTTAAATCCATCTGGCATAACGCACGCCCTCCTTGCTTCACATGCTGAGGCTGGGCTCAACTTTCACACGGCGTGCTGTTGCTGGGCCCAGGAGCCCGGCATCACACTGTGTCACTCCTGACCAGGCTTTAAGGTAAGCTGGATCCTCCACAAACTCACAGGCAGATCAGCAGTGTGTAGGGTTTTATCTCCTCTTGGCACTCAAGGGTTTGTGATAAATCATGTTCACTGCACATCTATGTATGCCCTGAGCATGCACACCTCTCTTCCGAGAGCCTTTACAAGACTTCAAGTAAGAGGGGACAGAAACCAGAAGAGGGGTTTGTTCTTGGCTTAGCAGCATGATGGTAGCTTTAAACAGCTTGTACTGGATATCATTAACAGCATTAGGAGTAATTATAAGCATCAGCTTTTATTTCCTACTCCGAGGCTGTAACCAATGCACAGAAGGGCACAAGGAAAAGGCTGGGAAGCTACTATGGTACTAACACCCAAAGCGGCAGCAGGAACCTCATGCCAGCACTTTTGTCAGCAAAGTTTGCATTTTTCATATGTATTATTTAAATTGCATACAGGAAGCAATATCCAAAGCAAGAAAAATATGTATTTTTTTAAAGATCAGTGGCAGCACATGGGTGAAACCTAACACAAACAGCAGAGCCAGTAATAAGCACATACTCAGCTGGACTATTGCTGTTACCATGGTCTGTGTCTCTGGACAACCTTCTTAGTAAAGAAGTTTGAGCAAATGTTGTTTTGGTAACAGGGCTGTAAACATCTAAATCAGGTCACATTTAAAATTAGGAGGAGTTTTGCTCTTGAGATCACTGGAAGCAGAATTGAATCTACCAATCTTGTGCTCTTTTACTGCACCCGAAAAAGAAGTCTAATTTCATCAGCCCCTTACAGTTTGTATGACATTTTCTTGTATCTTTATTTTTTTTCCCCTTTCTCTCATGGTATGTGTATTGTATGTGAGAAGAGTGCTGTCCCATGTTTTTTCAGTGCCATAAAGGTGCTTTCTGTATTGCCTTGTAAACTTTGTCCGGGTAGGACGTAACAGGTTACTGCTCTTATAGTGCATATAGAATCAGAAAATCATCAAGGTTGGAAAAGACCTCCAAGATTATTTAGTCCAACTGTTCCCCTATCACCAATATCACCCACTAAACCATGTCTCTAAGTGCCATGTCCAAGCTTTCCTTAAATATCCCCAGGGAGGATGATGCCACCACCTCCCTGGGCAACCCATTCCAATGCTTGACTGCTCTTTCTGAGAAGAAATTTCTCTTAATTTCCAACCTGACCCTTCTCTGGCACAACTTGAGGCCATTCCCTCATCTCACCACCTGCAAGAAGAGGCCAACCCCCAGCTCCCCACACCTTCCTTTCAGGTAGCTGTAGAGAACACTAAGGTCTCCCCTGAGCCTCCTCTTTCCCCAAACTAAACACCCCCTGTTCCTTCAGCCACTCCTCACAGGACTTGTGCTCCAGGCCCTGCACCAGCTCCGTAGCCCTTCTCTGGACACACTCCAGGGCCTCGATGTCCTTCTTGAAGTGAGAGGCCCAAAGCTGAACACAGCACTCGAGGTGCGGCCTCACCAGAGCAGAGTACAGGGGGGCGATCACCTCCCTGCTCCTGCTGGCTGCACTACTCCTGACACAAGCCAGGATGCCATCAGCCTTCTTGGTCACCTGGGCACACTGCTGGCTCATGTTCAGGCAAGCATCAACCAACACACCCAGATCCTTTTCCTCTGCACAGCTTTCCAGCCACTCCACCACAAGCCTGTAGCATTGCATATGCTCTTATAGGGTCAAATGAGTACACAAGGTCTGTGACTAGACACAAATGACATTGTTTTTGGTACTTCTAAAAAAACAAAACAAAACAACTGCAACATTTAAGACCACAACTGTTGTCCTAGAGAGTAGCCTTTCATGGCATAAAACAAACCCAATTGCAGAAATAGGGTCAGATGTGAGTAGTGAGTAAAATTGCTAAACTCCTTCTCTTCCATAAACTTCCATGGACCACTGTGTAGTCTCTCAGAGTAACATCCCCTGTATAAATCTCTGAGTCTCCTAGACTTGGGTCTTCCTCCGCAATCTGCAGCCTCACAGGACTTGCTCATACAGAGTAAGTTCCTGCTGTCTGCGCAAGCAGTGATTCATCACAGATCTCTGGTAGGAAACTCACACTACAATAAAGAAACATAAGTGAAAGAGCATGACCTTTCTGGCACCCAAGGTTATCTTTAGGCCTACTAATATTCACATTTGTAAATCTCAAACAGTGTGAAATAAGCACACTCGTTGCCTTCTGTAGGCTTGCCTTTTCATCGATGTTTACTTCTCTACAAACCAAGTAGAGGAAGGGCCCCAACACTTTTGCATTCTACACGTAGGACGCACAAAAGTGACTGTATCCTGCCTTTAGGTCACCATGAGGAGACAGTTCTCAGATGTTCACCAAGCTCAGTGTGCCCTGAAAATATGGTCTCTTTAAGATACCTCTAGATGACCATGCAAAAAAATGATGCTATCATCAACTGTGGCTGAAGAACTATATAAAAGATATATATATAAGTCATAAAAAAAAAAAAAAGGCAAATTCAAAATGTTTTAACTATGATTTAGAAAAATCTTCAATCAAGATGCTCTTCACAAGCAGTTACTCTTCTAGGTAATTTAATCTTACATATGCTTTATACTTGCTTTCACTGTCAGTGTTGGAAGTCAACCCCAAAGCCACACGCGAAGTAAGAGCCTGATTTGGATACGTTTACGGATCAAACACAGCTAATTCCCACTGACCATACAAGCTACAGGCTTCCAGTCTGTAGACAAAGGCGCTAATAATTCCAAAGGGATCTTCAGGATGGAGCCTCGGGGGACCCGAAAGAAGTCCCATGCTGTCAGCTCCACTCCTGAAGGCGACACTTCAGAAAGTAAAGCAGTGGTTACCTGCCTGCTAATGGCCCAAACGATGTCACAGCAATTTACTGGGTGAATGATTTTTGAAGCTCACCAAGACTTGAACTGTCCTTCCAGACAAACCTGGACTAACCTCCCTGACAGGCAGGACGATGTGTTGGCTGTGATGGGCGAACAAACTGGGCTTTTGAACCTGTGAAAATTTTTATGCAAGCCCTTAAATACCAGAGGTATCATGATATGGGGAAGCCCAAGAGGCGTGTACCTGTATGTAATTACCAGCAGCCAGTATAACGAGGCACCCCTCTACCTCGCGGGCCAGTCAAACACCCGTGCTGCACACACCTGACATCAGGACCAACGCTCAGGCCGTGCCTCATCTTTACACCTCTCTGGCTCCTCGTAATGAAGCAGAAAGAGGCGCTCCGGTACATGGGCCACCGACATGGAGCCACCCGCTCCCCTCCCTCAGCACCGCTGTCCTTGGGGCACCCCGCAGCCCCTCTGCTCCCGCTGCCCCTGCCTCCAGGAGCTGGCCACAAAGCGGGGAGCCACCGGGGCCATTTTTGGGGCCGCTGTTGGAGCCCGCAGCCCTTACCAGCAAAGTTCTTGGTGAAGACGAGCGTGACGAGGAGGATGGGGATGAGGACGGTGCCGATGGTGACCACGCGGTCGAAGGGCAGCTCCAGCTTCAGCTGCAGCAGCAGAGCCGCCAGCGCGCCCGCCTTGTCATCCTGCTGCCCGGGCAGGATCAGCTCCTTCAGCTTCTCGCCCGCCAGCAGCGCGGTGGCCATGTCGGGGTGGTTATCGATGATGTGTTGCATAAGCGGTGGCTGCGGGCGGCCTCACGCCGACGGGCCTCCCCCGGGGACGGGGACACGGGGACGGGCGGTGGCCTGCGGGGACAACACCGACAGGGTGGCGGCGGGGCCGGCTGCCTTGGAGTGCTGTGGGGTGCTGCGGGGGTCCAGCGCTGCCCGCCCCAGCCCGACCTCCCCGTGTCCCCGCAGCCCCGGGAGCAGCAGCAGCACCCCGGGGTGCAGCAGGAGGGCTGCCTCCCCCCGCAGCTCCGCAGAGGGAAGCGGGGGGGAGCCCAGCAGCCGTATCCCCGCCGTGCCCGGCCATGCACAGCACGGGCTGGGGCTGGGGCTGGGGCTGCCCCCGCGCCGAGGGAGCGGGCATTTACCTGGCAGCTGCGGCTCCCTGGGTTCGCAGGCGCTGCCTCGCCAGCAGCAGCGGAAGGCGCAAATAAACTTACACCGGCCCTTCCTGCCGGCGGAGAGGTCCCCGCGCCGCCGCTTCGGGGACGGTGCCGGCTCTGGCCGCGGCTGGCTGGCAATGCATGGAAACGCCGGGCTGCAGCGCGCCGGGCGGCTCCGCGGGGGCTGGCAGCAGCAGCAGGAGGAGGAGAGAGCAGCACCGGAATGAATTGCGGGAGCGCAGGGGTCCTTTAAGGATCTGATGCGAGCAGCTGGAGCCTGCCAGGCTGGGAGCAGCAGCAGCAGGAGGAGGAGGAGGAGGAAGAGGAAGGGGGGGGGGGCAGCAGCCGCAGCAGGCACAGCCCCGGGGGCTGCAGCGCGCAACACGTTGCGGCCCCGGCCCCGCGGGAGGCACCGCTGGCGGCAGCGCGCATGCGCCGGGGGCCCGCGGAGGTCGGCGGCGGGCGGGGGCCGGGGCTCCGCCGCCTCCTGAGGTGGCGGTGGGGGAGCAGCCGCAGCCCCCGGGGCACCTCAGGGCGAGGTGTCCCCAGGGCGAGGTGTCCCCGCTGGAAGGGTTTTAAAGCCCCGCGGGGGGCACGCTGCACCGAGGGACGTGTGTGCTGCATCGCGGCACCCAGACAAAAGCGCCAGGTCGCAGCCCCCAAGTTATGAGGGGAGTTTATATTTAGCAGTGCTGGGATGAAAACCAGAGATACCCTTAAACAAATATCGCTGACACTATTTTATTATTATTATTATTATTTTTTTCTCCCAAAGATTTGCAGTTGTCATCTGCAACACAGCAGGAGTAAGGCAGAGATTTTCGTCTTTGCCTTGAAATTTCCCTTTCTCCACTCGCTGCCAACAATACGACGATCACTGCTTGCTATTCAAGTTCAATTACTCAAGTTTAAATATGGGATGCAAACTTAAATTTATGCTGCTTTGCAGGGGTCCTTCCATGCGGGCAGGGATGTGCTGAGCCAGGCGAGAGGGATGTCCTGATGGCGACAGCCCTGGTGAAGGAGCCCAGGCAGCAGAGACAAAGCTGTCACTGCCGCACGCTCCTGAAGGGCACTGGGGATGAGAAGGGCCCAGAGCTGTCACCATCACTTGCTTCATTTTCCCAGCTCCTCACCCTCCGTAGGCTCCGTGGCAGCAGAGGCTCCAAGGGCCGACATGAAGTGGGGAGCTCTGGAAGCGAGCGTCCTACCCGGGATGTGGGGTGGATGTGCCAGATTCTCTCGCCATGGCTATGTGTTGGGCTACACGTGCATTTTGTCAGCCTCTAAAATACAGGCTTTCCGAACTAGCAACAAAGAACTCAAACTCCTTAAGCACTTGTTGCTGCTGCAGCCAGAGGGACCACACGGAGCGAGGTGGGCTGACAGCCCCGACCAGTACGGCTGATTTGCAAAACTTCTGCTCAGGCTTTCAAAATCGCAATCATTTCATCATGCTCTTCCGTGCTGCTGACAGTCTCGTCCTGCTTGTTGAGAGTGTTGCTGAAAGGCCATTTTCCTAATCCTCACTTTGTCATCTCCTTTTCAAATCCTCTATTGCCCATCCAGTTACTTAATTCAAAACAAGCTGCTTCCTTTTTGTTTTCTGAGGCCTCTGTGGTGTTTCTCCTCATATCTTCCCTAGCCTAAGACCTTACCATTTACTTTCTGTCAAGATGTTGACTTTAGGTGCTTCCTCATGTTTTCACATGAGGAAAGAGTTCCAGCCTGCAGTAACCACCTCTGAAGAGCTCAGTGGAAGCATCTAGGGGCCATCTAGTCCTGTATTCATCTCCAAGAGTGGCTGTAATGGGACATGAGGCAACTTGTGTTGATGCTTTTTCCATAGTACTGGTCCATCTTCCAACAGTGTCCAAGGAATTCCTTGAACTCATGGTGGTGTAATAACACCCAAAGAGCCCCTTCTCAGAGTATTTTTGCTTGTATTCCCTTGGGTCTCTTGTCCACAACATCCCCTATTAAGGACTTCTACAGGCTTACAACCTGTTACGTGACAAACAACTTCTTTTGTTTGTTTGAGAGTATTTTAATTCAATGGGCCCTGGTTATGGGAAAGTATTTGGATCAATCCCCATCCATCTTTTTTATGACACATATGCTTTTGTAGGCATCTGTTATATCTTTCCCCTAAATTATATCTAGTTCTACATTTAATAAGCAAGGTTAGGAGTCCTACTCACATAGGAAAATTACCATAAATCAGTCACTTGGTTTTTAAAATAAATGGCCTCCATGAGTAATTTAAATTTCTCTTCCAAAGCTTTATTCATTGTAATACCATTATTTGATTTAATCATATCGATTTTGTAATCTTGCTTGGCAACATTATGTCTCTGTAGCAAGCCAAAGAGACAGTCAAGATGGAACGGTACTGTCAAACCAAAACATGTGGGTAAACAAAGACCTGTAGTAGGGCAGGGATGGGGACACAGAAAAATTACTGTCATAATTTATAGACAAACACCATGGCCAAGTTTCTCAGCAATAACACGCTGGTATGTATGCTGCTGGATAATCTAGACAATAATCAGGCTGTGATAATAATCCTATGCTAATAAATATTTCACAAGCTGCTGGTAGGGTCGGAATTTGATTTACAGATCAAAGTGGAAAGGCTTGTGAATGAATTCTAATTAATTCTAACAAAAGATCAAAAAAAGGAGTATTATTTTACAGTCACAGTTTGAATAAACCACTGGGTTTTATCGTTTAGAATACATTGCTTCTTGAAGGTAAAATGTGTGACCTTTTAAAGCCTCGATTTCTGAAGTTCTGAAAGTTCAGAAGTTTAAAAGAAAATGAACAGTGGTGAAAGATAGATGGCAAATTCTGACAGGGGAACCTGTGGCCTCCAGAATGATTTGCCCTATAAGAAGAGGCTACACCACCTCTAGGTGCAGGGCGAGATTTATCTATTCAAACTTGAAGGCATCTGAGCTAGGTATTGCAGAGCACCATTCTGAGTCACGTAGGAGGAGAAGTAACAGCAGCGAAGTTCATGTGACCAAATGCAGATGTCCTCTTCAAAACGAGATGAATCACTTCCACATTGTAGGTGTCCAGAGTTTACATATAAATCCCACTCATTGTCTCTTACATTACATCTTGGCCCAGCTCAGCCATTTCCTCAAGGGCGACTGTGTGCTCTCCTTGTCAGTTCCTACTCACTCAGGAATCGCTGCCTTTTTAGCTGGCTGTTTTAACATCAGTCATGCTACCACAACTCCTTCATGCGGTCCCCCAGGGTATCTTTATGGAAAGGATAAGGCTTCCCCAATGACACAGGAAAGGAGCAGAGATGCTCTCGCTGGGCTGGGTTTGCAGCCAGCGTTACCGCGGCTCTGTCGGTGCTGCCGCCTCCCTACGTGGGCCGCAGGCACGCCTTTGGATGCTGTGCAGATGCACCCAGCGAGACAAGGCTGCCTAGAGCTGGCAGTGGGGACCGGCAGTTGGCAGGGGGTTGT
Organism: Anas platyrhynchos; assembly: GCF_047663525.1. Classification (NCBI taxonomy): domain Eukaryota; kingdom Metazoa; phylum Chordata; class Aves; order Anseriformes; family Anatidae; genus Anas; species Anas platyrhynchos. The sequence goes on along the minus strand of NC_092587.1, from coordinate 21,102,317 downwards.
GACAGTGGGGCTGAGCATGGAGGTGAGAGTTCTGGCAGTAAAATGAAGCAAGGGGCCAGATGATAGCAAAAAGTGGCAACTGGCGGTGCTGCCTGGATGTGGCTGCTGGCACTGAATTGAGGCTTTGGCAGTACGAGGAGGCTGTGTTCTCTTGTCAAGAAAAACTCACTCTTAGCAGTAAGATGTAATGCTGTTGCTGACGTTGGCGAAGCTTTTTTTTTTTTTTTTTTTTTTTTAACACATCTCTTGCTAATGGATCTCAACTTCTGGGCTCATTTGTGTCTCATCCTCTCAATCCCTCAGGTCCCTGGGGGGAATCCTGCTCAGCTGGACCTCAAAAGTTTCTGCTCACTTTTCTGTATAGTGCTTCTCAAGCAGAAGTGAGTGATCAAAATCCAATTTTGCTCCCTTCCATTCAGGTCTGAAGACCTTCCAACCAGCCCCATTAAAATGCCTGGAGAAGCCGTACTGAATCCAGGCCCCTTTCCCTTTCCTTTCTGTTGAGCATGGGTAACACATTCCAGCGAAAGAGGATGGTGCAGGTGACAGAAGATCGTGCTGACACTGCAGGCTTGGCGGGTGACAGCAGAGTGCTAGGCTGGCTGGCTGCTCGCCCTCCTTCCTGCTGCTGCTACTTCAGCTTCTCTCTTCTGCGCAGAGGAAGGAAGAGATCTCTGCAGGAGGACATTATGTGGCCTGGGCTCTTTCCGCCTGTCATCTGCCTCGTTCTGCCTGCCGGCCCACCAGCAGAGACCAATTTCTGCCTTCTTTATGTCCGTCCTTTCCTGAGTCCTCTTTTTTTTTTTAACACAAAGGCCTGTGGTGAGGCTTTGAAGTAGAAAGGCATCCTCTTAGCTACGGCTGCACTGTCCGTTTGTCATGCACAGGGGTCCGCTTGGGTGGAAGCAGTGGCACGTGCAGGAGCATGCTGTGGGCAAGATGCCCTGCTCAAACCCTGGGATTCAACACCATCTAAAGCCTTTCCTGGGAGCTAGGGTGGAGACTGCAACTATTCAAGGGCGAAGACACCATGTGAGCACGAAATGGGTTAGTCTGCTGCTTGGGCGTGCAAGCTGGCTCTGCATGAAAAGAGAAACTACTTGGATTAATATGAGTTAGGCAGAGAAGTCAAGGCTAAAATAAGGTAGTTCTGTCCAGAAAGTGTATGGTATAGAGGAAATGTAACTGGAGTGAAATGTAACCAGCATGAATCAAAGGGTCTGAAGGGGGTTTTGGAACTCTCTAGGTAACAGTATGAGTTATTGGATCCATAGGATCCATAGGATCCAAAGGATTGTCCTGCTCTGCTCTGTGCTGGGCGGCCTCACCTTGAGTATGGTGTGCAGTTCTGGGCACCACAGTGTATGAAGGACATAAAACTATCAGAGAGTGTCTAAAGGAAGGCTATAAAGATAGTGAGGGGCCTAGAGGGCAAGATGTATGAGGATCGGCTGAGGTCCCTGGGTTTTGCTCAGCCCAGAGCAGAGCAGGCTGAGGGGAGGCCTCATGGCGGCCTGCAGCTCCCTCACAAGGGGAGCGGAGGGGCAGGCGCTGAGCTCTGCTCTCTGGGGACAGTGACAGGACCCGAGGGAACGGCATGGAGCTGGGACAGGGGAGGGTCAGGCTGGGGTTTAGGGAAAGGTTCTGCACCCAGAGGGTGGTCGGGCACTGGGACAGGCTCCCCAGGGCAGTGGGCACAGCACCGAGCTGCTGGAGTTCAAGGAACATTTGGACATGGTCTGATTTTTGGGTGGTCCTGTGTGGAGCCAGGAGTTGGGACACCATGATCCTTGTGGGATGGGCTTGTGCTCTAGTGCTGAGTGGAGGAGGAAAGACAGCAGAACTGTAATGTAATAGTTTTCATACAATTTACAAGATTTGTTTATAGTAACATAATTGTGGATTACTATTGCTAGTACTAATAGGAGATAGAATTGTAACTCAGTATTGCAGTGCTTGTAGTGGCACAGTTGGGAATGAATACCACTAATATTAGTTGTTTTTTATTTATTTATTTTATTTTTCATTAGCCAATTAAGGTGTTATCAGCCACTTACTGGTATGTTTCTTAATCAATAAGCATCATAACTGTCAACCAATTATATCACAATTCTCCAGTCTAAAGGAGAAGAGCCAGTCATGTAATATACTTTGGTCACTATCTTAAAAGCTATTTTACATGCACAAAGCTAAAAACATTTCATTTCCCAAAGACTTCCCAACTAATTATCCAAAACAACCAAGAAAATGTGACAAAGGAATACTTCTGTGTCCTGTGACATTGGACTTTATGCAGCATTGACCCCATATTTCTACTGTAATATCATTATGATGTTGATCATTGTGGAGTCAAGGGGGCTTACGGTGGTGCAATCCAAAGGCCTGCCCAGTGTCCAAATGCAGATGTTTTCTGGTAGTTAATACTGCAGCTGAATACATTGGAAAAACCCAGAGGTTTTTTTCCTTTTTCAAGGTGATAAAATATTTCTGTAGCAGAGACCACAGCTATGTACAGGTTGCTTGTTGCAGGAAATCCATAAATATTAGGAAAGTTGGTGAGTGGGACCTGGAGATGAAATTACCAATGTGAGATTGATGATACATTTAGACAGAGCCCAGTGAAGTAGAGAAACTAACACGAAGAAAAAAAAAAGCATCTTAAAAATCCATTTGAATTTAATTCTAGTAATTCATATTACTTCAGAGGAGGCTAGAGACAAAAATGTATTGGGTATTTAGTTGGTGGTGTCTTTTTATTTTTATTTTTTTTTCTGTTACCAGAAGATCACTTGTTTCTTGTTTTATTCTACTTCAAAGTTTCAAAATCTGACATAAGAAAGCCAAGCCCTCACTTACCTGCTTTGCTCAACACAGACTGCAATCAGCAACACTTTTCCAAACTCCATTCTGAAGCTTGCAAGGAAAAGGCTTCATCCTGCCAGGCAGTGGTATTAGCCATCACATGGAAGGCCGTCATAATTCCTGCTCAGTGTAGCAAGGAGCATTTAAAGTTGAAGTAGACTCATAATGCAAATGAACAAGGAAGTGCAGATGAGGTGATGATGGCTTTTTATTTATTTTTTCCTGATTAAACTTGAGTGAAGGTGTACGAGACATGATTCCTGCTGCTAGTCCTGCTTGTTCACAAGCTAAAATACACAAATACTGTTCAGAGCAAGGAGCAAAAATCTCCAGGACTCATAAACGCTGGTTGTCCCCATCTCGCTGTGCTACATGCGGTATCTCTGTTGCTTATCCCCTCTCCCTGGTCCCATTAATCTTGCACTCTTTGCTGCACATTGGCTCCGCTTCAGCAGGACAGATGGAGAACAGCACTGTTGTAGCCCATTTTGTAGCATGATTAGGCATTTTACTGAGAAGTACAGCTTCAAATTCTTCAAGCTGAAGAGGACCTAAAGCTCACATTTCCCACTTCCCAGGGAGGCATTCCAACCCCTCCAATATCACGTTATGTCCTCTGGCAGGGAATATTGGAATGGCATTAAGGAAAAACAAAGGAAAATGCTAATGTGATCTTACAGATGCTTAAAGCATTCAATTATGATCAATTGTGTTGCTGTTTCTGTGCATCAGCCTTCAAACAATTGGTATATTAAGAACAAGAAAAGTTTTAACCCTGCATCTTGGCATACAGAAATATGGGAGGGACTCCATTTCTTGCCTGCTTATTAAGGAGTTCTACTTGGATGGGCTTTACAAGGAGCTCTGAGATCTGCAGGATAAGCTGTGCTGCAGGAACCCAAACGTAATGCTGGGAAAGGACAGAGATGGCTGTGGAAGATACCGCCACAGAGGCAAAAGACAGAGGGCATTTCAAGGTGGGGAAATGCAGGAGGAACACAGCAGAGAATTTCACACAGCATAAGAAAAAGAGAGAGTCAAAGTGAGGAACTGCAATGCTGGTTCACAGCCAGCCTAAACTACTTCCAGCATGTTCTCTGGTGGGTCTGTGATCTGTGATGCGTTATGAGTACACAGCTCCCCTCTCCCCCCACCGTGGGTCAGACCTTGGTGTGTTGTGCTGGAGAGATACATGTCCTTCGCTGTAAAATTCCTTTGCAAATGCCTAGAAGGGAGTTAATCCAGCCTTCCTTACTTTGTACCACAAAGTGAAGATAATTCCAGGGAGGTGGATGGCTCAAGGTATCCTCCAAAAATTTATCCTCTAGGTATTGAGCAAAAATTTACCCTCCAGGTATTCTCCAGCCAGCCCTGTATCACATGCCCAAGTAAAGATGTGAAAGAGAGGAAGTGAGGAAAAGCAAAGCGATAAATGAAATTCCTGCATTTTTTTTTCTGTGTATTTTTTTTTTTTTCATGCAGGTTGCAGTCTTTTTGATAGGGACTGTTAACATACTATATCAATCAGCTGCTCTAACTACTGTGGCTATTTTAACCTTCTTGGATACATTAGTAAAATTCATACAGGTCTTTAACACTTGATATTTTCCATTTAATTGTACGGAAATGAGAAGGAGCAGCTGTGCTGGCATTTTATTATTGATGCAGTTGAAAACAGTGAGTAATCTACACAGTTCAGTGATACAGCTCCCCTTGTCCCCAAGCCAGCAATTGGAGAAATTTACATTTTAATTGATACTTTATTCTGTGAAGGAAAATAAAAGCCCTCAGCTACCTAAGTCCTTACAATTAATTAGGCACAAAATAGTCTACGAAGATTAACATCCCAGGAGTGTTCAAAAAAAATAAACAAACAAAAAACCCAAACCCACAACCAACCCACACGACCCCAGAAGGCAAAAGAGGCACTTCAGACCTGTAACCTGTCAATGTAAAATGCCTAACGACAGTTCACAGCCCACAAAGTAGCGCATGTGCCTGCAGTGAGCAACAACTCAGTTGCTAGGCGTGGCGTGGATTTGAGCACATATGGTATCCCCAATTCCCCTTGCCTGTTTCAACCTTAATTCTACAGTACTTTTGAGGGAGCATTGTGTGCTGAAGGGATCCATCGGTATGTGGGCTCTGCCCCACGCAAAAATACTCGCCTCTGGTTTTCCAGCTGTGGACCATGACCCAGCAAGCCATGGCTATACCTACATGCCTTTGCCATCTTAACATCCAGGTGCTTTCCAGGCTGGTACCATTTTGCTTTTGTGTTCCACATGCGCTGGCCGACCCCTCCCAAATCTTCTAAATGAACTGGAACTGCAAAGGGAAATTGCCGAAAGCCTGTTTCAGTACTGGCATGGATTTCTTCAGTCATGTACCATGGCCCTGGAAGATTGGAGTTCTCCCCTTACAGCCATGACATCCTTCAGACACCGTGGAGCCACTGATGGCCGTCCCATGTCAGCAAGGCTGTATAATCCCACCTACCATGCTGCGCCTTCTGCCGCTGCTCCTGAAGTGTTGATGGATGAGAAAGCAGCCGCAGCATTCATCTCCTTTGCCAGATTTATCACCCGCTCTGTGTTCAGCCTCCATACTCAATGCCTTCACAGAGTTATGAACTGTCTCTCTGATCCGGTGTCCCAAACCACAACTGCCAGTGAGCACAGAACCAAACAGTACGCAGGCCCAGCAAAGCCATATGCCTTGGCAGCCGGCTGCCCTTGGGGCAGCTAAGAAAAAAGCCAGCCTCACAATGCACCACAGGGGAGTGTCCTCCTGGGAACAGCTCTGCATTCTCATGGAGAGGATGGACTTGTGCCTCCCAACCATCACATGGACCGGCAGTCACCGCGTGGGCACAAATAACCATTGGTAGGTGCCTGCCAGGCAAGACAGCAAGTGTGGGAGCAAAAGGAGCTTCCCTGCCTCGAGCTTGGCATCCACACGTGCAAATGCGTGGATGTTTCCTCACAAGTGCTTGCCTTGTATGGTCAGTGACTTCTTGTGTGCTCATGGGGTCAGGCAGCCTTCGTCACACCTTCGGGCAGATGCTGCTGGGCGTGAATTGCTTTGGGCACCAGGCTAACTTCAGCGTAAACTGAACCAGATACTGGAAGGACTCGGCATCCAGAGGACTTCAGCTGATGACATTCTTCATTGTTAGAAGAAAACATCACAGAAAAGATGTTGCAGAAACAGAGTATAATCTTCAGGGGCTTTTGCTGTCTGGTGTTTGCAAATGGGCAAGTACAAGTGGAGATTTTCTGGCTTTTATTTCCAGACACGGGCACATTTTCTCACAGATGCCAAAACATATGTTTCTGGAACAACAAGATTGGAAGAAAACTAATAAAACCAGTGCTTTGCTTAGCTAGTTATAAAGCCATTTTTAATAGCAATATAGCAACAAGGTTTCTTCAGGAAACCTTGCTACGATTGAACTGCCCAGATCTTAGAAGTCATGAGCAAACAGTGAAGTCCTTCCAGTCCATCCAGCAGCTCTGTCCCAGTTCTGCATGGGGTTTTCTGGCTCAAGGGCAGTGCAGGACAAAGGCAAGGGCTGGGGAGGGCAGAAACCAGTAGCCTGGGAATCTGGAGTGCTGGGGCTGTTGGTGTGACTCTGGGTTTTGCTACCTGCATGTGCATCACCTAGATTTTACTGCTACCTGGAGTATCCTAGCCTCTTGTGTCACAGTGAAACTACAACTCCAAACCTGAATAATAAATATAATTTCTTGATTTTACATTCTCTGAGTACTTCAACTGACTTAGTGTTAAAAAGACATTATCACAAACAAATTAGCTGATAAAGGTTTGAAGTAATACTCATTTTGTCTTGTTCCAGAGAAAGTTAGTAATTAGAAGTCCTACAGTAAAGGATAAAGTTGCAAACAAATCCTTCCAGATGCATTATAATGGATTTCTACTTACTTCAGATAGTTTAGAGAGCTTTTGTATTTGTAATTGACTTTTTCTTATTTGAGAACATTATGAAGAAACATTCTTCTCTTCACTTTCCTAATGAGGGTACAGAGAAGTGGCAACACGAGAGGCAAAGGACACAAGTTTGAACAGTGGAAATACTAAAAAAGAAGTGGAAATATCAGTAAGGCCAAACCACTGCATGTGTTTGCAAATAGTCTGTGTTTATATGTCATCAACACTGTGGCTGAGCTCTCTGTAGGTGCAGCTGTATATTTTGCTGTACCCTGGGTGCAATAATGTGGTGCTCTGCAATATTAGGTTGATTGCACCGAGCTACTTACCTCTGAGTAGAGGACATCAGTGACTGAATAGTTTCTGATTTTGCTGCATTTGTATTAGAAAATACTCACTTTGGCATAAGCCCCTGCTGCTGAAGTTAAACAGTATGCCTAAAGCTGTAAGTTAGTTACTGACCAAAATCCTTCTGTCTGTGGGGATAAAGACAACGGGCACAATTCCTTGTGTGGACTTGGAACAAATGAAACCCCAGTGGCCAAACAGCTCCGATAGTGGGCAAGGAGGGCAAAGCTGCCAGTCACAGTGCAGAAAGTGGGGCGGCACTAAATCAGCATATTCTTTAGCAAGTAGCAGGAAGATACGATTTGTATATGGCTGCAGTGGGGAGATAATTTGTATTCGATCGTTATCCGATAGAGCTTATTAAAAATAACTAGTCACGTGGAAAAAAAAAAAAGGGCAAATTAAGGGAACCAGTCAATTTGCAGACTTATTATTAAGGAGTGAACTAAAAATAATCTGAATTGGCTTGAATTAAAAAACTGCTTGAACCTTGAAATTCTGTTAAGTCTGGAAACCCCCCCATCATTTCACCTGTAACTAAAATGGGTGAGTGCCCCGACACAGGGAACTACAGGCCAGGCAGTCTTTCCTGAGGAGAAGTTATAGAGAATATGCTGCCTATGGTATCGTAACTAGTATCAGTCAAGAAGGTAAGTGCTGCCCTGGGATGTGGCTTCTTCCCAACCCTCCTAAGATCTGATCATGCAGCATTTTCTGCTGGTAGCGGTCAGAGGCTGCCCAGCTCTGCGCAGAGACCTACCTGCCCTGTAGCTTTTTATAACTGATGGATTTGGCTGAGAAGCTAAAGAGAAATCCAGATGTTACACCAGGAATCCAGAAATCTGAAGCAAGTTCTACCAAATATATTGGGCCAAAATTAGAAACTTGGTTGATAAACTCTGGAAAAATTACTTGATGTAATAGCCTTTTTAGAGGCATTTTTAAGATACTGAGTATGTACTTAGGGGACTTCAATACAGAAAATTAAAGCATATGAATAACTTTTCATGCTGATTCACAAGCTGCTAGGTAATACAAACAGCACAGATATTTGATGGCAAAGGCTTAAAGGTTTAGGGTATTCAATAAAGCTTTTGCTGCAGCAGAATTAAATTAGTATATAATGACATTTTCGCATTAGAAGAAAAATGTCAAGTAAGCAAAAATCGAGTGAGAAAAAAGTCAAGTCAAGCGAGACAGGTAATGTCTGCAGAAAGTGTGGTGCTGTCCTCAGGGCATTCAGCCTAGTGTCTGCAGACTGCAGTTGTTCATCATGATCCCGAAGCCATGAAAGGGAAATTAGTCCTTGCAATGTTAGATCGTAACATCTTATCTAAATGTATGAGAAATGCACAGTTTTATTTAGCAAAATAAATGAAACTGGAAAAAAATATTAAAGGAACGTCATAGTAGTAAAAGTCTCCACCAGCCATCCTGGTTAAACCTGCATAAAATGGACATGTTACCTGAAGAAAGGAACAAGATGCCTGTGGAAACCTCCGTCTGCCTCCCCTAATCTTGCTCTACCCAAGTCTGATACACATGGCAGGAACTGGTGGCAGGGGGAGTTAAATACAGCCGTGTGGTTTCTTTGATCACGATGGATGTGCTCAGCCTGACGCACTGCAGAGGCCGTGCTGGAGCAGATGTTGTCAATGAGGTGGAAGAACTGCTGAGGTACCTGCCTCCTTCGTCTGGGGCACCCGACTGCTCAGGCCCTACCGGATCGTTCAGCTGTACACGGCTACCGCAGGGCATGCAGGCAGCTGTCACAGATCTCACATTTGATCTGTGATGTTCTGATCAAGAGAAAGGGAGAGGTTACATGAGTACCTGACAAAACGTCATCATTTAAAGGTTTTTGGCCTCAATGCCTGAAAATTTATGCTGATGTAAAGGCAATCCAGTTCCAAAAACTTTAATTGCGGTTGTAAATTTTATTTCCCCAGCCAAAACCTATAGCAGGACTCCTGCTGTCCATAGAGAGTGGGTGATGTCCTTATACAAGCCTGAATCTGCACCACATGAAGCAGATTTTCAAAACATGTTTTTCAGAACATCAAAAATGCTTAGCAATAACAGATGCAAGCAGCGCACAGATCCTGAAATCCCAAGATTTCTAACTCTTTAAAAGTTTGTCTGGGATAAACTCTAACTGGAAACTGGGATTGTTTTATTTCTCATGTCCTTAACCAGTTCTGCAGCTCCCAATCTTTAAAATAAATTACAGAGAGCAATAACCCACAGGACTGACTGCATGGAAGTTGAGGGCTTGCTCATACTTTTAATACACCATTAGTTATCTACCTTTACATTCGGACACAAGATCAACAAGTCAACATCTTCCTCAAGCATTGTCAAGCTTTCTACATACATCCCTAGCATATGGTACAAAAAGGAGATGAGAAATTGAAACTTCTGAAATAAGGAAGTTCTACCATCGCCCTTTGCTTTCCAAAAGCATTTTCATAAAGTCCTTCAAGTCAGTGAGGTTACTCACAGGATTAAATGATGTTGATTCTGGGCATGAAGTGCTCAGCCCCGTGTAGGCAAATGCCTGAACTTCAACGGCATTGCTCACGTGAGTGAATTTACTTCTTTGTTCCTGGGCCCTATCCTCAGACTACATGGGATGATCCTTTGAGGAGGCCTTCTGTCCTTCAGCCAAAGCCTTGTTGATGATTTTTATTTGGGCTTTTTTTTTTTTTTTTTCCAAGTACCGATAGCTACTTCTTCAGACCTAGGAGCTACAAGGAGGCATGGTTTGCTAGGCTTTCCAGCACCAAGTCCAATGTGAAAACTCACATTCTGAAAATGTGGAGATGACAAATACCTTTTGCAGTAGGAATCCAAAGAATTCCTGTAATAGGCATTTTGGAACAGAGCTACTCCGTGATCACAGGCACAGCTTTACTCGGTAGGAAACGGTGATGAGCTTGATGCATTGGGGACTAACAGAAGAAAGGAGAACGTACTTTTAAAGCACTTCATCATCTTCATGAGATTTTAAAATGTACCTACCATGCGAAGTTAAGTTGAACTTCAGCTGGTTCTTTGAATAATTTATTCTTAAAACGCCCGAGGAATCATTTATACAGGGAACAAGGATGTGTTTGAAACCTCCTTAATGTGCAGTTCAGACCACTGAAGCTGGCCTGCTTACCACCATGTCTTCAGCGACAGCATAAGCAGGGCCAATGCTTGTTCGCTATGTCTTAGCTCCTCCTCGGCACGTTATGACTAAAGGTGAAGCTGCGCTATACACAGTGATACGAACACTAGGGAGTGAAAGTGAAAAACAGAAGGGAAAAGTATCTTGAACTGGTAAAAACTCTTTTCTTGCTGAAGAAACATTAAGGCATTTTATTTCAGGGTATCTCTACAAGCAGGACAACAGAGATTGACTTCTGATTCCAGACCAAATCTTATTGGCTTTGATCCCAGGCAGATCTGCAGATAGTCTGGATAAAGATTACACAGCAATTATCTGTAACAAATTCATTTTTATTTCTACTATTAATAAATCCTATAAAAGTTAATTCTGCTCATCTGTAATGTGTCTTCCCATGTATATTTCTACAATGCCATTAAAAAAAAATAAATCACTTCTTTAGGTTTTCTCTTGCTAGATTTTTCAGTGGTGGCAGTAGTGACTCCACACAGAATGAACACGTTTACGTTTAAGGAAGTTTTTTGGCCTCTTGTTTGCCAACCTCTCAGCAATTCAGTCATACTTTCTCCTTAGGTCTTCAGTTATAAATCACCACATCTGACAAACACCAAGCATTAAACCAGGGAGCTCCAGCATAACCTCGAATTCTGCCCCAAATAGAAATTATGATAGAGGTTAAAATGCCTTTTGGTCACTGTCCTATTCCATAAAGACTGCTTTTGTTTTAGTAGCTCTACAGGAAATGTACGCTGTATTTCTTCTTCTGCCTCATTTATCCCATCTGTGCTGTTTGCACATTAATTTGAGGGAAGCCAAAAGGGAAATTGTCACTACCCTTCTGTTCCTGCTATCCCGTTCTCCCTGTTACCCCAGGGTACGCCTGCTAGCAGCGGAACAGAAACCACCACAAGACTTCCCACAGCATTTCCAGCCCACGTGCGTACTTTACATGTTCCCCCCAACCTCGCTGCAGGGATTTGTGGAGGGGCTGCTCTGCCCCAGCCCCACCGCAGCAGCGGCCACACACTGGTACTGTTTTGTTTCTCCTCTGGTGTGCTGTTGGGAACGCTCTGATCTCTTACAAAAATACATGCTTCTGCTAAGCGTCACCGTACTAAAAAGTGCACTGAGGCGTTTAATTTTGTGCTGCTGTGCTCCATGGAGAGGTAAACAGGTCCACCTCTACATCTGCAAGCTTTGCTTCTTCAGCATGAACAAAAACCATAAAATGCCGAGGTTTTAGTAACACTTTTATCTCTTTATACTTTTTACATAGGCAGATAGTGGGGGAGAATGATTTTAAACTGAAGGGAGATTTAGATTAGATGTTAAAAGGAAATTCTTCACTCTGGTGAGGCACTGGCACAGGCTGCCCAAAGAAGCTGTGGATGCTCCATCCCTGGAGATGTTCAAGGCCAGGTTGGATGGGGCCCTGGGCAAGCTGATCTACCACGTGGCATCCCTGTCTATGGCAGGGGGTTGGAACTGGATGATTTTTAAGGTCCCCCAACCCAAACCATTCTGTGATTCTTTTCATCAACTTCTAGGAAAAGAACTGCCTCCTGTGCTCCTAGGGAAAGGAGATGGGCACCTGAGTCAGGTTTTTGCTCACCTATCTTCAGTTGTCCAGAACCCAGCTCCTCCCAGCCTCTGGCCTCCCTCTCCAGTCAGTGCAGGGAGCCAGGCACCTTGGGGCCTTCATTCACATATTCCAGACACATTTTAGGATGCAGTAAAACACCTCATTTCTCTCCATTAGCTAGAAAGGTAGCCTGGACAATTTAGTCGAAACACAACTTTCAGGCATTCAGCTGCAGCTGTGCAGACACCAGGTAAGAATCTTCTGCTCAGTTCTAGCACCTCCCTGCCACCTGCACCTTCCAGATAAGTGAGAGAAGTCATACATGAAGAAAATCAGAGCTAACCATGTAAGGGTTAGAAAAAGTGACTATTTGGGAGGTGTCTTTTTTCTGTTTTCCAGTTGTTGACTGCATTTTTTCCTTAACTCTAGTCTCTTCTGGTTCCTTAGCTCTTCTTCCCTGACATTACTATTTCTTAGAAGAACTATTCTGCTTGTTTGTGCCTTTTGGTCAAATTCCAAGCCTTTCCAAAATGAACATTTCAACAGCATTTTGTCCTCTATTTATAGACAGTTGTCTGTTCCATGGTCTGCAGTTTGCCTTCTGTTCCCTCTATAGCACATCACATCCGTACTGCGCTTCCACAGCAGTGGAAGTGCTTCCTTTTACCCTTACAGAGCATTTCTCAGGAAACTGGTACAGATAGATCTTTAGGGTACTGATAGATCTTTAAAGAAGTACTGAGATGTAACACTGCCTAAAGCTGTAAGGAAATGTTAAGACATTTAAAAGGATTATTCCATACTCCCATTATTCACCATATGCTGGAAGACATCTTCCCCCTCAAGCTTGCAGCCTTATAGCACGTTTTTTACCATTACAACAAGAGCCAATTGTTTAAATAATTGGCCTGGTAAAACAGAGACAAATGAATTGTTTCTACAATCTGTGAATGAATGCTGCGTTTTTTTTTTTTTTTTTTTTTTAAAGAGTCTGTTTCTTATTAAGATAACAGAAAAATAAATATTCTGTATTTGAACTCCAAAATATGCAGCCCAATGTCCCTAGACAACTTAAAGCTATTTTATTTAAATAATAGTGGGTTAAACTTTCAGAACACTGTAAAATCAAGGTTTCAGAAGACAGTATACAGCAGGTGCGTACTCTGGATCTATTTCTTGCCCCATTGATCTAACATCCTTACTGGGAATGGAAAAAATACAATCACAGGAGGTGTAGAATACAGGTTGCAAGCACAACCTGATTTTATTTATTTTTTCCTCATTCAGGTACAAACTGACCACTTTTCTAGAGAATGAAGAGCAAGACAAATTTAACAGGACTCTGACCCCCCATTATTTGTTGAAATACATCCACCTGCCTGTGCAGCCGGTTCAGCGCAGCACCGGGTAGCACCCAGCCACACACGTGGATCTTGGACTGCTTGAGCTGGCAGGCTTGAATAATTTGGCTGATGCTGGAAGCCCACAGCCTGACCTTCAATATGTTGCTATGTAATTGTTAGGGATGCAACTTTTATTAGATAAAACAAATATCTGTTATGACAAGATATAGAACTAGCAGAAACAAAATTATTTGCCCAGCAACTCCTACGCCAATGATTTGGCCTGACCTGACCTGAACCACTCTGAACAGATCGATGACAGCAATTCCATTAAATCAGAACTTTAAAAGGTTGAAAACAGCAAAAGACTAGAATGAGCAATAGGAGAGGCTATGACTGATAAAGCCTTCATATTCTAAAATGCCATTAAAGAACATGCTTTTATTATTGTTTTATTTGAGGTCTAAATGCAGCTACTTACAGGTTTAAGTATCTCTTTCAGAAACAAAGAAAGCCACTGAGGGAACTCTTTGCCACAGCACAGAGTTTTGACTCTGGACTACTTGTAAGGCTGCAACAGCCACAACAGAACGTACTTCTCAAACCTTAATTACTTTTTGAAACATATTGAGAAAACCAGAACAACCTGATGAGTACACAGTTGAATACTACATGCTTAAATTTTAAGAAAACCTCTGGGATGTTGCAGTGTCTTGACTGGTCTTTTGAAGGATTTTTCAACTCTTAACGGCTCATGAACGGCTCAGACTACCTCTTGCTTTTTGTAACCCATCAATCTCTAATACAAGGCAAGGAGGGAAAAATGTCAAGGTATTCCTGTGCTCTCTGACTTAATGCACCTCCATCTTGCTCTTCAAGAAATGGTTGCAGCACTCTGGCCTCTACCATTTCTTGGTAAAGCAAGGAATTAATAAATCTCTTCCTCAAGGAGAGCATGAGCACACTTGACAATACGTGTAAGCAGCAGTAGGGCTGAGTAGTGGTTGTAAGATCTGGTACATCATAAGCGCACATACTACTTCACTATTATTTCTACAGCGTTGTACGGTGAGACTTAGTTAACAAGGAGAGAACAAGAGAGTAATATTCAGTTTAAGGGAACAGCACAGCACACAAATAAGGTGACTGCAAGATTACTGCTAAGCCATCAGCCAATTATTTTTCATTTTGTTGAAGTAAAATACAATGCTTTATTCTACAGTGCGTTTGCAGAAACACAGAACAATTTTCACCCCACCTCCTCCTTTTTAAATACGTCATCTGACACATTCTGACATATACCACAGCAGACATCTGGACTGCAGTAAAGAAAGAGGAGAACCCTGTATGAACTCCAAGTTGTTAGACCAGCAAGTAGGGCTTTTAAGCCTGCTTGGCTTAAGATATTCAGCATCAGTTAACTGGAATGAATCATGCATCACTCAAGTTCACTGTGTGGATATATTACTGTAACGCTCCTGTAACAAGATTACAAGATATACATGTTCTTGGGACAGACCAGTCTCAGAAGTCATTACAGAAGTCTGAGAACACTGAGAAACTCAAAAAAAAAAAAAAAGAAACAGAATAAGAAAAAATTAACATAATTCATCAGTATCTTCTGAAGCTTGCAGGACTCGTCTACACTTCTAAACAGAAGCATAAAGCTATACACTTTTTTCCCCCCTCCAAAAAAAAAGCAGACTGATTGCCACTCTTTACACTCTTTAGAAGTACTACAAGTGTCTCTTGGATAAACTTCACAGAATTTCAGAACATGTGCCTTTCCCTGAGGCCAAAAGGTGTTGGATTCACTCAGGAATGGATTTCTGTTAAGCATTCTTAGCTTCAAAATCAGAAGAGGACTGAATGCATCTTCAACACTGGAAAAATCACTCACATCTATCAATTAAAGGAAATAAGATAAATTAATTTTGATTACCTTTAAATAAATAATGATTTTAATAAATTTTTCTTCTAGGACTTCCCTTCTAGCAAGATGTAATACATGTTTAAACCAATCTTTCAAACAAATTTCTTTGACTATAGTAGAGCCACCATAAATAGTTCCCCCTGCAGAACCACAATCCCACCAAAGTTCCCCTTATGATCCCTAAATACATGATGCCTCATTTGGGGGTATGCAAAATACCAAAGTCAGCAACACCCTGTACTTAATGCTCAGACTCTTCTTACAGAGCGAGGGAAAATACTGTTACATGTTATGTTTACTGTACTTAAGATTGCAAAAATCAAATCTTAATATATTGTAGCAGAGGGTTTTATATGTTATCTTTCAAATGGTATAGAGCAATCTATGGTATTTTTAAAACAACACTCACTGGTGCAGGCATTCCAGCTCTGAAGGCAGGTCACAACCTACATAAGCTTTGTTCATTAAGCTGTACTCCAGCAGTGCACAAAAACAGGGATCCTACAAGAAAAGATTAATGTTTAACATAAATCACGCTACTGTGTGTAATGAATTTTCAAACAAATTAGCATAGCACATGAATGCAGGAGATTTAACTGGACCTCTTCCAGGAACAGAAGAAGGCAAACAGTGCAGGAGTGGAATAACATTCGAGAAAGATACTGAGAGCTGCACTGTTACATTTGTTGCATATAGGTGTGGGGAGACTAAGCTTTCTATTCAGCTTGTTTTCTGGAATACTGCTTTTCTTCTGTTTTATCAGATATTAAGAAGTGCTTGGGAGTCTACTGTACAGGTGCCTGAACTGTCCACCTTTACCTCTGGAGCTGAGGTAATCCTAAATGCAGACTGAAGACAGCACACCAACTATGAACATAAAAGATGTTCTCTCATATCAGATAACCCCATAGATTAGTCATTTATCATGGCAAATACCACATGCAAATCAAAGATAAAAGCAAACAAACAAACAAACACTTACTTTCACAAGAACATGAGGATTTCCCACAACAATCAGCAAAGCTTTTGCTCTAGTAATTGCTACATTAAATCGCTTTGGGTTAGAGAGAAAGCCCAAATAGTATTTCTCTTCCATAAACATGCCTTCATGAGATCGCACCTAGAAATTAATTTCAGAATTGGAATAATGAGAAACCAACTTCCCTAGCCATAGTGTAACTATGATGAGCAACATATGATTTGCTCACTGCAACAAACCACAGGTCAGTGTGAGCAATGCACAAGCTAGCTTCATAACCACATTTCCCACGATGGATTTTCCCAGAGGTCTCTTCTCCTACAGTCCCCGAACACAACTTTAGCAATTTCAGAAGAATGGCATATTAGCTTTATTTTAGGATCATGAATACCCACTGTAATTTGAAATGCAAGATACTAAACACTACATCCTGAAAAACACCATTTTTTTAAAGTCTTTTCAGTAGAAGAAATGGTAGTTACTGTTTTTCTAAGTTCTACAGCTCAATGATACTTCAGAGTGTCTTGTCAGTGAGCTTTGCTGTAGCCTAGAGGAAAATGCCACTGAAGCAACTAATGTGCTTTGTAATGATTTCTCATCAAGTTTTCACCTTTATTTCAATCAATATTTGAACTCATATTTGATAAAGTAATTTTCCATTACTAATAATGAGTTTGTGTAAGTAGGAGCACAGTACATACCTACAACTATTTTAAGATAGTTACTATGCTGGAGTGAAAAGCCACGACATGACGAAGTATGAAGAAGAGTAAGCATGGTTCTGCTGCCCTTAGGAAAAAAACAAGCAAGCAAACCCCCAAATGCCTCCTCCAAGACACAGGACAATCCCTCACACAAACAGATTTCTTCCCTCCTTTTCCTCCCCAGTCATCCTGTTTTCCAGGTCTTTGGTTGTTTTAATAGCTATTTTGTCCTCTCTCTTAGAAATTCTATGCACTGCTGTTAGAAGTAGTCCAGTGTATCTTCAGCCACACATTCCTGGTCTGCACTGCCTCCTTTGACCAGTCTGTCCTCTGTGCCATTACCCAGACTCACAGGGGCACAGCCTGTAATAGTGCACATTCTTGAACAGTTCTGAAGAATCCCAGGTCACAAACACCTCAAGAACTCCACATTCCAGACTTATATCTTTTACTTTAAGACTTACTGCACGAAAAACATCCTACCATTTGGACCAAAAGCAAGCACACAGACTGCATTCTGAACCCAGCTTCACACTGCAGAGATAAAGGTCTGTAAAGGTCCGCATGGACCTGTAATGCCCACCAGAAAAAAGTCTAAAACCCCAAAACACAATCGCATGCACTAAACTGCTATCACTGGGATGTTCAGTGTCAGGTTAGCTTTTCTTTCAAGTTTCCCAACCACCTTCTCTGCTGACTCAGCACAGCTTCTTACTCCTGGCCAGCAGTTCAGCATGTATGTACAACATCTTCACCAGAGCATACTTGGATGTTAGCTCAGAACATAAAGGATCAGTATCACACATTCCTGTATAAAGGCATCTGCAAAACGCGTCAAGATTGATCACCTAACTGCTTATAGCAGCTGCTGCTTCTACTTCTTGACTCCACACTGAATTCTCCTTACAGGCACCAAGAAAAACCTCCACTATCAAGAGCCCCATCCAACAATTCTGTGCCTGAGAAGAAAAAGGACAAAGAAGTTGATGTTTTTTTTTCTCCTTATGGGGTTTTCATGTGAATCCACATACCAAAGATGTGTGCATACACTCTGGAGTGAACATCTAGCATTTAGAGCAAGAACTGGCACACACCTGCACCTAATCAAAAACAAAGGGGTGGTAAACACTGGTGTGTGGAGCTCCTCCTCAGTCTTCTGAGGCCTGGTGTCTCAGCTGCTGCAGAGTTTTCAGGCTGTTGACTGGAGTGTGGTAAATCATTGTGATTCACTCAGTTCTCTAATATTTATAATGCTTCCAGTTTGCATCTTCTCTAAACATGCTTAACTGAAGGTACATTATCTGCATGAAACTCTAAAACAAACTTAAGTGTGAACATCCAAAAAGGTTTGAAGTTTACTTCAAAAAGCCCAGACAGCACCTTGTTCACATGTGCTTAAAATAAGCACTTTTCCCAAATGCTGCAACAGACTACTGATAATAAATATAGCTTCCTCCTTCCCTTCCCTCCCTAAGCCCCATGTCAAAGGAGCCAGAGAATTAAAAATACATAAGTATTCTACACAGGACCAGAGCAAAAATACATACTGTTGATAGGATGGTAACCAGGTGCTCCTGCCCTTGAAACTCTTCCACCGTGCCAACTTTAACATCTGACAAATCAATGCTTCTCAGAAGAAATCTGATTTTTTCCACCTACAAAAAAAAGATTTGAAAGATTTTTTTATTTTTCACATTTGAGAGTGGATTACTTCAAATCCAAAGCATACGTCACAAAAATAAGGAACTTAATGCAGACAGGTTGTAGGAAATGCCCGCAGCAAGGTTAGCCATTAGCCACTAGTGAAATTTAAAAATGAAACAGCAGCTTTTTTCTGAGACGTTTAACACTTCTTACATGACGCAGCAGGTGAAATGCTTTCACCATGTGTACAGAAATGGACAGTTTTTTGATAAATCCAGATTTCAATGAGAAAACCAACTTAGATCTTAGGAGTTTATCCATAGGAATCCTTCTTCCAGTGTGGAATGTATCCAAAACCAAGACTTAAAACAGGTGTGGTAGGGCAAGCAGCTTCCTCCATCCCTCCAGAAGACTGTGCAGAGACTCCCCCTCTGCTTGCCAGCTGCACCATGCAGAGTGAAAAGCAGAGGCAAGGCGTGACCACAGGTGCCTGCTCTCTTCTGGAGGGTACAAGGCAGTCTTTTCCACCACAATGCTGGTATGTCTGGGATAAGCATACGATCACCAGCAAAAAGCTGCTTGGAGACTGCAGCTGAAGTGCTCCAAATTAAGTGAAAAATGAACCACGGCTAAGCCAAGGGTTACAGTGCTTCTTTTCACATCAGCATTCTTGCAAGACAAAGTGACTTTCCTGAAGCAGACATTATTAGTATGCCTTGCACCATAGGCAGATGAAGGACACAATCATACTCCCTGAAACACTTCACAGGTTTTAATATAAGATGTTCAGCCACATCTCTACCATATATAAGTATTTGAAAAATAAGTAGTAACTGTAAATACAGGTAGGTGCATATGCTTCAACAGTGGAATCAGCACAGACAACTCTAATTTGCAAGTCAGAGTTCTTCAAAAGGGGGCTGGTCTTTTCCACATGCCTTACAGTGTTTGCCCCAGCCCTCACATGCATGACCACAAAGACTGAGATGTGCACATCAAAAAAAACTAAACACAACCTGTCCAGAGCATCCTCTGGAAATAAAAGATTTTAAACATGAAAGCAGACATCATGCACTTAACAGACTTGAAGTTGCCATCCAACATTCTGTACGTGTTCAAAGAGCAGTACAAGCTTCGAGCCTGACTGCTGGACTGCTAAGTCCCAATTCCTGTACTTTCCTCAAAGTCACAACAAAGTGACATGCCCTCTACTTGCTACGTTTCCCTTTTGTTCCGCTCCTCAGTGTGCACAGTGAGGGTATCAGATACCTGTTCCAGCTGTCAGATATTAAGTTCTTTACTTGCTCTCTACTCTCAACAACTGAAATACCTGCTTTGAACCCCGAAACCACAGATTTCTCCCTATCACTTCCTAATTTATGAAACTAAGCAAAGCAGAATGCCACTAGTGCTATCTAGGTTTACAGTTCAATGGAAACATCATTAAAGATTGATAACACGCTATGTAATGACACAGTGACATTCTGACACAGGCCTTCCTGCTCTAACAAACCACAACACGAAATACACTAACTCTGAAGTTTTTGAACACTATTGATACCTGTTTACGATACGGTGTAATCACTCCAATATCAGTCACAGACACTGCAGTGCTTTCATTTTTAGCCAGGTGGCAACAGTACTGCATCACTTGGACTGCTTCAGTTGGATTAAACCACGAGGGGCTGCGGCCTTCACGTGTTTCATTGCCCTGGATAAGGGGAAGCAAAGCGAGCAGATGAAGAAAATGTGCAGAAATTAATATGTATTTAATAGATTAGCCTCAAACATCCTAAATGCAAAAAATAGATGTCATATGTTATATACAAATTCCCTTCTTTGCTATAAATCCTTTCCAATGAAAGGAAAAGCATCACTTAATGCCTTTTTTAAAAGCTAGATTTATAGTATATTTACAGATGACAGTGCTTTGTATATGTGACAAAGGATGCAAATCTCAACTCAGGGTGACAGGTGTTACCAGGCTGCTATCCTGCTTTTCTGCAAGGTGTAGGAGTTCAAAAAGCACCTCCAACAGTAGATATACCACTTGCTACTTCACCACTTCTTGGAAGACCAAAGAAAACTTTTCTTCCTGATATACTATTCCTCCTCCTCCCTCCAACTTAATCTTTAATAATCTTCCAGTTGTAGGGGATGGTATTCATTCTAATACAGCAAACTCTTATCAGAAGTTATCTAAATCTAATGGAGCTGCCTGTAGCTCTGTGCTGCTCAATTTACCAACTTGATTTTTTGTATTAAAACGTCTCCACAAGACGCTGCAATTTGCAGCTGCTTAAGTTCTTTGCAAACATCTGCCTTCAGTGGTTGTTTCATCAAAACCCAACGAAGTACTGAACAAGTATTTTTTTCAAAACCAAAAAGCCATACTTCCTATAAAAAGCTTGTTTTCATATCCTTTCTGAAATTCATTCTTAAGAATAAAACTTGCTGTCTACATTATCAGACAACTTCTGTGAGGCCCCTTTGTTTATACTTGACTACGTGAACTTTTTACATACCCTGACTCCATGAAAAATTAACGGAAATCCCTTCCTGGGCAATTTCTCCCAATGCAACAAAGAAGTTACTACTGAAGTGTCTGCACAAACTTCCAGCTCTTTATGATAAAACAGTTTAGATGGTAAAGCAAGCAAGGCAGAATGTGACCTGTAGTTCTTTATGAGCTTTGTGATCTGCAGAGACCAAAAAAATACGAATCTGTTACCAAAACACGCAGCTATTCATCAAGCTTCAAAGCATGCAGCAGCTCCCACACAGGTATCTTGCCATCCTGTAGTGTTTAGCTTTTCTAAAGCTGCCAAAGAACTGCATTAAAGGGAAAAATTGTAATTTTGATCTGTAAGTAAATACTAAATAAAAAAGTCTTAAGAAGGACCATCTCTTTTCCCTCTAAGGGGAGCGGAGAACAAATGAAAGAATAAAATTTACACAAAAGATGAAATTGGCATTCTCCAGTTTAAGGCATCCTATTTGCAAGCCCATTTCCTTTTTTAATCAAGTCAGATTCTTTTATTGGAGTTTCCATAGATGTAACGTGCTTCTTGGGGGAAGCCCTGATGGGCAGAGAAAAAGCATCAGACGATTAGAACAGCTAACAGAAGCTGGCCTTGGAAAATTTACTTGTCTCTCAATGAAAGAATGGCCTCGAAGAAGCAATTCCAGCCATTAATAACCAGCTCAAGGAGCACTAAAGCCTTCACTTTGTGCTCTCTCACCATGCCAGCTTGCCTTAAGCATTGTATACGTAACACAAGAACAGAAGTTTGCTGTAACAGATTTTTAAGAGGAAGTTTGAAGTAACTTTTCATTAGGCTGAACCCAACCTAAAAGCTAGAGCTAAATATCACCCACTCCCTGTCCCCTCCAGCAACTTAAGTCTGCCATCAGACTTCCTCCTCTGGCCACACAATTATTGCGTCACCTTTGGTTTTAATTTTTCAGACTATAGTACCAGAAGAATGAGAAGGCACTTTAATAAATCAAGTTTACATTTTAGCCCTGTATCTCAGCCTGTGACAAGAACTTAAAGCCACTGAAACATTTGTGCTTACTTACCTAGCAATGCTACCTCTGACACTTGAAATGGACTTTAGGCACTTCACCGTACAAGAGCATTAGGAAACTGTAATGACACTCTGAACTGGTTCCCTACTAGTCAAACTGACAACAGAGTCTAACAAAAAAGGATGTTTTTAGTACTCCATATATGGATGACATGTTCAACATGCATGTGTAGAGTTGTCCTCATTCAAGAACTTACTGCCCCAAATAGTGCCCTTGTCCCCAGCTTTTCATTCTCTACCTTTCAACCTTCACAGCTATGCAAGACCACAAAGTGAGACTGAGCTTATTTTGTTTAAATTTAAGTGTTTACTCAACAAATGTTGAGTAAGAAGTAATGGTTCTGGTGAGTCGTAAAAAATCTACTTATGAGGCTCTTCAATTCAAATCCATACTTCGGAATGACATTAAGGGGCTGCTCTGGTCAAGGATATATCAACGGGGTGCCAGATCCTGATTCTGACATATGCTCACCAGAACGTGTTCACCAACTGTCCTAAAAACATTTCACTAATGGTAATTTGCTTCTGATACCCCAGTTCATGTACTGGGCTGCTAGGTGTAGTTACAGCTCAGAGATGAAAGGAATAGTTTAAGTATTTCTCTATGTCATGGAACATTCAGCTATTTCCAGCTACCCTGTAAACACTGTTTTCTTATGCTTATATGACAAATTTCCAAAGCTATCCTTCAGAGGAAGAAGAGGTAAGGAAATAGGAAGGTTTTTTTTTTTTTTCCCTTCCTGAAATAACTTGTTCAAGCTTGTCCATTTGTGGAGAATTATGAGTAAGTTTGGAAAATGGAGATGGAAGGGAATTTTAAGCTGTTATTTAGAATTACGCTGTGTGTACTACATTTGACCAACTCTGAAGGGGCTGTCTGTTTTTAAGCCAAAAAGGGCTTTAGGAGGTTAGAAGGCTGAACGTCCTTGATATTCTGAGTATTTATTCAAAATAATCAAGTCTTCCTAGAAAAACAACTATTTGAGTTAGTTTTAAGTCTAAGCATTAAGGAGTAAAGCAAGGTGGTAAGGAAACATCAGCAACCACAGTTTCTCCTTCTTCACAAGAAATAAACTAAAATAATTTGGTTTTACTCACCAACAAAGGATTATATGATCCAGAGGCACTGAAAGCATCCTCATCTCTCAGATACATATCCCTTGATAACAGTCGTTCCAGCAAGGACATATTTAATCCAAATGCCAATGCAATTTTTGATTTTATTACAGGTCCTAACTGCTTTGGATCTCCAACAAGAACTATCTGTATATACAGATTAAAAAAACACCTTATATTATAACAGTTATTAGAAAATGTAGTTTCAGTAACATGCACACTTCCAAGAAACGCAAGATGTGTTTAAGTACTCTACTTTCCTCACAGACTTCTAATTTGTTTGCACAGGTTTAGGCCCAGAAGTATGAAAAAATGGCAGCTTGCATTCTACAACATTCACAACGATAAGAACAGCAAGCAAAAACCTTGTACTTCCTTTCAGAAGATGACTCTAAGAGACCTACCTGTCCATTAGCTTCTGAAATCAACCCGATAGGAATCAGGCTCTCTGGTTCACTTGCTTGCCCAGCTTCATCCAAAATCATATGTGTGAAGTGTCCAAGCCTACAATTAAGTAACATGAACTTAAAAGAGGGCTTTTTTTCAGATTAGTTCATTCTGCCACCCTGTGGTTGACCTCAGCAGCTCTGTAAACTTCCTTGTCATGTGCACCAGGAACCTCCCCTCCACATATACAACAAAGATTAAAATATTTCAAACACACAAGGTAGAAGAAACAACTCGCTAACTGATTCCTCATCTGTGATTTCTCATCCACACTATCATATATGCAACCGCTGCTTATCTTAAAGTATTAGTCAGGGCAAGGCTAAGATTAAAAAAAAAAAAAAATCTTGGAAAAAAAAAATCATTGTTCTCAAATTCTCTCAGCTACGTAATTAGAATAACGCACTTGGTTTATGCAAAGACAATCACTAGGCCCTGTTTCCACCAAACAACTCTTAAGACAGTTAAACACTTAACGCATTCTTTTAAAAAGATAGTTTCCTCTGATTTTGCTTAATAGCACTTTATATTGAGGTTGTTTACAGCTAGTTTTCTCATCAGGTCACCTTTACTAAGTAAAATCTAATTTTTAGTGTGAACTCCTACAACAACACTTTTAAGCCAACATGACTGTAAGATACAATATGGTTTCTAAGGATACAACTGCTGGTGGTGGAAAACTACTGCGTCAAGACTTTTTATTTTTATTCAAGATATTTCTTAAGCTTCCTGTGTGTGGAGAAAGTCTCAGCTGAAACATTACTAAAAACAAGAGGTTTGCCAGCAAGACAACTTAGGAAGAGAGGTACATGCAATAAACTGCATTAAAACAGCTGAAGTTATAATACAGAGGGAATCTAAGGCTTGAGATTTTGTAATTTCCAGCTACGTCAGCAATACTCCTGTCTGTAGTACAGTACCTTACTGCTGTTTGATAAAACATTCCTGCACTGCTACAAGTGGTAATTATTATCCTGAACCAAGATGCTTTCCAAATATCTTCGCCATCTTTGCAGTAAGGTTTCACTATGTCATCAATTTGCTGCAGAAACAAAAAGGTGTTTTGTAAAACAAAAATGCTACTCGATGTTTTCATTTGAAGAAAAAGCACTGAAAACTATGTTGGAAGCTGAACAAAATGTTTAGATTTAGACCTATAACTGAGATGAATTCTTCATGAACGTGCTTAAGCAATATATTTGCATTTCCTTCATCTTAGGGATCCAAATTTTAAGATATATTTCATATACACATTTTCCAGTTCATCCTCTGGAACGGCTACAGTAGTTATTACTTTGGATCCTACCCACCAAGCCTAACCAGTCTATTAAACATTGACAGTTACATTAATAAATCAGTAGTTTTAGATAAAATATTAGAAGTGAAATAATAACTGGTAGTAACCTGTAATACTTACCTCTGGTGATCTGCAGCTAGCATTGATTCGGACCATAGCTCCTGGTTTTAAGAGATTGCTTTGATGTAGCCTCAAGCAGATCAGGTCTGTTGCAGCATTTGATGGAGCACAAACCAAGATCCGACTATCTGGTAAAGTATAATGTATCTACATTCGAGAAGATGGACATAAAGTAAAGTTAATTTGGAAATACAGCAATAGCTAAAATGTGCTCATGTTGTGCCACTGAATACAGAATCCAGATGAGTTTTGAACACGTTATACTCATCCACACTTCTGCAGTTCAAGAACACTAGTCTTGACAATCATAACCTAAGGGTACCGACAGCAGAAGTATTTCATGGTTATCATGTTGATGTATACCTGTGTTTCAGGAATGCACTATGCAGTACTGGAATTGAGAGTCAGGTACTAGACACAAAAGCTTTAAAAATATAAAAATGGGAAGACTTGAAAATAAGTCATTCAGGAATTCTGTAAAATTCCTATTAAAATCTTTCATTATTTTGTGTAGCCCAAGAAAATTGCTTAAAAGAGCATTTCATGAATTCTTGTTTGGGAAAAAAATGTGATGGTACTTACAGAACTACTCTAAGAACACTGAAATTATTAGAGATGACCCAATCGTCATCTATGTCTACCTGTAGAATAGCTTCGACTACCGTTATTGTTTTTCCAGTTCCTGGTGGCCCGAAGAGAATGTAAGGCGTTGGACGACATTCACCACTCACTATCCTTTTCACTGCCAGTTTCTGTTGCTCATTCAAAGCAGGATTGAAAAATTCACCAGCTCTCTGCTTAAGTGCCACAGTTTCATCAACTATGATCAAGATAAGCATATATTAAACGTGAACATAAATATTTTCAGCATACACAGGCTAAAGCAACTCCAATTCGTGTTATGTTTTAAATTTTTTTTTTGTTTAACGTGGTAACAACTACCAAACTCCTCCCTCAAACTCTGATTTTCCTAGAACAGCACAGAGAAAATAAGACATTAATATTTCGGAATTGTACTAGATCTTTCATGAAATTGAAGGACAGAAATAGATTATCATTATCTACTGTAACCACATGTAGAGACTATTCAGTAATTTTAACATCAAGCTCACTTTTTTTTTGTCTTAGGCAAACACACTTCCAGTAATTTTTCAGGGATAATACTAGTGATATATACTTGATGACCAGTGGTGAAGTCGTACGACAACTGTTATTTTTCCCCCTCTCATGCAGTCCAGCCCTAGCTTTCCACAACAGAATCTTATTAACCCACTAACAGAAGCACAATCTAGGCAACCTATTCCACAATTTAGGTATCCTATTGCTACAACATGATAAAATAACCCTATTTAAACATCAGCGTGCTTAATTGCTGAAGTGATGCCTCTCAGACATGCGAAGGAATGATATGCACTTTCTGAATGCTTTTAAAAATCTGTATCACTTTTTCCAAAGTAGTTATCCCAGCATTCCAGTAACAAACCAGAAACTTGGAACATGAGCGAACATTTTCCAGTAGATGGCTTGGAATAATTTATTGAGTACAAAATATCACTGGATGCTTGTTGAGCTGAAGATGTTTAAATACTCCACAGAAGGACTCTAATGAAAATTCCTGCTAGTACCACTGTACAGTTTCTCCTTAAAAGAGCACGAGGGCATCTGAAAGGCACCACCATACTAAGTCCTGATTTGGCTTGAGTAATTGCAGTGCTGAACTGTTATTCTTTAATAAAGAAAGTAATAAAGCATACCAAGCTGGCTTGTTTGCGCAGGAACTGTCACCATGTCTGGTATGTTCATCTGCCTGGATGCCATGCATTTTGTCTGTCTGTTCTGCAGTTTTTTGACCTGAAAACATCAAGTCAAGGTAAATGTGTTTATAATCTTACAGTTACAGGCAATTATCTTCACTAATATTTTTGAAGTTGCTACGTTTTATTTTTCCCCCCATTAAATGGCATTGTGCCATTAAACAGCCTATTTGTATGAGAAGAAAAGATGCAAGGAGTTTCCACCTTAAATCTAAGGTTTCTAGAAGTTTATGTTAAAATTAAATATCTATTGCACAAATACTTTGCACACTTTGATAAGCAATGGTTAAGTAGCTTACATCTTTCAGCAAAAGCCAATGTTCACATTCCATGCGTTTTGGCAAGATGATTTCAGATTGCAGCATGGGAGGAAGCTGTAGTGAACATGGCATTAACAGCACTCTGGACCAGATGTTACAATTCTCCTAATAATACTCATCCCAATCAAGTGAACTGATGAGTGTTGGTGTTGATCACTTCTTGTACAGGACAGAGGTAGTTGTTTTCCAGCCATATTATCCTGGGATTTTTGCTGCTTCCCCAGAGCCATGATGCCATGGAAATACTGCAAGGCTTCCGCAGTCCTGTGCTTCTCATTACTTGCTCTGCTGCTTATCCACAGGTACTAGTGACTTGAATAGATCAGAGCTTCAGGGGGTCATACAGGGATCTCTGGGGTAAGATGAGGGGTCCAAGTCATGTTCCCCACCACCCTTATAGAAGGAACCCTGCAAGAACAGGCACCTTGCAGTAACTAGCTGTGCTGCAGCTCTTACCAGTATGGCTCCGTGCTTATGTGCAGGAGCTCCTCCACTGCACATTATTCACTGCAAAACCAGAGACATGCCCGAGTTGTCACCACAGGAGGATGGAACAGAAATGATATTGTCTGACGGTTTAACAACTCCCCACCAGGAATGGGACAACGTGGGTGGACTTCCCACGAACAACTTGTATTACCCTCCTGGTCACAAGTTGTACTGCTCACTGGAGATTTCTATCATTCACATACCTACTGCAATACATCCAGGAAATTTCCAGAATTACTAGAGTGAGCTGGTGACAGCTTCCTGACAAAAGTGGCAGAGACACTGATCGGGAATAATTCCCTACTAGACTTGCTGCTCCCATACCAGAAAAAGCATGCTTCCACAGAGCAGCCGCTAGTGCAGATACTGCAAGGTAACCTCAAGATCTCAAAGAATGCTAAAAAGGTAAGAGCAGTCAGAACTTTGGACAATCTAGAGCAGACTTCAGTTTGTTTGAAGAATCACTGAATGAAGTCCTCTGGGAAGCGGACATAGGGAGAAAAGGTGCCCAGGAGATCTAAAAGCTGTTTGAGACATCTTAAACAAACCATCCTGCTGCACAAGATCATCTGGAATTTCAACAGAAGGTCTGCTTAGCTAAGCTTGTAGCTTCTTGATGAATTCGTAAACTGCAAGCTGGAAGGTTAAACTAGGACAGGCAAAAATAGAAAAACACTGCTTGGAAAGCTGGACAAAATCTGGAGAATCAAAGTCCAGCTGATGTTTAAGTGTGGCAGGAAGGGAGTAACAAGAACAGACTCTGCAACTGTTGTGTGGAAGAGACAGCTCAGAGATGGATGAGAGAAGACAACTTATTGAGGGACGATACAGGAAAGAAGAACTCAATGCCCTTGAGCAGTTTGGGAATGAGAGGGAAAAGTAATGTAAGGACATCGTGCTATGAGCCACTGCTACTTTGAGCCACTGGATGCACCCATATTCATACAGTAGCTGTGACTCATGACAGTGATACAGTTGTGGATACTGCTGCCTACTAAATGGAAAAAAAAAACACCTCCCCATCCTCCCCCTAAAAAACAACTTGTCATTCCCACAACAAATTAGGGATGTCCCTGACAGCAGGATGAAGCTAACGTTGCTCCAATTTAAGATGGACAAGGAAGATCTTAAGAACTACAACTCTTTGGCCTCAGTCCAGTTCCTGAACAGATCATAGAGCAAATCCTTCTGTATTCACACATTTAGAAAAAGGTGACCAGAACAGTTCACACAGTAACAAGGGACAGAGCTTTCTTAATAGGTGGCCAACCCAATTTCCTTCTCTAAAGAAGGGACTTATGTGGACAGAAGAAAGCAGTCATTGTAATACTCCCTGACTTCAGTAAGGCTTTCAAAAATGGTCTATTTACCACAATATTCTTATTTGTAGTCCAAGGACACGACCTAGATGAACACACTGTTAGATGAGCTGTAAGTTGGCTGAATTACTGGGTTCAAAATCAATAGCTTGATACTCACCTGCAAACAGGCCACAAGCTATGAACCCCAAGGTTGTCACTGGGGCCAGTACTATTTAGCATCTTCAAGAATTAGTATGAGACCAAGCACACCCTCAATAAAATAGCAAACAAAGTCAGGATTAATAGTTGAAATGCCTGATGGCTCACCTACAATTCAGAGGGACCATGAGAAACTTTACAGTTAGGCCAATAAAAAAAAAATAAAAATCATAAAAATCAGTAAGAAGTGGAA
This sequence comes from Anas platyrhynchos, assembly GCF_047663525.1. Classification (NCBI taxonomy): domain Eukaryota; kingdom Metazoa; phylum Chordata; class Aves; order Anseriformes; family Anatidae; genus Anas; species Anas platyrhynchos. Next base: position 21,072,893 of record NC_092587.1, on the reverse strand, counting down.
AGCTCTGTACCTGGGACTGAGTACCTGCATGAACCAAGACAAGCTGTGAACCCACTGTCTGAGTGGGTTCCCTAAGCCCTTTCCAGGATCCTGGGTTACAGCTAGATGCATACAAACCAACAGCGTGTTCTTAAGAACTTAAAGAACTTAGCTTTTTTAGCTAAATTTGGAGGAGGTAAACAGGAATCTAATGCCCATAAGGGCTTAAATAAATAAGACTTAGAGAAAAAAAAAAAAAAAGACCAACAGTTCTTTGCAGTAGCATACTATATAAACAAGGGATCACAACCACAAGTTGTGGGTAGAAAAATTGATACTGGAAATTGGGAAAAAATTGAGTGGAAAGATTATGAGACACTGAAACAGGTTACGCGGAGGCTCTGGAAACCCTGGACAAAAACAAACAAACCCCAACCACAACACAGACTTGATCTGGTATTGGTGACAGTCCTGCTTCAAATAGTAAGAATGATTAGGTAGCATTCTTAAGCTCCTTTTAAGAAAGATGTTATAATTTCTTCCTGTAATTTAACTAGCAGTTAAGAAGCACAGGTAAATTTCCTCAGGCCAGGATGATTATCTTTTATCATAAAATTATTTCCTGCCACAGTGAGAAGACTTTACACATGTATTACGAAGTTGCTATTAAAACTAGTTTAATGCAAATCTGACAATTCAAATTATAATCATACGGGTTGTTACTAGCACTTCTCATTCTAGGTGGGAGGGTTGCTTAATAGCATCAGTTGCTACCAAATTCTCTCTCCAGGTGTCAAATGACCTTCTGTCATCAGAAAGAATTACAGAACGGTTGAGATTGGAAGGGGCCTCTGCAGATGATCGAGTCCAACCCCACTGCCAAGCAGGGTCATCTAGTACACACTGCAAAGAACAGCAGCTGGGCAGGTTTTGATTATCTCCTGAGTAGGAGACCCCACAACCTTTCCGTGCACCCTGTTTCAGTGCTCTGTCACCCTCACAATTCTTCAGTTTGTGCCCACTGCTTCCTGTCCTGTCACCAGGCAACACTGAAAAGAGACCAGCTCCATGCTCTAGACAACCTCCCTTCAGATAGTTATGCACATTGATCTCATATTGATCTCAGTCTTCAATCCCCAAGAGAAACGGGCCCAGTTCTCCCAGCTTGCCGTCACATGAGGGATGTTCCATTCCCCAAATCACCTTCATAGCCCTCCACTGGGCTCACTCCAGCTATCACACTGGTTAAACATGACTTCCTCTTGGTGAAGCCATGCTGACTACTCCTGATCACCTTCTTATCCTCCAGAAGGTCAGAGATGACTCCAGAATGAGCTGTTTCATCACCTTTCCAGGGATGGAGGTGAGGCTGACTGACCTGTAGTTCCTGGGTCCTCCTTCTTGCCCTTTTTGAAGACAAGCTGCATCGGCTTTCAGAAGCAGCAGAACACGACTGATTCTCTCATTTCTAACAACAACTGTGCAGTACTTAACTGTTACCAATGCTGTTAAGAGTTTTAACAAATATTTACAGAATATTTACCTTACTCTCCTGCTGGGAGTATTGTTCAAGGCCGTCATCAACACCACCATACTCGGTAATATTTTGGGTCTTGACAGCTTGTGGTGACCGTAAGAGAAGCCGTTCTGGAAATAAAACTTCAAGTTTGGGGAATAAAGAAAGGAATTTGAAAACCACTTAAACACAACACACATTTTACTGATATCAGCTTGCTCTAAGTTTTCGAAACAAAACCTATCGCAGAACTGGGAAAGACCCACGTGAAGTTCATATGAATTGTTCTACTCAACCATAAGACACAGGGTGCCTGTGCTTTTTATTTAATTCTGATGCAATGTAAACCACTGCCATTTCACATATTACTGTTACCACAGCATGGCCTATACAGTTCTCATTGGTTCAAACTGTTGACAGAAGTTGAAGTTTCCATTTACGTCCCCTGTGACGGCCAAAAGCTCTTCTATTTTTTTTTAAATAAAATAATTACAGGAAACTGTAAGAACATATTATTATAATGCATTCTTCTCAGTACGCCCTGATGTGAAAGCAATATAAAACACGAGCCTCCACATAACCAAACCCCTCCAGACAGCTTTAGTCAACTGAAACATACCTTTTTCACCCAGACAGGTAGCTTGTTCAACTGCCAGCTGGCACCGTCTGCTAGTAATCCTGTTGTTAGAATGGCAGATCAGCAGTTTGCGGTTAGAGTAAAATCCCAACATTCTGTAAGCTGCAAAAGCATACACCCTACAAGGCATCCAGTACTTCTTCTGTGAACCATTGCTTACAAAAACAGGAGTTTTTACACAAGCGTATTTACTGAAAAATGCACTGCAGAAATGTTAATCAACAGATATGCTGTGAGCAGCACTGATACACATATTCTCTAGCCCTTCAGTGAGACAAAGATGCCTTTGCACTCCAGAGTCAGATAGTCTTTCAAGTAAGTTTTTGGCAAAGCCAATCTTTGATAGAAGACTACGCAGCTATATATAGATAACATGCCACAAATAAAGCAAAATTCAAGGTTTATGAATAGTCTCGCAGCCATATTGGTATATTTTTCTTAAAAAACAATCAAAACAAAACCACCCACCCACACAACAGAAACCCATGCAACCAAAAACACAGCAACAAGAAATCCCATACCACCCCAAAAACTACTTCACTGCCTGGCATTGCAGCAATCACTTACATGTTGAAACATTCTTGTCTTGTCTCTGTTTTGTATGTAGTGCCTACCATTGCAGTCTTATCAAGGAATATAGTTGGAAAGAAATGAAAGAATTGGCACCTGAGTTCTTAATTGTGCCCTTCCTTTATCTGCCCAGACTACCAACTGACAGCCTCATATATTTTCAAGTTGCTTTAATAGAGGAATCACAAAATGGAGCTCTTTTCAAGTCTATAAAATACCTGCAGTGAACAAATTCCACATCCATGGGTTCCGAGTTGTAAGCCTGTTCAAAATCTGCATTGAATTTAAGAGTAACTTCTTCATTACGTATCTGTTGCAAGAAAAAAAGTTTACTGATGTAGGGCTTAGTCCTTTACACACAATAAAGCATCTTTGAAAGCACTAGGAATAAAAAAAAAAAAAAAGCCAATACCTAGATTTACTAAATACCAATACACTACATTTTTAGATTATGTTATGAGTGCTTTTAGGGCAGGTGACAATTATAATCTAGGTAGAAAACAGGAAGCCTACAATCTTCAAAACAACTAAATCAACAATAAAAATACACTATTTAGGGCGTAGATAAAAATCTAGCTTCCCCAAAACAGGTTAAGCTCCATGAGTTGTGCTCGCTTCCCCTCTGAATCCTGCGGACTACTGTATTTTCAACAGAAAACACATCTCGCTTACCTCAGTAATATAGGCAACGTACTCTATTATATGCTCAGAGTAGACTTGACTTTTCAGTATCACCTTATCACCTAATTGTAAAAAAAAAAAAAAAAAAAAAAAGCTGACATTGTGACAAGGAATAGTAAAATTCTCACCGCGGCACTTCATTTGTTCCCCTTTTGTATGGTTAAGATTGGAATTTGCAGGATGACAGATGTTCACTAACTTCAGCAAAACTGCTGGATCCATGAGTACCTCTGAAGGACCTAACTGCATATAGCAGTTCAGATCACATTTTAGAAGGCACCTAGTATTGGTGCCATCAGACCCTTCAAAACTTTCTGGAATCCTGTGTGTCATAACATTGAATACTTAATTACTTTCCCAGTTTTGATACCCCTATTGCAAAAATAAACATTGCACACTGTTTTGTGAAAAGCTTCCTCCAGTTTTGTACGTAAGTTAAAAAATATGAGAAGACTCATGAGAACAGACATGTAATGCTTCTTCAGATAGCAGGCACTGTAAGACTTACACACTAACAGTGCAGATCACCTGTACAGTAGCCTAAATTAATTATTTTGTGTTCAAATCCTTACGCGTATGACAATGCAACAGAGTTTGCACTGCACTAAAAACACAGATCAACAAACTCTTTGGCTTTATCTCACATCAATTACTACCTGTATTCAGGTGAGGTCTGCCTTCTTCCAGTCCTGGCACTTCTAACACTAACAAGCTCCCATTCCTTTTCAAAGTAATGCCACTCATGCTAAAATCTTTTATCTCCATTTCTGCGTAGATCTCTTCAAGCCATAACAGAGTAGAAAATTTTGCTTTGTAATTATTTATATTAAGACCCTGAAAAGCAGAACAGGATACACTGCAGTTGCAATTTCTACGCTGAGGTACAGACCCCACCAATCTTAGTACTACATGAAACAGTTCAAGTTATAGACTGCTGAGCTGCCAGTTAAGGTGACTAAATACAGCATCTTAATGCACTAAGCTCAACTCCCACAACAGTCAGTGCAGAATCTGTGTATCTTTGGAGATCAGATAAAACAGCCAGTCAGCTAAAGCATTAACCATGTCTCCTAGAATATTAGGCTCCCATAACTAAAATGGGCATTTCAACATCTGAATTCAGGGGCAGTTTAGAAACTGAATTATATGTTCACCAGTCTCAGAAAGCTTAAAAATTTAAGTACGCTGGCCAGAGATAGGTAAAGATGGAGTCATATCAGTCTCTGCCCTGTCTGATGATTATAGAGCTTACGGCAAGCTGAAAGAATCCCAACTTCCCCCCCTCACAGCTTAATGCACTCTCACTGAAGACACATTGACCGACAGCACAAACCTCTCCCTAAACCGTGACTGGCGGCAAGGAATGCTTTCAGTTCGATAAATTCTCACTCAAATGTAATTTGAATGAGCAGTGCTTTTCTGGTGCTGACTTCACAACAGTCACCAGCATTAGACGGAACTTAAGATGTGGTTAAAAAAAGTTACTATTACCAGCAGGCTTTCAGCACAAAATTATTTAAAATACTACTGTTTTCTCTAGACAGTATCTCTAGCACACTACCATATGCCAATGATTTCAGGGTGTTTTGTGAGCCGTTCAGAAAGAAAACAGCACATTTTACCTAAATATCTGCCCCCGTTAAGTCCTTACAAAGTTGGGGGGGGGGGGGGGAGGGGAAGTGATCAGCAGCAGGGCTCTACCAGAAATCAGGACAGTTTCTGAAGAATGACTAATATTTGTACTAAACTTTAGGTTTCTTTTTTAAGAAAATGTATTTTAGAACTGCTGCACTCATGGGAAGAAATTGAACTAGCTGTACATTTGAGAATTTAAAAAGAGGTTTTGAACAAGCAGAAAAGAATCCTCTATTGCTGCAATAAGCCTAAGAACTTCCGCTTTCATTTCCTATGAAACAACTGCTGGACTACTGTTCCAACACCCTGAAACCTCCTTTCAATGATGCCTGCAGAGGAGAAGTGAGGAGGAATCTTTTTTACCTACTGTAATATCTCTCCCTGCTATAATATAACTCCCTTTTCAGTTTTTCACATTTACCATTTTAGTTTCTTCTAAGCTTGAATGCTGTGACATACTGAAACCAGTCTAAGTTACAGGGTACAGACTGCAGTCTTAGTCTACTCGCTAACACCATTATATCAACTTATATTACACTAAGGGTTACAAGTTTCTGATAAATTAAGCTCAGCTTGAACAGACATGCTTACATAAAACACAATTTCTTACATAAACCTACACTTGCATACCTCTGCTAGGAGAGGCTGGAAGGTCAGTACGTCTAACTTCTGCTCCACACATCTTCTTAACTCATCTGGTATGGTATAATGCGGGAGGAAGCTTGGAAGCTTTCTGTTATTTCTGAAACAAGAACATGTCAAATCATTCGGTAGCTTCATTTTTTTTTTTTTTGAAGGACAGCAAATTAACATGCCACATCCTCAAGGCTACAAGAAACCACATGCCACAAAACAACAGATTGCTTCAAGGTGATAATTGTTAAGTTTTCTACATTGGGACAAAAGATAAGTGTTCCAATTACTCAGTATTTAAAAAAAGTGTCTGCTTCTATCCTCTTCTCCATTTAGTGATATTGTTATAACTAAGCAAATACTAAGTATTATAGAAGTTTATCTGGAAGAGGAAAACTTCTGAAATCAAGTTAGGAAAAGCATCACCTAATACAGATGTCAGGTTGCTTGAGGAATTAAGAAGCTAACTTACTCTAGAAAATTATTAAGAAAAAAAATCTACAATAACAATTGTTACTTGTAGGACAGTTGCAGAGTAAACTAATTTAAAATTTAAAAATCACATTATATAGTAGGAAGCTTCTGTATGAAGAGACTACAAAAAAATCAAGCAGTACACTACCAAAAACGTGTCAGTAAAATCTGAAATTAAAACGTTTACAACATACACATATAAATATTCACAAATTCTTCTTGTTTGGCGTTTGTCAGCATTACAAAACAGATACAGCAATACTGAATACAACAAGATAAGACAAGCATTATTCCCCGCCCCCCTAACTCACAGTACCTTTTGAATATAGGGGCAACCACCGTTGTCGTCCTTTGCTGGGGTACTGAAGTAATTTTAGGCTTTCTTGAAGAAAATGGTTCCACAGGTGCTATTAGAAGCTCTGCTTCATTTGTTACTGTGGTTTCAATATAGCGTCCGATAGTAAAATCAGAAAATCCAAGCAACAGGAGTTCTTTACTGTATCCAGGATTTCTTCAAGCAAGCAAAAGTTAAGTTCTTAAAATCATCACATTGTCTTTTCCTTAGCCGTAAGTACTCTTTTCAGTAAAACCGTACATTGTTTTAGTAACAAGAGAGCTGCTAACTTGGGGCAATTCCTTACACTCACTCCCTACACTGAGTTCAGTCCAGGTATCATGTTATAAAACAAAAAAAATTAAAAAAAATGTAACACTCCAATTTCATCAAAAGCTTGAGTAAGGGACAGAACCCCTCTCCTCAACATACCAGGTACAGAATTAATACGTCCATCGCAAGGAATGTCTTGTAATTACTGCTCCTGAAAATGATGAGCCAAGCATTTCCAGTGGAGGAGCCTACAGCAGATCCCCTCCCTAACCCCCCCCCCCCCCCCCAGCAGTGTGCAGCAACAACTTTTGCTCTGCCTTGCTTAAGGCTACTCAGAATGGAGTCCTAACTGCAAACACATCAAGTGGAGAAAGCAGGAAAGATCTTGATCTTCTGAAAAAAATGCACTTTGTATCTATAAGTGGGCCTGGGGAGTGACAGAAGAAAAAAGGTCAGAGGGAACTGTTTCTTCAGATCCAGTTCTAACGAACATCGGACCAAAACCCTTTGCACACACCATCTGCTCCAAAAGCCCTTAAAGGACTCTTCCCAGCACTATCTAGAGCCAAATTCTCTCCTCAGCACTAACTACACAGTCTACTACTGTTACTGTGCGTCTGAAACAGAAGCATCCCAGAAGGATTCCAGCTTACTCTCTCTTTGGCAGAAGTGCCACTTTTTTTGTGCCAACTAACACTACCTACTCAGGTTAAAGCTGTAGTCTGTTTCCTCCCTGATATATACAAATTCAGTGCAGACACCAAACTGTCCAAATTTATGGTCTAAATTTTCAGGCCTTATGGTCCCATAGGTGGCCAGTACTTGTTACCTTCATACTGTACTCTCCCATTGAGTTGTGTGGATTGTTTTAAGATCCTCATTCAGGCTTTGTGGCATTTACAGATCTACAGTGAAATATTAATTGCTCTTTCTACACATCTCTCTCCATAAAGACAGGCCATGCTGGCAGCTTACCTTCCAAACTGCAGCTAAATCACCCTAGGAAAATTGCTGCTGTTTTAAAATCACGAGGCAGGGAGTAACAGAAGTAGCTGGAAAGTTCATGTATTATCATTTTGATGAATTAAACAATTTGACCTTGTTTTCCCCGTTCAACTTAGATCATAAAAATCAATGGTGGTGGTACACAGTTTATAGAGCTACATCAAAAGTAACTGAAAATTACATGAAAGTAAGTTTTCCAGCAAGAGTTTCCTTCCTGAGTTCCGAAAGAGCTCACCAAACCACAACCTACTATTCTTAGCCAGTTCGACGAAATATTTTGTACAGCAAGTACTTTCATTTACAAGGTGATTTATTATCTTTTGCTTTGTTTTGTTTTCCCTGGCACAGATAACTTGCACTTAACATCACAGGACAGGGAAGTTTGAGACTGGGATGTAGAGCAATGTGAATACATTCAGGGTGCTAAGACCAGAAGAAACATCAATCAGACAACACACAGAAATCCCCTGGAAAGCTGCATTAGCTCTACTGCTCATAAAGCAACTGATTTCCCAAACAGAATACAACCAGCTGTAGACTTTACCTTTACCTTACTACCTTTTCCCATAAACTACCTACTCCCACTATATTTCTTCATTTACTATTATCTTTTCTCTTGACAAACGTCAGAATGAAATGTTAAAATGCCAACCACTTCAAGTGCCAGTATAGATTTCTACATCATTTGCTAACAGATACTGGCTTTAATGTACACCAAAAAAAAAACCCACAACAGTTCCCAGAATAAGGGAAGTATTAAGTCAGTTTTTATGATTTGTTTCCACCATATCAGTGAGAACAAAGAAATACCTACACAGCTGTGCATATGATCACTACAGATGTTTTTCCACCTGGTGGTATGATGACTTCTCCAGTAATGTTAGTGTGATTTACTGCCTGTTCAACATCTTCTTTTTGCTCTTTTTCACCATTATAGAGATTCTCATCTTTTACAAGGGAAACATTTTCTTCTGTGTTTGATAAATTCCTTTCCTGAGGACTGTTTTCATCTGCAGGAAACATAACAAACTCTTTTATCAGGATTGTTATGGCTAGCACAGGCAAGCCTCTTCAAAGAAACCTATGGGTCTTCTCATGAGTTAACACTCAGAATTCAAATGGTAATAATTCACTGTACCTGAAATGACTCCATTCTTCGTAACGCATGCATTATTCAGTGACTCATATGCTGTTCCTCCACTGCCATTACAGAAATTAATCACAGCTTTTGAGACATTTTCTTGATTTATTGCAGAAGATGACAGATGCGCTGATGGACTGTCCTGGCATTTTTGAGGAATCTGAAAACTGAATTGCTTGTCTTTCACCCATCCAGCTAATCTGCAGCTGATTAAGGACTGTGGTACACTCCCTTTATTCCTAGAAATAGTTATGTAATTACGTAATTAAATGCACAGTTAGGATTCATCTCTGCAAGCTTAATTCTACCTGTAGTTAAACGCAACCATTTGTAGTGGGGTCAGGTCACCATTATTTCATAACCACTACTGGAAAGAAGCAACTGCTGCTTCTAACTCACAAGGCCTAGAACCTCTGCTGAATGTAGTGTTTCCAGATCTACCAACCACTCTACAAAGTATAGCAGAAGAACCAGCAACATGCATACAGAAGTACCATGTATGAAAAAAGCAACAGCTTTTCTTTTTCTTCTCCAAATACCGGGTAACAAACTTTTAGGAAAAAAACACACAGCAACAAATAGGTGGTATTCAGGTTGGACTCCACCTCAGCATCTTTGTACAGATGTGAACAAAACCCCACTAAAACAAATAGAAAATCCAAGGATGCACCAACATAGTACGCCAGCATGCAGGTTTTGAAAAAAAAAAAAGTCTGGTATGCTTTTAATATACAAGTGTACAACAGTTTTGTTTTAAGACTGAGGAACACAGCATATCTGCATTTTAAACTGAACACACACAAGCAAAACATTTACATTGCTCCTCATTTCAGAGAGGAAAGAGCACTCCAGGCACACAGCAGCAGTTCCCCTGCGGCCCATGGGTCCCACATGGAGCAGATTTCCACGCTGCAGCCCGTGGAGGAGTCCCTGGTGGAGCAGGTGGCTGTGGCCTGGAGGAGGCCGTGGCCCATGGAAAGCCCCCGCAGGAGCAGGCCCTGGGCCGGAGCTGCAGCCTGTGGAGAGGAGCCCACGCAGGAGCAGGGGGTCTGGGGGGAGCTGCCACCTGCCCATGGGGGACCCATGCTGGAGCAGTTTGCTCCTGGGGGATGGAGCCTGTGGTACGGAGCCGTGGGGGAGCAGTTCTTGGAGAGCTGCTGCCTGTGGGCAGCCCCCGCAGGCTCAGTTCGGGAAGGACGGCATCCCGTGGGAGGGACCCCACCTGGAGCAGGGGCAGGGAGTGACAATGAAGGAGCAGCAGAGACAAAGCGCCAGTCCCCAGTCCCCATTCTCCTGTGCTGCTTGGGGGGAGGAGGTAGAAGAGGGTGGATGGGGGCAAAGGTGTTTTTGGTTTGCTTTTAGTTTCTCACTGCTCTAGTCTGCTGGTGACAGACAATAAATTACACTAATTCCCCTATGCTGAGACTGTTTTGCCCATGACAATACTTGGTAAGTGAACTCCCTGTCCTTATCTCAACTCTTGATCCTGTATTTTCTCCCCTTTTTCCTTTGAGTAGGGGGAGTGAGAGAGCAGCTGTAGCAGAGCTCAGTTGCCCTGCTTGATAAAAGCACTGCAGTGGATTACTTAAAGGCCATAAACAACAACACTGAATGACAAAAGGCTTCTGTATGAAAGACAAGCTTACAGATTATGGAGGGGTGGAAAGGAAGAAAGCTCAGAACAACCAGAAGGGCTTACTCTATCCAAACGATCATGCTTCTAGATTCCCCCTGCTTCAGAGTTCCAAAATCAGTTGTTCTTGATACTTCCAGCCCTCCTTTGTTTCTCATTAAGTTTTCATATGGGTCATCCAGATCAATTGGGTTGGAGTGAGATTGTCTGTAAGAAGATTGGATTTTATGTAGTCATTCAATTTTAGGTAGGGAATTTAAAACAAATTGACTATGAAAACATCACTGATTCAGCACACTCACTCAGTAATTATCTTTAAGAACAACTACACCAGAGAATAGTCACAATATTTATGAACAAGCAGGGGAGAGGCTTTGCTTTCTCAGCTAGTTGTAATTCCAAAACCATTAAGTTACCTTCATTAGCTGATGTTGTTTCATCAAGTTGATGAAACGCTTGTTTTTAACAACACAATAAACCAAACTCTGAAACTCTTAATACAAGATAAAATTGATTAAGAAGCTAGCTGTCTTCCTTGAAGAACTGAACCAAATCCAAACAGTGACTGAAGCTACTGTGGATCTCTTTGGGAGCTGAACCAAGACACAAGAGAGACCAGGGTCCCTAGCAAGAGTCTTGCTGAGCGGCAGAACTTGAGAAAGAAAAATGACTAGCCTTCAAACCTTTCTGAACACATACCCTAAGCACTTAGGTCTTCTGCCTGCTGCAGTCTACAAGCATACTTTAAAAAGTTTAATAAGCTGAAAAACAAAAAAAAACCTTAAATACTACTGTTATACACATTAGTGATGAAAAAAGCCTTCAAGACCAAAGCCACGTGCTCTTTCCTGTCAGACAGCAACTGTAGCTCTCAACGGTCAGTGTCAGCTACCAGCAAGCCTTTTTCAAAATTATTTCTGCTCTACAATTAAGAGAGTATTCAGTTCATTAAAATGGCACTTGGTTTAATCATTTCTCTGATATTTATATATCCTCAGTGAGTACCTTAGTCACCTAACGCAATGAAGTATAAAATTATCATAGCTGCTCTTTATTAGCTGCAGAGTTTACTCTCAAAGCCCACTAGATGTCTCCCATTGCAGCTTACCCTGGCTCATTTTTGATGTAAGAAAATCCATGAAACCTGAGAAATCAACCCTAATATCTACTTTTGTAAGATTTTTGAATATAAAATCCATCACTAATAAGCTCAACCAAACAAACTGCATTGTGTTCAATGTGATGCAAACACTTCCAGCTCTACCTAGGTACAAGGTAAGCATTATTTCCAGTGAGAACTAACAGCTTATTCCATTCTTCACAGGTCCTTTGAAGATGGACATACTGCCCTTTATGGGGGCATACTGCCTCTAGAGAGGAAGAAAGCAAATTCTTCCATAGGTGATGTTTTTGAGGTATAGGAAGGTCTGTTGTACTCTCCTTTTGACTCTCCCATTGGTCCACTGCCTATTTCTGGCTGACAGAATCAGGCTGAGCAATCCCACCCAGTCCCTGTCAGCACTGAGTGCTGACTTGAACTCAGAAGTCCAGCTACAGATGTGTCCTGCAGAACTGCTACTGGCTCATTACTGCATATTCAGCATTTCTGTAGGGGATTATTTCATAAGATTGTGCTTCTTCCCATACTAAACTATATTTATTTCATGTCAGTTCCACTGAATATAGGTTTCAAACAGTAAAGTCCTCACTGGAAGAACATCACAAAGTACTGAAAATTAAGTAAAAGCATGAGCTTGGCATTATTCTAACTAAATTGTGCAAAATTCCATCCTTGCCTAGCTGTATTTCTGAGCTCAGCTGCTACTGGTTTTACTCCTTTAGTAAGCACAGATGCCTCCACCTTCTGGAAAGGAAGGAGAAAGAGCCAGGGCTAAAACATAACGCTCTGATCTTCCCATAATCATGTCTTCTAGTCAACTAGTCAAGAATCCAACCCACAGTATCTCTTGCGTAATAGATGCAAGAAAATTGCATCTAAACTGCAAGCTGCAATTTATCCTTAGTCATTAGCAAGTGGAAAGAAGAAAAGAATGAATGTTACCCCTTCTGGTCGACTGGAGCCAAGCAGAGAGCTCTCCAAACATAAAATGACTGATTGCTCTCCACCACAATCACATTCACTATATCATGTACACGAGGTGAATAGCCATCAGGAAGTCTCAACGAATCCAAAGTGAAAAATATATTCTCATCTACAGTACCATTTCTTCCACAGACGCTGGAAACGCGAACCTGGAACAGGTTGTTAAGTAGGTAATACCAAGTAACACTGAATAATCTAAGTGACATACTATCATTGCTTAGTTTTCTGTGAAAGTCACACTAGCATTAACAAAGCAACAATCTGAAATTTCAATTATTTTTGAAAGACAAACATACAGCCTTAACCTAGAATCACTGTCTTGTCTATAGATTTAAAGATGTAAAGAGAGAGACAGAAGCACTTCAAGCATTAGGTTCTACTTCCATGTGGTACGTTTGACTTAATAATGATACCCGTTGTATAAATCGGGTAAGTTGGAAGACTTCAGTACTAGCAGTCACAACAGGAGGAATTTTCTTTTCCTCCTCTTCCTATGAGGACAAGCAGATATTATTCTACATATAAAGTTAAGCTAAATACAATAAGCCATAGAAATCACTATTACTAGAGGGCATGAGTATTTTCAGTAAAATAAAAAAGGGACAATTACTGTTTTAAAGCCGACATACTTGGTCAAGTTTAACACAAATTCCAGTTATTGCTTCTTTAAAAGTTTGGCTGCAGTAGGGATGTGTGGATTTTCAACATAACTAAACCAGTAAGCATCCAAATTCAGAATTAATAGCCAGTATGTTAGTTAATCAGCCTGTTCTATCCAGAACGTGCCTAAATTTTAAAAGGGCCTTCACATATAGGATTATTTCTAAACCAGCAATGAGTTGGTTATCTTTTATGCAACACATCTTTAAAAACATGTACCAATAGTTGCAATCCTGAAAGTACCCACAAACTCCGCAACTTCATGCAAGATTCCCCTTGTCAGAAGCCCTAATGTAGTAGGTGGCATCACTGCTCATGGCAGGGGGGTGGACTGGAGGATCTTTAAGGCCCCTTTCAACCTGAGCCATCCTATGATTCCATGAAAAACAACACACAGAACGTTTACCTTGTCCACTCGCTTATATCTCAAAGGCTTTACATCAACTGCTTCACTGCTCCATGTTGTTGGTTTAATAAAATACTGTGCTTGCACCAAGTCACCTACATAAGGCTTGAAACCTATGTGAAACAGAACATTTCAAGTTAATTGCAATTGATTGCATTTGCATTACTCCCATACAGAACTAATTGAAGTTAAACAATGCGACCAGCCAGAACAATGAATTATTTAGATCCAATGAGTTGAAGCTTCTCTTTTTAGTTGTTCTCATCCCGAGCAGGTTATGACAGACTATGCAAATGGTGCCAGTGGAAAGTACACTTCTATACTTCAGGACTGCAAGTACATCATGCTCAGTGAGAATGACAACACAGCTTTCTTCACTCAACTCCCCTTATTTATTTCACTACATACACTATCAGAACTTCTTTGTGATGCGGTCTTCGTGCTTCAGATTAACAGAAAATTAAGGAAGAACAAACAAGAAAGCCCCTACACACCTTCACAGACATCTTCCATTGTGAAATGAGTAGTCTGATTAATGTAGCCACCATCCTTGCAGAGAGAAGTAATATTGCCAATTAATATTCTGGCATGCTGCTCAGAAGCATCACAAGCGGTACTGTAGCTTTCCCATGTAGTCTGCACTGCATCTACCTATTAATACAATAAACAGAAAAAAACATGCACAGCTGACACTTACAAGTGTGTGCTTATTTTATAAAGCAGACTGTGGGGGGAGATGTGGAGGGAGGATTGGGAGGGACCACGGGTGGAACAAAGAGTCAGGGGGATCAGGGGCGGTCGTGTGTACAGGTGTAAGAAGCTATGCTACACAGCAATAAATTGGCACTTGAGCTAGACACAGTGTGTCCATCTCTGGTGTCTCTGCTCTGGGAGCAGCGGTCTAGGCAGCCAATTGATGTTGTCTCTCGGGCTGGGGTAGCACAGAGAGTGGCAACACAGACAGTTTATATAGATTTTATGAAATTCTCAGAATTCCAACTGCTGCTGGAAGTCAAACTCATTAGACAATGCTATACTCACCATAGCTGTTCATTTTTGTAGACAAGAAGGAGCAGTAAACAGCTAGGAACTTCCCCTTTAAGAAATCTGCTGCATGCTTCAGTGGTAGACAGTTAAATAGTTAAATATTGATTTGCCAAACGTATGTCATGCCTCTTCTGCATTAGCTCTACTGTTAAGGGTTTCTTAATATTGAGAAGAGGAACTGTATCCTCAACCCTGCAATTTAACTGTATGCAAGTGGATCTAGACCATCACTATTTCAGAAAGCAATTAAAATACACATTGTCAAAATGCCATTTATAAACACCTTATGCATTTTAGGCTGTCCCTCAGTCATTCTTTAATCATTGAGATTGAAAACAAACATCTGCTTCTTAAATGCTCTCTGTATCAGCACCTCAAAAGTAAGTTTAATTGCTTAAGCAGGCCTTTGCAGAATGCAAGCCACAAACTATCAAAGTTTACAAACCCGTTTAACCCCGCACGGTTATGTTGGGGCCAAGGATAATAGGACCTCTGCTGTTAATTACTCAATATAAGCACACTAACAATGCCTAGAGCTGTGAATTGCCTTCCTTGCTTCTGTAGGGCCACTACCATCGTGGGGTCAGGAGTCCTGGCTCTACATTTCAAATGCTTATTATTCAGTTTCCTCGCTCTCTAGAAGCGCTGATGGAACCAGTAACAATGCCAATGCCACCGCACAGATGCACTCAACTGTCACACAAGAACTGCTGACTCCGTATAGTACACAGAGAAACTGCACTGTGCAACAGAGCAGAAGGAAGGAGATTGCCAATTCTTTTGTGAGGGTAACGAGGATTAGGATGGAAGAAAGCATTATGAAAGTATGCAAGATATCTCTGCGGTGATTAAACAAATTGAATGAAATGCCTGTGGACAACTTTTTCAATGACTGATACATATGTAGTGTAAGTGTACAAATCAGATCATTAAGTTAACACAGTCAATAATATTTTCATCTTTTTAAGGTGATGTTCCACGAAAGCTTATTTCAGAAAGCATCTCCAAATTCACAACCAGAATAAAGAAGCTGAGAGGAAACCTAGCATAATGCAGTGAGAGTAACCAGAACAAAATCAACCTAAACTGGATGGAAAAGAAATAAATAACTGTAGTGTTTTCACTTCTATGTGAAGATTAGAAACTCAGAACTAGAAAGTACTTCCTTAATGTATAATGTGAAAAGTCACCCCAACAAAGGAGTCTGTGTAATGTCATCTTTCTTTTACAGATCAACATTTGTGCAGAGATGAAAATCAGTCCTATGCCCACACTTTTCATAAATATTAAAAGGAATTTTAGACTTGTTACATGCGGTTACATTTGTGTAGTGCACTTTTTGGAGACCATTTTTACCAAGAACAAGTACATTACAAAGCAAGAATAGACTGAATATTAACTGCTTTGTCTTGACCATACCGATCATATCCCTGATGCTGGCTGTGGTGGTTTTACTTCAGCTGGGCAGCTGAGCTCCACCAGACACTCTCTCACTCAACGCAAAGGAAAGAGGGAGAAAATACAATGCGAAAGGCTCAAGGGTTGAGGTAAGGACAGGGAGATTACTCAACAATTATTGTGACGGGCAAAACAGACTCAAAGTAGAGAAAGATTAGAGAAATTTATTGCCTATTACTATCAAGCTAGAGAAGTGAGAAACGAAGAAAAACTGCAAACACCTTTCCCCAGTCCACCCTCTTCCACCTCCTCCCCCCGGAGTGGCACAGAAGAATGAGGGGCTTCCCTTTGAGGACAGTGAGTGAGAGCACAGTTGTGGTGGAGCTCAGCTGCCCACCATGGAATCAGAATGGCCTGGGCTGGAAGGGACCTTCAAGATCATCCAGTTCCAACCCCCGACACAGACAGGGATGCCACCTGCTCTATCAGGCTGCTCAGCACCCCATCTCTACTCCGGTTTGCAAACAGTTTAAGGACACAACTATGTATTCTACAGTCAATACTGCTATACTGCATTTTTTCCTCTTCTGTCTGAAAAGAACAGTTGTACCATATTTCTTTTATTTGCAGGAGTTCACAGACTACTGCATCCTTTGAAGAAATGAGCTGTCTCTCCTTACTTATTTGATTGTGAATACCACTAAAATAGATAAAATGAAGGAAAATGAGGTTACCTTACAAGATGCTAGGTTTTTATTTATTTTTTAAATATAAGTCCTAGAGCTGACAATATTTTAGAAATCTTACATTAGATTTCTTGTGGTATTTCATTTTAGGTCCTATGATCAAACTCTGTCTTTATTACTCTTTCCTTAGTCTCATTTCATCAGCAAAACTGCATTGGTTGCAAAAATGAAATGGGTTTCCAAGGAAAAACTCCAACAATTTTGCGTGTAACTGGAGTTCATTTTACTATGTGATGTAGTCTTACATAGTTCTGATTTTTAATTTGAAACATCTTTATTTCAGGAATTGTTCATGATGCTATTCTGAGTAAAAGGCAGGAGAAAACAGCGCAAAATGGAAGCATGAAACATTTGAAATCTTCTTGAAATCATGTTATAAAAAAAGATGTCTTACATTCAGATTTAAAAAAGACCTAGTTGTTAAGAACTGGAAACATCTCAGAAATAGTTTGGCATCATTAGTTATTATCTAACCAGCAACGGAGCTTGAAAAAAGTCCACTGAAGTAACTACTACGTTTCTCCAATCATCTATAGAACTCATGAATATATAAAATGCATCTAAACACCCAAACATCACACAGTAAAATGCAAATCACTTAAGTCTTCTAGCACTTAATTTTCTATCTACTTTTATTTGAGAGGTCACATTTTCAACCAACTTCATTTTACCAGACTCAGCACAGTTACTGCCAATTCAGCCACTAATGAAGAAAAACTCCTGAACATTGATTTTTAATAAATAAGCAGCCTCTAGGCTATTTCCATGATGGAAATAGGAACTTATGTGCAAGTCCTTAGAGCAGCCAGAAAGTTTGGCTTCCCCCTTAACTCAGTGTTCATCTCATGGAATGTGTATGATGTTCAACTGAAAAGCATGGTTATTACTGATCAATAGCGATTACAAAAAAGGCTTTCGGCCACCATCCAGTATCTTTGCACTGGTTTCCCATTTACAGGTTAAGTAGATCCAGGTCTTTCCATAAAATTAACAGCTATACTGACTGATGGAAGTTAGGATCTTAAGGGGATCTTAAAATCTTAAGGGGATCTTTAAATTCAAGGCAAATTAAGCGTGATAGTAAAATAAATGTAACTTTCTAGATTACCTTCTGTAGGAACACATATTTTACAGAAAGCAACTCTTTCAGATGGTAAACACATACCTTCACTTCTCCTACATCCACAAAATCACACTGATAGGAAGAATCTACTACAGGGAATAGAGCTGTGTTGTACTGAACTGTTCATGCAATCAATCAGAAGGCAGCCTGTGATGGTATTTGGTCCTTCCTTACAAAGGCTCTACTGGCCATACACACAGCTCTTCAAAAAGAGCAGCAGCATGAATAGTCACTTTTAAAATTCTTACATTTTCAGTCATATATACTCACAT
The DNA here is from genome assembly GCF_047663525.1 of Anas platyrhynchos. Classification (NCBI taxonomy): domain Eukaryota; kingdom Metazoa; phylum Chordata; class Aves; order Anseriformes; family Anatidae; genus Anas; species Anas platyrhynchos. Next base: position 21,054,626 of record NC_092587.1, on the reverse strand, counting down.
AAAGCTCACATACACATCTAACACATGCCTGCCACCACATGCACCTTTTCCGAACACTGGATGTTTTATGCAGCAAGGCACACCAGCAATTACATGATCTACACATCGCAGACGCATTGCAGATGCCTCTGCACATATACATGACCATCAAGTGGAATTCCAGCTGTTCAGTAGTTTACGGTTTGAGCTTGAATTCAGACACGTGGGAAATTAAAATAGATGGGTCAAATGCTCAGATTTTAAGGATTTGGGAAGGTGAAAATGAGAAATAAAAAGTACGCTCTACAGTTTCAGGATTGTTCAACAGACATGTTCGGAAAACCATACATTGCAACAGACAAGCCACCAGTTTCAGTTATGATCTGTAAATCATCCTGCTACAAACATACACCACTTGACACTAAGCGAGGTGTGGTACACATCGAGATAATGCAAACTGGCTTCCGTAAGACAGCTGGTTATTGCTGGATACTGACCAAAACGTTTCTGAAGTAACAAAATCAGGATACTGCACAGAAGGAAGGTATGAGACATCAACTCTACATGCTAATCAGTGCAAGATTTTGACCTCCTTTCCCTAGTTATTGACATCATTTGTCGACTTAACATAGTAAGGGCAAGTAAATAGCAATGATGAGCTCTTCAATCTGATCGCTTCTACTCCCATTAAACCTTTGTATAAGAACTTTATTCTGATTTTTTTGTAATCTTTACTAATACCTTGTTTAACCATCAACTTCCTATTACCTGCAGCATGATGCCTGAAGCTACTATGATAACTACATTCTTTATAAGAAGCAGGAGAACCTAAAATTCTTAATTATAAAATATCCATTTACAAGGAAAGTCAGCTTCAAAATCACAGTTATATTGAGACTGGCTCCCTGCAGCCAGCTCAAGTCCAGCTAGACTTACTGTCTTTGGCTCAGGCTTTTGTTCAGGGTGAGTTTGCTGATGAAGCACACTGGCCCAGTGCTGAACTCAAAGCATAACGTAGCTAAGCTGAGCAGATGCCAGCAAAGAAGATTGGTTCTGTATCCCCAGTTACCAAGTGCTTCTGCATGGCTGGCAGCCTTTGAAGCAGCAGTTATGTTTACATAATATCCAAACAAAAGAAGGGCTATTTGACTCAGCCTCTCTGTGTAAGAAAGCTAGATTATCACAGGCACCTGAGCTATGCCTATCTGATTTTAAAAAATAACAGCAGATTAAAATTGAAAGCAATAGATAATCAAGCCTGAAGTAGGTTTACAGATGAAGCATCGAGATGTACTGAAGCATCAAAATGTCCCTTTTAAAAACTCTGGCATTAAGTTACTGAATTTTTACATTAAGAAATTCTGACATTTGTGTTCTTGTTCACTTTTGTTCCAGAAAAGTAAACTTAAAGACACTTGCTTTATTTCCCTATCAATTCATATAGCAATGTCATAAATATAACTCAAACTCAAAAGGGAACATACAGATTTGAGTTAGCTATGATTAAACAAACTCTGATGCACTTACCTCAACCAACAGTATAATATTTACTACATCTGGATCTACACTCAGAGCACGAGCACTACAAGAATAATACGCTAAAGAAAATAGCATACATTCAGTCCAAAACCAATTATCCTCTGTAAGTGAAAAGCTGGCAGTTTCTCTTTTTTTTTTTTTTTTAACCATTCAGGAGACTAAAATTATAGTAACTTCCACAACACACACAGTCTCAATTAATTTACAGAGAAAGTGAGACTACCATTTATATTCACCTCTTACCCTGATGGCCTTCAAGCCACTTGATATTTTGTCCTCTTCAACAACAGCAATAACTTCCTGTCCAACAGCCAGCGGCATACCATTTGAAACGGCGTCTTTTGTGAAGATTATCAAGTCATTGATCATCCCATAATCATGGCAAAATCTCGTCACCACTCCTTGCATGGTTTTTACTTCTTTATGACCTGCATCTACAAAAAGTAGGTGTAAAAGCAAATCACTTGATCAAAGAACCATTAAATGTGTAATGAATGCTAGTAAGAATGCTATTACTTTTGATCAAGAAGTCATTCTCTTGCCTAGCTTAAATATCCACAGCAATTACAAATCAGTTTCACATTTAAAACTTGAAGGCTTATAGAAGAAAGCTTGTTAAATACAAATATTGTTCGTCTTTAAGCTATATAGAAAACATACTTCAAAAAAAAATTAAAAACAAACAAACAAAAAAACCTGAAAGCTAAACAATTTCTCCCAAAAGTTCCGGGCCAACAGCTATTTTCAGTATTTTCCATATCAAAAGAAACAGTTCTCAGCATTCTTTTCATAAGGAATCCAACACATTTCAGTTTTCTACACTGAAAAAGTAGGGAAAGCGAACAAGCATGATGCTATAAAATCAATTTATCACAGCTGTTTGTGTAATAATTAATATGCTTCTGAACTGAGAAGTGCTGTTCCTTTGGAAATCCATAACTTTCAAGTCTTTTGTTTTAGAAGTAGTATCTACTTACACACCACAGAAACTTTCCCTCAACAGCACTGTAGTACAATGTCAGGCTTAAGCTAATATACTTCAGCCCGGCTTTACAGTTCTAAGGTATTATTAGCTACACTAACAACCATGACTATTAATAGTTTGTTTTGCTTTGTTTACCTAAGTATGCAAGAAGTACTTTTTAGCAGTTTGAAAAAAGCATGATTTGTAAGATGTTTGCATTTATCATAGTTAATGTTGCAGTAAACAAAATGTCTACTTAAGTCACCAGAGTGCTCCTCCCTGTTAAACCATCCCATATACCTGCTCCAACACAAAACATTTAGTATTATCCTACAATCTGAACATACTACCAGTATGCATGAAAAATAAGATTTCTACAGCCACAAAGCACAAGGTTTTAAAATCTAAACACAATGCTTTGTTTAAAACCTAATTTCGTTCTAAGAAACTTCTGTGAGGCTCCAGCTCTACAAGAAACACAGTCCTCCCTTGTTTGATGCACCTAGTTCATAAAGGTTGTAGCTTAGAAACAAGCATTCCTGGGGGAGCTTCCATAAAAATACTCAGAAACTAGTTAATAGTACTGTAGTATTTAACGAATTTTGCAATTAAGTGTCCATGTGAGAAACCAAGAAGTACTTTTGTTTAGCTCTAAACATAGAAAAAAAATTAAAAGATTTTGTTTTAAAAATATTACATCTTGTTTGAGTCATTTCCACTCACTTCTGGGTGCGTACTGCATAATTTTAAGTAAGTTTCCGTGCTGCGCAGTCCACTCCATCATGCAACCTTCCTCTTGACTGTCTCCTCAATAATACTTAAATATAACCCTACTAGAAGCATCTTAAGTGTACACCATTTTGAAGCCTCAAAGCACTGAGGTTATGCTATTTTTGGCAGCAGGATGCAGTGCACATCTTTCAAGAACTACTTACAAATGAAGAGGTTGGAATACTTGTTCAGGTAGCTTTGTTTATTCATAGATAGGGAGTGATGCTTACATTTTTTTTGCTACATTCCTTCACCTAATAGTCATAATACAAGTTTTAAAAGTAAGCAAAAAAAATGTATTTCTTAGATAAAACATTTTATCCTCAGCATTTATGCCCTCTGAGAGGGAAGAATTGAAAGCTGAAGTTATTTCTCCAGTGACTTCAGGCCGTAAATATATCTTTTAGAGGTATTAACAGGTTTGTTTTGCTGATGTTTTCATTCTATCAACATCATAAATTCTTTTAAAAGCAATTTTAAGTGATGAACATTGGACATAATTTGGACAAAACCAGAAGTTGGACTCAGTGATCCTAATGAGCTCCCTTCCAACTCAAGATATTCTCTGATTCTATGATCTTCTCCACATAACAGCCCATTAGAAAGGCGTTAAGAGAACTTACTTATGAACACGGTATTACAGAGCAAAGCCCCAACTGGCACCACACACCCTTCACGCCTTACTCCATGCTCTAACCAGCACCAGGGGTTAAAGCACTGAGGAGAGGCGCTGTGAAGCAGCTGCCAGGACGCGGTTAGGAGACAACAAATCCCCTCCCGCTCCCGCTCTGCCTCCCCGCCCTGAGCAGCTCGGCCCCGGCCCGGCCCCACTCAGCCCCGCACCCGGCCTCATGCAGCCCTGCGGGAACCTCTACCTGCGCCCGTCCGCCTCACGTCTCCTCCTTCATCGCCCTCCGCCCGCCTCCAGAAGAAGGCGAGCACCCTGGAGAGCAGCCCCAGCATCGCGCTCCGACCCACAGCGACAGCGATAACAACGATAACGACAGGGACAGGGACAGCCACACCGCCACCGCCACCTCAGCGCCCTCCCGCTCCCTCCCCACACGACGCCAGCCAATCACGTCGCTGGTTCGCGGTCACGTGGGACAGCCGCTGCCGCGTGTCCGCGGGCCGTGAAGCGCCAGGGCAGCCCGTGGCGCCATTTTGTGGAGGGCGCTGTAGGCGGGGAGGAGGGTAAAGGGAAGTGAGGTTTCGTTCCCTGTCCCTTGGAGATAATAAAGTTGATGTATGATAATAATAAAGTTGGTGTATTATGACATTAAAGTTGGTGTGTTACAGAGTTACTATACAAATACTTAAGCAGAGAACATGTGTGTTCTGTTGGAGGCTTCAGGGGATGCAGCCTGATTGTGGACATGCACAATGGGTTTTCTGGATTTCTGTAAATGAGGAGTTACTGACCAGGCAAAACCCTTGTCTGGCCTTGCCTGAGGGCAGCCAGCAGTGCCCATGTTTTCCCCTGGGAGAGTAGCATGGAACCTACTGACATGACATAGAGACTGTGGGAGAGTACACACATGTAAATAACATACTACCGACTTGTAGCATCAGCAGAAGCAAACGTCAAAGCAACAGAACAAGCTCTAGAATATTATAAACTTGGTGAACAGCAAAAACAAGTTTTGTTTGTCCTCCTGTCATTAATATAGGAGCTGCTGTGGCTCTAGAGGAAATAAACTTTGACTGACTGTTGCTTACTATTTCCATATTTGATATTTTTTACCAGCTCTCCTCATGCAACCTGCTTTAGGCGTTTGGTGTAAGCCCCCTTTAAATTTTATTTAACAAATAGTGTTTCACAAAGCAGTTCCTGACTGGTGAGCTCAGCATCCTGGTAACGTCAGCGGGAAGAGCCGCACGAGGCTGATGGAGGAGACAGTTCCAGGAGGTTTGGCAGAGCAGCCTACGCTTCTATGGGAAACTGCTTTACGGCTGTTAGTTGGAGGAAGGTGGTGTAGTCTGTCATCAGATTCTGAGACTGGAGTCGTGGTTGTCTTCGGCAACCTTTTATTTTCTGCTCGGATGGTTAGCTCAGCGTTATTTAGGCAGGGAAGGGCTAGGAGTGTGCTGCAGACTGTCTGACGCTTTTACAGAGTTATGTCTGGTTCCTAGGCTGGAGGGAATTCAGGTTGCCAGTAATTACACACGGGTTGCCATGTCCTGCTCTGGAGTAACTGGGGAGATGCTTACTGGGAGGCAGGATGTGTGAGTATGAGTGTCTGTAGACACCGATCTCTTCAGAAAGAGATAAATGCTTGTCTGAAGATCCTGTTCCTGACATAGTTTATAAAAGCCTTCACAGGTTGATTGTGCTGCTCAGGAACCTTACTGCAAGGCGAAAAAGGCAAGTATTTAATCTGGATGTCCTTTTAAATGTGAACATGATGTGTTTGTTGCATCCATACAAATAGAAGTATTTAATATTTCAGTAGCATAAATTGGATAGTATATATTTTGATCAAACTGGTGTGAACTCTTCATATGATGATTCGTGTGAAAGACAGAAAAAAAAATCCAAAGAAATATATGTTATACTGGGGAACAAGACATCCCTTTGAAGCTATTGGGCCTGTATTTTGCTCATGATTCTCTACATGTCCCAATACATAAGCTGGGAAACGAGAATTTGAGGAACGGGCTCCACAGAAACAAAATACTTCAAAAAGCTGATTTTAAAAGACCTGAAAATACTACACAGGAAATATAGATAATAAGTTAAAATAGTATAATTAAATAAAGTGTAAAAGAATTAAGTATTTAATACTTAAATACTTATACTTAAGAATTAAGTATAGGTAAGTATTATATATACATATTGTATGTTATGTATAATACAGCGTTTATATTGTATTATATATAAATAGTATGTATATTAGTTTCTTATGTGTTATATATAGGAATCAGAAACTGAATCAGAACATGAATATGTGTGTGTACATATATAACATATATATGTAGGGAGCTAATAAAAACTCATCTGTCTTAGTTAAAGGAACAGTTAGTTAGCATGATAAAAATAAAATTTACCAAGGCTATATATTTTTGCATTTACAATTGCGAGCAAAGGCATGACCCCGGGTTCACAGGGAAATTGCCTCAGGTTAAAATGCTTTTTTGTTCTGTAGCAATATAAACCTATTAGTATAGCAAGTTTATGTACCTATTTATCACATTGTCCCTTGGCAGGTTGAATATAATCTTCAACCTAATTTTTCTCTTTGGTGGTTACTGTGGGGAATCTAGCATGGCACAGCCCTGGCAAATGGCCCGGCATCTGCTACAGCTGCTTCGTGAGGTTGATCCCGTTCAGGAGTCATTTCTAGCTGTTAAGTTCTTTGTAGCCTCTCACCATTTGATTTGTTTGTCATCTTGTGTTATCTTTTAACCTAACTTAGAATAAACATGCTTAATTTGTAAACCCCTTTCAGAAGCCTGGAACATTTTGTTGGCATTGTTATGTCTTCTGCAGTCTTCATGTAGGTTTCCTGTGCACCTGTTAGAATTAGGAAGAATCTCTTAATCCAGCACCTTTGTACAGCACCTAATATTACTAGGTGTCTTGGGCTCTGACTACCAGATCTTGCCTTGTGCCTTTTGTGTATGTATAAAAATGACCCAAGACTTTGAATGGAGTCAGAAACATGAAATTAAGGGAACTTAAGATCCCCAGAAAAAGGTTTTGAGTAGAAACTGAAGGCTGAAGGTTAGGTGCTTTTTTGCTGACACGGATGAAAAGTGCAGGGGGTACCGTATTAACATACTGAGCCTCTCTGCAAGCCAGCAAATAATGAGAAGTGCAGAGGGAAGGGGGAAGAAGGAATCTCACTGTAACCTGCGGAAACACTGTAGTGCTATGCTTGAGCGAGGGGGCTTTCAGGTGCCATACTGGCTGGGAAACTTGGAATCGTGAACAAAGATTCCTGGTGTTGTTGATCCCTGCTCCATTCAGTGACATGGACATTATAAATTCAGTTTTACTGAAAGAGATTAGATGAAATAAATATCTAAATATCTCACCAGCTTTGCTTATTTAAATAATAATTAAAAAACAAAAACAAACAATCAAAAAAAAAACAACAGAAGAAACACCTCCCTAAACTGACATGAATGGTCTAGAGGAATAAAATATGATCCTGTTTTATATCTGAGGTAATTAATCTTAGGGCAAGTCCATACTACTAGTACCTAACAGCCCTTGAAAAAGACATGAAGTAAGCACTATCCATTTTCCATTAAAATGTAGTCTTGGAGAGGATTCAGAGAATGGAAATATTTTTATAGTGTCTTCTGTGAGCAGAGGAACAGAAGGGCTTAATTGCTTAAGACAGTTTTGCTAGGCTACGGTTTCTTTTTTTCACCCTTTTCTAGCACAGTTTACAGCTTTGTATAGTGCATGATTAATTTCCAAGTTTCAGCCTATTCCAACTGTAACATTTGATATTTTTTCAGTATTGGCTGGCATTTTGAGAAGAACAAAATCTACAGTCAGTACAAATTGAAAAGCAGTGCTGTTCTAAAGTTTTTTTTTAGCATACTTTAAAAGGTGATGCTCTTCAGAGTCCTGAAAATCTAATTGTGGCTTGGGCACAACAGTGTTTAAAGTGTACACAAAAGACCCTGTCATTGCTGCAGTTGACAAGGTGCCAGCATTTTCAAGATAAAAGCATTCTTTCTCTCTATTTTTTTTTTATAGCCTAATAAGCAAGAGGACTGGATCCAATGTATGCTGGCCAATGCATGTCACTGCCGCCTGCTAGATTTTAAGTACGTTGCGTAGCCATCACGGTGCTCTCTAAGTGTGAACGGCAGCTCGATTCCAGTGTGCAGGCTTTGTCGGAACACTCCAGAAAACTAAGGTTAGTAGGAAAAGGTAAAGAAGAGTTCTACAGTGAAGATAGGATTCTTGGTAAGTTTCAAACTTTTAACTTCCCAACTTGTTGGGATGCTTGAATTTCTATCTGTAGGGTGTTATAAAAGAATACTGTATTCTGAGCAGCTTTTGCTCTTTTGAAACAAGAACCAGATTGTTGAATATTGTTATCACTGGCTACGATAATAAATAAAACTGGTAAACTCTGAGGAAGGTTTTATTTAAGATGCCAAGTAAGGGGTAGTACTTGATTAAAAAAGATATTTGAAACTTTTTCCATTTGCTGGTCTGATTTGGAAGCAGATCTGTATGTGCGTAGTATGGTCATTTTCTAGTGTATTCTGTTAATTAAAATTCAGGAGGCATTTTCCTGTTCCCTGGCCTAACCGAAGTTTTTGCTGTGCTTTTGTTCCCTATCTGAATAGATGTTGTTGAAAGCCAAAGTGTAAGGGAGAACTTTTCCAAGACGGCATGACTCACTGAGCGGTGAGAAGATCACAAAGTGTCCAGGCAGCTGTGTTCACAAGGCTCCTTCAAACTGACAGTTAAATTCTCAGCCAAAGGTAAGCACGAAGGTTTTTAACTGTTGGAAAAATGTGCAGGAACTCTAACACAAGGTACTCAAGGTATTTGAACAGATTGGAAAGCAGTGGAATGAACAGAAAAGGGCAAAGTGAACAAGCAAAATGGTTGATACTTGATAGCTTTTAGAAAAAGTTTGCTGTAGCTGAGTTACTGTGATATATGAGTTCTTCGGAGTCATAGTGAGGTCTGTTATTTTAGATGCCCAATAAGTTTTACAATCAAATGTTAACATCTAAGCATGCTTAAAAATCTTTTTTCTGTCCTACGTATTTTTTTTAAGGGGGATGGGGGGAGAATACTTGGTTTATAGAGTTACTTCCAAAGATATTTTTTAGATCTTAGAATAAAAGTCTACTAAGGTGTTGCAGATGTACAAACTTTCATTTTGTTGGTACTTATACTGTATTATTATGAACTGTGGCTACAGGATGTAATTTAGTTACTGTGTGCAAATAAGTTCTTGTAAACCTGCATATTTCAACACAGCTTAGTACTAGTACTACTTTTTTAATTTTATCTCAAATAGACAAAAAACTAGCTGAGCACTGATCTGAATATGTGAAGAAACTAAGTTATATTTTCGGTTTTTCCTCATCATTAGCATTGCCATTATTATTTAATTGCCTTTGTGAAGTGTTATGACCAGGGAAGAAGGTTACAGAGAAGAATTTAGCTATGACAGAATGCCGACTTTGGAGCGGGGAAAGCAAGAGAATGGAAATTATGTAGCAGATATCAAATCCAGTGACCTTCAGCTATCAAAGCGGCTCCATCCATGCTTTATTTACAGAACATGGATCTTTTCTTTACTGATGGGCGTAAGTACTCTGAATATAGAAAATTTAAAAGTGTAAGGGAGGTCTTAGTACCCTGGAATTTATCCTCTTGTGGATCATTAGAGGAGTCACAATTTCATCACTGATGGTGTTGAATATAAACATTTGTACAGAAAGCAACGTATTTTGTAAATTTGTAATGTAGCTCTTAATTAACTAATTGTATTCTTTGGATCATTTTGCACTAATTAAATATGCTATGCAAAGGCTGATTTTTGTCTTTAATATTAAACAGAGTGATTGTTGTGGTTTTAAGTATTAATCCATTTGTATGTATTAGCAATGCCTTTTTGTCAAGTATCCTGATCATATGCCTTATTTTAAGATGGTTTTAAATATTGAAAGTACTTTACTTGCCATGATAGCATTTTGGCATTAAAAATGTGTATGATATTTAATTGACGAGTTCTCCAGTTTCAATAGTCATGGAGTTATTTGATGTAATTTTCATGTAGTAGGTGACATATTCTGTTTCTTACATGAATGTCATAGTGGTTTGAATTTTTGTGCCACTGCTCTAGAGTCACCGGACACTGATCTTGCATATGCATTGTGTTACTCCATGTTCTGAGCCAAGATAATTAAAGTTCATTATAGCAATTACAAATAAGTAATTTTTTTTTCTTTTTCTGTCATCTGGTGTGTTTTAAAGAATAATTTTTGTAAGATCTAATATGTTTCACTGTTAATACAGTAATAACTTATTTTTACACAGTGAGTAAAAGTAGTGCCTTATTTTCGAGGAAACAGCTGAACATTTTTCCATCCTGACAATCTGTGAAACTTGGGTTTCCATTCAGATGTACTGTTACACAAAAAGAAAGAGCAAATTAAGAGCTGGCTTTCTTTGCGTTAAATTTTCTCAGTGTCTGTATGCTAAGCAACAGAAGCATTTCCTTCCATGGCGAAAAGACCCATGTTCAGGGCAGCAGTTGCGATGTATGTATGGATTGACATCAAAGTGGCTGAGGGTATAGGCTCTTCTTGTGGAGAACAATTCAGTATGCTTCAAGCACTATTTCAAGTTGTGTTCTATAAATACTGTTCTTCCAGTGTGCCGTAGCTCTGTGTGAATGTGTGCGCTCATACACACATATGCTGTCCTTATTTTCTCTGATCTGTCTTTTGATGAGGACTTTTTAAAGACCCTCCCCCCCCGCCGAGAACGTTGTGACATGAACAAAATATCCAAATAAGAAAGAAGAGCCATTCTGTCTCATCTTTTCCAACCCCTTTGAAGAAATGTATACTCAGAGGAAAACAAACAAACAACAAACAAGCAAAGAGAATAACTCATTTAATGCTAGAAGTTTAACTCAGATACAATTATGGGATAAATAGAATGTTTGGCAAGGGAACAGCAGGAGTTGAGCATTTATGGTTATGCCACTAGATGAAGGTGGTAAGGGAGTTTGGAGGGAGACAGTAAAATAGGTGGAAGAACCTTCATCAATATATCCTAATATTATTCCTGGTACTGTGTTTTCATTGGTAATTGCCAGGCTGCCCACATAAATCATGAATGTTGGTGGAGCCAAACAGAATGTAAAGTAGAGGCTTAGCTATTTTCTGAGACATTTTTTTGCTGTTGAACCATCTGCAATTACCTTTTGAGCATTTCCTTATGTACTTGCCAGCTCAGGACGCAGTACTTGATTCAAACATGCTTGTATTATTCAGTATTAGGTCTTGGTTAGCAGCAAAATATGTTTTTCAGAACTCAACATGTTTTGATATTTTGCTTCAAAATTATTAACACAAAGACTGCATTATTACATGTACATCAGTAGCTCGATTTGAAAGGAATTCCTGACTTCTCTTTTACAAATAGTTTTATTTGTATTAATTTATATTATTTGTTGCTTTGCAGACTTGCCTCCTTATTACTTCTGGATTTTCGCTGTATCTGGGAAATATTTTTCCATCTGAAATGGATTATTTACGTTGTGCAGCAGGTTCAGTAAGCATTCTTAATTATTTGCTGTGGCTGTTTGACAGCAAAATCAGTAAATATTTTTTGTGGATTTAGTTTCTTTTTATTTCATCTGTCTTTTTACTACTAACTTTCTTTATGGAAGATACAGTCTTATTTAACAGTTAGTTCATTAAGTGAGTTTTCATCCCACGGGTAAGGGAATAGCCATTTTCACGAACAGTGATTTGTGCTACCAGTTTTGTTAACCAGACTACCATGGGCAGCCAGTAATTATCTGCATTAATGTTTTCTCTGTGCCTGTTTTTTAAAGAAATTGCACTGCTTTATATGTGGGGAATTTCTTGCCTGATTACTTGCAGAAGTATTTCAGATTGTATTTCAAAGTTTTATGTTTTTCAGTATATTTTGTGATAATATTCAAATCATATTTGTCTTACTTATGTATTTATATATATGCTTAACCTACACTTTAGATCTTTGTGCATAAGATTAGTCTGATGTACTTGCTTTGTTCATGGCACGATTCTGTTCCACCATTGCTTTTTTGGCAACTTGACCTGTGGATTTGTTTTAAGTTTGATGTACGGCTATTGTTTTAAGTTAGATGTATGGCTAATGCTTTATTTTAAACAAGTCCCAGGAATTGCTCTGTGAATGAGTTGGCACTTAGTCTTCTGCTGGAGGTGTTAGAATAAAGCTGAAGCAGTTTTTGAAGCTAATGACTTCACTCATCTGCTATGCTCTGCAACATTAATATGGTTACTGAGTTACTGCAGTTACCTTTCTCTGCCCCAAATTTTGTCTCTTTAAACCTTGTATTTATTGAGAATTTCCAAAGATAATGGAGGCAGTGCAGGTGGAAGAGCCTAGAGAGCTGTATAGCTCTATAAATGACCACTGGCTTGTTCGGGAAGAGCAGCATTGCTCTCTAGACCTTATTGGCTATCTTGACTAGGAGTAGAATTCAGTCACCTAAACATCATCAAGTGATGTTCTAGAGACTCAGGGGCATCCAGGACTGAAATGTATCTTTTCATGAGGTTAAATATAGGACGGTTAGGTGTTAAGGAAGTGCTGCCAAAAATTTTAAATGTCCATGTTAATCTATTTGTAGTGGTTCCATTGTTAACCATCGCTGCTCAGATGTGTGAAAAGATAATTAGTGAAGAAATGCAGCATTTGTTACACAATTGATCTTTTAACATGGAAATCTTTTCAATAATTTTAGTATATTTTTATTTTTCGTATCAACATGTTGCTAACATTACATATTTGTGGAAAATAGAACTGGATCTGTAATAGTAACATATCAGTTTTGGTGCAGAGCACTAGTGAAAGTTTCCTAGTGAAAGTAATGTGGAGGTCCTAGGCACTGTTAGTAAAATGTTATGTGACTCAGCAGGTCAGTTTTTACAAAGTTCTTTGGAACGCTGTGGTTGAGATTGGCCAAATTCTAGTTTCAACAACCATGACACTCTCTTTTTAAAAGAATGTAGAGGCCAAGTCTAGGAGTAGTTGTGTTTTTCTTTTCCTGTTTATGGATCTCATGCCTTCTAGAGTTAATTTGAACTAACAAAGGCATAAAATGCCTCGTGAAAGACTTTCTTTCCTTTACTCATCACATTGTGCTGGATAGCTAGTAAAAACTGAGGGTTATGGAAGGCTCTTTTAATCCTCTGGTAATCCTCAGATACCAAATGTAATTAATGAGCTCAGACAAGAGGGACAGTCTTTCCTCAGAGCTTCAGATCTTCTGTTTGTCCAGTTATTAACTGTAATATTAAATCAGACCCAATAAAAAACATGTATAGAAAAGTATATAAAATTCTTTGTGCAGAATATCCCACTAGTCTTCTCTCTTAATTTTCACAGTGTATTCCTTCAGCAGTTGTGAGCTTTGCTATAGCAAGAAATAAAATTAATGTGGTAAGTATGGGATTTTTATTGGCAACTATATATATATTTTTTTTTTTTCTCTTGTTGTTAAAATGAGAGAGAAACCCTTTCTGAAACTGTTTTACAGATACCCAATTTTCAGATTCTGTTTGTCTCTACATTTGCGGTTACAACAACATGTTTAATTTGGTTTGGATGCAAACTTGTCCTAAATCCATCAGCTATAAATGTAAGTTACCTAAACAATTACTAATTACTGCTACATTTATCCTCATAAAAAAAAAAAAAAGGTGGAGATAACATGTAACTACACTGTTCTCAATCTAGAGAGATTGTCTAAGCAGTAACTTTACCTTTTGGAGTAAGAAAAGACCTGAAAATTGACATTGGATATAAAACCTTGTATGGATAAAAGATGCACAGTACAGCTAATTTACTGGAGATTAATATAGAAATGACTTTCCTGTGTTGTATTTCCAGTTCAAAAGCATAAATCAGATGTTCAAAGGTGATCCAGTTTAATCACCTGACTGTTTACTTTTCTGTTAACTGTGGTAATTTCTAATATATATATATAATTTTAAAGAGTAGGATCAGAAGTGAAAATAGTGATTTAGTACCTCTGCTGTAGATAAGTCAATTTTCAGGGTTGAATTCTACTGACATGAGAGTGTGTCACAAAAAGTGGTACTTCCAGGACATTTCAGATTAAGTGTAATCCTTTCTTGGATCTTCTACAGTGTATAGTTTTGCTTCTGAGGTCACCAGGAAAGAAACTTTTGATGAACATTTTCCCCATACATCATCAACAAAGAGAAGACAGCTGCAAATGTTATTCAAAGCACATGTATTTCATGCTGGGAAAAGTTCTGTTTTGGAATCACAACCTTTTAACACTTGTCTTTGGCAGGCTAAAACAAAAAGTAAAACTATATATATACATGTATATATATATATATATTTTTTTTTTTGCTATGGTAAAATGTTCTGAATCCTCAACACTATATAAGAATATGATGTGTAAGAATGAGTAATATAGCAGTAGGTGTTTACTGTTACTTTTGATAAATATACTTTTGATAAATACTTACTCTTGATCAATGCTCTATCACAGAACAGCAGTGCTTGATCCAGCTACGTCACACATTTCGTATGAAGGTTAATGACTGCTGTCGTCTGCTATTGTTCATTTCTTCTCCCAGCATTGTATCAGCTGTTGTGATAGTAATAGCTCAGCAATAATAATAGCTTCCTGTAATAATATAGGAGATCTAAATTGGTGTTACTAATAAAAGACTTTTTAACAGAAAAATAATACAGGCAGAGTTTGCTTTAGAGCTAGATGTGCTATTTTAATAACATCTGGTTAGCTCCAGATTTCACAGATGTTGAACTTTTAAATTAATTGTGTTTACTTCCCCATAAAATGTGTGGAATATTAGGTCAATACTTGTAAACCTGCTTTTAAAGTTTGTAACTAATTCCAGGTTCACATTTCTGTACAGCTGGCCTGATTTCTGTGCAGCTGGCCTGATTTTCAGGAACCAGGTATTGAGGTCAGTAAGAGCTGTGGAGATTTAACACTGGACAGTCAGGTCACTGGAATTCAAGTGGTATTGGCTTTAGATATAGGAGATTTGTCCCTGTGATTGATGGGACGTGTTCCTCTGGGTTCTGTGCGTATCTAAGGCCAGATATCACCAGTCAATTCTTTGTACAACCCTTGGTAGCTTATTGGGCAGTTCCCTCATAAATTTCCCCCACCACACTTCAAGTGCCTTAGGCTGTTAGGACTGAATGAATTATATGCCAGGCAGAAGGGTACAGCCTTTATCCCCTTTAACTTCCTTTCCTGGTAGAGACTTCAAATATTAGAAAACAGTCTGTGTGTTTTGGGAGAGACCAGAAGAGAAGTGTGTCACAGGCCTAGTGAGTTCCTTGACGTTCCCTTCCACTGGTGTGTAGACAGGATAACGGCCCTGTCAGCGGGGGGCTGTGTCTGCCAAGGAAAGGTGGGCCCAGGGGACTCACTGTGCCCCTTACCATTCATGCAAGCATGTTCAATATGATTCAGTATTTCTGCTGGCACTGGCAGCCAGTAATGGTAATGAAAGGTAATGAAATAAAAAGGTAACGAACCCCAAATGGTTGGCTGAGTAGCTTTCTGGGCGCCCTCTGCTGTCTGCATGAACGGCATGGCCACTGACAGGAGTGGAAGCTTAGAAGATATGGGTGCATGGAGATGCTGGAGTGTAGGTGCTTGGTTCGGTTACCTAACCATAAGTGTGTGTCCCAGTTAGCTGTGGAGTGACTCATCCTGCCTCGCTCCAGGTACTGATCCAGGAGGGTGTCAGTCCTCTTTAGGTTCTCAGTCATTATTTGTCAGACCTGTGGACATGGCTTGGAACATCTGTAAGATATCTCAAATCATATTAAATGTATGTTTAAACAACTATAGTGAAATTAAATCACATACATTTTGAATGGAGTTCTATGCTTTACATATAAACCACATTTTTACTACCTGCTGCAGGTTCAGAGCAACTTGAATTAAGTTTGTGATGATCCACTGTTTTCTACCCAGATGCACTTGTATGTTCCTTAGTCACTGAAGAGGGTTGCAGATATAGCTTACATGGTTCTGTGTATCTGGAGTGGTAGTTATAGAGAGTTTTCTATAGTACTTTGAAATCTAACATTAATTTTTCCATTGTTATAGATGGTTTGAAAAGGTATTTACTTCTAGCTTTAGCTGTATTTCTGTTTAAAAACTACAACCAAACTTCAAAACTCTTGATATTTTTACTGTGGTCTAAGGGCATTGAATTAATTTTGCAAATGGAATACTCTGATACTCTAGACACGTTATATCACAAAAAATACTGGAATGATAAAATTTAAATTTTAAAATTTCGATTTTATTTACTGTTTTTCTTCACTTTCTGTTATTTTCTTATAGCCAACTGTAAATGTGCTAGTGTGTCCATGTAGTTATGGTGCTTCTAGACCCAAACTTGTGTATCTATTTGGCACTGCACTGTATAATGTGGCCTTGCCAGCCCACGTCAGTACCAGTGCTATGTGTCAAAACACATCTAAATCAT